>NC_083425.1:958557-1558557 GCF_020745735.1 Hemiscyllium ocellatum | reverse complement strand
GAAAGGGTGCAGGGGAGAATCATCAGGGTGTTGCCTGGAATGGAGGGGACTAGCTATGAAGAGAGGTTGAGTAGATTAGGAGGTTGAGAGGGAACCTGATTGAGGTCTACAAGATCATGAGAGGTATAGACAGGATGGATAGCAAGAAGCTTTTTCCCAGAATGGGGGACTCAATTACTAGGGGTCACATGTTCAAAGTGAGGGGGAAAAGTTTAGGGGAGATATGCATGGAAAGGTCTTTACGCAGAAGGTGGCGGGTGCCTATAACGTGTTTCCAGTGGAGGTGGTAGAGGCGGGCACAATGGTGTCATTTCTGGCAATTGTACTGATGATTTGTGCTCCAGAACTTGCTGTGCCCCTAGCCAAGCTACTTCAATGCAGCTACAATAGTGAATCTCCTTGACAATGTGTAAAATGGCCCTTCTATGATTAGATTAGATTACTTACAACAAGTCCACACCGACCCGCCGAAGCGCAACCCACCCTTTTCCCTACATTTACCCCTTACCTAACACTACGGGCAATTTAGCATGGCCAATTCACCTGACCTGCACATCTTTGTGACTGTGGGAGGAAACCGGAGCACCCAGAGGAAACCCACGCAGACACGGGGAGAACGTTCAAACTCCACACAGTCAGTTGCCCGAGTCGGGAATTGAACCCGGGTCTCTGGCGCTGTGAGGCAGCAGTGCTAACCACTGTGCCACTGTGCCACTACACAAAAGAGCCAGACAAATCCAACCAAAATAGCACCCTTCAGTCTACTCTTGTTCGTTAATAAAGTATGAAAGGAGTCATCAACAGTGATATGAAGCAGCACTAGCTTATCTATAACCTGTTCACTGACACCCATTTTGGGATTGGAGAGTGACTCCCCTGACACTAAGACTGCATTGACTGAGTGTGGCATCAAAATGAGGATTGGGAGAAGTGGAGATTGGGAGAAGCCCTGAGATGCTTTCTTCGAGGTTGGCGTGCCGAGTTCATATCTAAAATCCTGTAGCTCGAAAAGTATATTCAGCTGGAGATTTCTAATGTTCTCCAAGGTCTGTCCTTCTCTGTAAAACTCAGAAAGACAGCCAAAGTTTTATTTGTTTTCTTGATTACAGGATGTTGATACTAGGAAGACCAGCATTTATTGCCCATCTCTGAGTGTTTTCAGAGCTGCATTTCTCCAGGCAATTGTAGAATATTCCATCACATGCATATTTGTCCCTTGAAGATGGTGGTCAGGCTTTGGAGAGTCAGGAGATGAGTTATTTGTTGCAGAATTCCCAACGTTTGGCCTGCTCCTCTGGCATGTTATTTGTATGGCTGATCCAGTTCACTTTCTGGTCAATGGTACCCTCTAGGATGATGACAGTGGGCTATTCAATAGGCACAATACAATTGAATGTCAATGGGTGATGTTTCGATCAACTTTTGTTGGAAGTGGTCATTGCTCGGCAGTTCTTTGGCATGAATGTTCCTTGAAATGATATTTTGCTGTTCTGTTCATTTGGAAATTTAGGCCTAGTTCAATTGCCCTTTAAGAGTTACTGAACTGGACAGTATGCCCCTGACATGTGCACACTTCCCAGCATATCATGCACTGTGTACCAGGAATGCTGAAAATGTATTTCAAAGAGTTGATTGTTTCCTATGCTGATGTAGCAACAGATTTGGACACACTCAGCAAATCTCACAGCATATTACAGTGGAGGAGGCAACATTTCAAGTCTGTCACCTTTCATTAGCAATTCATTGACTCATTGAATTAATTTGTCAGGCCCCTGGTCCAGTAACTGCTCATGTCACCTCTGCCCTTGTGTTCCATCACTCAGTCGAGTAACAGGTTAGTTGGGCCCTCTTGGGGCATAGTCATGGTGTTGCTACCCTGGGCTGGCCTGGGTTCAAGTCCCACCTGGTCCAGAAGTGTGTATTAATATCCCTGAACATGCTGATTAGACAAATAAGTAAATTTAAAAAAAATATATACTACGTTTGGCTTGATATTCGTTGTTTCATGTGGTGGAGATTTGGCAAAGGTTCTTACTCCTGTTTGCCAGCGAGTGCATGTTAGGATGTTAGGTGGTGACTCTGTAATAGTAGCTTGTTGACACTTACTGGTCACATGGACAGGATGCTGCAAGGAGATCTGTTCTACTGATTATGAGCACCTTCAGTCCAGGAGGCAGAGGAGATCTCTGCTTCCATGTTTAGAACATAGAACATTCCAGCACAGTCTAGGGCCCTTGGATCTTGATGTTGCGCCGACCTGCGGAACCAATCTGAAGCAGATCTATCTTACATTATTCCATTTTCATCCATATGTTTATCCAATGACCATTTAAATGCCCTTAAAGTTGGCGAGTCTACTACTGTTGCAGGCAGTGCGTTCCATGCCCCATTACTCTCTGAGTAAAGAAGCTATCTCTGACATCTGTTCTAAATCTACCACCACTCAGTTTAAAGCTTTATTCCCTCGTGCTAGCCATCAATATTCAAGGAAAAAGGCTTTCATTGTCCACCCTATCAAATCCTTTCATTATCTTATATGTCTCAATTAAGTCACCTCTCAACCTTCTTCTCTCTAACAAAAACAGGCTCAAGTCCGCCAGCCTTTCCTCATAAGACCTTCCCTCCATAACAGACAACATCCTAGTAAATTTTCTCTGCACCCTTTCCAAAGCTTCCACATCTTTCCTATAATGCAGTGACTATTTAGAAAACACATTTGAGTTTTTCCATGAATTTACACTTGAGGTTGTTCCAATTCTATGTTCGCATGATCATCTACCATATAGCTAATGAATCTAATGTCTAAATCAGACCCAGTGCCTCCATTCTAGGTGTGGTTTCCCCAGTGATCATCATCACAGACCCTTCCTGCCAGCAAGAGTCTGCCAAGTTACTTGGAGAAACTGGAGTACATTTAAGTATCCGTAGGTATCACAGTTGTCCCCAGAGGATTTCCAGTGCATTTAGTAAAGCAGTCTTCAACCTTCCTTGATGTGACACAGTTGAATAAATCTGCAGCATGGACCTGTAGCTGGGGGGTCAGTAGCTGGACAGAGTCTTTCTGTTGGTGTTGTGTAGTGGTGAAGAAACATGAGGCTCTAAACATGCCTCAGCTCTGTGTTTATTTATTTTAACAGTGATATCATTACTCAGCATGCTGGGGAAACTCTGCTTCCTATACATCCTGAACAGGCTGCTGACGACAGCCCTGTGTCACGCAATGCAAGTTGGCTCCAATCACTGCTTTTGCTGCCAACCTTGAGATCATGTCTGTTTTATTAATTTTCAGCTGAGGGGCATGAAATTTTAACAGTACTTTTTTCGTGGATTATATTCCACTAAAATACTTCTCTTTCAACTCCTTGATTTTTGTCCTGTTCACCAAAAGAAATTATTTTCTGCAAATGCTTGTGTAAATGATAACAATTGGAAATGTGTTGCTGGTTAAAGCGCAGCAGGTCAGGCAGCATCCAAGGAATAGGAAATTCGACGTTTTGGGCACAGGCCCTTCATCAGGAATGAGGAGAGTGTGCCAAGCAGGCTAAGATAAAAGGTAGGGAGGAGGGACTTGGGGGAGGGGCGATGGAGATGTGATAGGTGGAAGGAGATCAAGGTGAGGGTGATAGGCCGGAGTGGGGTGGGGGCGGAGAGGTCAGGAAGAAGATTGCAGGTTAGGAGGGCGGTGCTGAGTTCAAGGGAATCGACTGAGACAAGGTAGGGGGAGGGGAAATGAGGAAACTGGAGAAATCTGAGTTCATCCCTTGTGGTTGGAGGGTTCCCAGGCGGAAGATGAGGCGCTCCTCCTCCAGCCGTCGTGTTGTTATGTTCTGCCGGTGGAGGAGTCCAAGGACCTGCATGTCCTCGGTGGAGTGGGAGGGAGAGTTAAAGTGTTGAGCCACGGGGTGGTTGGGTTGGTTGGTCCGGGCGTCCCTGAGGTGTTCTCTGAAGCGTTCCGCAAGTAAGCGGCCCGTCTCCCCAATGTAGAGGAGGCCACATCGGGTGCAGTGGATGCAATAGATGATGTGTGTGGAGGTACAGGTGAACTTGTGGCGGATACGGAAGGATCCCTTGGGGCCTTGGAGGGAAGTGAGGGAGGAGGTGTGGGCGCAAGTTTTACATTTCCTGCGGTTGCAGGGGAAGGTGCCGGGAGTGGAGGTTGGGTTGGTGGGGGGTGTGGACCTGACGAGGGAGTCACGAAGGGAGTGGTCTTTGAGGAACGCTGATAGGGGAGGGGAGGGAAATATATCCCTGGTGGTGGGGTCCGTTTGGAGGTGGCAGAAATGACGGCGGATGATACGTTGTATACGGAGGTTGGTGGGGTGGTAGGTGAGAACCAGTGGGGTTCTGTCTTGGTGGCGGTTGGAGGAGCGGGGCTCAAGGGCGGAGGAGCGGGAAGTGGAGGAGATGCGGTGGAGGGCATCGTCGATCACGTTTGGGGGGAATCTGCGGTCCTTGAAGAAGGAGGCCATCTGGGCTGTGCGGTGTTGGAACTGGTTCTCCTGGGAGCAGATGCGGCGGAGACGAAGGAATTGGGAATATGGGATGGAGTTTTTAGAGGGGGCAGGGTGGGAGGAGGTGTAGTCCAGATAGCTGTGGGAGTCAGTCGGTTTATAGTAGATGTCTGTGTCGAGTCGGTCGCCTGAGATAGAAATGGAAAGGTCTAGGAAGGGGAGGGAGGAGTCTGAGACAGTCCAGGTGAATTTGAGGTCGGGATGGAAGGTGTTAGTAAAGTTGATGAACTGTTCAACCTCCTTGTGGGAGCACGAGGCAGCGCTGATACAGTCATTGATGTAGCGGAGGAAAAGGTGGGGGGTGGTGCCAGTGTAGTTGCGGAAGATGGACTGTTCCACATATCCTACGAAGAGACAGGCATAGCTGGGGCCCATGCGGGTGCCCATGGCAACTCCTTTAGTTTGGAGGAAGTGGGAGGATTGAAAAGAGAAGTTATTCAGGGTGAGGACCAGTTCAGTCAGTCGAAGGAGGGTGTTCTACCACATTGTATAAATAGCAATTCGAAAGAGTTGCACAAGTTTGAATCTGACCATATTTTGGCTGCCTCTTCAGGGAGTTTTATGGAGGGTTTCCCTCTGTGGATCTTGCAATGCTTCCTCCACAATGTTCTACCGCTTATCTCATTAATTATGAATCCAGCCTCCAAAGCACCCTTCCTCCTAACTCGTGTATATGTGGGGATGGAATTGTTTGCCTCTGCCAGGACCTTCTGGTGTTGATGAAGTGGTAGCCATTTTTAAATCCCAGCTGCATACCATTCAAATACTGGAAGCCAGGAACTACCATTCCAAGCCTACTGTTTGACCATTATTTGAGAGGAGCTGGTTGAGAAAGGAAAGTTGCCACCTCAAATTGTGACATAGGATCTTGGAGATCTTGATGGACTGAGTGGTGGAGAGGACAGCATCTTCTTCCATATAGCCAAAGAAGGTCATGGTACTTGAAGCTGCCAGCCTGGATGGTAAGAAGAAACACCCATCAATATAGTGAGAAAGTCAGTGAACTCCGCAAGTCAAATAATCATCATCATCTTTCTGTTATTTCAAGCTCATTGTAATTCTACCATTGCATTCACTTCTTGCCCAGGTTAGTGGTCTGCTATTCTCATGATTACATGTTTTGCTTTCATTCAATTACTGTCACCCAACTCATTCTCCCCAAACTACTAAGCCTTCTTGCCCTCTGCATTCCCTACTCACTTACTCAGATGCTCAACACCATTCCTGTTCCTGCACTGCCATTATCTTTCTCTCAGCCACTTTAATCTCACTCAGTAATCTCTTTTGGCCAGGCTGCTGGTGATTTGTGATTCTGTCTCCCTCCCCCAACCCCCACCACCATCACTCTCTCGCAGTCTTCTGTGCTCTCCCATTCTATATCAGATCCCAACCTTATATTTGGAGTTCCTTCCCCTCATAGGCATTATATCCTCTGAGTCCTACTCTAATGGCTCCAATTCCCATACTTGATTTTCTCACCTTCCCCATCACAGAACAGACTGTATAAATCTCCTTGATATTTACTGCCTAAACCCCCAAGACTGACCTTGGTCAAACCCTCACCTAAGATCAGACAACGCCCTTGACTGACTGTAACGAAACCCCCCAACTGCTCATAGTTCTCCAGTGTAGGACTAAGGACTATTCCTCTTTGACTTTCAGAAATCATTTGGTGAAACATATGCAGCGTATTTGATGTGTTAGCTGCCTCAACATACTGTAGGAGTGACATTGACACAAAATGGTTCTGTACAGCAACATGTCTACCCCCTTAGCTGTTCAGAATGCCAACCATGACAAGCTTTGTAGCTTTCTGTCTGTGCTAAAATGTAGGACAAGCTGGAGATGCTGGGTGAGTGCTAAGAAAGTTATCTCAGAGAATGAATTGCACAAGATGGGTGTGTACCCCTTCATTCATAGGAGCATTATAATGTAAGATGTTAGCACCAAATTACAATAGTGATGTGCTGGAGTGTGTTCCAAATTACTTTGAGATCGACCATCATGATATGGTGAGATTGGTGTTTTGTGGATAGAAGGTGCAGAGGCTGCTGCCATGGAACATCTCCTGAGATGCTGACAAATGGGCTTGAATATGGAAACCCAGACAAGGTGCTGGTGGCCCCTGGTATACCCACACCGTAACTGCTCCGACTTTCAAGCTGTCTAGTTTTTCATCACTGTCTCGGAGAATTAAGAACCATACAGAAATGAATGGAGATTAGACAATAAAGTGATGCAAATTCGTAGAAATAAGGTTCTCGTGGCTTTCCAGATAAGATTCCCATCTAACTGTGTGACGCCACTGTTTAAGAAAGGAGATAGACACAAGGCAGCTAACTATAGGCTATTCAGCTTAATTTCTGTAGTGGAGAAAATGCTTGAATCTATAATCAAGAAAGAAATAACAAGGCATCTGGATAGAAATTGTCCGATCGAGCAGACACAGTGTGGGTTTATGAAAGGCAGGTCATGTTTAACTCATTTACTGAATTCTCTGAGGACATTATGAGCACGGTGGACAAAGGGGAACTGGTGGATGTGGTGAATCTGGATTCCCAGCAGGCATTCGACAAGGTGACACACAGAAGGCGGCTGCATGAGATAAAGGTGTATAGCTACAGGTAATGTATTAGCATGGATAGAGGATTGGTTAACTTACATAAAGCAAAAAGTGGGGCTAAATGGGAATTTTTCTGGTTAGTAATCAGTAGTTTGTGGTGTGCCTCAGGGATCAGTGTTGGGACTGCAATTGTTTACAATTTAGATAGAGTTGGGAACCAAGTGTAGTGTGTCAAAGTTAGCAGATGTTACTAAAATGAGTGGTTGAGCAAAGTGTGCAGAGGGCACTCTGCAGAGGGATATGGATAGGTTGAGTGAGTGGGCAAGGGTCTGGCACATGGAGTACAATGTTGGCAAATGTGAGGTCATCCATTTTATTGGAATAACAGCAAAATGGGCTATTATTTAAATGGTGAAAAATTGCAGCATGCTGTTGTACAGAGGCACCTGTGTGTTCTTGTGCATGAATCACAGAAGGTCGGTTTGCAGGTGCAGCAGGTAATGAAGAAGGTTCATGGAATATTGTCCTTCATTGCTGGAGGATGGAGTTTAAGAAGAGGGAGGATATGCTGCAGCTGTATAGAGGGCTGGTGAGGCTACACATGGAATACAGTGTGTACAGTGTTGGTCTCCTTACTTGAGAAGGATATACTGGCGCCAGAGGGGTGCGAAGGAGGTTCACTAGGTTGATTCTGGAGTTGAGAAAGTTGCCTTATGGGAGAGACTGAGTAGACTGGGACTGTACTCACTGGAATTTCGAAGAATGAGGGGGGATGAAATAGAAACACATAAAATTGTGAAGGGAGTAGACAAGATGGAAGCAGGGAGGTAGTTTCCACTGGGGGGTGAAACTAGAACAAATGGGTATAGTCCCAAAATAAGTGGAAGCAGATTTGGAACTGAGTTGAGGAGGAATTTCTTCACCCAAAGGGTGGTGAATTTGTGGAATTCTGTGCTCCAATTAGATTCCCTACAGTGTGGAAACAGGCCATTTGGCCCAACAAGTCCACACCGACCCTCTGAAGAGTAACCCACCCAGACCCATTTCCCTCTGACTAATGCACTGAATGCTATGGGAAATTTAGCATAACTAATTCACCTGGCCTGCATAGAACTCCACCCAGTCACCTGAGACGGGCATCGAACCCAGCTCCCTGGCGCTGTGAGGCAACAGTACTAACCACTGAGCCCCTGTGCCACCCCATGGCAGTAAAGGATTTTTGTGCAGTAAAGGAATTAAAAGTTATGGTGAGTGGCAGGTAAGTGGAGCTGAGTCCACGAGAAGATCAGCCATGATCTTATTGAACGGTGGAGCCAGCTCGAGGGGCCAGACGGCCCACTCCTGCTCCTGGCTTTTATGTTTTTATGTAACTGTGTAAACCTTAAGGGGAAACTCAGTTGATTATTTCACAATTTGAGAATCATGTTTTTTTCATTTTTACTGCATTCTTCCAAATTTCTTACCATTGCCCACACTGCTCCTGGGCTGGGATGATTCTCATGACTGTGACTGATCCTTACTCTGATTAAGAAGTGACTACCACACTTAGCTAGTGACTGATCCTTACTATGAAAAAATAGTGACTGCACAGTTACACAGTTACTGATTAAACAGTGGCTCTGTACAGTTGACTCTGTTTTCTCAATGTTTTCTTTCCACAGCTGCTGTCAGATGTGCTGAGTTTCTTCAGCAGTTTCTGTTTTAGTACACTTTGTACTCAATGTACTGATCCTTACGCTGAATGTACAGTGACTCTGTACAACTACACAGGGACTGATCCTGAATCTGAATAAACAGTGACTCTGTGCAGTTACAAAGTGACTGATCCTTAAAGTGATTAAGGAGGGGGTGACCAGATTTTCTGTCCCATCACATGTTGCCCTCGAAGTGACTGCGGGGTAAAGGGAAAGATTGCCACACATCTACTGCTGGAATGTGCTTTTGCAAAGGAAATCTAGAGGGAGATGTAATGGTTTGTGTCGAGGTTCGTCCCACGCAGCTCCATGATGCAGGATTCTATGCTCCACAGGCTCTTCTCTGGGATACACACCAAGACAAACATTGACTTAGTCTGGACAACCATCAACTCAGCGAAAGATGCTGTTTGTTCTGCCCAAAGTTTGTTGGTCTTCCAGTGCAGGGAATTACCCTCAACCGAGTGTTGCAGACTGGCATGTTCTAAGGTCCAGCACCATGTGCTGAGGGACGCAGTAAAGTTTGGGGCAGCTGCCACCAAGGTCAGTAGGAAAGACGACCATCTAAGGTCTTTCTACTAAAGTTACATTGGAGTCCACGCAGTTATCGGACTCTCCTGGTACCTCACATTTATATATTTACATCTTGTATAAGGAGGGAATTCCTTGGGTTTATTTGTTGGATCAAGTCGTTTGTTTCACCATATGCTACTGTACAGAACCAAGCTACCTTAGTGACTATGTATGTACATAAAGATAGTTTATGAATCAAGTATATTTTTGAAATTTAAAAAAGTGATTAAACAGTGATTTTGTACAGCCACACAGTGACTGGTCCTTCCTCTGAATAAACTGGTGACTCTACAGTTGCACAGTGATTAGTCCTCAATCTGAATAAACCCTGAATCTGTATAGTTATACCGTGAGTGACCCTTCCCCTGAATAAATAATGATTCCGTACAGTTGTACAGGGAGTGATCCTTATCCTGAATAAACTGTGACTCCACATTACACAGGGTTGAATCTTACCAGAAATTGGCTGTGGTATTTTTAGTGGGTGTCTCGTTGCAAGTCCAAGTGTCTTTTTCCAGGCTATTGCCCCAAATTTGTCTCATTACCTATGCACCATGCTGCTTAAGTGTCCAACCTGCATATGCTTGGCACTTACTGTAGGTATAACTTGTCATCACTGCCAGGACAGCCTGGGTTCCCTAGTACTGGGGTGATGTTTGAAGATTAGCTGTGCATGCTATCAAGTGTTGGCAATCCCGATTTGTCCTTCACTGTGCATATAGTGGGAGAGCAGCTTCTAACCAATGATTCTTAGGGCGGATAGGTAACACAGCTGAAACTTTATTTGATTTACAAGGGCACAGTCTTACGTCTATCATTGTTTCAGATCCAGGCCATTAGCCTTGCCCTATCTTAAAATCCTGTCACTACTCTTTCCCAAGACTCTTTTTTGCCTGTTGTTGAGTGTGAGATCACATACAAGAAGCGTCAAAACATTACTTTTAGTCAGCACTAGCTTAACAAAAAAAACAAACAAACAGAAGCTACATTTCATTGTCCCATAGAATTATACAATATGGAAAAGGCCCTGAAACCCATTTCGTCTACTCAGACAAAAACTATGTTAAATCCATACTAGTCCCACTTTCCTACAGGTAGCCCACAGCCTCGTATGTTATTACATTTCAAGTCCTCATCCAAGTACTTCTAAAAGATTATGAAGTTCCCCACCTCAACTACCCTCTCAAGCTGTGCATTCTAACCCCCCTGGGTAAAAAGACTTTTCTCAAAACCTCTCTAAACCTTGTGTCTTTCCTCGTTATTAACCCTTTAACTATGGAGAAAAGTTGCCCTTTATGATCCTGTCCATGCCCCTCATAATTGTATATATCTTTATCAATTTACCCTCATCACATGCCTGATCACCTCTTTGAAAATTCTATCAAATTTGTTAGGCATGATCCCTCTCTGACAAAGCTATGCCAACTATCCCTGGTCAACCCTTACCTTTCCAAGTGTAGGTTAATTCTCTCCTTCAAAATTGTTTCCAATAGTTTCCCTAACACTGATGTGAAACTCACTAGTCTGTAATTCCCTGGTTTATCTTAACCACCCATCTTGTAAAGTGGGACCACATTAGCTGTCTTCCAATCTGCAGACAGCTGCCTTGTGACCAGAAAGGCATTATAAGTTTGGATCAGAACCCCCGTGATTTCCTCCCCCATCTCCCATAGCAGCCTGGGATATAACTCATCTGGACGTGGAGATTTGTCAGCTTTTTAGCCTGCCTAAAACTCCAAAAGCTCCTCACTCTCTGTCAAACTGCTCAAGAATGTCACAGTCCCTCTTCCTGAATTCCATACCTACACCCTCCTCCATGGTTAAGACAAACATGAAATACTCTAACATTCTGCCATTGTCCTCAGGCTCCATGCATAGATTGCCCCTTTCATCCCTAATGGGCCTTACTCTTTCCCTAGCTATCCCTTTCCCTTGATATCCTTACAAATATTTTGGAATTTTCTCTAATCTTACCAGCCAATGTTTTCTCACTTCCCACCAATGGTATACTAATTGATTTCTTAAGATTCTCCCCTCCACTTTCTATTTTCAGTAGGACCTCTGTTGATTTGCTCCCTTTAGACTTTTTAAACACCTTTTTTCCCTTCTTATCCAGTTCTGAATATTCCTAGACATCTAAGGTTCTCTAGGCTTGTTGCTCCTAGTTTTCATCCTAAAGGAATTTGTTAGGCCTGTATTATTGCCAATTCTGGTTTGAATGCCCCCACACTGTTCTCTCAATAAGGAAATGACTGGAGTACCAGCAATTCTACAAACAAGGAGTGATCACTTCGGCAAGTGTCAGGTCCTATCTGGCTCGCTACTCCTGCACTGCAGTGATCTACCATGCTGGACGTGATGTTTCTCCTGCTCAATGTTTTCTTTCTTCTCCTTGGAAGACTGTTCTGGCTCTCCCAGTTTTCTAGTATCCATCATGTGCATGTTTTGCCTGTTCCAATTAGACCACAGTATTCTTAGATTATTTGCAAAGCTGTCTAGAATAAATAACAAGCCCCGCCCCCCCGCCCCAACTTATCCAAGCATCAGTGTATCATTTTCAGGAGACCTATTATCCAACTTGTTATGGCTCTGTTGAAAGAATTTATTATTCATTCACAGGATGTGGGCGTCGATGGATAGGCCAACATTTTTGCCCACTCCTAAAGTAAGAGTCAACCACATTACTGTGGATCTTATGTAGCCAGACCAGATGAGGACAGCAATTTGTTTCCCTAAAGCTATTAGTGAACCAGGTGGGTTTTTCTGATAAACAGCCAATGATTTCATATACTGTATGCTCTGGCAGGATTTGAACTCAGGTCCCCAGAACATTGGTCTCTAGATTAATGGTCTAGTGATAATGCCACTGATCCATTGCCTTCCCCTATGCCAGCATTGTAACTACCCTCCATCTCAGTCAGGTGTTAAATAATAGGATTGTCAGCCTTGGTAACCATCCTGGGAAGATGTCCAGCCCGAGAAACGAACCACAAAAATGAGAGTTCTCAAAGGTGTAAACGTCGTAACAGATCCTAGTTCTAGATCATTTCCTGTTCTTTTTCTCAGGGGTGGTAAATCGGGTCCAAGTCAATGTGTTTGTTGATAGAGTTCCGGTTGGAATGCCATGCTTCTAGGAATTCTCGTGCATATCTCTGTTTGGCTTGTCCTAGGATGGATGTGTTGGCACAGTCGAAGTGGTGTCCTTCCTCATCTGTATGTAAGGATATGAGTGAGAGAGGGTCATGTCATTTTGTGGCTAGTTGATGTTCATGTATTCTAGTGTTTTAGGGGAGAGTGGCTAGGGTTTCTGGGCATGTTTTGTCTACTTGTTTGGGTTTGTTGCTGAGAAATCTGCGGACTGTGTTCATTGGGTACCCGTTCTTTTTGAATACAGATTTCTCAGTAACAAACCCAAACAAGCAGGCAAAACCCGTCCAGAAACCCTAGCCACTCTCCCCTACATCAAAGGCATCTCGGAAATGACTGCCAGGCTACTCAGACCCCTTGGCATCATGGTAGCCCACAAACCCACCAACACACTAAAACAGCAGCTAATGAACTTGAAAGACCCTATACAGACAACAAGCAAAACTGATGTCATTTACAAAATACCATGGCAGAACTGTAACAAACACTACATTGGACAAACAGGAAGAAATCTTGCCACCAGGATACATGAACATCAACTAGCCACAAAACAACATGACCCTCTCTCACTACAATCCTTACATACGGATGAGGAAGGACACCACTTCAACTGGGACAACACATCCATCCTCTGACAAGCCAAACAGAGACACGCACGAGAATTCCTAGAAGCAGGCATTCCAACCGGAACTCTATCAACAAATACATTGACTTGGACCTGATTTACTACCCCCGAGAAAAAGAAGGAAATTACATCACCAACCCAAAGAAACCCAAACATACAAACAGTAAGCAGGAATCATCAGCAATGCTTCATCAGGAGGCTCACTGAAGATGTTATCTAGTATGGTGACGAAACGTCTGAACACGAGCCTTCCAGCTCAGTGAGCAAATCTACATCCAGAACCTCAACCTGAGCTACAAATCTTCTCAAAACTCGCTAGTTCTTAGGTACCTGCCCAGACCTCAAAGATGTTATGCCAATGATCACAGATAACTTGCACATTGATGGAATGGGACTGATTCCGACTGATGAACTCAGCTGAGTTCTGACATGTCCCACTCAATGCAATCTGTGTACAGGCTTTTGCACCATATGTCTGAGGCTATGTCAGGAAAGGAGAAAGTGAAGATTGCAATGTTACCAAAGTCTACCAGCAGGGCTGCAGCACTGACCTCATCATGGGGAAACAAGATGTAGTAGTGTGATTTGGCACATATTGCATAGATATAGCCTTAATACATTAAAATAAAAGCAACATGCTACGGATGCTGGAAATCTGAAATATAACAAAAAATTTGAAAAAACTCAGCAGGTCTAGCAACGTGTGGGAGAGAAAAACAGAGTTAATATTTCAGTCTAACATCCTCAGCCTGCAATGAACTTGAGCCTTGCTCATCTGGAGGTAATGACACCAGGGATGATGGTCTCTGGTCCTCTTGTATCTCCTGCACATCCTGAAGGAACCTTAAGCCTTAATGTGGAGTTTTTTCGGCAATGTGTAAGTAAAAAGTGAGGTCTGCAGATGCTGGAGATCAGAGCTGAAAATGTGTTGCTGGTTAAAGCACAGCAGGTCAGGCAGCATCCAAGGAACAGGAAATTCGACATTTCGGGCCAGAGCCCTTCATCAGGAATGAATCGAGTTCATTCCTGATGAAGGGCTCTGGCCCGTAACGTCGAATTTCCTGTTCCTTGGATGCTGCCTGACCTGCTGTGCTTTAACCAGCAACACGTTTTCAGCTTTTTTCGGCAATCCCTGGATATTGCTGCTGGTCCTGATCTTCCTGGCATATCTGGTCCTGTGTTGCATCATAACACAGTAATGAAAAGCCCTGCAGAGACTGTATCAATGAGTCAACTTGCAATGAACCTGTGTAGGGTACGTACGGAGCAGAATAGGTCCATTGTGATATGAGCAGTTCACATTCACCTAAAAATGACAGTTTAGCATGCTCCTTCATATGATGGGACATGGAGCACTCTATCAAGGAAGGCCATGGAATGCCCATGCATGCATCTTTGTAATCAGATCTTATTCTGATGAATGCATCAAACACCATGTCAGAAATAGACTGTAGGATGTTAGCAAGTGCTGAATGAGTACTGAAACGTTGCCTTCTCAGCCCTACATCACTAGAAAAAGGCGTTATTTGCAAATCAGAGCATATCTGTGAATCAGTAAATGTGCAAGGTGTAAGGGTAAGGGTAGGTGTAGGTTAAGTGCCCTTCTGTAGTTTTTGAGATCTTGCAGTACCCATATGCTTAATGGCTCACAGATGTGACTTTTAAATTCATCTGGGATTATTGAGTCAGAAAAGCATACAGCATGGAAACAAACCCTTCAGCCAAACTTATCCACACCACCCAATTTTCGCAACTGGCAGCCCAAAACAGAAACTCACTACTCACTGCATGAGAAAGTTGCCCCTCTGCACCCTTATGTATCTCGCCCTTCTCACCTTAAATCTATCTCCCCTAGTTTTAGTCTCCCTTGCCATGGGAATATGCTATTGGCTATCTACCTTATCCATACCTCTCATGGTTTTATAGACCTTCATAAAGAATCATGGAGACATAGAGCTGTACATCATGAAAACAGGCCCTTCAGTCCAATTGGTCCATGCCAACCAGATGTCCTAATAAATCTAGTCCCATTTGCCAGCGTTTGGCCCATATCCCTCCAAACCCTTCCTATTCATATACCCTGGGTAAAAAATGAGGTCTGCAGATGCTGGAGATCACAGCTGAAAATGTGTTGCTGGTTAAAGTGCAGCAGGTCAGGCAGCATCCAAGGAACAGGAAATTCGACGTTTCGGGCATAAGCCCTTCTTCAGGAATGAGGAAAGTGTGTCCAGCAGGCTAAGATAAAAGGTAGGGAGGAGGGACTTGGGGGAGGGGCGATGGAGATGTGATAGGTGGAAGGAGGTCAGGGTGAGGGTGATAGGCCGGAGTGGGGTGGGGGCGGAGAGGTCAGGAAGAAGATTGCAGGTTAGGAGGGCGGTGCTGAGTTGAGGGAACCGACTGAGACAAGGTGGGGGGAGGGGAAATGAGGAAACTGGAGAAATCCGAATTCATTCCTTGTGGTTGGAGGGTTCCCAGGCGGAAGATGAGGCGCTCCTCCTCCAGCCGTCGTGTTGTTATGTTCTGCCGGTGGAGGAGTCCAAGGACCTGCATGTCCTCGGTGGAGTGGGAGGGAGAGTTAAAGTGTTGAGCCACGGGGTGGTTGGGTTGGTTGGTCCGGGCGTCCCAGAGGTGTTCTCTGAAGCGTTCCGCAAGTAAGCGGCCCGTCTCCCCAATATAGAGGAGGCCACATCGGGTGCAGCGGATGCAAAAGATGATGTGTGTGGAGGTACAGGTGAACTTGTGGGGGATATGGAAGGATATACCCATCCAGATGCCTTTTAAATGTTGTAATTGTACCAGCCTCCACCACTTCCTCTGGCAGCTCCTTCCGTACACGTACCACCCTCTGTGAGAAAAAATTGCTCTTACCTTTGTTTTAAATTTTTCACTCTCACCTTAAATTCTATGCCCTCTAGATTTGGACTTCCCTAGCTTGGGAAAATACCTTGTCTATTCACCCTATCCATGTTCCTCATGATATTATAAACCTCTGAAAGATCGCCCCCTCAGCCCAGCGACACCCCAGCGAAAATAGCCCCAGCCTGTTCAGCTTCTCCCTGTAGCTCAGACCCTCCAACCCTGGCAACATTTTTGTAAATCTTTTCTGAATCCTTTCATGTTTCACAACATCCTACAGTAGGGAGATCAAAGTTGCACACAGTATTCTACTAGTGGCTTAACCAATGTCCTGTATAGCAACATGACCACCCAATTCCTATACTCATTGAACTCATCAATAAAGGCAAGCATACTAAATTCCCCCTTCACTATCCTATCTACCTTTTTTTATTCATTTGTGCATTAACTTGGGCATCACTGGCTGTGCCAGCATTGATAGCCCATCCCTATTTGCCCTTGAGAAGATGGTGGTGAGCTGCCTTCTTGAATCGGTGCAGTCCACTTGCTGTGGGATGACCCACAATGCCGGTAGGGAGGGAATTCCAGGATTTTGACACAACGATTGTGTACAGTTCTCCTGCTGTTGATGGCCCATAGCGCCTCCTGGATACCCAGTCCTGAGCTGCTAGATCGGTTTGTCCCATTGAGCACGGTGATAGTACCACATAACACGATGGAGGGTATTCTCAACGTGGACAGTGCGGTGGTCACTTTTACCGATTCTGTCATGGGCAGATGCTTCTGCAGCCGGCAGATTCGTAAGGATGAGGTCAGGTATGTCTTTTCCTCTTGTTGGTCCCTTCACCGCCTGCTGCAGACCCAGTCTAGCGGTTATATCCTTTAGGACCCGACCAGCTCGATCAGTAATGCTGCTGCCAAGTCACTCTTGGTGGTGGACAGTGTAATCCTCCACCCAGAGTACACTTTGTCCCCTTGCTACCCTCAGTGCTTCCTCTAAGTGTTGTTCAACATGGAGGAGTAACGATTCATCAGCCGAAAGAGGACGGTACGTGGTAACCAGTAAGAGGTTTCCTTACCCACGTTTAACCTGAAGCCATGAAACTTCATGGGGTCCAGAGTCGATGTCAAGGGCTTCCTGGGCAACTCCCTCCCGACTGTATCCCACTGTGCCAGCACATGTGCTGGATCCATCCTGCTGGTGGGACAGGACATATCCAGGGATGGTAAAGGAGGGGTTTGAGGTATTATCTGTAAGGTATGATTCTGTAAGAATGATTATGTCAGGCTGGTGCTTGACTAGTCTGTGAGAGAGCTCTCCCAATTTCCACACTAGCCCCAGATGTTGGTAAGGAGGACATCGCATGGTCGACAGGGCTGTTTGTGTTTTTGCTGTTGTCTTTTCCGGTTCCAAGATTGATGCCAGGTAGTCCGTCTGGTTCCGCAAAGACCACTCCCTTCGTGACTCCCTCGTCAGGTCCACACCCTCCACCAACCCAACGTCCACTCCCGGCACCTTCCCCTGCAACCGCAGGAAATGTAAAACTTGCGCCCACACCTCCACACTCACTTCCCTCCAAGGCCCCAAGGGATCCTTCCATATCCGCCACAAGTTCACCTGTACCTCCACACACATCATCTATTGCATCCGCTGCACCCGATGTGGCCTCCTCTATATTGGGGAGACGGGCCGCTTACTTGCGGAACGCTTCAGAGAACACCTCTGGGACGCCCGGACCAACCAACCCAACCACCCCGTGGCTCAACACTTTAACTCTCCCTCCCACTCCACCGAGGACATGCAGGTCCTTGGACTCCTCCACCGGCAGAACACAAAAACACAATGGCTGGAGGAGGAGCGCCTCATCTTCTGCCTGGGAACCCTCCAATCACAAGGAATGAACTCAGATTTCTCCAGTTTCCTCATTTCCCCTCCCCCCACCTTGTCTCAGTCAGTTCCCTCAACTCAGCACCGCCCTCCTAACCTGCAATCTTCTTCCTGACCTCTCCGCCCCCACCCCACTCCGGCCTATCACCCTCACCTTGACCTCCTTCCACCTATCACATCTCAATCGCCCCTCCCCCAAGTCCCTCCTCCCTACCTTTTATCTTAGCCTGCTTGGCACACTCTCCTCATTCCTGATGAAGGGCTTATGCCCGAAACGTCGAATTTCCTATTCCTTGGATGCTGCCTGGCCTGCTGTGCTTTAACCAGCAACACATTTTCAGCTGTGATCTCCAGCATCTGCAGACCTCATTTTTTACCATCTGGTTTCATTTCTTTGTTGTGATTTTCCAGCGATTGATACAACTGAGTGGCTTGCTAGGCCATTTCAGAGGGCAGGAGGGCTCCAACCTGAAACATCGATTTTCCTGCTCCTCAAATGCTGCCTAACCTGCTGTGCTTTTCCAGCAAAACATTCTCAACACATTTCAGAGGATAGTTGAGAGTCAACCGCATTGCTGTGGCTCTGGAATCACATGTAGGCCAGACCAGGTAAGGCTGCCAGGTTTCCTTCCCTAAAGGACATTAGTGAACCAGATGAGTTTTTCTGACAATTGACTCAACTCTTAATCCCAGATTTTAAAAAAATTAAATTCAAATTCCACCATCAGCTGTGGCAGGATCCAAACCCAGGTCCCTAGAACATTATTCTAAGTTTCTAGATTAGTAGTTGAGGAATATTACCACTAGGCCATTGCCTCCCTTTTACCAAGGAATCTACTTACAAGGAACTATGAACCTGCAGTCTGAGGTCGCTTTGTTCAGCAACACTACCCAGGACCTTGCCATTATAAGTCCTTACCTGATTTGCCTTTCCAAAATGCAGCACCTCATATTTATCTAAATTAAACTCTATCTGCTACTCGTTGGCCCATTGGTCCATCTGATCTGGATCCCATTGTACTCTGAGATAATGTTCTTTGCAGAGATGAACTGAGATAAGATATCTTCAATCTGCAATGATCAGTGGTATGGTCAAGATTACTTGTAACTGGCATTTGCATCCACACAGTTGTACACTACATGCATTGTATATAATGGAAAGCAATGTTTATAGATGACTTCAACCTGTACTTTAAAACTGACCAAGAAATGCAGTTGTCCCTTGAAGGACCTCATGTTGCTTATAAGCTGAGCTAATGTGCTCAGGCAGAAAAACACTGACTTTGCCTATTCAGGGCACAGCCACAGCCATTTACAGCCACCTCAGTAATCTCCTCGACAACATTGTCATTTTCTAGAGTGAATACTGTTGAAAAATATTCATTTAGCACTTGCCCTATCTCTTCTGACTCCACACACAATTTCCCACTACTACCATTGATTGGCCCTAATCTTACTCTCGTCATTCTTTTATTCCTTAAATACATTTACCAGGATTGTCTCTCCTCCCCTTCTTGAACAGGGGAACCACATTTGCTATCCTCCAGTCTTCTGGCACTATTCCTGTAGACAATGACAATTTAAAGATCAATGCCAAAGGCTCGGCAATCTCCTCGCTGGCTTCCCAGAGGATCCTAGGATAAATCCCATCCGGCCCAGGGGATGTATCTATTTTCACACTTTGCAGGATTTCTAATACCTCTTCCTTGTGAACCTCAATCCCACCTAGTCTAGTAGCCTGTATCTCAGTAATCTCCTCGACAACATTGTCATTTTCTAGAGTGAATACTGTTGAAAAATATTTATTTAGTGCTTCCCCTAACTCCACTGACTCCACACACAACTTCTCACTACTATCCTTGATTGGCCCTAATCTTACTCTCGTCATTCTTTTATTCCTTAAATACCTATAGAAAGCCTTAGGGCTTAGCCTGATCCTATCTGCTAACAACTTCCCATGTCTCCTCCTGGCTTTTCTGAGCTCTGTCTTTAGGTCTTTCCTGGCTACCTTGTAACCCTCAAGCGCCCTAACTGAGTCTTCATATCTCATCCTAACATAAGCCTGCTTCTTCCTTTTGACCAGAGATTCCACTTCCTTTGTAAACCACGGCTCCCGCGCTCTACAGCTTCCTCCCTGCCTGACAGGTACATACTTATCTAGGTCACACAGGAGCTTTGCCTTGAATAAGCTCCACATTTCTAATGTGCCTATGCCCTGCAGTTTCCTTCCCCATCCTATGCTTCCTATATCTTGCCTAATCGCATCGTTATTGCCTTTCCCCCAGCTGTAACTCTTGCCCAGTGGTATACACCTATCCCTTTCTATCACTAAAGTAAATGTAACAGAATTGTGATCGCTATCACCAAAGTCTAACAAGTGGCCGGGCTCATTACCCAGTACCAAATCTAATGTGGCTTCGCCCCTTGTAGGCCTGTCTACATACTGTGTGAGGAAGCCCTCCTGCACACACTGGACAAAAACTGACTCATTTATAGTACTCATAGTATGGTGTTCCCAGTCAATATTTGGAAAGTTAAAGTCCCCCATGACAACTACCCTGTTACCCTCGTTCCTATCGAGAATCATCTTTGCTATCCTTTCCTCTACATCTCTGGAACTATTCCGAGGTCTATAGAAAACTCCCAACAGGGTGACCTCTCCTTTCCTGTTTCTAACCTCAGCCCATACTACCTCAGTTGACGAGTCCCCAAACATTCTTTCTGCAACTGTAACACTGTCCTTGACCAACAATGCCACACCTCCCCCTCTTTTACCATCTTCTCTGTTCTTACCGAAACATCTATATCCTGGAACCTGCAACAACCATTCCTGTCCCTGCTCTATCCATGTCTCTGAAATGGCCACAAATCAAAGTCCCAGGTACCAACCCATGCTGCAAGTTCACCCACCTTATTCTGGATGCTCCTGGCATTGAAGTAGACACACTTCAAACCAACCTCTTGCTTGCCGGTGCCATCTTGCGTCCCTGAAACTTGATTTTAGACCTCCCTACTCTCAACCTTTTCTATACTCGAGCTACAATCTCGGTTCCCATCCCCCCCCCCCGCTGGATTAGTTTAAACCCACCCCAATGGCCTTAGCGAATTTCTCCCCCAGGATATTGGTACTCCTCTGGTTCAGATGGCTAATGGTAAGATTCTTGGTAGTGTAGATGAGCAGAGAGATCTCAGTGTCCAGGTACACATGACCTTGAAAGTTACCACCCAGGTTGACAGGGTTGTTGAGGAGGCATACAGTGTTTTAGCTTTTATTAATAGAGGGATTGAGTTCCGGAACCAGGAGGTTATGCTGCAGCTATACAAAACTCTGGTGCGGCCACACTTGGAGTACTGTGTACAGTTCTGATCACCGCATTATAAGAAGGATGTGGAAGCTTTGGAAAGGGTGCTGAGGAGATTTACTCGGATGTTGCCTGGTATGGAGGGAAGGTCTTAGGAGGAAAGGCTGAGGGACTTGAGGCTGTTTTCATTAGAGAGAAGAAGGTTGAGAGGTGACTTAATAGAGACATATAAGATAATCAGAGGGTTAGATAGGGTGGACAGGGAGATCCTTTTTCCAAGTATGGTGACGGCGAGCACGAGGGGGCATAGTTTTAAATTGAGGGGTGATAGATATAGGACAGATGTCAGAGGTAGTTTCTTTATTCAGAGTAGTAAGGGTATGGAATGCTTTGCCTGCAACGGTAATAGATTCACCAACTTTAAGTACATTTAAGTCGCCATTGGACAAGCATATGGACGTATATGGAATAGTGTAGGTTGGATGGGCTTCAGATTGGTATGACAGGTCGGCACAATATCGAGGGCCGAAGGGCCTGTACTGTGCTGTAACGTTCTATGTTCTATATTCAATTACTCTTCTTGAAAACTAACACACCCAGACACTCTCCCACATCTGAAAAAATAAAATAAAATCCAACCTTTCCAGAGTGTTATCTCAAAAGTATTTTGGCCAAATACAGTTACATTTAGAAAAAAGATGATTCACAACTTGGTAAATTTTGGTTTGTAGCCATAGTCACCCATCTTCCTAGGTCAGATGTGGCTCAGCTGTTTTTAATTAGAGATGGTGGTGATTGATTCTGGATTCTCCTTTAGGAGTCACCACTTTCATCGAATCCCTACAATGTGGGAACAGGCCATTTGGCCCAACAGTCCACACCAAATCTCTGGAGAACATCCCACCCAGACTCACCTCCTGTATCCTATCCCTTTAAGCCTGCAGTTCCCATAGCCAATCTTCATAACCTGCACATCTTTGGTTTATGGGAGGAAACTAGAGCACCCAGAGGAAATAAACACAGATACGAGGAGAATGTGCCAACTACACAAAGGCAGTTACTCAAGACTGAAATTGAATCCAGGTCCCTGGTGCTGGGAGGCAGCAGTGCTTACAATTGTACCACTATACCATCTACTTGTAGTGATGTGATATTTTAGTGGGTTTTTAATTCACATACTTTGATGATAGGGGTTTCAGAGAAAGGCAAGAGAGAACAAATCTGTTGTTCAAGGAAAGTTACGTCTCCGATTGTCTGAGTTCAAATCCATAATGTTATGATGCCAGTAAACTAGTTCTGTGATCACTGTTTGATATCTCCAGTCAAGCAGTTTACGTTCTTTGCAAATGCAAATTTTTCCCTGCTATAGCCAGTGTCTTTTGCTTTGCAAAGTTTTCTGTCCAAAAAAAAGACACAGCCGTATGTCCAGTCAGTGACATTCTAACTAAATAGTTTAAGTAACATACCTTGACAATAAATTACACGTTGAATGAATGTTATCCACACGAAACAGGCACTTATACATTTGCAAGTATTATTCTGAACAACATTGACTGGTATGATGTAAGGTGTTTTGAATCTGGATGTTTGAATTGAAATTAGTGTTGTATAGGTTTTCTGTGTGTCTGAAGAGGTTTAGTGATTAATTTGTAAGTATCTTTATAGCCATGGTGATGTCTTTTAAAAACGTCTGAGAAAAATAGTTTGGAGACTAATGGATTTTTCTTTACCCTTTCAAGTTTTACAAGATCCTTCCAAAAGGAAGGAGTCCAGAATTGCACACAGTATTCTAAAACGGGAGAAGCTAATGTCCTCTACAGCTACAATATGGCCTCCCAAATCCTATGCTAAATGCTCTGACCAATAAAGGAAAGCATACCAAAAAAAAAAATTAGATGCTGCATTTTGGAAAAGCAAATCAGATCTGGACTGATACATTTAATGGTAAAGTCCTAGGGAATATTGCTGAACAAAGAGACCTTGGTACCAGGTTCATAGTTCCTTGAAAGAAGAGTCATGGGTCGATAGGATAGTGAAGAAGGCATTTGGTAAGCTTTCCTTTTTTGGTCAGAGCATTGAGTAATGGAGTTGGGAGGTCACACTGTGGCTGTACAGGATATTGGTGAGGCAACTTTTGGAATATTGCATGCAATTCTGGTCTCCTTCCTATTGGAAGGAAGTTGTGAAACGTGAAAGGGTAAAGAAAAGATTTGCAAGGATGTTGCCAGGGTTGAACAAAGTTAAAAATCACATCTGATGAAGGAGCAACGCTCCGAAATTTTTTGCTTCCATTTAAACCTGTTGGACTATAACCTGGTGTTGTGTGGTTTTTAACTTTGTACACCCCAGTCCAACAACGGCATCTCCAAATCATGACAGCCAGGATTGAAAGATTTGAGTGATAGGGAGAAACTGAATAGGCTGGAGATATTTTCCCTGAAGCATTGGAGACTGAGGGGTGACCTTATAGAGGTTTATAAAATCATTGGGGCATGGATAGTATAAATAGACAAGGCCTTTTCCCAGGGGTGGGGGATGCAAGAACTAGAGGGCATAGGTTTCAGGTGAAATGCAAAAGATATAAAAGGGACCTGAGGAGCAAATTTTTCACACAGAGGGTGATGTGTGTATGGAATGGGCTGCCAAAGGAGTAGTGGAGGTGGGTATAATTGCTGCATTTAAAAGGCATCTGAATAGGAGAGGTTTACAGGGATATGGACAACATAGAGGGATATATGCTGGTAAATGTGACTAGATTAGGTTAAGATATCTGGTCAATGTGGACAAGCTAGACTGAAGGGTCTGTTTCCGTGCTGTATATCTCTATGACTCTAAATGCCTTCTTCACTATCCTATTTACCTGTAACTCCACTTTCAAGAAATTATGAACCTGCACTACAAGGTCTCTTGTTGATCAACACTCTCCAGGGCCTTACCATTAAGTGAAGAAGTCCTGCGCTGATTTACCTTTCCAAAATGCAGCACCTGACCTTTATTTAAATTAAACTCCATCTGCCTCTCATCCGGGTTCAGCAAATATTTACAAGGGAAATATCAGGATTGGAGGATTTGAGCTATAGGGAGAGCCTGAATAGGCTGGGGCTGTTTTCCCTGGAGCCTTGGAGGCTGAGGGATGACCTCAGTGGTGGGCAAGTTGTTGGAGGGAATCCTGAGGGACAGGATGGACATGTATTTGGAAAGGCAAGGACTGATTAGGGATTGTCAACATGGCTTTGTGTGTAGGAAATCATGTCTCACAAACTTGATTGAGTTTTTTGCAGAAGTAACAAAGAAGATGGATGAAGGCAGGGCAGTAGATGTGATCCAAGGCATTCGACAAGGTTCCCCATGGGAGACTGATTAGCAAGGTTAGATCTCATGGAATACAGGGAGAACTAGCCATTTGGATACAGAACTGGCTCAAAGGTAGAAGACAGAGGGTGGTGGTGGGGGGTTGTTTTTCTGACTGGAGGCCTGTGACCAGTGGAGTGCCACAAGGATCGGTGCTGGGTCCTCTACTCTTTGCCATTTACATAAATGATTTGGATGGGATGCATAAGAGGTAGAGTTAGTAAGTTTGCAGATGACACCAAAATTGGACGTGTAGTGGACAGCGAAGAGGGTTACCTCAGATTACAACAGGATCTGGACCAGATGGGCCAATGGGCTGAGCAGTGGCAGATGGAGTTTAATTCAGATAAATGCGAGTTACTGCATTTTGGGAAAACAAATCTTAGCAGGACTTATACACTTACTGGAAAAGTCCTAGGGAGTCTTTCTGAACAAAGAGACCTTGGAGTGCAGGTTCATAGCTCCTTGAAAATGGAGTCGCAGGTAGATAGGATAGTGAAGAAGGCATTTGGAATGCTTTCCTTTATTGGTCAGAGTATTGAGTACAGGAGTTGGGAGGTCATGTTGCGGCTGCACAGGACACTGGTTAGGCCACTGTTAGAATATTGCGTGCAATTCTGATCTCCTTCCTATCAGAAAGATGTTGTGAAACTTGAAAGGGTTCTGAAAAGATTTACAAGGATGTTGCCAGGGTTGGAGGATCTGAGCTACAGGGAGAGGCTGAACAGGCTGGGGCTGTTTTCCTTGGAGCATCGGAGGCTGAGGGGTGACCTTATCGAGGTTTACAAAATTACGAGGGGCATGGATAGGATAAATAGACAAAGTATTTTCCTGGGGTCGGGGAGTCCAGAACTAGAGGGCATAGGTTTAGGGTGAGAGGGGAAAGATATAAAAGAGACCTAAGGGACAGCTTTTTCACGCAGAGGGTGGTATGTGTATGGAATGAGCTGCCAGAAGATGTGGTAGATGCTGGTACAATTGCAACAGTTAAGAGACATTTGGATAGGTATATGAATAGGAAGGGTTTGGAGGGATATGGGCCGGGTGCTGGCAGGTGGGACTAGATTGGGTTGGGATATCTGGTCAGCATGGACGGGTTGGACCGAAGGATCTGTTTCCATGCTGAATATCTTTATGACTCCATTCGTGAACAAAGTAAACAGTGCCATGTCTTATGCTTGCAAACGTTGGCTTTTTTTTTGAACTTAGGGTACATAGCCATAACTTGGAAATAAAAGAAGGTTTTGTTTATTTCAGTTTGGACACTCCTGCAAGGTTCTTAGCTGATGCTAGATGGGTAAAGACTCTTTTCCTGAGAAAGGAAGAAAATAATTTAGAATTGTTGAAAATAAGTGACCTCAGTGCAAGGAGTTTAGTAAAAGTTCCAGACCAGAAGTGTTTGGTTAAACTCCTGAAGAGTTTATTTGAAACTGAGAAACTTTATCCTCAATTATATGATGAATCAAGGAAAAAGCTATCAGATTTCCAAGACTGAGAAGTTAAGCCACAGATAAGGATAGAGGATAGATTTACCATATATACTTGAGTAATGGTCGATCTCATGCAAAAGTCGACCCCTTAGTTTTGGCCAAATAATCTGGAATTTTCCATATATCTCATTTAAAAGTCAATCCTATTTCTTCACAGATAACAGATCAATGTTTAGGAGTGAGTGTGCTGGCTGCCACGCCCCACGCCAGCTCTCCAGTCTGCCAGTTTTTTACTCTCTGCTCCCAGTCTCCCAGTCTGCTGGCTTTGGGTTCTGGGTTTTCACAATTACCATAATTCATTTTTTTTTTCTTTATTCATTTTGAGATCAATTGGGCTTTTGCTGGTGATATGGTACGAATTTTGATGGACATGAATTTCAGCCCTCAAAAATAGTATCAATGTAATTTTTTAGATTAGATTAGATTAGATTAGATTAGATTTACAGTGTGGAAACAGGCCCTTCGGCCCAACAAGTCCACACCGACCCGCCGAAGCGAAACCCACCCATACCCCTACATTTACCCCTTACCTAACACTACGGGCAATTTAGCATGGCCAATTCACCTGACCCGCACATCTTTGGACTGTGGGAGGAAACCGGAGCACCCGGAGGAAACCCACGCTGACACGGGGAGAACGTGCAAACTCCACACAGTCAGTCGCCTGAGTCGGGAATTGAACCCGGGTCTTCAGGCGCTGTGAGGCAGCAGTGCTAACCACTGTGCCACCGTGCCGCCCACCACTGTGCCACCGTGCCGCCCACTAATAGTTGATCCCATAAATTTAACCTTAAAAAGTAGTCAAAAAATTAAACTATTACATGTGTATATACGGTAATTTGGATGTTTGAGTGTATAGTGGGATGTTGTTGGGATTAATAGATTGTAGTTTTACTGTGTTTTGAAATAGTTAAATGTGTGTTTTATACAAATACTTTGGTTTATCCAACTCATTAAAATTATAAACTAAGACAAAATATAATCTATCAAGCAAGATTTCAGACTGGGATCTGGTATGTCCACTAACAACATCAGGTGGGACCAAAACACTGCACAGTAGCCCGAAACGTCAAATTTCCTGTTCCTTGGATGCTGCCTGACCTGCTGCGCTTTAACCAGCAACACATTTTCAGCTACACAGAGAGATACCCTTACGTAAGAACGTAATAAACAGAAGAAGGAGGTAGATCTTCTCCAGAGCAATTAGGGGCAGGGCATTAGGGGTAGGGTAGTAAATGTTTGATAAAATTATTGTCTGTACTGAGTTAATTGCACCTGGAAAAATATCAGAGGGATTGCCATCATTGTTCACAGAGTACTTGAGTTAGAGAGAAGAAATATTGGCCAGGCTTTTTAATCCTGATCACACACAAATTACCTCTAATGGAAAATGTCTGTGTTGGTGAGGACCAGGTTTGTGTCGTCTACAATGAGAAAGTGTTCCTGTTGGCACTTGTGCTGGACTTTATGTTGTGGAACAAGCAAGCAGTTAGAAAAGAGAAACCTGGCAAGCAATTGTGTTTCCTGAACCGAAGAGTGGTATTTTAGTAGTTGGAGTTTTGACAGTTTCTGGTAAATTAGATCAGAAGCAGTTACATACAGCTTTCCTTTATCTGCTGCGACCTTTATTTTTCCAGCCTGATAGCAAGACAGTTTATAACATGACATGGAAAAATTTGCAAAGAGCTCGCCTATGGCATCTTTCCTAAATTAACAGCACGGCCAGTTAGATCAAAGAGAAGATAATATTAAAAAGAAGCATCTTCCCATGACTCCAAGGAGTGCCTGTGACCTCTTGCAGCTGTGCTGGATACACTTTGCAGTCTGATTCAAACAGTTTGGAGTGCCTCACCTTAAGATAGTACTGGGTGCATTTGATCTGCCTTGTTTTATATCACATCCCATCCCCCTCATCCCTAAACACATCTTAGGAAGAGGAAGTTATGTGTAAGTTATGTATGAGATATCATCATCACTCTAATTTACAGGAGCTGGCTTGATATCTGAGGAAGTGGATTCCATGAATATCTGGCCTTCTCAGGGAGTAATCTCAGCTCCATGTCTTTCAGATTTTTAACTTGGTTATCGTTTTCTCTGAAACAATGTTTGGCAAAATTAGCCCAATATTTATTTTGACATTCACCTGTTAAAAGGTTGATTTAAATATTACCTATTTAGAGTCATAGAGATGTACAGCACGGAAATAGACCCTTCGGTCCAACTTGTCCATGCCGACCAGATATCCCAACCTAATCTAGTCCTATTTGCCAGACTTGGCCTATATCCCTCCAAACCCTTCCTTCATATACCTATCCAGATGCCTTTTAAATGTTGTAATTGTGCCATCCTCCACCACTTCCTCTCGGAGAAAGTGAGGACTGCAGATGTGAGAGATCTTCCTGATGAAGGTATTCCTGATGAAGGGCTTATGTTTGAAACATTGATTCTCCTGCTCCTCGGATATGGCCTGACCGGCTGTGCTTTTCTAGCACCACACCTTTCAACTCCACCACTTCCTCTGCCAGCTCATTCCATGCATGCACCACCCTCTTTGTGAAAACGTTGCTCCTTAGATCCTTTTTATGTCTTTTCCCCCACCCTAAATCTATTCCCTCTAGTTCTGGACTCCCCCCCCCCCCCAGGAAAATGACCTTGTCCATTTATCATATCAATGCCACTCATGAGTGAAAACTTCAATAAGATCACCCCTCAGCCTCCAATACTCCAGGATAAAACAGCCCCAGCCTGTTCAGCCTCTCCCTATAGCTCAAATCCTTCAACCTTGGCAACATCCTTGTAAATCTTTTCTCAACTCTTTCAAGTTTCACAACATCTTTCCGATAGGAAGGAGACCAGATTCAAAAACTGGCCTAACCAATGTCCTGTACATCCGCAACATGACCTCCCAACTCCTGTACTCAATGCTCTGACCAATAAATGAAAGCATACCAAATGCCTTCTTCACTATCCTATTTACCTGCGACTCTACTTTCAAGGAACTCTGAACCTGCAAAGGTCTCTTTGTTCAGCAACACTCCCGAGGACCTTACCATCAAGTATATAAGTCCTGCTCTGATTTGCTTTCCCAAAATGCAGCACCTCACATTTATCTAAATTAAACTCCATCTGCCACTCCTCAGCCCATTGGCCCATCTGGTCAAGACCCTGTTGTGCTCTGAGGTAACTTTCTTCACTGTCCACTATACCTTCGACTTTGGTGTCATTTGCAAACTTACCATCTTACCACATCCAAATCATTTATATAAGTGATGAAAAGCAATGGACCCAGCACCGATCCCACTGGTCACAGGCCTCCAGCCTGATAAGCAACCCTCCACCATCACCCTCTGTCTTCTACCTTCAAGCTAGTTCTGTATCCAAATTGCTTGTCCTCCCTATATTCCATGAGATCTAACCTTGTTAACCAGTCTTCCATGTGGAAAGCCTTACTGAAGTTCATGTAGATTACATTTACCACTCTGCCCTCATCAATCCTCTTTGTTATTTCTTCAAAAAAAACTCAATTGAATTCGGAGACCAGTTTCCCAGGCACAAAGCCATGCTGACAGTTCCTAATCAGTCCTTGCCTTTCCAAATATATGTAAATCCTGTCCATCAGGATTCCCTCTAACAACTTACCCACCACTGACGTCAGACTTACAAGTCTATAATTCCCTGACTTTTCCTTACCATCTTTCTTAAATAATGGGACAGCGTTAGCCAACCTCCAGTCTTCTGGCATCTCACCTGTGACTATCGATGATACGAGTATCTCAGCAAGGGGCCCAGCAATCACCTCTCTAGCTTCCCACAGAATTCTAGGGTACACCTGATCAGGTCTCGGGGATCCACTTGTATGTTTCAAGACATCCAGCACCTCCTCCTCTGTAGTATGGACATTTTCAAGATATTCCCAACTATTTCCCCACATTCTATGTCTTCCATGTCCTTCTGCACAGTAAACACTGATGCAAAATATTTGATTAGTATCTCGGCCATCCTCCAAGAAATGCAGCTGAAATGCTGTCCAGGTGTTAAATGATGTTACTCCTTGGATTGCCAACACCCGTGTTATTTCAGACACTCACCTTCTTGCCTTAAAATTGGAGAGCACTTTTAAAGTTGGTTGGCCCTGAGTAAATTTTATATAGCAGATAAAATATAAGAGAATTGGCAGGGATTGGTTACGACAATCCCATACAATTTCCATGTGAGCATGTGAGTGTGCATGTGAGTGTATGTGAAAGAGGGTGTGTATGTGTGTGATGGGGTATACGCCTGTGAGAGACTTTCATTAGAGAGAGAGATAGAGAGAGAGAGAGAGAGAGACTAAACTGGTGGTGACTTTAACGCAGGTCACCATGCCTCAGTTGAGGAGTACAGTTGAAAAGGCATGACATTTATGCTGACCACAGATGGTGTGGGAATTGACCCCATGCTATTGGCATTACTCTGCATCACAAATCAGCACCACCATCTCTACCCCGCCCCCCCCCCCCCACCCCCACCCCCTCCCCCCCCACCCCCACCAACCAACTGACCTAGCCAACTCCCATTTAGGACTGGTGCTGTTGAGGTCTGTGAACTTGAAGTCAATAGTAATGATTTAGAAGCATTTTGATGCTATTTTTGAACCTTCTTAGTATTTCCAGTTTTCACATAGATGCTCATGAGGGATTCTCTTATTTTGTATGAATCTAGACTGAAAGCTGACAGGACATTTGACCGTGGAGCCTAAGTTGCATAAATTTTGCTTGTGTGACGAAGTGTTGCAGATTGATATCGAATCAGATATTTAAAATGATAATTTTTTTTCTTTTAAATTGATCGTATGTACACAGGGAAAGGTTTCCTTTTGTGGAGAATCCAGAACAAGCAAATACAACCTTGATGGCTCAGCTCATCTTGTCTTAACCTAATTCAGAAATTGGTGTTTGTATAATTATAAAATTGTAAATTGCTGAGGGGAAAGCATTACATGGTCCCTTTAAAAGGTCCTGTGCTTTTTTCTGTGCTGAGAGATTTAAAATAGATGTCTGTGAGCAGCTGCTTGAAAGTTAGCAAGTACTCAGAGAGCACCTGAATTGAAACATTTATATCGAAAGCCATATGGTTAGCAGGCCAAGCATAGTTTCTATCAAGAGAACAGATTTTGAATTTAGTCAATCAATTTGAACTGGTATTTAGATGCCAAAATACCAATACTATTAAATTTAAGTCTGATGTATTTGACAACATAGGACCAGTCCTATTGTAAGAAATATTGATATGTTATCATGGATATAAAACAAAGGAGCCAGTTGGACAAAGATCTCAGAGCTAGTTGCCATCCACTAGAGCTCTCAAGACAGAATCACTGGCTCCCACAGCCAGTGATTCTATTAGAGAAAACACCATCTAAGTAACAACAGTATCAATGACACAACTAGTTAATATTCCTGACAGAAGAATTGACAGACAAGACACAGAACATTCTGGAAGACATGTAACCTAGCTGTAATTTCGAGAGACTAATATGACTGGGACTTGTATTTATTGAAACAGCATACCATTACAATCTTGCGTTATTAGAGAATAATCAGTCAGTTTGTTAATAGTTTAGTTACTTTGCTCACTGTTAGATAAATAAATTGTTACTTATTGATTTTAAAGTGAGTGTCAGGGATTTATTTGATTTAACCACTAGAAGTTGTTGTAAAGCAGGTTACACCACTTTTCGCATTCCTTTTACAGATTATGGGACGACGTGCTCCTCTTTGGATGTTTTGGTTTTAGTTCTCAGAGTGGGGTCAACCTCCGCTTTATAACAATATTAAGACCAAATTTCCAGCAAAACCCACATTCCTAAATATCTCAGAATTTCACATTTACTTTTAGGAAAAAAGAATTCTATTATAGTCATCACTTTTGTTGTCCTTGGCAACACTTTTCTCTTTTCCTCTGCCTTACTCTTCAACTTACTCTGTATGAGCAATGGGTCCAATCCTCTTTTGTCCAATCACCTGCCTAGTCATCTTTGTGATTACATAAAGAATGCCTCTATATCTTTTTCCTGAAATTTCGGCAGGGCCTGTGCAAACGTAAACATTTGGTCACAACTTTAAATCCTGAGTCAGATTCTCCTTCAAAGAGTGGTGCTGGAAAAGCACAGCTGGTCAGGCAGCATCTGAGGAGCAGGAGAGTTGACGTTTTGCGCATAAGCTCTTCACCAGGAATGGATACCTCAGATTCTCCTTTTAAAGGCCTGCATCAACTCCTGTTTCCACTTTAAAGATGATTTTCATATTCTCTCACTTTTTTTCTCTCTCTTGCAATTCTAATTCTAGTTTTCTCATCTCCAGTATTTTCAATTCCATTTCACTTTCCTGAACTCTCTCTGCTCTTTTTGTGTTTTTTTCTTCCCTTTGGAATTCCATCTCCAGTTTCCTCATTTTCTCTTCATGGCCATAACTGAATTTCATTTGATTCTGATATTTCTTGTAACAAAGTACATGATCTCTCTTAAATTTCCTCTAAACTCAAGTGTCATACTAGTACCTCAATTATCTCTGCCTGATTAGCTCTGCCAGGCAATATTACCTTCAGTTACTCACCAAGTCACACGACTGGTTTCAGGCTAAGGCAACCAAGATGACCCCCCCACCCTCCCTCCTTGTTGAATCCAGCATGTTGTCCCAGCTGAGTACAAGTGGTCACCTATTGGGAAGAGCCTGTAGATTCTCAGGGCTGCCAGGTTCAAGGTTCAGCAGACTGCCAGGCATTGCCTAACGAGTACTGGACACAGCTAATTGAGGAAATTCAGGTGGCTGCTATAACACGGAACATTAGATTAGATTACTTACAGTGTGGAAACAGGCCCTTCGGCCCAACAAGTCCACACCGACCCGCCGAAGCGCAACCCACCCATACCCCTACATATACCCCTTACCTAACACTAGGGGCAATTTAGCATGGCCAATTGACCTGACCCGCACATCTTTGGACTGTGGGAGGAAACCGGAGCACCCGGAGGAAACCCACGCAGACACGGGGAGAACGTGCAAACTCCACACAGTCAGTCGCCTGAGGCGGGAATTGAACCCAGGTCCCTGGCGCTGTGAGGCAGCAGTGCTAACCACTGTGCCACCGTGCCGCCCATTAGGAGATTGTACAAGGGCATCAAGAAGGCACTAAGACCAACTCAGAGCATGACAGCCCCCCTCAAATCCTCTATGGGGGAAGTAATCACAGACCAAGGCCAGCAGATGGAGAGGTGGGTTGAACACTCCTCTGATGTCCAGAGTACACCATGTCTGCTTCAGCACGTGATGCCATCATGTGGTTGCCGGTCACGGAGGGGCTAGACACAGAGCCATCAGTAGAAGAGCTCAGCAAGGCCATTGACAGCCTGGCCTCAGGTAAGGCCCCCAGTAGCGGTGGGATTCCTCCTGACCTGATTGAATGCTGCAAGACTAGCTTCCTGCTCCCATTGCATGAAGTCCTCTGCTAGTGCTGGCAAGAAGGATCTATACCATAGGCCATGAGGGATGCCAAGATCATTGCCCGCTACAAGAACAAAGGCGAGAGAAGTGTTTGCATCAACTCCAGAGGCATCTGTTTCTTCAACACTGTTGGCAAAGCCTTCGCTTGGGTCATTTTGACTTACTGCAGAAACTGGCAGAACGTGTACCCCCGGAATCACAGTGCGGTAACCGAGCTAAAAGGTCAACAGTAAACATGATCTTCTCCCTTCACCAAGGCAGAAGAAGTGCAGAGAACAGAAAAAAGCTGCTGTACGTCACCTTCATCGACCTCACCAGGGTGTTCGACCTGATCAGCAGAAATGGCCTTTTCAAGGTTCTCCTGAAGATTGGCTGCCCACCGAAACTACTGAGCATGACAGCATCCTTCCACAGGAACGTGGAGGGGACAGTGCAGTTCGATGGCCGCTCTTCTGAGTCCTTCGACATCCGCAGCAGCGTCAAACAAGGCTGCGCCCTCGCTGCCACCCTCTTTGGGATTTTTTTTTGCTGTGCTCCTGAAACATGCCTTTGGCACCACAGTGAAGGGGATTTACCTCCACACTAGATCAGACAGCAGGCTCTTCAACCTGACCCAGCTCAGAGCCAGGACAAAAGTATCTGCAGCACTCATAAGTGACATGCTATTTGGCGATGATGCCGCAGTTGCAACACACACCCAGCAGGAGCTCCATTTGCTGACAGACAGCCCCTCCTACGCTTGCAACAATTTCGGGCTGACAATCACTCTGAAGAAGATGAGCGTCCTGGGACAAGACACAGAGGCACAGCCAGTCATCACCATTGACGACTATGAACTCAGTTTCGTCCATGGTACCTTATCTACTATCACTGACAACATCTCCTTGGACACAGAGATCGACAAAAGAATTGGGAAAGCAGCCTCAACTTTTGCTCACCTCACGACTCCAGTATGGACAAATCCCAATCTGACAGTGAAGTCAAAAATGTCAGTCTACAACACCTGCATCATTAGCACACTGCCGTACGGCAGAGAAACATGGACTACACCAGCCAGACAGGAGAGAAGACTGAATAACTTCCACTTCAGGAGCATCCGCCGTATCGTGACGAGACAGAGTGTCCAGTGCAGCGGTCCTACCTCGCGCTGGCCTTCTCTGTGTGTACACTCTGCTCAGGCAGTGGAGACTGCACTGGCTGAGTCATGTCCACTGCATGGAGGATAGCCACATCCCAAAGGATATCCTCTCTGGAGAGCCTGCATCTGGGAAGGGACCCACTGGGCGTCCTCAGCTGTGCTACGAGGATGTCTACATGAGGGACATGAAAGAGCTTGATATTGTTACTGAGTTTTGGGAAAGGCTTGCAGTTGACCGCATAAGATGGAGAAACACTCTGAACAACCACCATCTCAAAACAAGGGAAAAGAAGCTGATGAGTGCTGCAGCAGATCGGTAGGCACCAAGGAAGGATTGGAGCAGTTCTTGCAGATCAATGACTGCATACAGACGTGACCTCTGCGGCTGCGACTGTCATTTCAGCGTTGGTCTCTTCAGTCACAACGGACGTTGCTTCAGGGAAACAGAAAACTAGAATAACGAGGGTGAACCTATAATCAGCCAGGACAAGGATGCAACCCATGGTCAGCCATCATTCACTCATAGCTCTGCCAGGCAACATTACCTTCAGTTACTCACCAAGTCAATCAACCTAGATTTTGAAAGTTCCCATAAAACTGCCAGGGTAACTTTGCCTTCTGCGGGAAATCCTTTGCTGCTTCTACTGGCATGGCTTAAACGCATTACATTCACCTGTGTAGTTTACTAATACCACATTCAAACCTTAGTCATCTCTGTTTCAAATAAATCCCGGACCTGCACCCAAACTAAATTAAGCCCCAACTTCCCAGAGTCGTTGCAAAAGTTATAGATTTTAAAAAGTATGCAGAATTCCCTAATTTATCTGCCTTTTAGATTCAGACTGACAGAAAACACAGATCAGCTTTCTACACTGAACAAGAATGAATACTTACTACAACTAACTAGGTTCTAACTACAGATAAACAATTATGAACCATTGACATAAAATTTAATGACTTAAAACTATAACTCCCTTATAAACTCACCGACACACTCATACAGAAAGGCATCGACAGAATCAATGGAAGGAGAGACTGGGAAGGTAGTTCAGTCGTCCCTTTCCACAGTTAGCTGAGGTGATTCTTTTGGCTTGTCAGAATATGCTGCTGCTTGATTTTCTTTCTTTCACTTGATTTCAGGAAGCATAAAGCAGATGGTTCACTATTATGAAGTATCTTATTACTGGTTTAAAAATCCCAGCTTACAGCAACAACTGGGGGAAGATAAATTTGCTCTCTTCAGGCTCGGGATGGCTTTATACTGCAGAGCAAAAACAGCTCCTTCCCTTCCAGAGGTCCAATGGTTTCTGACACGAATGTTCACACCCACAAGCTGTTCAGTTACCTGGGAGCCACTCTTGTAGTTGCTAGTAGGTAGGAGGCTCCAACTTGCCTGTAACTAGATTTTGCCTCACTGCTTGAACTAACGGCTGTGCAGACAGCACTTACAATGAGTGTCGGGTAACTTGCTTTTAAAAAGTTTCACAATCCTTCAACAATCCTTGTTTTTTTAAAACAGTCCTTTTCTTGTTCGACTCCACAATCAAGGTGTGGAACAGTAAAAAGAATGGTCTCTACACAGTTATTAGATGCTACCTGATCAATGTCTCAACTCTTTCGATTCATTTGCTGCCTGTCCCTTGGTACCTTTACCTAATACCCTTGAGAATTCCATTCAATATTTTCAGAGGGAGAGATTTTCCACTCTACCAGTGACCCATTTATTCCTTCTCTTTATTTTCCGTCTGCTAACCAATTCTCAATCCATACCAGCCTATCACCATAACTCACATGTACTTTGAGTTTGCACAATAAGCTTGACATGGACTTCATCAAAATCTTCCTAAAAATCTAAATAAATCACATTCACTGGTTCTATCTCATCTATTCTACTAGTTACGACCTAAAAAATTCCAGTAGGTTTGCCAAACATGATAAGCCTTTCATAAATCCATATTGCCTTTGTGTGATACTGTTGGTTTGTTTTAAGTGTCCAGTTATGACATGATTTAGAATGGACATCAGTATGTTCCCTACAGCTGATGTTAGTCTAACCAGTTGGTGATTTCCTGCTTTCTCCCTCTTCTGTTTTTAAACAGTGAGGTTCTATTGGTCATCCTCTAATTACTCCAGAATCTACAGATTTTGAAAGTTGGCAATCAATGTATGTTCTGTTTCCGTGTTCATCTTTCTTCTGGAATGTAGATTATCAGAGTCTGGGGAGTTATCAGGTTTCAGTGCCATTAATTTCTCTAGCACTTTCTTTTTACTAATACTAATCCTTCAATCCATCCTTCCCTTTGTTTCCCTGGTGTATTGGCGAGAACTTGTTTGCAATTTCTTCTATATGGGCAGAACTAAGGTAATTAAAGACAGAACAAAGAATCTCCTGCATTATACTATAGATCCATGGAAGCGCTGCAGTACAGAAAGAGGCCATTCAGCCCCTTACGTCTGCCCAGTTGAGGAAACTAACCATCCGTTGTAATCCTATCTTCCCACACCCATGCTGATGACAGCACTGCAGCTGCAAATCCAGGTTCCACTTAAATAAGTTGAGGGTTTCTGCCTCAAATGCCAAATTGGGCAGTGAATTCCAGATACCCACCACCCTCTGGGGGAAAACAATTTTTCTCATGTTGCTTCTTACTGAGCAGCTTAAATGTGTGTCTTCGATAATTAATCTTGCTGCTAGGAATAAGAGATTTTCTATGTCAACTGTTCTCTAAGAAGCTCATTATTTTGTACACCTCAATTGAGTCTCCCCTCAGCCTCCTCTGCTCTAAGGATAAGTCTATCCAATCTGTCCTTATTAGATTACTTACAGTGTGGAAACAGGCTCTTCGGCCCAACAAGTGCACACCGACCCGCTGGAGCGCAACCCACCCATACCCCTACCTTTTACCCCTTCACCTAACACTATGGGCAATTTAGCATGGCCAATTCACCTGACCCGCACATCTTTGGACTGTGGGAGGAAGCCGGAGCACCCGGAGGAAAGCCCCGCAGACACGGGGAGAATGTACAAATTCCACACAGACATTCGCCTGAGGCGGGAATTGAACCCGGGTCTCTGGCGCTGTGAGGCAGCAGTGCTAACCACTGTGCCACCATGCCGCCCACAGTCTTCAATTCTCAAGGTCAGGCAACATTCTTGTTCAATACTTAAAGATATCACCTTCGACATCTATCTAAATAGACAATTGCCAGCAGCAAGGCTCAGAACAGCTTGTGCTTAGTAGTGGGAGGGTCAGAGCTCTTGATTCACCCCAGTGTGTGCTCCAGGCCTATTGTTTGCTCTGAGATCTGGCTGTTGCCCAAGTTGCAATCCAGCAGGTGAATGGATTTCATGCTCAGTCACTGTTGCTGAGCTATTTCCAGCCAAGTTTGTGCTCAAAGTATTGGGAAGGATCAGATGATGGCATCATGCTTGTGAATACAGAATGTGGGTAGTTTATAATAAGCAGAAGTGTCTTTTTAAAGCAAGTGCTGTGATGAGACAATTTAACTCAAAGAATAAGCACTTGGGGAATGAGACAATATAACTAGGAATGCAATTACCTCATTTCATGAATCAGTGGGAAGTAATTTTTAAAGAATGGAAACTTGTTGAAATAAGATTGTATTTGGACAGTCTTTGCAGTAACTTCCTGTGCAGTAGCCCTTGTGGTATATCGGAAGGGTTTCCGAGTCCTATGGGCAGCTCCTCCCTTTGCTGACATTGCCTCCTTAAAGGACATCGTTGTCAGCACACCTTTTACCTTTTCTAAACACCTTGGCCAAGTGGGAAAAGGGAAGGAGGAAGGGAACAAACTGAACATGTTTAAGGAGGTGGATTTTAAAGCTTTTTTGAAGAAAAGAGGAAGGGTGGCAATGGTGGAATGAACATAGAACATAGAGCAGTACAGCACAGGACAGGCCCTTCGGCCCACGATATTGTGCCAAGCATTTATCTTAATCTATGATCAACCTAAACTACGTTCCCCACAATTTACTGCCATCCATGTGCTTGTCCAGCAGTTGCTTAAATGTCCCTAATGTCTCTGACTCTACTACTACTGCTGCTGACAGTGCATTCCACACACCCACCATTCTCTGTGGAAAGAAGCAATCTCTGACATCCCCCCATACCTTCCTCCAATCACCTTAAAATTATGACCCCTCGTGACAGCCATTTCTGCCCTGGGGAAAGGTCTCTGGCTATTTATCTATGCTTCTCATTACCTTGTATACCTCTATCAAGTCACCTCTCTTCCTTCTTCCCTCCAATGTGAAAAGCCCTAGATCACTCAACCTGTCTTGATAGGACAAGCCCTTCAATCCATGCAGCATTCCGGTAAATCTCCTTTGAACCCTCTCTAACGCATTTACATTCTTCCTATAATGACGTGACCAGAATTGGATGCAATTTTCCAAGTGTGGTCTAACCAGGATTTTATAGAGCTGCAGCAAAACCTCATGGCTCTTAAACTCAGTTCCCATGTTAATGAAAACTAACACACCATATGCCTTCTTAACAACCTTATCGAATTGGGTGGCAACTTTGAGGGATCTATGTATGTGGACCCCAAGATCCCGCTGTTTCTCCACACTGCAAAGAATCCTGTCTTTAACTCAGCATTCAAATTTGATCTTCCAAAAGGAATCACTTCGCATTTATCCAGGTTGAACGCCATCTGCCACTTCTCAGCCCAGCTCTACATCCTGTCAATGTCTTGTTATAGACTGCAACCGCCTTCAACACTATTTACACCACTGACCTTTGTGTCTTCGGCAAACTTACTAATCCACCCTTCCACCTCTTCATCCAAGTCATTTATAAAAACTACAAAGAGCAGAGGTTCAAGAACAGATCCCAGTGGGACACCACTGGTCACTGACCTCCAGGTGGAATACTTTCCATCCACTATCACTCGCTGTTTTCTTTCAGCCAGCCAATTCTGTATTGAGACAGCCAGATTTCCCTGTATCCCATACATTCTAACTTTCTGAATGAGCTACTGGGGGCAACCTTATCAAGTGCCTTATTGAAATCCATTTACACCACACCCGACCTTTGTCAACTTGTCTCGTCACCTCCTCAAAGAACTCAGTAAGGCTTGTGAGGAATGACCTGCCCCTCACAAAGCCATGCTGACTATCTTTAATCAAACTATGTTTTTCCAAATAGTCATAAATCCTATCTCTCAGAATCCTTTCCAGTTCCTTGTTTACCCACAGACGTAAGACTGACTAATCTGTAATTTCCAGGGATTTTCCTATTCCCTTTCTTGAACAGAGGAACAACATTCGTCTCCTCCCAATTATCCGCTACTACTCCCATGGAGAGTGAGGATGCAAAAATCATCACCAAAGACGCAGCAATTTCACTCTTCACTTCCCGTAGTAATCTGGTACAGACCCTGGGGACTTATCCATCTTGATGCTTCCCAGAATTTCCAGCACATCCATTTTCTTAATATCAATCTGTTCAACGGTCCAAGGTGTTCTCACTATCAACAAGGTCTCTCTCTCTAGTGAATACTGAAGCAAAAAACAGATTTAGCCCCTCCCCTACCTCTTCAGATTCCATGCAGAAGTTCCCTCCACCATCCCTGATCAGCCATAACCTCTGTCTGATCATTCTCTTATTCCTAACGTATGTGTACAATGCCTTTGGGTTTTCCCTGATCCTTCATGCCAAGGCTTTTTCATGCCCCTCCCTAGTTCTCCTCAGTTCATTTTTGAGTTCTTTCCTAGCTACTCTGTAATCCTGTAAAGCTGTGCCAGATCCTTGCCTCCTCAACTTTAAGCAAGCTTCCTTCTTCCTTTTGACGAGAAACTCCTCTGTTCTTGTCATCCAGGACTCCTTCACCATACCTTTCTTTACCTGTCTCAGTGGGACAAAGTTATCCAATACTCACAGCAAATGCTCCATAAATCACCTCCACATTTCTGTTATGCAGAATGATTTGACAAAATTGGATTGAGTGGATGTAAACTGACTCCTGGAGCTGATGTGGTGGAGCTGAGTTATGAAGAGTATGGAGGACAAGGAATGACATGTAAACTTAAAGACGAACTCTTTGTGGACCTGGTGCAATGAAATAGGAGCCTGCAGAAACAGGAATGGACAGTGGTGGTGTGTTTTGGATTTTGAGAAAGATTGAAGGTTAAAGAAGGTGAGGTGAGTGATTAAAAAGCTGCGCTTGATGTGGTGGTTAGTATTTCTTTACTTAATGACATAAATCTCACTGATCACATCATCACATTACTTGAAGGGAGCCTTCCCAGCTCATTCATGTCTCCTCCTAAGTTGAATTAAAAGTTCTGCATTTTCTGCAAGGGAAGAATGTCTTACTGAGATAACGAACATGTGGAATGCTGGAGGTCTGACAGCATCTGTGGAGCCAGAAACCGAACTTTCAATCTGGTTAACGTTGATTTTTTTTCTTCAGAACTCCCAGTTAGATGTACTGTTTCTCTCTTCTCAAATGCTGCCCAACCTGCTCAGTTTCTCCAGCATTCACATGTTTGTTTCAGATTTTCAGTATCTGCAGATTTTAGATTTTATGTGTTATTCAAATATTCTTTTTAAATTCCGAAACCAAGGAGAAAGGCTAAGGATCATAAAAAATAAAGCACTGATGATTTTGGGATGAGGAAGAATGCAGGTGAGCCACAAGTAGCAATTAGCTAAAGCTATCTGGGATTTTAAAAGCCTGCAGATCGGAGGAAAAGAAAGCTGAGAGAGATCTAGATATCTGCAGGATCAATTAAGTTAGCAGAGGGTGGATGACTCTTGATTTTAGCACCAAGAACACAAGGAAGAAGAATTTGGATGGGTATACTCCTGGAGATTTGAAATGTCCCATGCCATCTTAAACCCCTATGCTGTCCTCCAAGCAAACTGTTTTCACACAGCTAATTGAAAAATGAACAAATCTTTGTTAATTGATTGGATAAATCTCAACTATGAGTCAAAGAGACATTTTCCAATCATGCATGGGAGTGTTTTAAGAAAATAATTTTAAAATTGTTGCCTGAATGCCACATATTTTTCTTAGGTTAATTTTGCTTGCAGCAGTGTCCTGGAGATACTCCAGGGCAACCCTGAAGGGTTAGCAATACTAGGATGAAGAGTGACTAAAATGGCAGATTTGCATCTTAAAAGAGGCAAAAAATAAAGAATTTTGGAAGAGCAGCAGTCAATACAATAGAAAAAAGAGTAATGCAATTATCCTTTTTCTATTTGGGCTCTGACTGAATTTATATACATAAAGCAGTAATACATACAAGCAGCTGAGCTTTCATTCCCACGACAGCTCATTCCCAGAATGGGCTGGAAAAGTAGACAATGCCAGATTTTTCAGGAAGGGTGAGACAGAGAAGATGAAACAATAAAATTTGCTACAACTTTCATGAAGGCCCATCCCAGTTTTAACAGACAACAGCTGCCTTCCTTGCAGCTCTTGCAAAGGCATGATGCCTTTTTTGATCAGCACACAACAATTCTTTTCCTGTGCTGCTGTTTATCACAGTGACAGTTCACGTACAGCCTGCTTCTCAGCACCAATAATATTACTGCCTGGGTCCACTCCAGGCATCAGACTCTACTCTGCCTATCATTTCTCTTGCTCTTTCACTGATAACGATTATTGGTTGGGAATGAGTTCAATTGTGCTTGCATCCCACATGTTATATCTCACAGAAATAGTCAACTTCATACATGAGTTTAGTGAGTGAATGTTAACAGACCATTCACAGAGTGAATCAGAGTCAGGTCCAATGATGTTTCACCTGATCTCTGCCCATGTATCCTTTCAGGACACTCAGTTGCAAGGTGATTTTTGACTGGGAACTCTGAATAACTTATGTATCTCTTCCTCCCGCCTATGCACATTCCTCCGCAATAATTGTATTTCCCTTATCCGTGCAGGTATAGCTTGGGGTCAGATACAGAGTAAAGCTCCCTCTACACTGTCCTCATCAAACACTGTCAGGACAGGGGCAAAGCAGGTTTAAATACGGAGTAAAGCTTGCACTACACTGTCCCCATCAAACTCTCCCTGGATAGGTACAGTGTGGAATTAGATACAGAGTAAAACTCCCTCTGGGCTGTCTCTTCATCTATCAAACATTGCAAAAACACATGGTTATCAATACCTGACCCGTGCTGCATATCAAGATACCTTAACATTGCATTGAATGGAAGACATAGGCTGAAGATAGATGATAGGTGTCATTTTCCATCAGCCACAACCTGAAATACTTGGATAATGATTTGTATCCATGATTCCATTGGCAGTTAGGTCAATCTTTGCCATATTTTTGGCATAAATGAGTTGAGAGAGTCAAGTGGAAGTAAAGTGATTTCCTATCTAGGCTGAGAGGAAGCAAAAAAGATATCTAGCAGGGAGAAGTTACCCATTTATACAGAGTATGGTAAATTACTTCAGACAGTCCTGTTGTCAGATATATACCAAGTTTTGGTTTGGATTTGTATTTAATTTAGGAAAATAATGGTTTTTAGATGTTGGTACAAAGTGGGGAAATGCATGTGAAAATTCAGCAGAGGTGTTGTGGATTGAGTACATCTGCTGAATGGATTAGTAAATGAAGCAGTGTTATGAGGGGGTGGGATCAGCTGCACTGACAGTCAGAAAGTCATTAAGCCTCCAGTAAATCTCCTCAGGGATTGAATTGTCCAGAAACTTGTGTTCTGTGGGCCTCTCGCTTGAGCTGCAAGGGAAACTACGGCAAACATTTGAATACCTGGAAGGGTCCAAGCCCAAAAGTGACCAAGTCAGGGAGACTGAAGCTATGTATCAGAGTCAAAGTAATGAATCTAATTAGTGACTTTCTCATACACAGTCACGTCTCGGAAAAGCCCAACACCTTTCAATTTCCTTCTCTCCTTTGTAATAGTAATTGGATTTAATTTCAAATATTACGTCAAACAGCAGGTTGAGAGAACATGGAGGATTTAAGTGTCACTTTTGGCCATGCCTGTTCCCTTGTGATAGATTGAAAATCCGTGAGAACTGTGAGTTGCCAAGCCCTGACAAGGCCTCAGGCAGTAAAATTAGTCTGTTGGTGGGGCCCATTGAATCCACAATCCAGTTATTTGACAGGCATTCAGATGTTAGGGCATACAATACTTCTAAAGAGAGCTAGATTAGAGCAACAAAGCATTGTCTGAGAAATCTATGTTTATGAATCTCTGTAGATTTAACATATAATCCAGACTTGAAAGGCAATGTGATAATAAGAAAATGTTGCCTAAAAAGAGGATGATAAACCCAAACCGAGATTCCTTGTTCTAATTAAGGATTTGCAGCACTACTGCGAGAAATGTGGGGCATTCCCATATCAATATTCATTCCTCACTGCTCACTTACCACAGTGGATCAGACATTACTTTTCATGTTCTTGAAATTGAGTAGGACAATAAGTGAAACAAGAGCTGATTTTCAGTGGGATGGTGAGAGGTCTGTGTAAAGATTGTAAAGAGGTCAGCTAGATGGGCCTCATAAAATATGAGTTCCCTTTTTGGGGCTGTTAACCTGTTCCGAACAGGGAGCCCTTGCTGACATATAAACAGGCATGTTAGACATCCTGTTCACTCTGAGAGCTAGCTCTGATGAAGCTGGATCAGTGTCAAGGACTGTCCACATGTAAATAGAAAGTATCTCAGTGACAGAATAATGGCCTGAGTTATTTCAGTGGTGACAAGAGAAATGCATGCTCCTGAAGAATTGTGCTCACAATAGTCATCTTTAAAGTTGGGGTAAGCATTTCTGACATCAAGCCATTATTTGGGAAGCTTGAGCTGTTCAATCCCAGTTGAAGACTGGGCCAATATGTGTAAATCATGTATTATGTTTTCTGCACAAATGACATTGAGACACTATCGGTTTGACTCAGCAATTTGAAAATCGGGGAAGCTGTATTAGGATTTTTGACTCGGTTAAGATGACTGGCAGAGGCATGTGCCTTTGGTTAAACCCTTAATGAGATGCTGAAAAACAGTTTGGTATGTGGGATTAATGATTTAACCATGCAAAAGCACATATTAGCTGAAGCCCAACTGAACTTCAAACAGGTTCTACAACTGGCTTTATCATTTAAAAAGGCGACAAGTGGAACGTATGACTGGGAGGGTATTCCGATGGAAGCTGACATCCTTGTCAGTCTGACAGAGCTTGGGGAACACCACTTGAGTGAAGTCAATTGCATAGTCTCACTCAGGGCATATCCTGAACAGGTCAACCCACAGTCAAACCAAGCCATGCCTTGGTCAAGCAATTAAAATGTACTCCAGGATCTAGGTTGGCAAGCTTTTATAGTGACTTCCGATATGCAGACTTGAGATAGCAAAAGAATCCCACTCAACCTAAATTAAGGAAGAGATCTCATAGGCCAGTAGCCAGGAGAGTGCAATCCCTGGAAAGTTTACCTACATCTGATTTGGAACAGTAAAATTGCTTAGCAACATTAAAATCAGAACCAATCAAAATAAATGTCTGGTTAACTGATCACCCTGTTCTAATGGAGGGCAAACCAGTCTTCAACAAAATTCGCTCTGGACTCCAACCCTTAGATTTTCACCAGACCTCAGCTAGACAGAGAACCTATACCGGGAACCTTTACAGGTTAAGGGTACAACTTTGGTTCTAGTCTCTGATGAGAAGCAGGAGAAAGTGAGGACTGCAGATGCTGGAGATCAGAGCTGAAAATGTGTTGCTGGAAAAGTGCAGCAGGTCAGGCAGCATCCAAGGCGCTGGAGAATCAACATTTCGGGTATGAGCCCTTCTTCAGGAATGAGGAGGGTGTGCCAAGCAGGCTAAGATAAAAGGTAGGGAGGAAGGACTTGGGCGAGGGGCGTTGGAAATGCGATAGGTGGAAGGAGGTTAAGGTGAGGGTGATAGGCCGGAGTGGGGTGGGGGCGGAGAGGTCAGGAAGAAGATTGCAGGTTAGGAGGGCGGTGCTGAGTTCGAGGGTTGGGACTGAGACAAGGTGGGGGGAGGGGAAATGAGGAAACCGCATCTCCTCCACATCCCGCTCCTCCGCCCTTGAACCCCGCTCCTCCAATCGCCATCAGGACAGAACCCCACTGGTCCTCACCTACCACCCCACCAACCTCCACATACAGCGTATCATCCGTCATCATTTCCGCCACCTCCAAACGATGCCACCACCAGGGATATATTTCCCTCCCCTCCCCTATCAGCGTTCCGAAAAGACCACTCCCTCCGTGACTCCCTCGTCAGGTCCATACCCCCCACCAACCCAACCTCCACTCCCGGCACCTTCTCCTGCAACCGCAAGAAATGCAAAACTTGCACCCACACCTCCCCCCTTACTTCCCTCCAAGGCCCCAAGGGATCCTTCCATATCTGCCACAAATTCACCTGTACCTCCACACACATCATCTATTGCATCTGCTGCACCCGATGTGGCCTCCTCTATATTGGGGAGACAGGCCGCCTACTTGCGGAACGTTTCAGAGAACACCTCTGGGATATCCGGACCAACCAACCCAACCACCCCGTGGCTCAACACTTTAACTCCCCCTCCCACTCCACCAAGGACAAGCAGGTACTTGGACTCCTCCATCGCCAGACCATAGCAACACGATGGCTGGAGGAAGAGCGCCTCATCTTCCGCCTTGGAACCCTCCAACCACAAGGGATGAACTCAGATTTCTCCAGTTTCCTCATTTCCCCTCCCCCCACCTTGTCTCAGTCCCAACCCTCGAACTCAGCACCGCCCTCCTAACCTGCAATCTTCTTCCTGACCTCTCCACCCCCACCCCACTCCGGCCTATCACCCTCACCTTAACCTCCTTCCACCTATTCCATTTCCAACGCCCCTCCCCCAAGTCCCTCCTCCCTACCTTTTATCTTAGCCTGCTTGGCACACTCTCTTCATTCCTGAAGAAGGGCTCATGCCCGAAACGTCGGTTCTTCTGTTCCTTTGATGCTGCCTGACCTGCTGCACTTTTCCAGCAACACATTTTCTGCTCTGATGAGAAGCTGCTGGTTCAGTTCCCACTGATTGTAGTGAAAGACTCGGGCCTAAGCTTGATGGTTGAGTAAGGTTCACCTGATTGGCTCAACATTTTTCAATGAGAAAATGGCTGCCTGAGTGAAGTCCTAATTAAACTCCTGGACATTTTTCGGGAAGGTCTAGGGATTATCAAAGGAGCCAAGACCATGTTGACCAGAAAAACAATGCTGCGATTCTAGGCCCTTCCTGGGTCGTTTGCCATTTGAGGCAGAAATTAGGAGGCTGGAAAGTGAAGGAATGATCAAACCAGCACAGTTTGTGGGTTGGGCAGCACCGATCATACCGATTGTGAGGCACGATGGGTCTATTTGGCTTTGTGGGGATTTTAAACAAACGGTAAACCACTTTTTGCAGATGGATAAATACCTAATCCCTCACACAGAGGATTTATACACAAAGCTGGCTATCCTTCACAAAGCTTGACATGAGCTATGCTTACTTACAGTTGGTGGATGGATGAAAATTCCCAGAAGTTTGCAACAATTAATACCCAAAAGAGTTTGTATCAATATACAAGACTGCCATTTGGGGTTACATCAATATTTCAGCTGAGGATGGAGAACATTTTACAAGGTCTACCCCATGCCTCTATTTATCTAGATGGCATGTTAATAACAGGGATACTGCAAAGGCTATGGGCCCTAACAACATTCCAGCAACAATACAGAAGCCTCCAGAACATGCTTGTCCCTAGCCAATCTGTTCCAGTACAGTTACAGCACTGGTATCGAACCGACAATATGGAAAATTGACTAGGTATGTCTTGGACATGAAAAGCAAGACAAAGCCAACTTAACCAATTATCGTCCCATCAGTTTTCTCTCGATCATTGGTAAAGTGATGGAAGGTGTTATTAAAAATGCTATCAAACAGCACCTGCTCAGCAATAACCTGCTCAGTGATGCCCAGTTTAAGTTCCCCCAGGCCCACTCAGCTCCTGACCTCATCACATCTTGGTTCAAACTTGGACAAAAGAACTGAATTCTGGAGGTGAGGGGACAGTGGCAGCCCTTGACGTCAAGACAACATTTGACCAAGTGTGACATTGAAGAGCCCGAGCAAAACAGGAATCAATGAGAATCGGGGGCAAACTCTCTGGTTGTTGGAGTCATAGGACAATGATCGTGGTTGTTGGAGGTCAATCATCTCAGCTCCAGGATATCTCTGCAGGAATTACTCAGAGTAGTGCCTAGGCCCAACCATCTTTAGCTGCTTCATCAATGACCTTCCTTCCATCATAAGGTCAGATATATTCACTAATGCCTGCACAATGTTCAGCGCCATTTGCAACTCCTCAGATACTGAAGCAGTCCATGTTCAAATGCAACAAGATCTGGACAAAATCCAGCCTTGGGCTGACAAATGGCAAGTAACATTCGCACCACACAAATGCCAGGCTATGACTATCACCAAAAAGAGACAATCTAACCACCATCTCTTGACACTCAACTGTGCTACCATCATTGAATCCTCCATATTAACATCCGAGGGGTTATTATTGATCAGAAAGTCAACTGGACACCCTACATAAACACAGTGGCTACAAGAGTAAGTTAAATGCGAGGAATACTGCAGCAAGTAATTCACCTCCTGACTCCTCAAAGCCTGCCCACCATCTGCAAGGCACAGGTCAGCAGTGTGATGAAATACTCCCCACTTGCCTGGGTGAGTGTAGCCCGAACGACACCATCCAAGACAAAGCAACCCACTGGATTGGTACCACATCCACAAATATCCGCTCCCTTCACCACCAGTGCTCAGTAGCAGCAGGGTGTACTATCTAACAGAGGCACTGCAGAAATTCACCAAAAGTCCTCAGACAGCACCTTCCAAACCCATGGCCACTTCTGTCTAGAAGGACATGGGTAGCAGATATAGGGTGACATCACTACCTTCAAGCCACTCACCATCCTGACTTGGAATATGTTGCTGTTCCTTCAGTATCACTGGTCAAAATCCTGGAATTGCATCCTTAGTGGCATCGTGGGTCAACCCACAGCAGGTGGACCGCACTGGTTCAAGAAGGCAGCTCCCCCCCACCTTCTCAAGGGCAAGTGGGGATGGGTAATAAATGCTCGCCAGCCAGCGATGCCCACATCCCACAAATGTATAAAGTTTTTAAAAAGACCAATAAGGATCACTTAGAGAACTTGGATATAGTCCTTAGATATTTCTCCCAGGTGGGCATATGCCTTAGAAGGGAAAAATATATGGTCCAGGCACTCCAAGTGACCTCCGCGGGCAATAGAGTTGATAAGACTGGGTTAAAGACATTGGAAGATAAAGTGAGGACAATCAAAGGTGCCCCAGCTCCCATATTAGTACCAAAGCTTAAGTCTTTCATTGGGCTGGTGAACTGTTATGGAAAGTTCATACATATATATCTGGCCTCAGTCCTGGCATTTTTGCATTAGTTATTTAAAAAAAATGGTTGGCCGGGGAAATGGTCACGTAGCCAAGCCATAGCTTTCAGAAAAGTGAAGAAACAGCTATCATCCTTTAAGTTGTTGGCACACTGTGATCCCAAGCGAGGTCTGGTATTGACATGCGATGCCCTCCCATATGTCATCAAGGGAGCATTAGCTGATAGGTGGCCCAATGGAGGGTAACACCCCAAGCATTGGCAGCCAGGGACTTTGGCTAGTGCAGAGTGTGTGTGTCCTGATAGAAAAGGAAAGTTTGGCCTTCATATTTGGAGTCACAAAGTTCCATCAATTCCTTTAAGGATGTAAATGTTTAATAATAATAGACCACAAACCCCTGCTAAGTCTATTTCAAAAGGACAAGACAGTGCCGCTATAGCTTCAGACTGGGCGGTGGGCTCTAATACTAAGTACGTATAATTACAAGTTGGAACACCATTCAGGAGATCAAGTAGCAAATACAGATACACTGAGCTGCTTCACTCTGGCAGATACACCACAGCTAATACCGTCACCGGAAGAGTCGGTAATGGTTTTAAATTTTCTGGACACACTTACAGTCACAGGTGACAATATCAGACTTTAGATACAGAAAGATCCAGTCCTGGCAAAACTGAAACTGCTGAAGAGTGTGATGCTGGAAAGCAGCATCCGAAAAGCAGGAGAGTTGATGTTTCGAGCATAAGCCCATCCCCCTGGACACCCCGTGCTGGTCTGTTACCCGTCCTGGATATCTTCATTTCCAATTGCTGCTGTGACATTGACCGCTTCAACCTGTCCACCCCCCTCACCCACTCCAACCTCTTACCCTTGCAAGCCGCAGCCCTCCACCCTCTCTGCACCAACCTCAACCTCACCATCAAACCAGCAGAGAAGGGGTGAGTGCTCTGGTAGTTTGGTGCACTGACGTCTACTTACTGAAACCAGGCGCTAACTTGTGACACCTCCTACTCCCCCATTGACCATGATTCACCTCCCATCACCATCTCCCAGTCCATCCACAACCTCATCATCTCAGTGGATCTCCCAACAACAGTCTCCAACCCCATGGAGGCTACCAAAGGCACCGCTCCCAACCCCCTGCCCCCAGAGTGAGTGTCACTTCCATTAGTGACATCACCCGCAATCCTATAACCACACCCACTCCAGAGATAGTCACCACCCCCACTCCCAGCTCCAACTCCACACCAAGTCCCAGTTTCCAGCCCCGAGTTTTAATATCTCCCAGAAGCTGTGTTTTAACATCTCTACAGACATCCCCCTCACTGAGGATGAACGATTAGTCCTCAGGAAAGGCCTCACCTTCATTTCCCTATGCTCCTGGATCGATGAATTCAGCACGCGTTGCGATGTTGAACATTTCTCCCACTGTCTCTGCCTCCATGCTTATTTTGTCCATCAGGACTCCCACCCACACTCTGAGGACCCTTTCTCCCACCTCCAACACACCCCATCCACCTGAACACCCCGTGCTGGTCTGTTACCTGCCCTTGATCTCTTAATTTCCAACTGCTGATGGGACATTGGCTGCCTCAATCTGTCCACCCCAGTCACCCACTTCAACCTCGCAATACGCAGTCCTCTGTTCCCTCTGCTGCAACCCCAGCCTCACCATCAAACCAGAGACAAGGGGCCAGCACTGTGACATTTTGGCACACTGACCTCTATATTGCTGAAGCCAGGCACCAACTCATAAACACCTCCTCCTACTTCAACGTTTGTGAGAAGATTTGTAGCTCGGGTGCTCGTTGTTGTGGTTCTGTTTGCCGAGCTGGGAATTTGTGTTGCAGACGTTTCGAACCCTGTCTAGGTGACATCCTCAGTGCTTGGGAGCCTCCTATGAAGCGCTTCTGTGATCTTTCCTCCGGCATTTGTAGTGGTTTGAATCTGCCGCTTCCGGTTGTCAGTTCCAGCTGTCCGTTGCAGTGGCCGGTATATTGGGTCCAGGTCGATGTGCTTATTGATTGAATCTGTGGATGAGTGCCATGCCTCTAGGAATTCCCTGGCTGTTCTCTGTTTGGCTTGTCCTATAATAGTAGTGTTGTCCCAGTCGAACTCATGTTGCTTGTCATCTGAGTGTGTCACACTGATCTCCAGCATCTCCAGTCCTCACTTCCTCCAAAACTGTAACAGTTGGTGGTGATGTGGGAAACCAAAGGGCCATCACAACCAGAATTGAAAGGTTTTTGGATCGAGAGAGACAAAATCACAGCTAAGGATTGCATATTATTATGGGGATCGAGAGTGATTGTCCTGAGCTAAGGTCGCCACCAGATATTGGCTGAACCCCACCAGAGCTATCCAGGGGTTTCCGAAATGAAGATGTCAGTGAGAGGTTATGTTTGCTGACCAGGATTGGGTGCATTAGCATTCTTGATGGGACAGTGCTCAGAGTGCCAGCAAGGTCAAAAATGACCCGCAGCAGCTCCCTCACATTCATGGGAAAAGATGGGATAACTCTAGAAGCAGTTACACATCAACTATTCAGGTCCTTCCATGGACTCAATGTCCTGAGTCATTGCGGATGCCCACTCAATATGGCTGCATGTGCATAGAGTTAATTGGTTCAACATGGGGACGATGATCAAAAAACTGCATTCATCTTTTGCAATACATTGTCTCCTGGAAGGGTTGGTCACAGATAACAGGCCATGGTTTACCTGCAGGGAATTTGAGTATTTACAAAAGTTGAATGGTATTCACCATATAAGGACAGCTCTATACCATCCATCATCCAATAGTCCGGCAGACGAAGACAGTCCAAACTTTGAAGTCAGGTGTAAAGAAGCAATCTATAGCTTCTTTAGACACCAAACTACCCTGGTTCCTATTTGATTAAAGGACTGCTCATGCAGCTGCAGGGATAGCTCCAACAGAGTTGCTAACGGGGAGAAGAATCTGCATTGGGTTACATCTGATATTTCCGGACCGGGGGGTGAATGAAACAAGAATGCTAATGCCAGACACAAGAGTCCACCAAGTGAGAGAGACCGTTTACTTCAGGCGACAAAGTTTGGTGTAGGAGCCATGGGAATGGCTGTGCATGGGTGAGAGGCATGGTTGATGCAAGGTCAGGTCCAGTAACAGATAAAGTTTGGGTAGGTGTGATGGTCCTGAACAAGCACGTGGACCATATGAAAACTTGCAAATGATGCAGGAGCAAAAGGTGCCCAGCTCCTCCTTTCCGACTGCCAGAACACATGGGCTATCCGTCTCTATCAAATGTTAGTGAGACCTCAGAATCTGAGATGGACACAGTGGATGTCACCTCCTTGATATCTTTGCCACCTGTACAGAAGAATGAATTTCTTCCAAGTTGCTTCAGGCATAAGGGGTGAGCTACTGAGTGTTACACACCATCCATCTCCGACACTGAAGTGCACCAGGAGGAGCTACAAACAAATGAGCTGGCCCATGTCCTCAGACTCAGAGGAGAAGGAATGTCGTGATTGGTTCGAGGTCAGCCAGATGAACTCAGAATATGAGTTCCTTCATTGGGGCTGATAATCTGGTCCAATCAGGGAGCACTGGTTGATGAATATAGGCAGGAGTATCAGAGATTCTGATCACTCTGAGAGCTGGCTTTGAGGAAGATGGATCAGTGTCAAGGGCTCTCCATGTGTAAATAAAGGGTGACTTGGTGAATGGACACTGGGCTTTGTGGAGTTATTTCAGTCTGTTTTTTGCCACGCCTTAACATGATCACCACAAAACAGTAAGTGGGTTGGTCTTAACAAGCTAATTTAGCTGGATAATATGTTGACTATGTCATAACAAGTTGGTATATGCTTGTAAGCAGAATCAGATGCTTATTCTTTGAATTATTTTATTGAAATGACATGTAGAAAGTGGGGCACATCATTACATGATTAGTTTGAAGTGGCTGGCCTATACACATAGGGGACTCTCCTCTCTCCCTCTTTCCTGCCAAGATGTCCTTTTCCATTGATGGACTCCCCCATCACTGACTCCTTCCTGGACTCCCTGTCCTTTCTCACCCTGGGATAATGGATGACACACTGTCACACTCTCAGACAATAAGTCAGGCTCTCTCCTCCCACGCTCTAGACAGTAGGTAATATGGTGCTTTTTTTCCCATTTTCTGGGAAAGTGGGTCAAACTCTGATCTGGGGCTGTGGGTCATACTGATTCAGTGGGTTTGACACTGAATCTCTTTCCCCATATTAATAATTAAGGTCAATTGACTGTGATGTAGTTGCTCCGATGTTACTCTTGGCCATATGATGTCAGGAGCTTTTCTGTGTTTTGTCTGTAATTAACAACCACTGACAAGCTCACTGGAAAATGCAGTTTTAGGAGCTGAAATGTCTACCACCAGTGACTTTGTTAACAATCAGAAGTTCAAAGGAAACTGATGTTTGTCCTTATTATAGGAGTGATTTTGTTTGGGATCTGTTTATGTCTTATTACATAAAGACTCATCCATGACCCATGCAGCACTGTTACAAAAAGTAATCACCACTTCTGTTAGAAGGAAATACACATATTAATCTTAATTCAGCCTGTAATCACTGGTTAAATTAACTACCTTCTCACAGCTACCCTATCTAAATGTATCCACTGGATAATGTCCCTGCTGGTTCTAGAAACAAGGTTAAATCTGAGCAGTTTTAAAATGTTACAAAGCTCACAACAGTGGCATTGCTAACAGGGATCCATCTAAATCCCAGTAGTCAGGACCAATAAACAAGTCAAAGCCACAAATGGGATGTCAGCTTTTATAACTCTTTCTCTCTTCAACTGTCGTGCTCTAAGCAGGCCTTGGCATCTCGATGGGCCGAAAGGCCTTACTTCCACTCCTATGTCTTATCTTTGGCCATGATTACGCTTGGCAAAATACTGCAGCTGTTGGCCATTGTTTTCTCCAGGTCAGCTGACTGGGAAACACTCTTGCTCTTACAAACTGTCATCAGTATTTGAAAGATTTACAGGACAATAATCAATTTGTTTGGCCACATTTTGAGTGCACCTCGAGTGAACATCAACTCCCAGAAAGATGTATTGAATTTCTAGCCCAGAGAAATACTTTGTGTCATTTTCACTATTGAGAAGAACAATATTGGTGTGTAAATCAGAGAGAAGACCATGATATATTTATGATATATTTATGATTTGGAGATGCCAGTGTTGGACTGGGGTGTACAAAGTTAAAAATCACACAACACCAGGTTATAGTCCAACAGGTTTAATTGGAAGCACACTAGCTTTTGGAGCGACGCTCCTTCATCAGGTGATTGTGGAGGGCTCAATCCTAACACAGAATTTATAGCAAAAATTTGCAGTGTGATGTAACTGAAATTATACATTGAAAAATTGATTATCTGTCAAGCCTTTCATCTGTTAGAATACAGTGATAGTTTCACTTCTTTCATGTGTAAATCACAAAACCTTTTTTTTAAAGTTGCATTCTCGGGTTAGCTGTTAACAATGGTGATAGCTAGACAGTATGTTGAAGGTGTTGCCCCCCCCCCCCCCCCCCCCCCCCCCCCCCGCCGTGTTCTCTGTCTCTGCCACGATGTTTAGATTGATTCTAATCTAAAAAGTGAGATAACAGAGTTTTACATAAATTCACGCAGTTTTTGAGCTCAGAGTTCTACATGAATGTATGCAGTTTTTGAGCAAAGTACAATGTAACTCTGCAAGTACAAATTCACCACACAAAATATATGTGTGCATGTGGTCTTTGTCTGTGTGAGTGTGTGTCCGTCTGGGGTGTGGGTTGTGAGTGTGAGAAAGTGTGTGTGTGTGTGTGTGTGTGTGTGTGTGTGTGTGTATGGAGTCCAGAGTGTCTTAAGTCTGTGAGGGGGTGCATGTATGAGTTTGGGAGTGTGTGTGTCTATAAGGGTGTATGTGGGTGTCTGTGTGCGCATCTGTGTGTACCTGTATCCATGTGTATGTGAGAGTGTGTGTGTGTGTAGGAATATCTGTGTGTGTGTAGTGCAATGGTGGTCACCTGTAATGTGACACGAATCCAAGGTCCCAGTTGAGGCCCTCCCTATGGGTACCGAACTTAGCTATCAGCCTCTGCTTGGCCACTTTCCTCTGCTGCCTGTCCTGAAGTCCACCTTGGAGGATGGTCACCCGAAGGTCCAAGGCTGAATGTCCTGGACCACTGAAGTGTTCCCCAACTGAGAGGGAACCCTCCTGTCTGTTGATTGTTGTGTGGTGCCCATTCATCCATTGTCATAGCCTTTGGTCATCAACAACATATGTTCCCAAAGGTTAGGTCAATAGACCCTGAAGGTTAAGATGAGGGCGTTTACACTTAATAGTAGGGCCATAAGACTATAAACATAAGACATTGGAGTGGAAGTAAGGCCATTCGGCCCATCGAGTCCACACCGCCCTGGAGTGTTGCTGAGCATGTTGCTGAGCAAGTGACCTTGGGAGCAGGTTTATAGTTCCTTGAAATTGGAGTCCCAGGTAGACAGGTTAGTGAAGAAGGCATTTGGTACACTATATTGACCAGTCCATTTAGTATAGGGGTTGAGAGGTCATGTTGTGGTTGTACAGGACATTGATGAGGTCACTTTTGGAATGCTGTCTTCAAGTTTGGTCTCACTGCTCTGGCTAAGATGTCGTTAAACTTGAAAAGGTTCAGAAAAGACTTACGACACTGTTGACAGGTTTAGAGGATCTGAGCTAGACAGTGAGGCTGAATAGTCTGAGTCTATTTTCCCTGGAGGCTGAGGGGTGACCTTATAGAGGTTATATAATCATGAGGGGCATGGATAGGGTATACAAACAAGGTCTTTTCCCCAGGGTACGTCATAGATTTAGGGTGAGAGGAGAAAGATTTAAAAGGGACTTAAGGAGCAACTTCTTCATGCAGAGGGTGTTGCAATTAAAGAATAAGCTGCCAGAGGAGGCCGTAGAGTCATAGAGATGTACAACACGGTCCAACTCATCCATAGTGACCAATATCCCAACCTAATCCAGTCCCACCTGCCAGCACTTGGCCCACATCCCTCTAAACCCTTCCTATTCATATACCTATCCATAAGCCTTTTAAATGCTGTAATTGTACCAGCCTCCACCACTTCCTCTGGCAGCTCATTCCATTCACACACCACCCTCTGTGTGACAAAGTTGCCCCTTAGGTCCCTTTTAAATCTTTCCCCTCTCACCCTAAACCTATGCCCTCTCGTTCTGGACTCTCTCACCCAGGGAACAGACCTTGTCTATTTATCCTATCCATGCCCCTCATGATTTTAGAAAACTCTATAACGTCATCTCTCAGCCTCCGACGCTCCAGGGAAAACAGCCCCAGCCTGTTCAGCCTCTCCCTATAGCTCAAATCCTCCAACCCTGGCTACATCCTTGTAAATCTTTTCTGAATCCTTTCAAGTTTCACAACATCCTTCTGATAGGAAGGAGACCAGAATTGCAATATTCCAACAGCGGCCTAACCAATGTCCTGTACAGCCGCAACATGACCTCCCAACTCCTGTACTCAATACTCTGACCAATAAAGGAAAGCTGATACAATTCCAGCATTTAAAAGGAATATGGATGGTATATGAATAGGAATGATTTAGAGGGATATGGGCCAAATGCTGGCAAATGGGACTAGATTTATATCTGGTTGGTATGGACACGTTGGACCAAAGGGTCTATTTCCATGCTGTATATCTATGTGACTACATGAATACGAGAGAGTGCCAACATATCACCACTGTGCATCACAGTTCTTCCCACGTTCTCCCCACCCAACTACAAGTGCAAGCTGTGTTGTTGGAAAGAAGGGAGAGCCTGATCAAGGAATAAGCAGACCCTTTTGTTATTCATTCACGGGTTATCCAAACTTGAATCAGGACAAAACCTATGAAGTCAAGATTTTCACATATACACGGGCTTAAGGCAATGCTGCTGTTTCCTGCCCAGGTCATATGACATTGTAATGAGCAATGGCCAAGTCCGAGGTAAAAACAAGGACTGCAGATGCTGGAAACCAGATTCTGGATTAGTGATGCTGGAAAAGCACAGCAGTTCAGGCAGCATCCGAGGAGCAGGAAAATCGACGTTTCGGGCAAAAGCCCTTCATCAGGAATAAAGGCAGAGAGCCTGAAGGGTGGAGAGATAAGCGAGAGGAGGGTGGGGGTGGGGAGAAAGTAGCATAGAGTACAATAGGTGAGTTGGGGGTGGAGATGGAGGTGATGGGTCAGGGAGGAGGGTGGGGGAAGGTAGCAAAGAGTACAATGGGTGGACAGAGAGGAGGAAATCTTCTTCAAGGCAGGCATCCTTGCAAGAGAATTCGCAGTTGGCCTGCCTTGAAGAAGTTTTCCTCCTCTCTCTCCACCCATTGTACTCTTTGCTACCTTCCCCCACTCTCCTCCTTGACCAATCGCCTCCATCTCCACCCCCACTCACCTACTGTACTCTATGCTACTTTCTCCCCACCCCCACCCTCCTCTCATTTATCTCTCCATCCTTCAGGCTCACTGCCTGTATTCCTGATGAAGGGCTTTTGCCCGAAACGTCGATTTTACTGCTCCAATGGCCAAGTCCTGCAATAGGTAACCTATACATAGCCTATACCTAACCTATACATACCTATACATAACCAACCTTCTATCATACAGGATGGCAACTCAGGAGCTGAAAATATTATGCCAGATAACAACCAATAGAAATGGCAAAAGATACACAATGGTAACAAATAGCCGCCATGCAGTGAAGCTACATAGACATACCATAACTATTTCAGAATTAGATGGCAAGGGGGTGGAATCCTCTATAGCAGGGAGGCAAGTGAGAGGCTGGAAGGGGATACAGTAACCAGAAATAGTAAATTGAAGAGACAGATCAGGCTGGTACTGGACAGGGAGCAAGGAATGCCTATTGGATTAAACTGCATCCATGTTAATGTAAGAGATCTGACAGGTAAGGTCGATGAACTCAGGGCGTGGACAGGTACGTTGGACTGGTATAGTACAGCCATTATAGAAACATGGCTAAGGAAGGGACAGGACTGGCAGCTTAATGATTCGGGATACGGTGCTTTAGGTAGGGCAGACTTGGTGGAAAGAGGGGAGAGGAAGTTGCATTTTTGATGAAGATGAGTATCACAGCAGTAGTCAGAGATGAAATAACTGAGAGATCATCCAGTGAGGCATTGTGGGTACACCTAAGAAATAAGAAGGGGGGGGAGGGATGACATTATTGGGGTTGTACTGTAGGCCCACAAGTAGTCAATGGGAATTAGAAGAACAAGTCTACAGGGAGACTGGGGGGACTTGGAGCATGGAGCAATGGGGTTGTCGGAGTAAGAGGTTTTAAATTTCCTAACATGGACTGGGACTGCTAGAGTATAAGAGCTTAGATGGGAATTTGTTAAGTGTGTTCAGGAAAGTTTCCTGTAGCAGTTTATAGAAGGTACTACTCAGGAAGAGGCAAAACTTGACCTACTCTTGGGAAATAGGGCAGGATAGATGACTGAGGTGACAGTGGGGGAGCACTTTGGGACCAGTGATCATAGTGGTATAAATTTTAAAATAGTTATGGAGAGGGACAAAACTGGTTAACAGGTTCAAGTTCTAAATTGGGAACAAGGTGAATTTGAATGGAATTAGAGAGGAGCTTGCAGGGGTTGATTGGAGCAGTTTGTTTGCAGGTAAAGGGACCTCCAGCAAGTAGGAGGCCTTTAAAAATGAGATAAGTAGAGTTCAAGGTCTATATGTTCCTGTGAGGGTGAAGGACGAGGTTGGCAGGAATAAGGAACCTTGGGTGACAAGAGATATTGAGGCTTTGACCAGAAAAAAGGCATGACTTAGGTACAGGCAGCTGGGATCAAGGGAATCCTGGGAGATATATTGGGGATACAGGAGTTTACTGAAGAAGGAAATCAGGAGGGCAAACATGGGGCTCCAGGTAGCTTTGGCTGAGAAGATTAGGGTGAATCCAAAGAAATTCATGAGGTACATTGAAGGAAAATTAATAACCAGAGTGAGACCAGGACGCCGTAAGGACCAAAATGGACAGGTATGCCTTGAACCGCAGAGATAGGCAAGGTCCTCAATGAATATTTCTCCTCTGTGTCTACCATGGAGAAAGACATGAAGCCTTGGGGAAGTTAGTGGTGATATCTTATGAACAGTTTATATCACGGTAGGGGAGGTGTTAGACGTATTAGAATGAATGAAGGTGAATAAATTTCCTGGTCCTGACCAGATACGCCCGAGAACTCTGCAAGAGGCTAGAGAAGAAATTATGGGGGCCACGGGTGAAGTCCCAGAAGACTGGAGGCTAATGAATGTTGTGCCTTAACCAAGAAGGGCTGCAAAAAAAAACCTGGGAACTATTGACCATTAAGCCTAATATCTTGGCGAGGTAAGTTACTTGAGAAGATTCTGAGGGATAAGCTATACATGCAATTGGAAGGACAGAGTTTGATTAGAAGTAGTCAGCATGGCTTTCTGCGTGGGAGATCATGCCTCACAAGTTTGTTAGAGATGTTTGATGAAGTGACCAGAAAGGTTGATGAGGGCAGGGTGGTAGATGTAGTCTATATGGATTTCAGTAAGGCCTTTGATAAGGTTCCACATGGTAGGTTGGTCTGGAAGATTAGAATCCAGGGACAGCTGGCAAATTGGACATACAATTGACTTGATTAGAATTAGAATTCCTACAGTGTGGAAACAGGCCCTTCGGCCCAACAAATCCACACCGCCCCTCCAAAGAGTATCCCACCCAAACCATTTTACCCTACATTTCCCCTGACTAATGCACCTAACCTATACAAGCCTGAACACCATGGCCAATTTAGCATGGTCAATTCACCTATCCTATACATCTTTGGACTGTGGGAGGAAACTGGAGCACCCGGAGAAAACCCATGCAGACACGGGGAGAATGTGCAAACTCCACACAGACAGTCGCCTGAGGCGGGAATCGAACTGGGGTCCATGAGCCACTGAGCCACCGTGCCATGATGGTAGGAGGCAGAGGAAGGATGTTTGTTGGACTGGAGGCCTGTGACTAGTGGAGAGCCTCAGGAGTCGGTGCTGGGCCCAGTGCTGTTTGTTATCAATATCAATGATTTCGATGAGAATGTAGAAAGGCACAATTAGTCAGTTTGCCGGTAATATTAAAATAGGCGGTACCATAGGCAGTGAGGAAGACTATCAGAAATTGCAGCAGGATCTTAACAGCTAGGGAGGTAGGCCACGAAACGGAAAATAGAGTTTAATATAGAAAAGTGTCAGGTCTTGCATTTTGTAATGTCAAATCAAGATAGGAATTTCATGGTGAATGGTAGAGCCTTAGGAGTATAGTAGAACAGAGGGACCTTGGAGTTCAGGTGCACGGTTCTCTCAAAGTGGAGTCCCAGGTAGACAGAGAAAAGAAGAAGGCTTTTGGCACACTGGCCTTCGTCAGTCAGGGCACGGAGTATAGAAGGTGGGAAGTTATGTTGCAGTTGTACAGGAAGTTGGTGAGGCCACACTTGAAGTATTGTGTTCAGTTTTGGTCTGAAAATGTGTTGCTGGTTAAAGCACAGCAGGTTAGGCAGTATACGGAACCGACTGACAGCACCTGCCTACGGAATCGACTGATCCCACACGGACTCCGAACTACATTCCAATCAACAAAATTTGGACCCAACCAGGAACTCAGATTTCTCCACTTTCCTCATTTCCCCTCCCCCTACCTTGTCTCAGTCGGTTCCCTCAACTCAGCACCGCCCTCCTAACCTGCAATCCTCTTCCTGACCTCTCCGCCCCCACCCCACTCCGGCCTATCACCCTCACCTTGATCTCCTTCCACCTATCACATCTCCATCGCCCCTCCCCCAAGTCCCTCCTCCCTACCTTTTATCTTAGCCTGCCTGGCACACACTCTCCTCATTCCTGATGAAGGGCTCTGGCCCGAAACGTCGAATTTCCTGCTCCTTGGATGCTGCCTGACCTGCTGCGCTTTAACCAGCAACACATTTTCAGCTCTGATCTCCAGCATCTGCAGACCTCATTTTTTACCTTCAATTTTGGTCACCTTGCTATGGGAAGGATGTTATTAAACTGGAAAGAGTGCAGAGGAAATTTACAAGGATGTTGCCAGGACTCAATGGTCTGAGTTATAGGGAGAGGTCGGACTTTTTCCTTTCGAGCGTAGGAGACTGAGGAGAGATCTTGTAGAACTGTGTAAAGTCCATGTGAGGCATGGATAGGGTGAACGCACTCAGCCTTTCTCCCAGGGTCGGGGAATCAAGGACGAGAGGGCATCAGTTTAAGTTAAGAGGGGAAAGAAGAAAAGAGAACCCGATGGGGCAACTTTTTTTACACAGAGGGTGGTACGCATATGGAATGAGCTGCCAGCGGAAGTGATTAAAGTGGGTACATTAACAACACTTAAAAGGCGTTTAGACAAATACATAGACAGGAAAGGTTTAGAATGGTATGCACCAAGTGCAGGGAAATGGGGTTAGCGTGGATGGACAGTTTGGTCAGCATGGACCAGTTTGGGCCGAAAGGCCTGTCTCCATACTGTAGGACTCTATGACTCTCTACTTCATGACTCCATGAGTGTGCCATGTGTACATCTGCCAAAGTATTAAGTAAAAATATCAAGACAATTGATTTATATGTTTCCTTATACTTTAAAAGGAACAAGAAGAATATTACATACTTGCATAGGTTCCAGACCAGGCAAGCATGTACGTTTAAGAGTTACATGATACCACAACCTGTGACATTTTGATATAAAGATACTACCTCACCTTCAGTTACTCTCTGAGTGCAATGGAGTCAGTGTAGTGTTTTGAGGGAGTTAGGCATTTGTATGTAATGTGCAACAGTAATCACAGGGCTCAGGTGATGTGAAGCCTTATATTTTGGCAATGGAAGTAGTGTTGTTCATAAACTTCATGACATTTGTCTTTCGACAAAAACTCAAACAAAAACTCAAATCTTTGTCATATGTGTTGCCTGAGCTGTAATATACAGGTCAGCACTCAGACCATATCATATTGGCAGTGGCTTTTGACTCAAGAAACCTTGTCAATGTGATGGTAAAATGTGTCAAGAGCAGCCGCTCTAAACTTACCTCTGGAGTTTGAGGGTTTTGTCTGTGCTTAAACAAAGGCTGTAACAGAAGCCCAGGGGCACTGAGCACTAATGAGCAGGTTGTTGCTAATATTGGGCAATATTATCACTAAAACAATCCCAAAGATATTCCTACTGAGAGTAGACCTGTGAGAAGTTTAAAAGATAGTGAAAATACAAAGAGTGCAAACTTTCTTTTGGAATTTTGCACAAACAGCCTGTAAATAGCTTAATACCTAGATTTGACTGTATAAATCTAACTGAGGTCCCACCATATTCTTGAACAGCTTTCAGTGGCTTTATTCCAGGCTTGTCATTATGAAAATGACATATTACAATTTCAATTGCATGGTTAAAAAAATCACACAATACTAGGTTTTTAACTTTGTATACCCCAGTCCAACACCAGCATCTCCAAATCATAACTTCAATTACAACAGGATTTTATTTCAGTTGTTAGAAATAGCTCAAATACCTCATGCAATAAATTATATGAAGTACAGTCACTGTTGTTATGGAGACTGCCATGTCATCCTTTTCAAACCCACAAATAGCACTGTTTAGTGATTTGTGCTGGAAAATGTCTGGATTTTAGAAAAGGGTGGTGTTACACTTGTCAGCGAAACCTGAAATAACTCTACAGAGGCCAGTATCCCATCACCAAGTCCCTCTTTATTTACACGCGGAGAGTCCTTGACACTGATCCAGCCCCCTCAAAGCCAGCTCCCAGAGTGAACAGAACCTCTGACGATCCTGTTTATAGCTGTCAGCCAGGACTCCCTGATTGGACCAGATTAACAGCCCCAATCATGGAACTCATATTCTGTGACATCCACCTGGATGACCTTGTTCCAATCACTACAGCAAGATTCAGCTCTTTATCTCTTATGCATCGGTTAGCTTCACTTGTGTTTCCAGTTGCAAACATCTTCTTGAACATTCTTCTCTTTAGCAGCAGTATCAATATTTTTCATTTTAAGTCCATAATGCAAGAAAAAAAGTGTGATCTCTGACAAACCTTAAATCAAGACATTACTTAGCTATTTTTATTCATTCGTGGGATTTGGGTGTTGTTGACTAGGAGCTAGAGAACAGAGATTGGATCAGGAACTGAATACAATGGCTTCCATCTTCTCATAATTTATTTGACAGAAATTTCTGCTTATTCAGTAAGAATTAACAATTAAGCAGCAATAAAAGTGGAGATTTGACAGTAGGTGATGGAGTTGTAATGATGGGTGCCACCAGCATTCATGTGAAAACGATGCTCTGCTTTCAGATGATATCACTAAAAGATAGTATCTACTTGAAAAATAGGAGCAGGCCAAGGATCCCCACTTCAGCACAGAGCAGGTCCGTGCATGCAAAGCCATGCAGATTAGAGAAACTTTGCCTATGACTCCTCTTTGACCTAAGTGGATGATAACTGAGATACTTAGGAGTAAGACAGTATACCTTTTTTCAAATAAGGTGACTAAAACTGTACACAGTTATCTAGTTTGGATTTCATTTAGTCCCTGTACAGCTACAGTGAAATGTTTCTGCATTTATATTCCATTCTCCTTGCAATAAATTTCCTTGCTAATCACTTGCTCTAGCTGCACACTAACTTCCTGTGATTCGTATTAAAAGATACCCAGATTTGTGATTCAAGATCTCTGAGGTTCATGTCTAGCAGTTACTTCTGGAACTGAATGTAAGTGCTATGAATATGCAGACCCTGGAGCAGCTGTGTATATGCGCCATAGTGCAGCTTAGAGGAAACTTTGCCCATGGCTCCTCTCTCACTACAAACCCCACCCTGCTAGAGTTCCTCCACCTAACAACACCTCCTTTGTTACCAGACACTTTTCTATCCCGCAATGTTGTTCCACCATCAGATACACCCTTTTCTGACACTAAGCTTTACTATTAGTTCTCTTATGTAGCGTCTTGTCCACTGTCATCTGAAACTTTATATATGCAATGTAACCACATTCTCATAGGATTATGTCCAATAGAATTAGATAGGCATGCCCGCTCCAAAGCTGTGTCTCTCTGAATGGTGATTAATATCATCCACATTATTTAATTAAACTTGAATGTCAGAGTTAGAGGGTAATGGGTTTTCGTTCCCTTCAAGAGACTTGAACACAAAATCTAAGCTGATGATTACAGTAGTAAAAGACTGCTACATTGTCAAGTGAAATATTAAACAGGGCCCTTCTTCCCTCTTCAATGGACATAAAGTATCCCACAGACATTGCTATTTGAATAAGAGGAGTGTTCATCCTGAGTCCTCACCAATATTTATCCCTCAACTAATTTGTTTATGTGATAACTTATTACTGCTGTTTGGGGGACCTGCTGGTGTGTAAATTGGCTGCTGTCATTCTCTACATTACAACAGTGACATCTGTTGTCAGTATCCTTCCATTTATGAGAGATAATGGGCCTAGACAAAAAATCCATGTAGGCGAGGGATTTTCATTTGCTGCACCTGTGTTGATGGCTGAAGGACAATCCTTGAGAGACAGGTTCATGTCACACCTGAAGTTGCTGTGTATCATTGTGAGTTGTTTATAGCATTGGCAGCGATGCAACCACTGGTCGTCATGAAAGAGACAACCAGTCCGCAGGGGGTGTTGCCATTTCCCTCGTGCCAGTTGGTGACTTGCAGGAACTTTAATTGGTTTTTAAGACCTTGATATCATGTTTGCAAGCATTCTTGCAGTGGACTGGCGGGTGTCCCCTTGATCATCTGGCTTTGACTATTCAATCATCTTCCATCCTGTGCGCATGCCTGAAATATAGAAGCTGTCTCTTTTAAGTTAGTGTCAACAAACCTGGGAGTTCTGCCTTTGTCAGCATTGCTGCATTCGTAGTTTTCTCCTCACAGGATATACCCATAAAGTGCCACGGTCACAAAGAGCTTCTTATCTTAGTGTTTGTAAATCGTATATGTTTCACAGCCCTACAGCCAGGTGCTAAGAGCACAGGTCTTATAAATGATCAGTTTGGTCCTATGGGCTCAGTTTGGTGCTATCACGTGTGCGATTTACAAGTTGACCAAAGGTAGTAGCTGCTTTTCCTGTTGATGTACAATATTTCAAAACTTGCTTCATCGCCTGTGAAGCATCCCTGAGCTAAAGAGAAACAATAGATAAATGCCAGGTTTTCAAGGTTATGGACTGTCAGTGTGATGATACACTGAACAAACTGACTGATCGGCAGGCTGACAAGTCCCTGGTTCTGGAGGACGTCATCCTGGTGTCTTAAAGGATGTGCTAATGAGGTATTCGATGTATTAGTGCTAATTTTCGAAATTGTTTGATACTAGTGGGTTCCATCATGGAACGTAGCAATATAATCCCTCCATTCAAGGATAGAAAGGGACGGAAAACAGGAAGGCCCCTTAGCTTGGTATCAATCGGGGAAAGATAGACCATAGAACAGTCCAGCACAGCACAGGCCCTTCAGCCCACGATGTTGTGCCAACCACTGATCCTCATGTATGCACCCTCAAATTTCTGTGACCATATACATGTCCAGGAGTCTCTTAAATGTCCCCAATGACCGTATTCGACAACTGCTGCTGGCAACACGTTCCATACTCTCACAACTCTCTGTGTAAAGAACCCGCCTCTGACATCCCCTCTACTTTCCTCCAACCAGCTTAAAACTATGACCCCTCATGTTAGTCATTTCTGCCCTGGGAAATAGTCTCTGGTTATCGACTCTATCTATGCCTCTCATTATCTTGTATACCTCAATTAGGTCCCCTATCGTCCTCCTTTTCTCCAATGAAAAAAGTCCTAGCTCAGTCAACCTCTCTTCATAAGATAAGCCCTCCAGTCCAGGCAGCATCCTGATAAACCTCCTCTGAACCCTCTCCAAAGCATCCACATCTTTCCTATAATAGAGCGACCAGAACTGGACATAGTATTCCAAGTGCGGTCTAACCAAAGTTTTATAGAGCTGCAACAAGATCTCACGACTCTTCAACTCAATCCCCCTGTTAATGAAAGCCAAACCACCATATGCTTTCTTAACAACCCTGTCCACTTGGGTGGCCATTTTAAGGGATCTATGTACCTGCACACCAAGATCCCTCTGTTCCTCCACACTGCCAAGAATCCTATTCTTAATCCTGTACTCGGTTTTCAAATTCGACCTTCCAAAATGCATCACCTCGCATTTACCCAGGTTGAACTCCATCTGCCACCTCTCAGCCCATCTCTGCATCCTGTCAATGTCCCGCTGCAGCCTACAACAGCCCTCTATACTGTCAACAACACCTCCAACCTTTGAGTCATCTGCAAACTTGCTGACCCATCCTTCAATCCTCTCATCCAAGTCATTAATAAAAATTATAAATAGTAGAGGCCCAAGGACAGAGCCCTGTGGAACACCACTCACCACTGACTTCCAGGCAGAATATTTTCCTTCTACTACCACTCGCTGTCTTCTGTTGGCCAGCCAATTCTGTATCCAGATAGCTATGTTCCCCTGAATCCCATTCCTCCTGACCTTCTGAATGAGCCTACCATGGGGAACCTTATCAAATGCCTTGCTGAAGTCCATATATACCACATCCGCAACTCGAACCTCATCGTTTCTAGTCACATCCTCAAAGAACTCGATAAGGTTTGTGAGGCATGACCTGCCCCTCACAAAGCCATGCTGACTGCATTTAATCTAGCCATGCTCTTCCAGATGGTCATAAATCCTCTCCCTCAGAATCCTTTCGAACACCTTGCAGACGACAGACATGAGATTACTGGTCTGTAATTACTGGGGATTTCCCTATTTCCTTTCTTGAAGAGAGGAATTACATTTGCCTCTCTCCAGTCCTCAGGTACGATTCCAGTGGAGAGCGAGGATGCAAAGATCTTTGCAAGTGGCGAAGCAATTACATTTCTCGGTTCCCAAAGCAGCCGAGGACAAATCTGATCCGGGCCTGGCGACATGTCAATCTTAACGTTTGACAAAATTTTCAGCACATCAGCTTCCTCTATCTCTATCCATTCCAGCATGCACACCTGCTCTTCAAAGGTTTCATTCACTACAAAGTTTGTTTCTTTTGTAAAGACAGAAGCAAAAAACTCATTTAGGGCTTCCCCTACCTCCTCAGACCCCACACACAAATTCCCTATGCTATCCCTGATCGGCCCTACTCTTTCTTTGACCATTCTCTTATCCCTCACTTAAGTGTAAAATGCCTTTGTGTTCTCCCTAATCCGTTCTGCCAAGCCTTTCTCGTGCTCCCTCCTGGCTCTCCTCAGACCATTTTTGAGCTCCTTCCTCGCCTGCCTGTAATCTTGTAGAGCTGAGCTTGACCTTAGCTTCCTCCACCTTATGTAAGCTACGTTCTTCCTTTTGACGAGAAGCTCCACTGCTCTCGTCATCCAAGGTTCCTTTATTTTACCCCTTCTTGCCTGTCTCAGAGGGACATATTTATTCATCACTTGCAACAACTGTTCCTTAAACAGTCTACTCATGTCCAATCATGTCATAGTTTCCTCTTCCCCAATTAAATATCATCCCATTTTGCCTAATCCTCTCCTTCTCCATAGCTATTTAGAATGTGAGGCAGTTGTGGTCACTATCACCAAAATGCTCTCCCACCACATGATCCGATACCTGCCCAGGCTCATTTCCAAGCACCAAGTCTAGAATATCCTCTCCCCTTGTCGGCCTGTCAACGTACTGAGTTAGGAAACCCTCCTGAACTCACCTTACAAAAACAGCTCCATTCAAATCTTCTGCTCGAAGGAGGTTCCAATCAATGTTGGGAAAAGATGTTATAATTGATCATTAAAGAGGTAATAGTTAGTCACTTAGAAAAACTCAAGGCAATCGAGAAGAATCAGCATAATTTTCTGAAATGAATTTATTGGAGTTCTTTAGAGCAGGAACAAGCAAAGTAGATAAAAGGGAAATCTGTGGATTTAGTGTCCTTCAATTTTTAGAAGGCATTTGTCAATGCATTGCATATTGTTCTTAATCATAATGGGAATTCATGGTGTAGGGGTTAAAATGTTAACATGGATAGAATATTAGAGAAAACAGAAAGATTGCATAAATTGATCTTTTTCTGATTGTCAGGATGTGACAAGGGGAATCGGATGGGGGAGTGATGACTTGATAGTTAAATTTGGAGATGACATAGAGATAGGTAGGAGAGTATGTTGTGAAGAGGATGTAATAAAGACTAGAAACATTTAGGGGTCAAAGAGTATTAGTACAATAAGGACACAGCATACTTTAGGAAAGGAACCAAGGCAGAGGCAGTTCAGCAATGTTGAATTTCAAGGCAGTTAGGCAAGGCCGAATGGCCTCTACTTTAATGCTAAGAGTCTTATCGGTGAGATAAATGAGTTAAGGGTGTGGATTGACATATGGAATTGTGATGTTGCTGTCACAGAGACATGGTTGAGAGAGGGGCAGACTAACAACTCAATATTCTGGGTATAGTAACTTTGGCAGTACAGGGGCGGTGTAAGAGAGGAGGGGCTGTTGCAATATTAGTTAAGGTTCACTCCTGATGAAGGACTTTTGCCTGAAACAATGATTTTCCTGCTCCTCGGATGCTGCCTGACCTGCTGTGCTTTACCAGCACTACTCTAATCTTGACTCTAATTTCCAGTATCTGCAGTCCTCACTTTCGCCATATTAATTAAGGAGTCAATTACTGTCATGAGGATGGACAGTATCTTGGAAAACGTCAAATGAGGCTTTGTGGGTACAGTGAAGGAATAAAAAGGTGGCAGTCACACTATTGGGAATATATTATAGACCTCCAAATAGAGGAATAGAGCAGTAATATGTATAAAATTAATTGAGATGTGTAAAAGCAGTAATAGGGTAATTATATTAGGGATTTCAACTCCCTCAGCATTAATTGGGGTCATCGTGTGAAAGATTTAGAGGGAACAGATTTCTTGAAGGTTATTCAGTAGAGCTTTTAACATCAATATGTAGATGGCCAACAAGGAACAATGCCATGCTAGGCATAATTCTGGGGAAAGTGACGACTTCAGTCCTGACGGAGGGATTATGCTGGAAACGTTGACGGTTCTGGTCCTTGCATACTGCCTGACCTGCTGTGCTTTTATAGTGCCACACTTTTCAACATCGTTCTGGGGAACAAAGTTGAACAGATATTTGAGGTAACAATGGGAGAGCATTTTAGTGGTAGTGACTTCAGCACTGTACAATTTGTTTGTTGTGGGAAAGGAAAATGATGATCTATGCAAATAAAAGGGTTTTGGATTGGGTAATGTCTGACGTTATTAACGTAATGGAGGATCTAGCCAGAGTAGACTGTATAGCAATCGTGTGGGGGGCAGGTGCTCTCAAAATCAAATTGGGGAGAGTATAGGCCAAACCTAATCCCTTTGGGTAAAAAGGTAGAAGCAGCATCCCCAGAGAACCCTGGATACCTCGGTGATCTCAAGGAAGTGATTTGAACAGCAAAGGTGGGACATGAAAAACACTGACGGATGAGATTAGGGTGAATCCCAAGATATTCTATGAGTACACAAAGGGGAAAAAGATAACCAGGGAGAGAGTGTGTCCCATTAGGGACCAAGGCTATGATCCGTGCTTGGAGCTGGAGAACATAGGCAGGGTGTTAAATAATCACTTGAGATCTGTCTTTACATTAAAGAAGGAGGAAAGGGATATAGAATTGGGGCTCTTGTGCTCTAGTGGTCGGGTCCACAACTATGAGCCAAGGGCCTAGATTCAGATCTCATCTGCTCCAAAAGTGTGTCCCAACATTCTGGACAGGTTGTTTAAAAATATCTTTAGGCACAGAATTCAGGAAGAGGGACTATGAGGTTTTGAGCAATTTGACATTGGGATTAAGGAGATACTAGATGTTCTGGCAGATTTAAAAGTGGTGGAATACCCAGGTTGTGATCATTTGTAACCCAGCTGGGAGGGAGATGCGATTGGAAGACGATAAGATAAAGGAGCAGAATTAGGTCTGCCCCATCATTTGGTCGGGGTTGATATATTTCTCAATTCCTTTCTCCTGCCTTCTCTGTAAAACTTTGATCCCCTTTCCAATCAAGAACTTATCTATCTCTATCTTAAAGATATTCAATGACTTGGCCTCCACAGCCTTCAATGGCAATGAGTTCCACCGGATCACCACCCTCTATTGAAAGAAGTTCCTCCTCATCTCAGTTCCAAAGGGTCATTCCTTCACTCTGAGCTATGCCCTCAGGTCCTAGTCTCTCCTACTAATGGAAACATTTTCTCTACTTCCATTCTATCCAGGCGTCTCAATATTCTGTAAGTTTCAAGGATATCCCCCCTCATCGTTCTAAACTCCAGACTGGGAATCCTCAAATATTCCTCATATGATAAGCTCTTCATCCTCAGGATCATTCTTGTCAGCCTCCTCTGGACATCCTCCATTGCCAGCACATCCTTTCTTAGATAAGGGGCCCGAAACTGCTCACGATATTCCAGGTGTGGTCTGACCAGAGCTTTATACAGCCTCAGCAGTATATCCCTGCTCTTGTATTCTAGCCTTTGTGAAGTGAATGCTAACATTGCATATGCCTTCTTAACAGTCGACTGAACCTAGATGTTAACCTTAAGAGAATCCTGAACTCAGACTCCCAAGTTCCTTTGTGTTTCAGAATTATGAGGCCTTACCACAATTATAAAATAGTCCTACACCTTTATTCTTCCTAACAAAGTGCATAACTTCACACTTTCCCACACTGTATTCCATCTTCCACTTTTTTGTCCACTCTCCTATCTTGTTTTTATTTTATAATACAAAGGTCTGCGGCTGTGCAGAGTGTGGTTCGCATTTCCTCATTTTATCGGCCTACTTCTGCATTCTAGTGGTTAGTTATTTATGTAGCCTTTGAGACTAGCTGCAGCTAGCCATGTAGGCACAGGAACCATTTTGTCTCTAGCTGCAATAGTCACATTGGCATTGGTCACGAGTCTCCATGTTCTAACTCATCCTGTATTCAGGTTTCAGACTCTCATCCTTGTATGCCTTGTCATTGCTGGTGCAAATCGAAATAGTTCTTCAATGTAATGAGAGTTTCTGGCTCTATGACCCTTACGTGCTGTGTGTTCCAGGTTCCCTATATCCCCATGGATGAAAAGGTTTTCCCTCACATCCCCTATAAACTGCCTGTCCCTGACCTTAAATCTATGTACAAGATGATTAGGGGTTTAGATAGGGTTGACCATGAGAACCTTTTTCCACGTATGGAGTCAGCTATTACGAGGGGGCATAGCTTTAAATTAAGGGGTGGTAGGTATAGGACAGATGTTAGGGGTAGATTCTTTACTCAGTGAGTCGTGAGTTCATGGAATACTCTGCCAGTAACAGTGGTGGACTCTCCCTCTTTATGGTCATTTAAACGGGCATTGGATAGGCATATGGAGGATAGTGGGCTAGTGTAGGTTAGGTGGGCTTGGATCGGCGCAACATCGAGGGCCAAAGGGCCTGTACTGCGCTATATTTTTCTATGTTTTTTCTATGTTTTCTATGTTGCAGGTCATTGATCCCTCCACCAAGATGAAATGTTCATTCTTGTCTACCCTATTTATGCAACTCATTATTTTATACCTCTCTGTCATGTACCCGCCCCCCCCCCATCTCCTCTGCTACAAGGAAAACACCCCAGTCTATCCATCCCCAGGGCTGTGTGCTCAGTCCACTGCTGTTCACCCTGCTGACACACGACTGTGCAGCGATGCACAGCTCAAATCACATCATCAGGTTCGCTGATGATACAACTGTAGTGTGTCTCATTAGCAGGAACGATGAGTCAGTATATAGAGAGGAGGTGCAGCAGCTAACGGACTGGCGCAGAGCCAACAACCTGTCCCTGAGCATGGACAAGACAAAAGAGATAGTTGTTGACTTCAGGATGGCACGGAGCGACCACTCTCCATTGGACATCAATGGCTCCCCCGTGAATATCGTGAACAGCATCAAATTTCTTGACATCCACCTGGTGGAGAATCGCACCTGGACCCTCAACACTAGCTCCATAGCCAAAAAAGCCCTGCAACATCTCTACTTTCTGCACAGGCTGAGGAAAGCTCACCCCCCACACCCCAACTTGACCCCATTGAGAGGACCCTGAGCTGCTGCATCACTGCCTGGTTCAGGAATTGCTCCATCTTGGATTTGAGATGTTGAGGACACCACCACTGGGGTCTGTTTTCCCTGCATTACAGACAGTACACCACAAGCTGCATCCAAAAGACTAAGAGCATTGTGGGAGACACCACTCACCCCTCCCTCAAATTCTTCTCCATCCTGCCAACTGGCAGAAGAGACCAAAGGTTCGGTCTCTCACGGCCAGACTATGCAACAGTTTCTTCCCCAAACCATCAGGCTCCTTAGCACAGTATGTTCGGACTCTTTCCCATCTGAAATTCCTTGCATGACTTTGAATTGCTGCTAGAGAAATGTCATTTATTTATCATTCTTCTATTATACTGTGACCTGTGTGTTTTGCACTTCTTATGCACTTTATGCCATGTACGGGTGTGGAGTTTGTGCTGTCCATGTAGCACCCTCAGTCCTGGAGGAACGCTGTCTCATTTTTACTGTATCAGTTGTATAAAGGTTTCTCTCTCTCTCTCTCTCTCTCTCTCCATATAACCTGGGTTTTTATGGTGATAAATATGGATTATCAAATTTAAGTTCCACATTCTGATTATTATATCTTTCATGGACCAAAATGGTGTTTAAAACGAAACATGGGCCTGAAATGACTGTTGTGGTTACCTGACTGCACACTAAGGTAAGCCACTCATGTGGAATAGACAAAAGTTTTGTCTAATTATGTCAAAAGTAGACAATTGAGTAAACATCAAGAAACTTACATTTCCTTTTTAAAATCACCTTAATTTAATTTTAAACCTCCTTAATTATCAGACATATTTTCACATTTCACATACTGGTTTACCTGCAAGTTAGCCAGTTTGGAAAGAGAGTGGAGCTAAACTCAAAAATATTAATTGAACTATATTGCAATACCTGCTTTTATACGGCAGAACAGAGAGATGTAAAAATGAATTGTGGCAACAAGAGCTGGAACCCGCGCTCTCTCTCTCTCTCTGACCCTCTCTATGTTTCTAATCATTTCAGAAAAAGCAATTAAGGAAAATAATCACTCGGCAAAAGCTCAAAGATATTCATAAATTCCACAACTGTGGTCTTGAGTTAAGAATCTGGACTTCAAAAGTTAAAGACATATTTTAACTGCTTCATCTTTATTTTTCCTGTCTGCACCAAATGAAAGCTTTGAAAACCTATTACCTGTGTTTGTGTATGCCTATGTATTTACAGAGTCATAGAACTGTACAGCGTGGAAACAGACCCTTTGGTCCAACTCATCCATGCCAGCCTGATATCCTAAATGTATCTAGTCCCATTTACCAGCATTTGGCCCATATCCCTCTAAACCCTTCCTATTCACTTCCCCATCCAGATATCTTTTATATGTTGTAATTCTGTCAGCCTCCACCACTTCCTCTGGCAGCTCATTCCATAAATACACCACCCTCTGTGTGAAAATGTTGCCCTTTAGGTCCCTTTTAAACCTTTCCCCTCTCACCTTAAACTTATGCCCTTCAGTTTTGGACTCCCCAACCTTGAGGTAAAGACATTGACCCTATCCATGTCCCTCATGATTTTATAAACCTCTATAAGGCCACTGCTGAGCCTCTGATGCTCCAGGAAAAATAGCCTCTCCCTATAGCTCAAACCCTCCAACCCTGGTAACAGCCTTGTAAATCTTTTCTGAACCCTTTCAAGTTTCACAGCATCCTTGCGATTGCAGGTAGACAAGAATTGCATGTAGTATTCCAAAAATGGCCTAACCGATGTCCTGTACAGCAACAGTATGATCTCCCTACTCAATGCACTGACCAATAAAGGCAGGCACACCAAACACCTCATTCAGTACCCTGTCTACCTGCGACTCCACTTTCAAGGAACTATGAACTTGTTTTGATATCACATTTTCATTTTTTTTCCTCTAAGACATTGTAGGTAAGAAAATTCATATTTCTTTCATTCAATAAAATCTTGGTATTTGGCTCCTTAGTTTTATAGTGAACTATATTTTAACTGAAGTGTGATAATTGTCTGTTAAAATTAAATAAAAATACTTGTTGTTGCTGACCAAGGTGAGGTTAAAAAGAAGAAAGCTGATTCTCCTTCTTCATCTGCTCATGTCATCTGGATCTCTGGATTATTCATTCAGTGACATTATCACCATGCCACCATTTCTCCAGAACAGAAATAGAAAGTGCTGGAGAATCTCAGCAGATCTGGCAGCATTTGTGAGGTGAAAATCAGAATTAACGTTTTGAGTCCAGTGAGCCTTCATCAGCATCTACTGTTCAGACAAAAAGTCATCTAGGCCCGAAACATTAACTTGCTTCTCTCCCCGGATACTGCCTGACGCATTGGGATCTCCAGCATTTGTTGTTTTCTTGAACAGTTCCTTGTTTTATTCTAGTTGTTGGAGTTTGTGTTCATTTGTAGAAAGTCTCTGAATTGCCCAGTTCAATATCTCCCAGTATTAATGAGACAGTTTACTGTTGGACACTAATGATTTGCCATTCAATCTACTAAAGTAAGCATACAATCATCCTGAGAAAAGTTAAAGAAGGATAAAGGTGTTTTCATCACCATTCTGCCTTTATCATAATATCACAGCGAGCCCCCCTCTCACTATAAGAGCTTAAGAATGAGTGGAGGCCATTTTTGACTCTCAAGCCTGCTCTGCCATTTCAGATCAGGACTGATCATTTACCTCAACGGCATTCTGTTAATATATTTCTATTTAATACCACATCCCTCACTCCATCTCACATATTCTTGTATATCTCTTAACTTTAAATACTTGCCTTATCTCTCAACTCTTCCTTCTCACAATAACCTTTAAACGCACCTACACAGCCTGTCCATATCCCTCAATCTCATCTTCCTACTATATCTTTGCAAGCCCTACTCCTTTAAAAATTATCTATATTTTTCTTGACCCTCCTTTACTCATTATTTCAGTGGACATCATTCTTTATGTTTTGCCAAACTGACACTGTCTATAAAATCATGAGGGTAGAAATGACTTGTACAAATGTTATTTTACAATGATTCAATACATGTTTTTAAAATTCCTCTCCATCCATTTATGACAAAAAATGCTGATCTGTTTGAATTAATTTGCAAGCTCCAGTGAGAATTCTGAGCCATTGAACAGATATATTCCTTTGTGATTGATTCATGTTTCTAATTTAATTGTGTATTCTGAAATGAATTTATTTGTTGCACAACAAAAAAAAAGGACAGATTGAATTGAATGAGTTTTAATTTTAATCTGTCAGGGCGGCACGGTGGCACAGTGGTTAGCACTGCTGCCTCACAGCGCCAGAGACCCGGGTTCAATTCCTGACTAAGGCGACAGACTGTGTGGAGTTTGCACGTTCTCCCCGTGTCTGCGTGGGTTTCCTCCGGGTGCTCCGGTTTCCTCCCACAGTCCAAAGATGTGCAGGTCAGGTGAATTGGCCATGCTAAATTGCCCATAGTGTTAGGTAAGGGGTAAATGTAGAGGAATGGGTGGGTTGCGCTTCGGCGGGTCGGTGTGGACTTGTTGGGCTGAAGGGCCTGTTTCCACACAGTAAGTAATCTAATCTAAATTAATGTTTTCTAAAATCAAATGTGATCTTCAGCTATGTAATATTGGTCATGTCAGCTATCTGAGTGATGAACAGTTACCCTTCACTGAAGGCAGAGACTAACAGACAAGAACTTTCTTGCTTTTGAAATCCTTTCAATCCAAATAGATACACCACAATCCAGAGCACACCACAATCAACCATAGACCACCCAGAATCTGATCTAGTCAGATTGCAACCAATTACCAAAGTCTTACAGCAGCAACAGGCTACCCATAGTCTTGCAATAATATCTGAAAATGTGTTGCTGGAAAAGCGCAGCAGGTCAGGCAGCATCCAAGGAACAGGAGATTCGACGTTTGGGGCATAAGCCCTTCTTCAGGAATAAGGGCTTATGCCCGAAACGTCGAATCTCCTGCTCCTTGGATGCTGCCTGACCTGCTGCGCTTTTCCAGCAACACATTTTCAGCTCTGATCTCCGGCATCTGCAGACCTCACTTTCTCCTCTTACAATAATATCCCAGGTGATCACAACAAAACCATTATAGGGCTTGGACATTCAAAGAGTGAAAAATTCATTCAATGTATGACATTGATGAATTATTTTGTTGTGGAGATTCTAATATAAATTATCGTGCCGACTAAACCATACCTTCCCTGTTTACAGTTGGAATAAAGGGCTGTGACTCTCCACAAGAAATTGAAATGGTCTAACCCAAGGCTGTTTTGCAACATGTATCTTAGAAAACAGTGAATATAAGTAACCAACACGGGTCTGACCCTACTAAGTAACATTCTGTTTCCATCAAAGCAATTACTTGCCAGAAAACGATCTTTCAGAAATTTCACAGGAGTTATCCAATGTTGATTCATAGAGCCATACAAAACAGAAGAGGCCATTTGTCCCTTTGAAATCTGTACCAACTAATCCCATTTTCCAAGGCATTGCCCATAAGATTGAATGTTATAACATTTCAAATGTTTATTCACATACTTAATAAAGATAGTGAGTTTTCCTGCCTCAATAACCCTCCAGATTGTGCATTCCAGATTCCTGCCACTTCCTGGGTGAAAAATCTTCCATCGAATTCCATGCAAACCGTTTTTGACTTTCCAACTAAAGGGAAGAGCTGCTTCCTATCACCCTGCTCATGTCCGTCATAATCTTATACACCCCAATCAGGTTCCCCCTCAGCCTTCTCTCCTCTAAACTAAACAAACACGATAACCGAAGCTTAACCAGCCTGTCTTCAAAGCTACATTTCTCCATCACAGGTAATATCCTGGTGAATCTCCGCTGCACTCACTCCAAGCCACTAACTGATGCCATCTTCACAGCAGAGACTAAAATGTTTACTCATGAAGGCACAAGCAAACGAATATTTTAAGCCAAACTGCAAAATGGGAGAAACCTAATAGACTGGGTTTGGAGATAGGGATAGAAATTGGGAGAGAGTTAGAGGGGTGGATTTGGAGATTGAGAGGGAGGGAGGGAGTGGGTTTGGACATTGCTAAAAGAAGTAGAATTTAGAGATTGGAAAGAGGGAGAGGTAGAGGGTTTAGGTTGAGAAACAGGATTGAAGATTGGGAGAGAGGAAGAGTGTATTTGGAAATACACAGCTGAAAATGTGTTGCTGGAAAAGCGCAGCAGGTCAGGCAGCATCCAGGGTGCAGGAGAATCAACGTTTCAGGCATGAGTCCTTCTTCAGGACCTGCCTGACCTGCTGCGCTTTTCCAGCACCACATTTTCAGCTCTGATCTCCAGCACCTGCAGTCCTCACTTTCTCCTACATTTGGAAATACGCAGAGTTGGCAGAATAGGTTTAGAGATTGGGAAAGGGATAGAGGAGAGGGTTTGGAGTTGGAATGGAGATCGAGGAATGGGTTTGGAGGCTGGAGAGAGGTAGAGGAGTTGGTTCAGAGAGTGGGTAAGAGGTAGAGGAGTGTATTTTTTAACTTGGGGAGAGATAGAGGAACACATTTACACAAAGAGAGAAAGTTATATGAATGGATTTGGAGATTAGAGCGAGGCAGAGGAGCAGGTTTACAGACAGAGTTATAGGAGTGAGGTTAGAGATCGGGAGAGAGAGGATTTGGTACGGGGATTGGGGAGAGGCAGACGAGTAGATTTGGGGATTGAGGGGAAGTATGGAAGTGAGACTGGAGATTGGGGGAGGCAAAGGAATGTGTTGGAAATAAAGTTTCAGGAATAGGTTCAGAGATTGGGTTGAGGTAGTGGAGTAGGTTTAGAGATAGACAGGGTTACAGGAGTGGGTTTAGAGATTGGGTAGACATAGAGGAGTGGGTTTGGATATTGGAGAGAGGTAGAGGAGTGGGTGTAGAGATTGGGGAGTGGGTTTGAGGATTGGAAGCAGTGGAGGAGTGGATGTGGAGATTGTGAGAGGTAGATGAGTTAGTTTAATGGTTGGAGAGGGGTGGAGGAGTGGGTTTGGATATTGGGGAGGTAGAGGAGTGGGTGTGGAGATTGGGAGAGGTAGAGGAGGGTGTTTGAAGTTTGGGGGGAGGTAGCGGAGTGGGTGTGGAGCTTGGGGAGAAGTAGAGGAGTGCATGTGGAGATTGGGAGAGGTAGCGGAGTGGTTGTGGAAATTGGGGAGTAGTAGAGTGTGTGTGGAGTTTGGGGGGAGGTAGCAGAGTGGGTGTGGAAATTGGGGGGAGGTGGAGGAATGGGTGTGGAGATTGGGGGAGGTTAAGGAGTGTGAATGAAGTTTGGGGGGAGGTTAAGGAGTGGGTGTGGAGATTGGGGGGAGGTAGAGGAGTGGGTGTGGAGGTGGGGGAGGTAGAGGAGTGGGTGTGGAGATTGTGGGGAGGTTGAGGAGTGGGTGTGGAGGTTGGGGGAGGTTGAGGAGTGGGTGTGGAGGTTGGGGGAGGTAGAGGAGTGGGTGTGGAGGTGGGGGAGGTAGAGGAGTGGGTGTGGAGATTGGGGGGAGGTTGAGGAGTGGGTGTGGAGGTTGGGGGGAGGTTGAGGAGTGGGTGTGGAGATTGGGGGGAGGTTGAGGAGTGGGTGTGGAGATTGCGGGGAGGTAGAGGAGTGGGTGTGGAGGTTGGGGGAGGTAGAGGAGTGGGTGTGGAGGTGGGGGGAGGTTGAGGAGTGGGTGTGGAGGTTGGGGGAGGTAGAGGAGTGGGTGTGGAGGTTGGGGGGAGGTAGAGGAGTGGGTGTGGAGGTGGGGGAGGTAGAGGAGTGGGTGTGGAGGTTGGGGGAGGTAGAGGAGTGGGTGTGGAGATTGGGGGGGAGGTAGAGGAGTGGGTGTGGAGATTGGGGGGGAGGTAGAGGAGTGGGTGTGGAGATTGGGGGGAGGTAGAGGAGTGGGTGTGGAGGTTGGGGGGAGGTAGAGGAGTGGGTGTGGAGATTGGGGGGGAGGTAGAGGAGTGGGTGTGGAGATTGGGGGGAGGTAGAGGAGTGGGTGTGGAGATTGGGGGGGAGGTAGAGGAGTGGGTGTGGAGATTGGGGGGGAGGTAGAGGAGTGGGTGTGGAGATTGGGGGGAGGTAGAGGAGTGGGTGTGGAGATTGGGGGGAGGTAGAGGAGTGGGTGTGGAGATTGGGGGGAGGTAGAGGAGTGGGTGTGGAGATTGGGGGAGGTAGAGGAGTGGGTGTGGAGATTGGGGGGGAGGTAGAGGAGTGGGTGTGGAGATTGGGGGGAGGTAGAGGAGTGGGTGTGGAGATTGGGGGGGAGGTAGAGGAGTGGGTGTGGAGATTGGGGGGAGGTAGAGGAGTGGGTGTGGAGATTGGGGGGAGGTAGAGGAGTGGGTGTGGAGATTGGGGGGGAGGTAGAGGAGTGGGTGTGGAGATTGGGGGGAGGTAGAGGAGTGGGTGTGGAGGTTGGGGGGGAGGTAGAGGAGTGGGTGTGGAGATTGGGGGGAGGTAAGGGAATGGGATTGGGGAATACAAAAAACGTATCAATGTTTTGTTTTCATACCGAGGACAATACCGTCATGTAATCTTCCTTCTCTGTTGTACCTTTCAGTATCTGCCTGGAGTTTCATGTATTCTACATGTTCGGCCTTTTCTTCTCCTAAAACTGACCTGAATTCTCATCTATCGGTCCAGTTTTTTCTTGGATATGTCTTTTACTTTCCTTCAGTTATTTAGTATTCCCACATATCTGTTCTCTATCTCATCTGCTGTGTATTAATTTGATTTGGAATGCTCGGCTCAATTCCTTTATCATTATCCCAAAACAAACAGAATTATTTATCTTGGAAATCAATTCAGAGGCCAGTCCTGATGGCAGTGAAACAGGCATTTTGTTTAATGAGATCATGTACCGTTCAAACGAAAGCCATAGGGAAACATCAAAGTGCCAAGCTAGACACACTGTGAATGTCAGAAAGACATGGATTCACATTTATGTTAAGTTTATATGTGCCATCTAAAATCTGGTCATGATATCCTCAAAATCAAGTCAAGTAGCTAGACAGTGAGAAGGTTGGAGAAGGGGATAGAAGGAGAGAAGGGGAGGTGGTTGATGGAGAAGGAGGTGAGGGGACAGAAAGGCTGAAGAATAGGGATCAGAGCAAAAGTTGGGAAGGCAGAGGATGAGCAAGGAAGAGGTGGAAAAGTGCAGGAAATCAGTTAAATTGACAAGTTAAAAGCTTTCATATTCCCAATGTTTCCTTGATTACTTTGGAGTGAATAATTTTAATGGATTTTTTTCCTGTGTCATCATAAAAACCATTCTCATTGCCATCATTGTTCCAAACATTGAAATAAAATTGTCAAATACCAATATGCTTCAGATTAGATGAAGAGGCTTTGCGTGAGAATATGAAGATGTTACATTTTTCCTCATTCCTAAAATCAGTTATAGTTTATAAATTAAATTGTGGTACAAACATTACCAACAGAAATTCATTCAGTGGGTGTTTAGAATGAGACGGACCAGAATGGGACAATAGCCAGACTGTAAAAGGAGAATAAGAAAGAACATTACTAGTAGAAGGAATGAACCCAGCTGGGAAGGACAACTGGAAAAGTAGCAGGCAGCATGCAAGCTAAAGGTAGATGAGGACAACACCTGCTGGAGATCACAGCGGGACAGGCAGCATCCTGGGGAGAAAAGAAGCTTTTCCTTGTTTAAACTTTTCTTGACTCGGAACAACCCGAAAAGCTGTTGACAGGGTTTGGCTTAGAGCTGGCAATAAATTAGCAATAAAATCATTTTTAATACCACAGTTAGTGCAGTCTTCAGTTTGTTATCGTGGACATGCTGAGAATCACCCATTTCAATCCCCACATTTAGGTGTTTCTGTCTTTCAATCACCTGTCCTGCTACAAGTTGACTTGAACAGGTCAAACCAAAGGCTCCAGAGAAAGTCAGAAAGATGATTGCTCTCCTGTTCTTGAAGGTTTGCTGTCGATGAATTGCTGAGGTTTGAAGTGATAGAGTAAATCAGCTCCAATCAAAGCTGCAGAACAAATCCACGCAGATATTGTCGTTATCAATCTCCAAGGTTTGGGTGCACAGGTTTGAGGTCCCAGGCTAACTGGTTTGGTCTCCATGGTGTGGTCTAGTCTGTCTGTTAGACCAACACTCCTGTGTTCGCCATCAGTGCAGTCTGACTCTCTCTCCTATGAGCCCGCTTTCGGCACTGTCTCACCTTCCAACACACCGCACTGGAGATCACCAGGAGCACCCCCATAGTCAGCAGCACCAGCCCGAAGCCGGAGATAATGGAGCCGTGCGAGTTGAAGCTGTAGGCGACAGCAGTGACCACCATCCCAGCGATCAGAGTGACCAGGCCAAAGGGCACCGTACACCGGGAGCAGGAGAGCTCCGCTCCGCCGGTAGCTGCCGCCAGCTGACCCTGGCTGCTCAGGGACTGAGCGGCTGCTGGGAGCGGGCAATCCCCGGAGCCCTTCTCTGGGACAGGGGCCAGTGCTGGCATCTCCTTCAGCGGCTCCTCTGTCATCCCGCACTCCCCAACAACCTCGCTCGCCCCTTCGGCTTTGTCCTTCCCGGAGAAATCTCTTCCCTTTCACTCCTCCATCACATCCAGCCTCTGCATCCCGGGATGGCAGAACAATCTGATGGATGGGCGAGGAGAGAGCAGTGAGTATCTGATCACACACAGACACACACACACAGACACAGACACACACACACACACAGACACACACACAGACACACACACACAGACACACACACACACACAGACACACACTGACACACACACACAGACACACACACACACACTGACACACACTCACAGACACACACACAGACACACAGACACACACACACACTGACACACACTCACAGACACACACACAGACACACACTCACAGAGACACACACACAGACACACACACAGACACACACACAGACACACACAGATACACACAGAGACACACACACAGACACACACACACAGACAGACACACACACAGAGTAAATAAACAGTCAGTACTGAATGAAATGCTGGGGGAAACGCGCACAATAACACCTGGGATACAGCATAACATGGAAAGGTAGTGGGAACACTCGGCAACGGCGCAAATAGCTCCAATGTTGAGCGTTTAAACACCGTGACTGTAACATGAAAGTTTTCACAATTAGTTTGAAAACACTTTGGGAGAAGGAAACACTGGAGCGGGAAGTAATTCGGCAAATGTACCGGGACCGGCTTTTAAACTGTTACCCAAGGAGTTCGGTTTCTCTGCTCGTTAAATGTTTCTCGTCAAATAAAAATTCTTTTTGCAAGTCAGAATACCTGGCAGAAGTGAGCTCAGGGTCCCTGCTCCCACACAGCGGCTAGGATCCTCAGTGCAAGGACGGAGGAGAGCAGAGCAGGCGCTATGGTGGTGCCGCTCTCTGTGTGGCTCTGGTGCCCTGTGCCTCAGCCTGTTCTTGTGTTTGATCACAGCAGAGTGACAGGGAAGCAATGCTTCCCGGAGGAGCTGGCCGACAGATCGGATTCTCCCCCCTCCCCTCTGTCCCTGTGTGTGTGTGTGTGTGCCTGCACTGATCTCCGTCCTGGCGATCACGTCTTGGCACACATTCGCCTGTCCTTATCTCATCGTTAGTGTTACTTAATGAAAATATGATATATTATAGATACAAAAATATCCCAGCAACGTTCAAAAAGAAACATCCCAACAGGTATGTGTGTGATGTGAATAATCTATTAGATTGTAATGTAGCAATAATGTATCTGCAACACATCTCCTGTTGAAAGGGTTTCTGTTATTGCCTGTGAAAGAGTTGCCTTCAAATATTCTTTTCACCTAATTTCTTTCCACGAAATCTGTCCTTAGACAGACTGGAGCTGGGAGGAGAGAATCTGTATCTGAGAGATATAGGCTGGGCTGGGGGGGGGGGGCGTTAATACATTTCACTAACATTTTAGTTGTTTCTCATTTACACCTCCCCTAGATAATGAATTTTTATTTGCCCCATCACGTTCTCTTTTTGCCTTGCACCATAATCCTTTTTGTCATTTTTATTTAGCTTCCAGCCAATCACAAATCGTTTCAATTTTTCTTTCCTCCCCTCCTTACCCTGTCCCTGTACTCACTCCGAACCGGCTACATTTCGAACGTTTTTCCATTTGTGAACTCAAAAACTGTAATGTTAACTTTATTTCTGACTACAGTTGCTGTCTGACCAGTAGGTTATTTCCATAAATTTCTGCTTTTATTTCATTTCCACCCAGCACTCAGTCTCACTCAGTCATAATTCCTAGGCCAGTCAGCCTGGCCTCAGTTGTTGGGAAGATTTTAGAGACCATTACTGAGGGTGAGATTGCAGAGTACTTGGAAATGCAGGGTAATATAGGGTTGACTCAGCACCGCGTCAGCAACGCGACGTCAGGCCTGACAGATGTGTTAGAATATTTTAGGAAGTAATATCTAAACTAGACAAAGGAGAGCTGGTGGATGTTGTCTATTTGGATTTCCAGTAAGCTTTTAACAGGGTGCCACAACAGAGGCACGGAGCATGGTATGAGGAGACAGGATTGGCAGAGTGGCAGAAAGCAATGAATGGGGATAAAGGGGTCTTTTTCAGGATGGCAGCCAGTCAATAATAGAGTTCCCGATGGGGTCAGTGTTGGGACCGTATCTGTAAGGGCTGCCCTTAATGTTATACATTAACAAGCTGGATGAAGGAACCGAGGGCATTGCTGCTAATGACACAAAGATAGATTGGAGGAGTGGGTAGTGTTGAAGAATAGGGAAACTGCAGAAGGCCTTGGACACACTAGGAGGATGGATAAAGAAGTGGCAAATGGAATACAGTGTAGAAAGGTGAGAAGTAATGCACTTTGGTAGGAAAATTAGAGGTACAGACTATTTTCTAAATGGAGAAAGGCTTTAGAAATCTGAAGTACAAAAGGACATAATAGTCCTAGTTCAGGATTTTTATAAGGTTAGCAATCATTTCAAGAGGGCTGGAAAACATGAGCAAGGACTGCTCTGCCCTTCAGATTTCTAAAGCCTTTCTCCATTTCGAAAATAGTCTGTACCTCTAATGAGACTGTGTGGTCAGACTCCACTTGGAATATCGTGAGCAGCGTCTGGCCCCAAATCCAAGGAAGGATGTGCTGGCTTTGGAGGGGATCTGGAGGCCGGTTACGAGGATGATCCCGGGAATGAAAAGCTTGTCATATCACGAGCAATGAGTGTAGTGGACAGTGAAGAAGGTTATCTAACATGATAAAGAGGCTTGGACCAGTCGGGTCAATGGGCTGAGGCATGGCAGATGGAGTTTAATTTGGATAGATGTGAGATATTGCATTTTGGTGAAACAAACAAGGACAGGACTTACACAGGAATTAATGGTAGGGCCATGAGTAGTGTTGTAGAACAGAGAGACCCAGGGATCTAGGTACATAATTCTTTGAAATTGTATCACAGGTAGACAGGGTGATTAAGAAGACATTTAGCATGCTTGCTTTCATTGCTCGACAGGAGTTGGGACATAATGTTGAGGTTGGACATGAGGTACTGTGTGCAGACTGGTTGTCTTGCTGTAGGAAGGATACTATTAAATTAGAGAGGGTTCTGAAAAGATTTATCAGGATGTTGCCGGGAATGGAGGGCTTGATTTATATAAATAGGCTAGATATGTTGGGACTTCTTTCACTGGAGTGTAGGAGATTGAGGGGTGACCTTATCAAAGTTAATAAAATCATGAAGGGCATAGATATAGTGACTAACACAGGTCTTTTCCCTAGGATGGGGGTACTCAGAGCCAGGGAGCATATTTATAATGTGAGAGGAGAAAGTTAAAAAAAAAGATTTACAAGGATGTTGCCAGGTTTGGAGGATCTGAGCTATCGGGAGAGGCTGAACAGGCTGGGGCTGTTTTCCCTGGAGCATCGGAGGCTGAGGGGTGACCTTATAGAGGTTTACAAAATTATGAGGGGCATGGCTAGGATAAATAGACGAAGTCTTTTCCCTGGGTGGGGGAGTCCAGAACTAGAGGGCATAGGTTTAGGGTGAGATAGGAAAGATATAAAAGAGACCTAAGGGGCAACTTTTTCACATAGAGGGTGGTACGTGTTTGGAATGAGCTGCCGGAGGAAGTGGTGGAGGCTGGTATAATTGCAACATTTAAGAGGCATTTGGATGGGTATATGAATAGGAAGGGTTTGGAAGGATATGGGCTGGGTGTTGGCAGGTGGGACTAGATTGGGTTGGGATATCTGTACGGCATGGACAAGTTGGACCAAAGCGTTTGTTTCCATGCTGTACATAGAACATAGAACATTACAGCACAGTACAGGCCCTTCGGCCCTCGATGTTGTGCCGACCTGTCATACCAATCTGAAGCCGATCTCACCTACACTATTCCATGTACGTCCATATGCCTGTCCAATGACAACTTAAATGTACTTAAAGTTGGCGAATCTATTACCATTGCAGGCAAAGCGTTCCATACCTTTACTACTCTCTGAGTAAAGAAACTACCTCTGACATCTGTCCTATATCTATCACCCTCAATTTAAAGCTATGCCCCCGTGTGCTGGCCATCACCATTCTTGGAAAAAGGCTCTGACTGTCCACCCTATCTCACCCTCTGATTATCTTATATGTTTCTATTAAGTCACCTCTCAGCCTTCTTCTCTCTAATGAAAAGTCCCTCAGCCTTTTCTTGTAAGACCTTCCCTCCATACCAGGCAAATCCATATATACCATAGCAACAAGTTTACTATCATCTACCTGTTTGGCCACCTTCTCAAATAACTCAATATGGTTTGTGAGGTATGACCTACCCTTCACAGAACTGTGCTGACTATCCCTAATCAAATTATTCTTTTCTAGATGATTAGAAATCCTATCTCTTCTAACCTTTTCCAACACTTTACCAACAACTGAAGTAAGGCTCACTGGTCTATAATTACCAGGATTATCTCTCCTCCCCTTCTTGAACAGGAGAACCACATTTGCTATTCTCCAGTCTTCTGGCACTATTCCTGTAGACAATGACGACTTAAAGATCAATGCCAAAGGCTTGGCAATCTCCTCCCTGGCTTCCCAGATGATGCTAGGATAAATCCCATCCAGCCCAGGGGACTTATCTATTTTCACTGGATAAAAACAAATTACTGCGAGGCTGGAATCTGAAACCAAAAGAGAAAATGCTGGAAAATCTCAGCAGGTCTGGCAGCATCTGTGAGGCTTTGACAAAGTTAGACTCAAAATGTGAGCTCTTTCCTCTCCTTACAGATGCTGCCAGACCTGCTGAGATTTTCCAGCATTTTCTCTTTTGGTTATCTATTTTCACACTCTGCAGGATTTCTAATACCTCTTCCCCGTGAACCTCAATCCCACCGAGTCTAGTAACCTGTATCTCAGTATTCTCCTTGACAACATTGTCATTTTCTAGAGTGAAGACTGTCGAAAAATATTCATTTAGTGCTTCCCCTATCTCCTCTGACTCCACACACAACTTCCCACTACTATCCTTGATTGGCCCTAATCTTACTCTCGTCATTCTTTTATTCCTTAAATACCTATAGAAAGCCTTAGGGTTTACTCTGATCCTATAGAACATAGAACATAGAACATAGAACATAGAAGGATACAGCGCAGTACAGGCCCTTCGGCCCTCGATGTTGCGCCGACCGAATCCTACCTAACCTATACTAGCCCAATAACTTCCAAATGCCTATCCAATGCCCGCTTAAATGACCATAAAGAAGGAGAGTTCACCACTGCTACTGGCAGGGCATTCCATGAACTCACAACCCGCTGTGTGAAGAATCTACCCCTAACATCTGTCCTATACCTACCACCCCTTAATTTAAAGCTATGTCCCCTAGTAACACCTGACTCCATTAGCGGTAAAAGGTTCTTAGTATCTACCCTATCTAAACCCCTAATCATCTTATACACTTCTATCAGATCTCCCCTAAACCTTCTCTTCTCCAATGAGAACAGCCCCAAGTGCCTCAGCCTTTCCTCATAAGATTTTCCTACCATTCCAGGCAACATCCTGGTAAACCTCCTCTGCACTCGTTCTAAAGCTTCCACATCCTTCCTATAGTATGGCGACCAAAACTGCACACAATACTCCAGATGAGGCCGCACCAGAGTCTTATACAACTGCAACATGACCTCAGGACTCCGGAACTCAATTCCTCTGCCAATAAAGCCCAGTACACCATATGCCTTCCTCACAGCACTATTTACCTGGGTGGCAACTTTCAGAGATCTGTGTACATGGACACCAAGATCCCTCTGCTCATCCACACTACCAAGTAGCCTACCATTAGCCCAGTAATCCATCATCTTGTTATTCCTACCAAAGTGAACGACTTCCCACTTAGCTACATTGAATTCCATTTGCCACATTTCCGCCCAGCTCTGCAACTTATCTATATCCCGCTGTAACCTACCACTTCCTTCCTCACTATCCACAACTCCACCGACTTTTGTGTCATCCGCAAACTTGCTTACCCAGCTTTCAAGTCCTTCCTCTAGATCATTTATAAAGATAACAAAAAGCAATGGTCCCAAAACAGATCCTTGTGGTACACCGCTAGTAACTGCAAACTATCCGCCAACAACTTCTCATGTCTCCTCCTAGCTCTTCTGAGCTCTCTCTTTAGGTCTTTCCTGGCTACCTTGTAACCTCAAGCGCCCTAACTGAGCCTTCACATCTCATCCTAAGATCAGCCTTCTTCTTCCTCTTGACTGGAGATTCCATTTCCTTTGTAAACCACGGCTCCCGCGCTCTACAGCTTCCTCCCTGCCTGACAGGTACATACTTAGCTAGGACACACAGGAGCTTTTCCTTGAATAAGCTCCACATTTCTAATGTGCCTATACCCTGCATTTTCCTTCTGCATCCTATGCTTCCTAAATCTTGCTAATTGCATTGTAATTGCCTTTCCCCCAGCTGTAACTCTTGCCCAGTGGTATACACCTATCCCTTTCTATTACTAAAGTACACATAACAGAATTGTGATCGCTATCACCAAAGTGCTCACCTACTTCCAAGTCGAACACCTGGCCCGGCTCACTACCCAGTACCAAATCTAATGTGGTTTCTAGGATTCTATGACATGAGGGGCAATTTCTTTCAACAGAGAGTGGTTTGTGTGTGGAACAAACTGCCAGTGGATGTGGTGGGTGCAAGTATAGTTACAACACTTAAAATACATTTGGATAAGTACATGAATTGGAAAGATTTGGAAGGATATGACAAGTGGGACTAGTTTAGTTTGGGAACATGCAGCTGTGGATGTCTTATACCAAAGGGTCTGTTTCCATGCTGCATGACTCTTATGACTCTGGGTCTGTACTCAATGAAGTTTGGAAGGATAAGGGGGGATCTCATTGAAAAGTACAGAGTACTGAGAGGCTTGGAAAAAGTGGACATGGAGAAGATGTTTCCACTCGTAGTGGAAACCACTAATGGAGACCGGTAACTAGTGGTGTTCCACAGGGATCTGTCTTTGGTCCTCTGTTGTTTGTAATATTTATAAATGATCTGGAGGAAAATGTGGGTGGTCTGATTAGTAGGTTTGCAGATGACATGAAGATTGCTGGAGCTGCTGATAATACTGATAGTTGTGAAAGGATACAAGATATGGATAGTTTGACGACTTGGGCACAGAAATGGCAGATGGTGTTTAATCCAGACAAATGCAAGGTGATGCGTTTTGGAGGATCAAATTTAGATATGAATTATACTGTAAATATCAGAACCCTTTGGAACATTAACATGCAGCTGGGTCTGGGTGTGCAGACCCACAGCTCCCTAAAAATGGCAACTCAGGTGGCCATGGTGATTAAGAAGGCACATGGTGTGCATGTCCTCATCAGCTGGGGCCTGGAGGACAAGAGTTGGCCAATCAGATTGCAGCCATATAAATCTCTTGTTAGGCCGCATTTGGAGTATTGGTTACCACATTACCAGAAGGATGTGGAAGCTTTGGAGAGAGAGTGCAAAGAAGGTTCACCAAGATGTTGCCTAATCTCAAGGACATTGGCTCTGGGGAAAGGTTAAAAAGACTAGGATCATTTTCACTGGAAAGACGGTGACTGAGAGGAGACATGATAGAGGTCTACATAATTATGAGAGGCGTAGATAAGGTGGATAGTCGGAGGCTTTTTCCCAGGGTTGATGTTTCAATTACAAGGGGGCACACGTTCAAGGGGAGAGGGGAAAGTTTGAAGGAGATGTGTGAGGGAAGTTTTTCATGTAAAGCAGAGTAGGAACCTGGAACGCACTGCCAGAGGAGACGGTAGGAGCAGGCACATTAGGGACATTTCAGAGGCATCTGGATCGTTACACAAATAGGGAGGGGACAGAAGGATACAGACAGAATAAGGGCAGCAGGTTTGTTTTGTTCTAGTAGGAGAGGGCACAGCCTCTGGGCGGAGGGACAACCCGTTAGAACTGAGATGAGGAGGAGTTTCTTCAGCCAGAGGGTGGGGAACTCATTTCCACAAAATACTGTGGAGACCAAATCACTGAGTGTCTTTAAAACTGAGACAGATACGTTCTTGATTAGAGAGGGGATTAAAGGTTGTGGAGAGAAGGCAGGAGAATGGGATTGAGAAATATATCAAACATGATGCGCTGAATTGCCTAAATTGCTTATATCTTATGGACACGTAGTCATCTGCCCACCTGACCAGCAGGTCTACACTGTCCTGTAATCTAATGCTTTCCTCCTTACTATTTACCCCACAACAATATTTGTGTCGTCTCCAACTTACGAATGGAAATTATATTCATGTCTAATTCATTAATGTACACTACAAACACCAGGCACCCAGCACCAAACCCTGTGGTATGCCACTAGATACAGGCTTCTTGTCATTAAAACAAACCTGAACCAGGACCCTCTCGTTCCTGCTACCAAGGCAGTTTTGGATCCAATAGCCAAATTTTCCTGGATCCAAAGGGCTTTTCTTGGCCAATCTCTCAAGTCACACCTTATTTATAGACTTACTATTATAGCAGCACAACTCCTTTCCAGGCTCAGAGTTACTCCTATTACCCTCGGCCTCTTTATTTTCAACTGCCGCCGGGACATTGACCACCTCAACCTGTCCAACCCTCTCCCCCTCCTCCACTCCCTCTGCTCCAACTCAGCCTCACCATCAAACCAGAGGACTAAGGGGGTGCTATGGTAGTTTGGTGCACCGACCTCTACACCACTGAAGCCAGGCACCAACTTGAAGACACCTCCTCCCACCGCACCCTTGACCATGACCTCACCCCCCCCACCCCACCATCACCAAACCATAATCTCCCAGACCATCCACAACCTCATCACCTCAGGGGATCTCCCACCCACAGCTTCCAATCTCATAGTCCAGAAATGCCGCACCGCCCGATCCTATCTCCTATCCAAGATCCACAAGCCTGACTAACCCTGTTGACCCAATGTCTTAGCCTGCTCCTGCCCCACCAAATTTGTCTCCACATACCTCAATACTGTCCTATTCCCCCTAGTCCAGGAACTCCCAAGATACAGTCGGGACACCACCCACGCCCTCCACCTCCTCCAAGATGTCAGTTTTCCTGGCTCCCAACGCCTCATCTTCACCATGGACATCCAATCCCTCTACACCTCCATCCCCCAGGACCAGGGCCACCAAGCCCTCCATTTCTTCCTCTCCTGACGTCCCCAACAGCACCCTTCCACCGACACTCTCGTTCATTTGGCTGAACTGGTCCTCACCCTTAACAATTTCTCCTTTGAATCCTCCCACTTCCTCCAGACCAAAGGGGTAGCCATGGGCACCCGCATGGGCCCCAGCTATGCCTGTCTCTTCGTCAGTTACGTGGAACACTTTATCTTTCGGAGTTACACCGGCACCACTCTCCAGTTTTTCCTCCGTTACATTGACGACTGCATTGGCGCCACCTCGTGCTCCCACGAGGAGGTTGAAGAGTTCATCAACTTCACCAACACATTCCACCCCGACCTTAAATTCACATGGACCATCTCTGACACCTCCCTCCCCTTCCTGGACCTCTCCATCTCCATCAACGCAACACTGACATTTTCTACAAATGCACCAACTCCCACAGCTACCTGGATTACACCTCCTCCCACCCTGCATCCTGCAAAAATGTTATCCCTTATTCCCAATTCGTTCGCCTCCGCTGCATTCTACTCCACCATAGAACATACCAGATGGCCTCCTTTTGTAAAGACCGCAATTTCCCCTCCCACTTGGTTGATGATGTCCTCCAGTGCATCTCATCCACTTCCTGCACCTCCGCCTTCGAACCCCACCTCTCCAACCACAACAAGGGCAGAACCCATCTGATCCCCACCTTCCACCCCACGAACCTCTATATACACACATCATCCTCCGCCATTTCCACCACCAACAAATGGACACCTTAGATATATTTCCCTCCTCACTCCTTTCTGCTTTCTGTAAAGACCGTTCCCTCAAGTCCTTGCCCCCCCAACAACCCCCCCCCCCCCCCCCTCCTGGCACCTTCCCCTCCCACTGCAGGAATTGCAAAACCACACCTCCCCCCCTCACCACTGTTCAAAGCCCCAAAGGAGCCTTCCACATCCATCAACGTTTCACTTGCACTTCCACATGTCATTTACTAAATCCGTTGAGTCTGATGTGGTCTCCTTTACATTGGGGAGACAGGATGCCTACTCGCAGAGTTCTTCAGAAACATCTCCAGGACACCCACACCAACCAACCCCATTGCCCCGTGGTGAAATTCTTCAATTCTCCCTCCCACTCCGCCAAGGACATGCAGGTATTTGCCAGGAATTGGTGTTGGAGAGACTGTTAGGTCTGAAGGTTGATAAGTCCCCGGGGCCTGATGGTCTACATCCCAGGGTACTGAAGGAGGTGGCTCGGGAAATCGTGGGTGCGTTGGTGATTATTTTCCAGAGTTCGATAGATTCGGGATCAGTTCCTGCGGATTGGAGAGTGGCTAATGTTATACCACTTTTTAAGAAAGGTGGGAGAGAGAAAACAGGAAATTATAGACCAGTTAGTCTGACCTCAGTGGTGGGAAAGATGCTGGAGTCTATTATAAAGGATGAAATTACGACACATCTGGATAGGAGTAACAGGATAGGTCAGAGTCAGCATGGATTTATGAAGAGGAAATCATGCTTGACTAATCTTCTGGAATTTTTTGAGGATGGACGAGGGGGATCCAGTAGATGTAGTGTACCTGGACTTTCAGAAAGCTTTTTATAAAGTCTCACATAGGAGGTTAGTGAGCAAAATTAGGGCGCATGGTATTGGGGGCAAAGTACTAACTTGGATTGAAAGTTGGTTGGCTGATAGGAAACAAAAGGTAGTGATAAGTGGCTCCATTTCAGAATGGCAGGTAGTGACCAGCGGGGTACTGCAGGGATCAGTACTGGGACCGCAGCTTTTTACAATATATGTTAATGACATAGAAGTTGGTATCAGCAATAACATTAGCAAATTTGCTGATGATATTAAGCTGGGTGTTAGGGTGAAATGTGATGAGGATGTTAGGAGATTACAGGGTGACCTGGACAGGTTAGGTGAGTGGGCAGATGCATGGCAGATGCAGTTGAATGTGGATAAATGTATGGTTATCCACTTTGGTGGCAAGAACAGGAAGACAGATTACTACCTCAATGGAATCAATTTAGGTAAGGGGGCAGTACAGAGATCTGGGTGTTCTTGTACACCAGTCAATGAAGGTAAGCATGCAGGTACAGCAGGTAGTGAAGAAGGCTAATAGCATGCTGGCCTTCATAACAAGAGGGATTGAGTATAGAAGCAAAGAGGTCCTTTTGCAGCTGTGCAGGGCCCTGGTGAGACCACACCTGGAGTACTGTGTGCAGTTCTGGTCTCCAAATTTGAGGAAAGACATTCTGGCTATTGAGGGAGTGCAGCGTAGGTTCACAAGGTCAATTCCTGGAATGGCGGGATTACCTTACACTGAAAGACTGGAGCGACTGGGCTTGTATACCCTTGAGTTTAGAAGACTGAGAGGGGATCTGATTGAGACATATAAGATTATTGAAGGATTGGACACTCTGGAGGCAGGAAACATGTTTCCGCTGATGGGTGAGTGCCGAACCAGAGGACACAGCTTAAAGATACGGGGTAGACCATTTAGGACAGGGGGCAGTGGAGGCGCAGTCTCTGGATTCATTTAAGAAAGAGTTGGATAGAGCTCTCAAGGATAGTGGAATCAAGGGTTATGGAGATAAAGCAGGAACAGGATCCTGATTAAGGATGATCAGCCATGATCATATTGAATGGTGGTGCAGGCTCAAAGGGCAGAATGGCCTCCTCCTGCATCTATTGTCTATTGTCTATTGTCCTCCATCACCAATCTCTTACCACAAGATGCCTGGAGGAAGAACGCCTCATCTTCTGCCTCGGGACCCTCCAACCCCATGGCATCAATGTGGATTTCACCAGCTTTGTCATTCCCCCCCATCTTACCCCAGTTCCAACCTTCCAGCTCAACACCATCCTCATGACCTGTCCCACCTGTCCATCTTCCTTCCCACCTATCTACACCACCCTCCCCTCCGACCTATCACCTTTACCCCCACCTCCATCCACCTATTGCACTCTCAGTTACTTTCCCCCAGTCCCACCCCCCTCCCATTTATCTCTCCACCCCCGAGGCTCCCAGACTCATTCCTGATGAACAGCTTTTGCCCGAAATGTTGGTTTTCCTGCTCCTCAGATGCTGCTTGACCTGCCTTCATTTAATTAGGGGACACCGACTGCTCAACGGCAGTCAGAGATGTGATGGTATATGTTGACATAACGATGATATTCACTACTAATTCACAGCTCAATTCATGGTCACATCCAGGCTCTGATCATTCCCTCTATTTTAGTACATATAAAGGCCATAACTGTGTATTACTTTACATCATGAAACATCTAAAGACTGAATTCTATCATAAAGGAAATAAAATGTGTGTGTAATTTACATTTTGCACATGTTCACCTTAAATAATACTCTCTGATAAGTTGAGTAATGGGAGGTATGATTGCACTAATTTATATTTTTTTGTGTGAAATCTGACCCAAGTTGCATTCTTAAAGTAGAATTGGGCAGATATTAGCATAAACAAATAATTTAGTGTGATTAGCAAAATCTAATACCTGGAATGAGCAGTTTGCCTTCTGTGGAAAGGCTAAACCATAAACTTTGTAGTTTAGAAGTGTCAGAGGTGACTTTATTGAAACATATATGATCATGAGGAAACTTGAACGGATTGATGTCAAAAGGTGTTTCCTACTGTGGGAGAGTCTAGAACTAAGGGTCATACTTTACCAGTAAGGGGTTGCCATTGACAAAAGGATGAAGAACTTTCCTTAATGCAGAAGTGGATAGATTCTTGATGACCAAGTGAATAAGGGATTATCAGGAGTGTGGACTTGAGGTTAAAATCAGATCAGCCATCAGTGGTTAGATGGTGGTACAGGCTCAGAGAGCCAAGTGGCCTTCTCTTGATCTTTGTTCTGATGTTCCTCTATGAGAAATAGGAACAGGAGTATACCCTTTGAAGCTTCCTTTGTGATTAAATGATCATGGCATATGATCTTCCATCTGAATTCCACTTTCCTGTATTACTGAGAAAATGATAACGCACGATATTGCTGAATCACTCAATCAGTGGCTTGAAAGATTGATGTGGAAATATTCAAAATAGCAAAATTCAATTAATTAAATAAATTCAGAATGAAAAGCAGTTTCAGTTTTGTGATCACAAAACTACTGGATTGTTGTAATAATCGATCAGTTTCACTAATGTGCTTTGGAAGATAAATCTGCCTTCCATATCTGGCCAACATGAGACTCCAGATACACAGCAATGTGGTAGCAGAGGGATTGAATTCAAGAGTCATGAGGTGATGTTGCAGCTGGACAGGACCTTGGTAAGGCCACATTTGGAGTACTGTGTGCAGTTCTGATCGCCTCACTTTAGGAAAGATGTGGAAGCTTTGGAGAGGGTGCAGAGGAGATTTACCAGGATGTTGCCTGGAATGGAGAATAGGTCGTACGAGGATAGGTTGAGAGTGCTAGGCCTTTTCTCATTGGAACGGCGAAGGATGAGGGGTGACTTGATAGAGGTTTATAAGATGATCAGGGGAATAGATAGAGTAGACAGAGACTTTTTCCCCGGGTACAACAGAGTGTTATAAGGGGACATAACTTTAAGGTGAAGGGTGGAAGATATAGGGGGGACGTCAGGGGTAGGTTCTTTACCCAGAGAGTGGTGGGGGCATGGAATGTGCTGCCTGTGGGAGTGGCAGAGTCAGAATCATTGGTGGCCTTTAAGCGGCAATTGGCTAGGTACATGGATAGGTGCTTAAGCTAGGACAAATGTTCAGCACAACATCGTGGGCCGAAGGGCCTGTTCTGTGCTGTATTGTTCTATGTTCTATGACTCTCAGCTTCCCCCTAAAACAGCCAAGTGATGAGCAATAAATGATGATCTTTCTAGAGCACCACTTTCTGTGCTCCCTACTTTTAGACTTCTCAGTCTAAATAGTCTTCTCGCATCTACACTGTCATTGTTGAAATAAAATCATATTTTAATTCATGCAGAGCTCTGTCTTGAATTTATTATGTGTGTTTTGTACAATAAATTTATTTTCTGCATAAGCAATTACATCCAGTTTTTGTTTAGATGTTTCCACAGTTGGATCTGTAAGATCTCACCCATTTTGCATTTGATTATCTAGACTCAGATCTGTTTGTTTATTTATGTGCAATTAGACTCACTTATGTTTACATGTGTTTGATTAGAGTAAAAAGTGAGGTCTGCAGATGCTGGAGATCAGAGCTGAAAATGTGTTGCTGGTTAAAGCACAGGTCAGGCAGCATCCAAGGAACAGGAAATTCGACGTTTCGGGCCAGAGCCCTTCATCAGGAATGAGGAGAGGGTGCCAGACAGGCTAAGATAAAAGGTAGGGAGGAGGGACTTGGGGGAGGGGCGATGGAGATGTGATAGGTGGAAGGAGGTCAAGGTGAGGGTGATAGGCCGGAGTGGGGTGGGGGCGGAGAGGTCAGGAAGAGGATTGCAGGTTAGGAGGGCGGTGCTGAGTTGAGGGAATCGACTGAGACAAGGTGGGGGGAGGGGAAATGAGGAAACTGGAGAAATCTGAATTCATCCCTTGTGGTTGGAGGGTTCCCAGGCGGAAGATGAGGCGCTCCTCCTCCAGCCGTCGTGTAGTTGTGTTCTGGCGATGGAGGAGTCCAAGGACCTGCATGTCCTTGGTGGAATGGGAGAGTTAAAGTGTTGAGCCACGGGGTGGTTGGGTTGGTTGGTCCGGGCGTCCCAGAGGTGTTCCCTGAAGCGTTCCGTAAGTAGGCGGCCCATCTCCCCAATATAGAGGAGGCCACATCGGGTGCAGCGGATACAATAGATGATGTGTGTGGAGGAGCAGGTGAATTTGTGCGGATATGGAAGGATCCCTTGGGACCTTGGAGAGAAGTAAGGGAGGTGGTGTGGGCGCAAGTTTTGCATTTTGATTAGATCCATTTGTATTCAGTCTCTTTCTGTTTATGTATTTGCAACCAGTTAGAACTGTTTGTGTTGGTGTGAGATTAACCCTGTTTGTTTTTGATGATGAGAGCTGTTTGCATTTCTGTGTATACAATCAGAGTAATTAGATTTCATAAATATGTGGCCATTTTGTATGTACATTTGTGTACTGGGTATGTGGCAAATAAAATGAAAGTATGCAATCGGCATAAAATAGAAATGTGCAGCGTATGAAATGAGTATATGCTGAGTATACTGTATACATGTGATGGATATCAATAAAAGGTGATGAAAGGATGTGAGTTGTGCGTACACTGACTACATGCCAGGTATGCAATGACGTAATTATGAGGATGAAATGTACATGTGATAGGTACATTAAGGACATGTAATATGTTTAAAAATGACCAGTGATAGGGTTATAGTAGACCTGTGATGGGTATACAGTGGGGATGTGATGGGTATACAGTGGGTTTGTCATGGGTAGACAGTGGGGTGTGATGGGTATACAGTGGGCCAGTGATGGTATATAGTGGGACTGTGATGGGTATATAGTGGGGTTGTGATGGATATATAGTGGGGTTGTGATGGGTATACTTTGGATCTGTTATGGGTATACAGTGGGCCTGTGATGGGTATACAGTATGACAGGCAAATAGTGGGTCTGTGATGGGTTTTTGTGTGATAGATATACTGTGGAGCTGTGATGAGTATACTGTGAGCCTCTGATGGGTATACAGTGGGCCTGTGATGGGTATACTGTGGGGCTATGATGGGTATACTGTGGGGTGTGATGGGTATGCAGTGGGCCTGTGATGGGTATACAATGGAGCCTATAATGGGTATAGAGTGGGCCTGTGATGGGTATTTAGTGAGGCTGTGATGGGTATACAGTGGGGTTGTGATGGGTATACAGTGGGGTTGTGATGGGTATACAATGGGTCTGTGATGGGTATATAGAGTAATAGTATGTAGTGGACCTGTGATGGGTACAGAGTGGGGCTATGATGGGTATACTGTGGGGTTGTGATGGGTATACAGTGGACCTGTGATGGGTATACTCTGGGGCTGTGATGGGTATACAATAGGACGTTGATGGATATACAGTGGGCCTGTGATGGGTATTTAGTGGGACTGTGATTGGTATTTAGTGGGGCTGGGATGGTATACAGTGGATCCGTGATGGGTATACAGTCAGTCTGTGATGGGTATACAGTCAGCCTGTGATGGGTATTTAGTGGGCCTGTGGTGGGTATTTAGTGGGTCTGTGGTGGGTATTTAGTGGGTCTGTGATGGGTGTACAGTGGGGCTCTGATGGGTATACAGTGAGTCTGTGATGGGTATAGAGTGGGCCTGTGAGGGCTACACAGTGGGGCTGTGATGGGTGTACACTGGGCCTGTGAGGGGTATACAGAGGGCCTGTGATGGATATACCGTGGTGCTGTCATGGGTATACAGTGGGTCTGTGATTGGTATACAGTGGGGATGTGATAGGTAATTAGTGGGCCTGTGATTGGTATACAATAGGCCTGTGATGGGTATATAGAGTAATAGGTATACAGTGGGCCTGTGATGGGCTTACTGTGGGGCTGTGATAGATATACTGCGGGGCTGTGACCAGTATACAGTGGAGCTGTGATGGGTATACAGTGGGCCTGTGATGGGTATACAGTGGGGCTGTGATGGATATATAGTGGGCCTGTGAGGGGTATACAGTGGGGCTATGATGGGTGTACAGTGGGCCTGTGATGCCTATACAGTGGGGCTATGATGGGTATACAGTGGGCCTATGATGGTATTGGGGCTGTGATGGGTATACCATGGGTCTGTGATGGGTATACTGTGGATCTGTTGTGGGTATGCACTATTCCTGTGATGTGTATATAATGTGACAGGTAAATAGTGGGTCTGTGATGGGTATACTGAGTGTTTGTGATGGGTATACTGTGAACCTTTGATGGGTATAAAGGGGGTTTGTGATGGGGATACAGTAGGCTTGTGCTGAGTATACAGTGGGGATGTGATGGGTATAGATTGGGCCTGTGATGGGTATACAGTGGGGTTGTGATGGGTATATGATGGGCCTGTGATGGGTATACAATGGGCCTATGATGGGTATACAGTGGATCCGTGATGGGTATACAGTGGGGCTGTGATGGGTATGCAGTGGGGCTGTAATGGGTATACAGTGAGCATGTGATGGGTATACAGTGGATCCGTGATGGGTATACAGTGGGGCTGTGATGGGTATGCAGTGGGGCTGTAATGGGTATATAGTGGGCCTGTGATGGGTATACAGTGGGGATGTGATAGGTATACGATGGGCCTGTGATGGGTATACAATGGGGCTGAGATAGGTACACAGAGGGTCTGTGATGGGTATACAGTGAGCACGTGATGGGTATACAGTCAGCCTGTGATGTGTATACAGTCGGCCTGTGATGGGTATTTCGTGGGCCTGTGAGGGGTATACAGTGGGGCAGTGATGGGTATACAGTGGTGCTGTGATGGGTATACGGTGGTGCTGTGATGGGTATACCGTGGCGATGTGATGGGTATATAGTGAGACTGTGGTGGATATACAGTGGGATTGTGGTGGGTATGCAGTGAGCCTGTGATGGGTATACAGTGGGCCGTTGATGGGTATACAATGGTGCTGTGATGAATATACTGTGGGTCTGTGGTGGGTATACAGTGGGTCTGTGATGGGTATACATTGGTGCTGTGATGTGTATACAGAGGGCCTGTGATGGGTATACAGTGCGGCTGTGATGGGTATCCAGTGGGTCTGTGATGGGTATACAGTGGGTCTGTGATGGGTATACAGTGGGGCTGTGATGGTATACTGTGGGGCTGTGATGGTATACAGTGGGTCTGTGATGGGTATACAGTGGGGCTGTGATGGGCATATAGTGGGGATGTGAGGGGTATATAGTGGACCTGTGATGGGTATACAATAGGCCTGTGAGGGGTATACAGTGGGGATGTGATGGGTATACAGTGGTCTGTGATGTGTATACAGAGGGCCTGTGATGGGTATACAGTGCGGCTGTGATGGGTATCCAGTGGGTCTGTGATGGGTATACAGTGGGGCTGTGATGGTATACAGTGGGGCTGTGATGGTATACAGTGGGTCTGTGATGGGTATACAGTGGGGCTGTGATGGGCATATAGTGGGGATGTGACGGGTATATAGTGGACCTGTGATGGGTATACAATAGGCCTGTGAGGGGTATACAGTGGGGATGTGATGGGTATACAGTGAGCCTGTGAGGGGTATACAGTGGGCTGTGATGGGTATATAGTGGGTCCGTGATGGGTATACAGTGAGCCTGTGAGGGGTATACAGTGGGCTGTGATGGGTATCCAATGAAGCTGTGATGAGTATACAGTGGGGCTGTGATGGTATACAGTGGGCCTATGATGGGTATCCAGTGGGGCTGTAATATGTATACAATGAGGATGTAATGCGTATGTGGTGGGCCTGTGATGGGTGTACAATGGCGATGTGATGGGTATACAATGAGCCTGTGATGTGTATATAATGGGGCTGTGATGGGTATATAGTGGGCCGGTGAGGAGTATACAGTGGATCTGTGGTGGGTATACAGTGGGCGTGTGATGGGTATACAGTGGGGATGTAATGCGTATATAGTGGGTCAGTGATGGGTATACAGTGGTGCTGTGATGGTATACAATGGGGCTGTGATGGGTATACAGTGGGGCTTGTGGTGGGTATAAAGTGGACCTGTGATGGGTAAATGGTGGGTCTGTGATGGGTATACAGTGCATCTGTGATGGGTATACAGGGACCTTTGATGGGTATACAGTGGTGCTGTGATAGGTATACAGTGGGGCTGTGATGGGTATACAGTGGGGCTTGTGATGGTATACAGTGTGCCTGTGATGGGTATACAGTGGTGCTGTGATGGGTATACAGTGGGATGTGATGGGTATACAGTTTGGCTGTGGTGAGTACACAGTGGGGCTGTGGTGAGTATACAGTGGGGATGTGATGGGTATACAGTGTGGCTTGTGATGGGTATACAGTGGGGCTTGTGATGGGTATATGGTGGGGATGTGATGGATATACAGTGTGCCTGCGATGGGTATACAGTGGTGCTGTGGTGGGTATACAGTGGGGCTGTGGTGAGTATACAGTGAGGCTGTGGTAGGTATACGGTGGGGTTGTGTTGGTTATACAGTGTGCCTGTGATGGGTATACAGTGGTGCTGTGATGGGTATACAGTGGGATGTGATGGGTATACAGTTGGCTGTGGTGAGTACACAGTGGGGCTGTGGTGAGTATACAGTGGGGCTGTGATGGGTATACAGTGCGCCTGTGATGGGTATACAGTGGTGCTGTGGTGGGTATACAGTGGGATGTGATGGGAATACAGTTTGGCTGTGGTGGGTATACAGTGGGGCTGTGGTGAGTATACAGTGAGGCTGTGGTAGGTATACGGTGGAGTTGTGTTGGTTATACAGTGGAGCTGTGATGGGTATACAATGAGTGTGTAGTGGGTACACTGTGGGACTTGTCATGGGTATACAGTGGGGATGTGATGGGTATACGGTGGGGATGTGATGGGTATACGGTGGGGATGTGATGGATATACAGTGAGCCTGTGAGGGGTATACAGTGGGCTGTGATGGGTATATAGTGGGTCCGTGATGGGTATACAGTGAGCCTGTGAGGGGTATACAGTGGGCTGTGATGGGTATCCAATGAAGCTGTGATGAGTATACAGTGGGGCTGTGATGGTATACAGTGGGCCTATGATGGGTATCCAGTGGGGCTGTGATGAGTATCCAGTGGGGCTGTAATATGTATACAATGAGGATGTAATGGGTATGTAGTGGGCCTGTGATGGGTGTACAATGGCGATGTGATGGGTATACAATGAGCCTGTGATGTGTATATTATGGGGCTGTGATGGGTATATAGTGGGCCGGTGAGGAGTATACAGTGGATCTGTGGTGGGTATACAGTGGGGCTGTGGTGAGTGTACAGTGAGGCTGTGGTAGGTATACGGTGGGGTTGTGTTGGTTATACAGTGGAGCTGTGATAGGTATACAATGAGTGTGTAGTGGGTACACTGTGGGGCTTGTCATGGGTATACAGTGGGGATGTGATGGGTATACGGTGGGGATGTGATGGGTATACTGTGGGGATGTGATGGGTATACGGTGGGGATGTGATGGGTATACAGTGGGGATGTGATGGGTATACTGTGGGGATGTGATGGGTATACAGCGGGGATGTGATGGATATACAGTGGGGATGTGATGGGTATACGGTGGGGATGTGATGGGTATACAGTGGGGATGTGATGGGTATACTGTGGGGATGTGATGGGTATACTGTGGGGATGTGATGGGTATACGGTGGGGATGTGATGGATATACAGTGGGGATGTGATGGATATACTGTGGGGATGTGATGGGTATACAGTGGGGATGTGATGGATATATTGTGGGGATGTGATGGGTATACTGTGGGGATGTGATGGATATACAGTGGGGATGTGATGGATATACAGTGGGGATGTGATGGATATATTGTGGGGATGTGATGGGTATACTGTGGGGATGTGATGGGTATACAGTGGGGATGTGATGGATATATTGTGGGGATGTGATGGGTATACTGTGGGGATGTGATGGATATACAGTGGGGATGTGATGGATATACTGTGGGGATGTGATGGGTATACAGTGGGGATGTGATGGATATTTTGTGGGGATGTGATGGGTATACTGTGGGGATGTGATGGGTATATGGTGTGATGGATTCATAGTGTGACTATTAAGTAGTGTGATGCACAGGCAATGTCTTATATGGTGTGGGGGCTGTATAACTGGGTACACAGTGTAACTGGGATACAATGTGACTTGTTCAGAATAACATCTCAGCGCAATATTAGGCCTTTCAGCCCATCAAGTTTTCTCCTTCATTTAATCATGGTGTTTCTCAACCTCATCCTGTTGCCTCCTTCCCGGAATCCTTGATGCCTTATCAATCAAGAACCAATCTGTCTCTATCTCAAACATCTTCATTGACTTGTCCTACACAGACCTCTGTGGCAATGAGTTCCTCAGGTTCACCACCCTCTGGCTGATCAAATTCCTTCCCGTCCACTTTCCAAGGTTGTCCCATCACTGTGGGGCTGTAAGCTGTGGTCCTAGTTTCTCCTATTATTGGAACCATCTTGTCCATGTCCACTCTACCCAGGCCTCTCAGTATTCTGTAAGTTTCAATCAGATTCCCGCTTCACCCTTGTGAACTCCACTGAGTACAGAGCCAGAATCCTCAACCACTCCTCATATGACAAACCCTTCATCCCCAGAATCATTCTCGTAAATCACCTATTGACCCTCTCCAATGCCAGCACATCCTTCCTTAGATATGCTGCCCAAACCAGCTCACAGTATTCCAAATGTGGTCTCACCAGAGCCTTATGTAGCCTCAGCAGGACATCCCTGCTCCTGTAATGGATAATATGTGCCAGTGTGATGCACACAGTGTGATGGGTATATGGGTACAGATCGTAATGAGTACATGGTGTGAATGGTACACAATGATATGGTATATGGTGTGACTGCTATATGATGTGAAAGGTACAGTATGACAGGAATATAGTGTGAAGGGTACGCAATGACATGGTACACGGTGCAATGGGTATACAGTATGAAGGGTAGATGGTGTGACAGATATATTGTGTGAAGAGTATATGGTGTGATAGGTATACAGTGCGAAGGGTACACAATGATATGATACATAGTATGACAAATATTCAGTATGGATGGTACACTGTGGTGGGTACACAGAGTGATAGGTACACAGTGTGAAAGGTAAACAGTGTGACAGGTATATTGAGTGAAGGGCACAGTTGTTTCTCAGATAGGAGGCCTGTGACCAGCAGTGTCAATGTTGAGTCCCCTGCTTTTTGTTATTTATATAAATTATTTGGATGTGAATAGCAGAGGAATGGTTAGTAAGTTTGCAGATGAAACTAAAATTGGAGATATAGTAAATAGTGAAGAAGATTATCTCAGACTGCAAAGGGACCTTGATCAGATGGGCCAATGGACCAAGGAGTGACAGAAGGAGTTTAATTTAGATAAATGTGAGGTGCTGCATTTTAATAAGGCAAATCAGGGCAGGACTTATACACTTAATGGTAATGTCCTGGGGAGAGTTGCAGAAAAAAGTGACTTTGGGGTGCAGGTTCATAGTTCTTTGAAGGTAGAGTCCCAGGTGGACAGTGTAGTGAAGAAGGCATTGAGTATGGGAGTTGGTCAATGCATTGAGTATAGGAGTTGGGATGTCATGATGCATTAATTAGGCCATGTTTGGTATAATGTATTCAATTCTGGTCTCCCTGCTACAGGAAAGCTGTTGATAAACTTGAAAGAGTGCAGAAAAGATTTACAAAGATGTTGCTTGGATTGGAGAGTTTGAGCTATTGGGAGAGGCTGGATATAGTGTTGGAGGCTAACAGTGACCTTACACAGGTTTATAAAATCATGAGGGGCAATGGATAGGGTAGATAGACAAAGGATAGGGGAATCCAAACCGAGAAGGCATAGATTGAAGGTGAGAAGAGGAAGGCATAAAAGGGACAAAAGTGGCAACGTTTTCACGCAGAGGATGGTGCATGTAAAGAATGAGCAGCCAGAATAAGTGGTGGAGTATGGTACATTTACAACATTTAAAAGGCATTTGGATGGGTACATGATTAGAAAGGGTTTAGAGGAATATAGGCTAAGTATAGGCAAATGGGGCTAGATTAATGTAGGATATGAATGCATTGGATTGAAGAGTTAGTTTCAGTGCCATCCAACTCTATAACTTTGACTCTATGGCTCAGTGTGAAGGGTATATAGTGTGAAGAGTACACAGTGTGAAGGGAACACAGTGTGATGGGATAACGATGTGAACGGTACACCATGATATGGTACACAGTGTGAAGGGTATATGGTGTGACAGGTTTATTGTTTGAAGGGTACACCATGATATGGTACAATGTGAAGGTATATAGTGTGACAGTATATAATGTGAAGGGTGTACAGTGTGACAGATATATTGTATGAAGGGTATACAGTGTCATAGGATACATAGTGTGACAGGTATACAGTTTGAAGGGTATACAATGACATGGTACACAGCATATCAGGAATACAGTGTGAAGGGTATACAATGATATAGTATACAATGTGAAGGGTACAGTGTGACAGGTATTTTGTGTAAACAGTAAATGGTGTGACAGTTATATAGTGTGAGGGGTATACAATGTCAATATTTCATCCTCACTAACATTCAACACTGGAGCCCCCCAAGGGGTGCGTAGTCAGCCCCCTATTGTACTCACTGTATACACATGACTGCATTGCCAAATACCAAACTAATGCCATTTACAAGTTCACTGATGACATCACCATAGTCGGTCGAATCTCAGATGCTGACGAAACAGATTACAGATGGGAGGTGGAAGACCTGGAAGAATGATGCACTGAGAGCAACCTAGCTCTCAATGTCGGCAAAACCAAGGAACTCATTATTGACTTTCTGCGGGATGTTACTCATGCTCCTCTTCACATTAACAGCACAGAGGTGGAACGAGTGGAGAATGTCAAGCTCCTGGGAGTGGTCATCCACAACAAGCTTTCTTGGACTCTTCAAGTGGATGCACTGGTTACAAAGGCCCAACAACATCTCTTCATCCTCGGGCAGCTGAGGAAATTTGCCGTGACGGTAAATACCCTTGGCAACGTTTATAGGTGCGCCATCGAGAGCATTCTGTCTGGATGGATCACTACCTGGTATGGTAACTGTACCATTCAAGATCGGAGACAGTTACAGAGAGTGGTGAACTCAGCCCGGACAATCACAAAGGCCAACCTCTCATCGATAGAATCCATCTCCCAGGCCCACTGTCAAGGAAAGGCCGCCAGCATTCTCAAAGATCCATCCCACCCTGGCAATGTTTTTCTACAACCTCTACCATCGGGGAGAAGGTACAGAAGCCTGAACACACACACCAGCCGGTTTCGAAACAGTTTCTATCCTACTGTTTTTAGATTACTGAATGGACTCACAAACTTTTAGCATTCGCCTGTACCTGTGTTGTTGTTTTTGCTGCTGTTTACCTATTATTTACTTAACTATGCTATTTAACTCTGTGATCTGCCTGTATTGCTCACAAGGCAAAGCTTTTCACTGTGCCTCGGTACATGTGACAATAAACTCAATTCAATTTAAATGAATGTTGTCGGAAGGGTATTTGGTGTGACAAGTATACAGTAAGAAGGATGTACAATTATATGGTACACAATGTGAAGGGTACAGTGTGACAGGTATTTTGTGTGAATGGAATATGGTGTGATGGCTATGTAGTATGAGGGGTATACAATGTCACATGAACATTGAGGGAAGGGTGTAACGGTGTAACAGGTATATTGTGGGAAGGCGATGTCATGTGACAGGTATACAATGTGAAGGGTACGCGGTGTGACAGGTATACCATGCAAAGGGTACACAGTTTGACAAGTGTACAGTGTGAAGGGTACACAGTGTGACAGGTATTCAGTGTGAAAGGTACAGGATATGAAAGGTATACAGTGTGAAGTGTACACAATGTGACAGGCATATTGTCTGATAGGTACGTGGGATGACAGGCATAAAATGTTGATGAGTACACTGTGTGACAGGTATACAATGTGAAGGTTACACTGTGTGACAGGTATACAATGTAAAGTTTACACGGTGTGACAGGTATACAGTGTGAAGGTTACACAGTGTGACAGGTATACAATGTGAGGGTTACACCGTGTAACAGGTATACAGTGTGAAGGGTACACAGTATGACAGGTGTACAGTATGAAATGTACATCGTGTGACCGTTATATTGTGTTTAGGGCACACTGAGTGACAGATATACAATGTGACAGGTATACAGTGCGACAGGTGCACAGTGTGACAGGTGTACAGTGTGAAGGGTACACAATATGACAAGTATACAGTGTGAGGCGTACACAGTGTGGCAGTTATACAGTGTGAAGGGTACATGGTGTGACAGGTATACAGTGTGAAGTGTACACAATGTGACAGGTATACAGTGTGAGGCATACACAGTGTGGCAGTAACAGTGTGAAGGGTGCGTGGTGAGACAGGTATACCATGTAAAGGGTACACGGTGTGACAGGTGTACAGTGTGAAGGGTACAGGATGTGAAAGGCATACAGTGTGAAGGGTACACAGTGTGACAGGTATTCAGTGTAAAGAGTACAGGATGTAAAAGGTATACAGTGTGAAGGGTATACAGTGTGACAGGCATACAATGTGAATGGTACAGGATATGAAAGGTATACAGTGTGAAGTGTACACAATATGACAGGCATATAGTGTGAGGCTTACACAGTGTGGCAGTTATACAGTGTGAGGTGTACATGGTGTGACCATTATACAGTGTGACAATTATACCGTGTTAAGGATACATGGTGTGACAGGTAAACAGTGTGAAGGGCATACACTGTGACAGATATACTGTGTGAAGGGTATGCAGTTTCACAGGCATACTGTGTGAAGTGTATGTGGTGTGACAGGTATATAGTGTAAAGGATATACAATGTCACAGGAACAATCTGGGAAGGATATATGTTGTGATAGGTATATAGTGTGCAGGCTATACAATGCCACAGGAAAATTGTGCGAAGGGAACACAGTGTAACAGGTATACTGTGTGAAGCGTACATTGTGTGTCCCATATACAGTGTGAGGTGTAAGGGTATAACAGGTATACAGCGCGAAGGGTATGTGGTGTGACAGGTATACAGCGTGACAGGCACACAGAGAGACAGTTATACAGCATGAAGGGTACACGGTGTGACAGGTATACAGCGTGACAGGTACATAGTGAGACAGGTTTACTGTGTGAAGGGTACATGGTGTGACAGGTATACTGTGTGACATGGAACGTAGAACATATAAAAAGTACACCACAGAACAGGCCCTTTGGCCCACAATGTTGTGCCGAGGTTTAATCCTAATGTAAAATATAATAACTTAACCTACGCACCCCTCAACTCACTGCTCTCCATGTGCATGTCCAGCAGTCGCTTAAATGTCCCCAATGACTCTGCTTCCACCACCCCCACTGGCAACACATTCCATACATTCACTACTCTCTGTATAAAGAACCTAACTCTAATGTCTCCTTTATACCTTCCTCCTAATATCTTCAAACTATGACCCCTTGTACCAATCAGTCCTGCCCTGGGGAAAAGTCTCTGGCTATTGACTCTATTCATGCCTCTCATTATCTTCTATACCTTGATCAGGTCTCCTCTCTTCCTCCTTCTCACCAGAGAGAAAAGTCAGAGCTTATTCAACCTTTCTTCATAAGGCAAGCCCTCCAGTCCAGGCAGCATCCTGGTAAACCTTCTTTGCACCTTCTCCAAAGCCTCTGTATCTTTCCTATAGTAGGGCGACCAGAACTGGACACAATATTCCAAGCGTGATCTCACCAGGGCCTTGTAGAGCTGCGGCAAAGCCTCGCGGCTCTTATACTCTGTTGATGAAAACCAAAATACCATATGCTTAACAACCCTATTCTCTTGGGCGGCAACTTTAAGGGATCTATGTACTTGCACACCCAGATCCCTCTGTTCCTCCACACTGCCAAGAATCCTGTCTTTAATCCTATATTCACCATTCGAGTTCGACCTTCCAAAATGCATCACTTCACATTTATCCAGGTTGAACTCCATCTGCCATTTCTCAGCCCAGCTCTGCATCCTGTCTATGTCGCGCTGCAGCCTGCAGTAGCCCTCGATACTATCAATGGCACCTCCAACTTTTGTGTCATCTGCAAATTTACTAACCCACCCCTCAACCTCCTTATCCAAGTCATTTATAAAAACTACAAAGAACAGAGGCCCAAGAGCAGAGCCCCGTGGGACCCCAGTCAACATTGACCTCCAGGCAGAATACTTTCCATCTCCAACCACTCTCTGCCTTCTGTCAGCCAGCCAATTCTGAATCCAGATAGCCAAATCTCCCTGTATCCCGTACCTCCTGACTTTATGAATGAGACTACCATGGGGAACCCTATCAAGTGTGACAGGTATACTGTGCAAAGTGTATACTGTGAGGCGTACATGGTGTGACAGGTACACTGTGTGAAGTGTACAGGTGTTACAGGTATACTGTGTGAAGTGTGTACAGTGTGAGGCGTACATGGTGTGACAGGTATACTGTGTAAAGTGTATGTAGTGTGAGGCATACATTGTGTGACAGGTACATTGTGTGTGAAGTGTACACAGTGTGAGGCGTACATGGTGTGACAGATACAGTGTGAAATGTACAGGTGTGACAGGTGTACTGTGTGAGGTGTACATAGTGTGACAGGTATCCTGTGTGAAGTGTACAGGTGTGACGGGTGTACTGTGTGAGTTGTACATGGTGTGACAGTTACACTGTGTGAAGTGTACAAGTGTGACAGGTGTACTGTGTGAGATGTACGTGGTGTGACAGGTACACTGGGTGAAGTGTACAGGTGTGACAGGTGTACTGTGTGAAGTATACAGTGTGACAGGTATATGTTGTGTGAAATGTACAGTTGTGACAGGTGTACTGTGTGAAGTGCACAGGTGTGACAGGTACACTGTGTGAAGTGGACACAGTGTGACAGGTGTACTGTGTGAGGTGTACGTGGTGTGACAGGTACACTGTGTGAGGTGTGCATGGTGTGACAGGTACACTGTGTGAAGTGTACAGGTGTGACAGGTGTACCTTGTGAGGTGTACATGGTGTGACAGGTACACTGTGTGAGGTGTACAGGTGTGACAGGTATATACCGTGTGAAGTGTACAGGTGTGACAGGTACACTGTGTGAAGTGTACAGGTGTGACAGGTATTCTGCGTGAAGTGTATACAGTGTGGAAGGTACACTGTGTGAAGTGTACAGGTGTGACAGGTATGCTGCGTGAAGTGTACAGGTGTGACTGGTATACTGTGTGAAGTAAACAGTGTGACAGGTATACTGTGTGAGTGTACAGGTGTGAAGTGTATACTGTGTGAAGTATATAGGTGTGACAGGTGTAGTGTGTGAAGTGTACAAGTGTGACAGGAACACTGTGTGAAGTGTATACAAGTGTGACCGGTATACTGTGTGAAGTGTACAGTGTGACAGGTATATACTGTGTGAAGTGTACAGGTGTGACAGGTATACTGTGAGAGCTGTACATGGTGTGACAGGTATACTGTGTGAAGTGTATACAGTGTGACAGGTGGACTGTGTGAAGTGTATAGGTGTGACAGGTGTACTGTGTGAGGTGTACATAGTGTGACAGGTATCCTGTGTGAAGTGTACAGGTGTGACAGGTATAGCTGCAAATGTGTTGCTGGTCAAAGCACAGCAGGCCAGGCAGCATCTCAGGCCTGCTGTGCTTTGACCAGCAACACATTTGCAGCTGTGATCTCCAGCATCTGCAGACCTCATTTTTACAGTGTGACAGGTATATACTGTGTGAAGTGTATAGGTGTGACAGGTGTACTGTGTGAGTTGTACATGGTGTGACAGTTACACTGTGTGAAGTGTACAAGTGTGACAGGTATACTGTTTGAAGTGTATACAGTGTGACAGGTGGACTGTGTGAAGTGTATAGGTGTGACAGGTGTACTGTGTGAAGTATACAGTGTGACAGGTATATATTGTGTGAAGTGTACAGGTATGACAGGTGTACAGTGTGAGGTGTACATGGTATGACAGGTATACTGTGTGAAGTATACAGTGTGACAGGTATACTGTGTGAAGTGTACAGGTGTGACAGGTGTACTGTGTGAGATGTACATGGTGTGACAGGTACACTGGGTGAAGTGTACAGGTGTGACAGGTGTACTGTGTGAAGTATACAGTGTGACAGGTATATGTTGTGTGAAATGTACAGTTGTGACAGGTGTACTGTGTGAAGTGCACAGGTGTGACAGGTACACTGTGTGAAGTGGACACAGTGTGACAGGTGTACTGTGTGAGGTGTACGTGGTGTGACAGGTACACTGTGTGAGGTGTGCATGGTGTGACAGGTACACTGTGTGAAGTGTACAGGTGTGACAGGTGTACCTTGTGAGGTGTACATGGTGTGACAGGTACACTGTGTGAGGTGTACAGGTGTGACAGGTATATACCGTGTGAAGTGTACAGGTGTGACAGGTACACTGTGTGAAGTGTACAGGTGTGACAGGTATTCTGCGTGAAGTGTATACAGTGTGGAAGGTACACTGTGTGAAGTGTACAGGTGTGACAGGTATGCTGCGTGAAGTGTACAGGTGTGACTGGTATACTGTGTGAAGTAAACAGTGTGACAGGTATACTGTGTGAGTGTACAGGTGTGAAGTGTATACTGTGTGAAGTATATAGGTGTGACAGGTGTAGTGTGTGAAGTGTACAAGTGTGACAGGAACACTGTGTGAAGTGTATACAGTGTGACAGGTATATTGTGTGAAGTGTACAGGTGTGACAGGTATACAGCGTGAAATGTACAGGTGTGACAGGTATAGTGTGAAGTGTATACAGTACAAAAGGTACACTGTGTGAAGTGTACAGGTGTGACCGGTATATACTGTGTGAAGTGTACAGGTGTGAAATGTATACTGTGTGAAGTAAACAGTGTGACAGGTATACTGTGTGAAGTGTACAGGTGTGACAGGTGTACTGTGTGAAGAGTATACAGTGTGACAGGTATACTGTGTGATGTGTACCGGTGTGACAGGTATATACTGTGTGACGTGTACAGGTGTGACAGAGATATACTGTGTGAAGTATACACTGTGACAGGTGTACTGTGTGAGGAGTACAGGTGTGACAGGAATATACTGTGTGAATTGCATAGGTGTGACAGGTACACTGTGTGAGCTGTACAGGTGTGACAGGTATATACTGTGTGACGTGTACAGGTGTGACATGTATACTGTGTGAGGTGTACATGGTGTGACACGTATACTGTATGAAGTGTACAGGTGTAACAGGTATACTGTGTGAGATATACATGGCATGACAGGTATCCTGTGTGAAGTGTACAGGTGTGACAGGTGTACTGTATGGGGTGTACATGGTGTGACAGGTACACTGCGTGAAGTGTACAGGTGTGACAGGTGTACTGTGTGGGGTGTACATGGTGTGACAGGTACACAGTATAAAGTGTACAAGTGTGACAGGTATACTGTGTGAAGTGTACAGGTGTGACAGGTGTACTGTGTGAAGTGTACAGGTGTGACAGGTATACTTTGCGAAGTGTATACAGTGTGACAGGTATACTGTGTGAAGTGTACAGTGTGACAGGTATATACTGTGAGAAGTGTACAGGTGTGACAGGTGTACTGTGTGAAGTATACAGTGTGACAGGTACACTGTGTGAAGTGTACAGGTGAGACAGGTATACGGTGTGAGGTGTACATAGTGTGACAGGTATACTATGTCAAGTGTACAGGTGTGACAGGTGTACTGTGTGAGGTGTACACAGTGTGACATGTATACTGTGTAGAGTGTACAGGTGTGATAGGATACCTGTGTGAGGTGTACATGGTGTGACAGGTACACTGTGTGAAGTGTACAGGTGTGACAGGTATACTGTGTGAAGTATACACTGTGACAGGTACATACTGTGTGTAGTTTACAGGTGTGACAGGTGTACTGTGTGAGGTGTACATGGTGTGACAGGTGTGAGAGGTATACTTTGCGAAGTGTATACAGTGTGATAGGTACACTGTGTGAAGTATACAGTGTGACAAGTATATACTGTGTGAAGTGAACAGGTGTGACAGGTATACTGTGTGAAGTGTATACAGTGTGACAGGTATACTGTGTGAGGTGTATATGGTGTGACAGGTATACAGTGTGAAGTGTACAGGTGTGACAGGGGTACTGTGTGAGGTGTACATGGTGTGACAGTTACACTGTGTGAAGTGTACAGGTGTGACAGGTGTAAAAAGTGAGATCTGCAGATGCCGGAGATCACAGTTGAAAATGTGTTGCTGGTTAAAGCACAGCAGGTCAGGCAGCAGCCAAGGAACAGGAAATTCGACGTTTCGGGCATAAGCCCTTCATCAGGAATGAGGAGAGGGTGCCAGGCAGGCTAAGATAAAAGGTAGGGAGGAGGGACTAGGGGGAGGGGCGATGGAGATGTGATAGGTGGAAGGAGGTCAAGGTGAGGGTGATAGGCCAGAGTGGGGTGGGGGCGGAGAGGTCAGTAAGGAGATTGCAGGTTGGGAGGGCGGTGCTGAGTTGAGGGAACCGACTAAGACAAGGTGGGGGGAGGGGAAATGAGGAAACTGGAGAAATCTGAGTTCATCCCTTGTGGTTGGAGGGTTCCCAGGCGGAAGATGAGGTGCTCTTCCTCCAACCGTCGTGTTGTTATGGTCTGGCGATGGAGGAGTCCAAGGATCTGCATGTCCTCGGTGGAGTGGGAGGGAGAGTTAAAGTGTTGAGCCACGGGGTGGTTGGGTTGGTTGGTCCGGGCGTCCCTGAGGTGTTCTCTGAAGCGTTCCGCAAGTAAACGGCCCGTCTCCCCAATGTAGAGGAGGCCACATCGGGTGCAGCGGATGCAATAGATGATGTGTGTGGAGGTACAGGTGAATTTGTGGCGGATATGGAAGGATCCCTTGGGGCCTTGGAGAGAGGTAAGGGAGGAGGTGTGGGCACAAGTTTTACATTTCCTGCGGTTGCAGGGGAAGGTGCCGGGAGTGGAGGTTGGGTTGGTGGGGGGTGTGGACCTGTCGAGGGAGTCACGAAGGGAGTGGTCTTTGCGGAACGCTGTTAGGAGAGGGGAGGGAAATATATCCCTGGTGGTGGGATCCGTTTGGAGGTGGCGGAAATGACGGCGGATGATACATTGTATGCGGAGGTTGGTGGGGTGGTAGGTGAGAACCAGTGGGGTTCTGTCTTGGTGGTGGTTGGAGGAGCAGGGCTCAAGGGCGGAGGAGCGGGAAGTGGAGGAGATGCGGTGGAGGGCATCGTCAATCACGTTTGGGGGGAATCTGCGGTCCTTGAAGAAGGAGGCCATCTGGGCTGTGCGGTGTTGGAACTGGTCCTCCTGGGAGCAGATGCGGTGGAGACGAAGGAATTGGGAATATGGGATGGAGTTTTTACAGGGGGCAGGGTGGGAGGAGGTGACAGGTGTACTGCATGAAGTGTACAGGTGTGACAGGTACACTGTGTGAAGAGTATACAGTGTGACAGGTATATTGTGTGATGTGTACAGGTGTGACAGAGATATACTGTGTGAAGTGTACTGGTGTGACAGGTGTACTGTGTGAGGTGTATAGGTGTGACAGGAATATACTGTGTGAATTCCATAGGTGTGACAGGTACACTGTGTGAGCTGTACAGGTGTGACAGGTATATACTGTGTGAAGTGTACAGGTGTGACAGGTATACCGTGTGAGGTGTACATGGTGTGACAGGTATACTGTGTGAAGTGTACAGGTGTGAGAGGTAGACTGTGTGAAGTGTACAGGTGTGACAGGTACACTGCGTGAAGTGTACAGGTGTGACAGGTGTACTGTGTGGGGTGTACATGGTGTGACAGGTACACGGTATAAAGTGTACAAGTGTGATAGGTATACTGTGTGAAGTGTACAGGTGTGACAGGTATACTTTGCGAAGTGTACAGGTGTGACATGTACACTGTGTGAAGTGTACAGGTGAGACAGGTATACTGTGTAAGGTGTACAGCTGTGACAGGATACACTGTGTGAAGTGTACAGGTGTGACAGGTATACTGTGTGACATATACACTGTGACAGGTATACTGTGTGAAGTGTACAGGTGTGACAGGTGTACTGTATGAGGTGTACGTAGTGTGACAGGTATACTGTGTGAAGTGTACAGGTGTGACAGGTGTACTGTGTGAGGTGTACGTAGTGTGACAGGTATACTGTGTGAAGTGTACAGGTGTGATAGGATACCTGTGTGAGGTGTACACGGTGTGACAGGTATACTGTGTGAATTGCACAGGTGTGAGAGGTATACTGTGTGAAGTATACAGTATGACAGGTGTAATGTGTGAGGTGTACATGGTGTGACAGGTACACCGTGTGAAGTGTACAGGTGTGACAGGTGTACTGTGTGAGGTGTACATGGTGTGACGGTTACACTGTGTGAAGTGTACAGGTGTGGCAGGCGTACTGTGTGAGGTGTACATTGTGTTACAGGTACACTGTGTGAAGTGGACAGGTGTGACAGGTATACTGTGTGAAGTATACAGTGTGACAGGTATATATTGCGTGAAGCGTACAGGTGTGACAGGTGTACTGTGTGAGGTGTACATGGTGTGACAGGTACACTGTGTGAAGTGTACAAGTGTGACAGGTGTACTGTGTGAAGTATACAGTGTGACAGGTATATATTGTGTGAAGTGTACAGGTATGACAGGTATAACGTGTGAAGTAAACAGTGTGACAGGTATACTGTGTGACGTGTACAGGTGTGACAGGTACACTGTGTGATGTGTACAGGTGTGATAGGTATATACTGTGTGAAGTGTACAGGTGTGACAGGTATACTGTGTGAAGTATACAGTGTGACAGGTATATATTGTGTGAAGTGTACAGGTGTGACAGGTGTACTGTGTGAAGTATACAGTGTGACAGGTATATATTGTGTGAAGTGTACAGTGTGACAGGTATAAAGTGTGAAGTAAACAGTGTGACAGGTATACTGTGTGACGTGTACAGGTGTGACAGGTACACTGTGTGATGTGTACAGGTGTGATAGGTATATACTGTGTGAAGTGTACAGGTGTGACAGGTGTACTGTGTGAAGTATACAGTGTGACAGGTATATATTGTGTGAAGTGTACAAGTGTGACAGGTATAACCTGTGAAGTAAACAGTGTGACAGGTATACTGTGTGACGTGTACAGGTGTGACAGGTATATACTGTGTGAAGTGTACAGGTGTGACAGGTACACTGTGTGAGGTGTACAGGTGTGACAGGTATATACTGTGTGAAGTGTATGAGTGTGACAGGTACACTGTGTGAGGTGTACAGGTGTGACAGGTATAGACTGTGTGATGTGTACATGTGTGACAGGTATATACTGTGTGAGGTGTGCAGGTGTGACAGGTGTATACTGTGTGAAGTGTACAGGTGTGAAAGGTATATACTGTGTGAGGTGTGACAGGTGTGACAGGTGTACAGGTGTGACAGGTGCAGACTGTGTGAGTGTACAGGTGTGACAGGTGTACAGGTGTGACAGGTATATACTGTGTGAACTGTACAGGTATGACAGGTATATACTGTGTGAAGTGTTCAGGTGTGAAAGGTGTATACTGTGTGAGGTGTGACAGGTGTGACAGGTGTACAGGTGTGACAGGTGTACAGGTGTGACAGGTATATACTGTGTGAAGTGTATGAGTGTGACAGGTACACTGTGTGAGGTGTACAGGTGTGACAGGTATAGACTGTGTGATGTGTACATGTGTGACAGGTATATACTGTGTGAGGTGTGCAGGTGTGACAGGTGTATACTGTGTGAAGTGTACAGGTGTGAAAGGTATATACTGTGTGAGGTGTGACAGGTGTGACAGGTGTACAGGTGTGACAGGTGTAGACTGTGTGAGTGTACAGGTGTGACAGGTGTACAGGTGTGACAGGTATATACTGTGTGAACTGTACAGGTATGACAGGTATATACTGTGTGAAGTGTTCAGGTGTGAAAGGTATATACTGTGTGAGGTGTGACAGGTGTGACAGGTGTACAGGTGTGACAGGTGTACAGGTGTGACAGGTTCAGACTGTGTGAGTGTACAGGTGTGACAGGTATATACTGTGTGAGGTGTGACAGGTGTGACACGTGTGACAGGTATATACTGTGTGAGGTGTGACAGGTGTATACTGTGTGAAGTGTACAGGTGTGAAAGGTATATACTGTGTGAGGTGTGACAGGTGTGACAGGTGTACAGGTGTGACAGGTGTAGACTGTGTGAGTGTACAGGTGTGACAGGTGTACAGGTGTGACAGGTATATACTGTGTGAACTGTACAGGTATGACAGGTATATACTGTGTGAAGTGTTCAGGTGTGAAAGGTATATACTGTGTCAGGTGTGACAGGTGTGACAGGTGTACAGGTGTGACAGGTGTACAGGTGTGACAGGTTCAGACTGTGTGAGTGTACAGGTGTGACAGGTATATACTGTGTGAGGTGTGACAGGTGTGACACGTGTGACAGGTATATACTGTGTGAGGTGTGACAGGTGTACAGGTGTGACAGGTATCACAGGTATATACTGTGTGAAGTGTACAGGTATGATAGGTGTACAGGTGTGAAGTTACAGGTGTACCAGGTGTACAATGATGTGGTACATCTCAGCTATGGACGGCCTGGCTCCACCCACCTCTTCTGTGCAACAGGTGCCTGTGGCACGTGATCCATCGGGGGCGAGGGGAGGGGGAAGGGGAGGGGGTGAGGTGGGAGGGGCTGGGGGGAGGGGGAGGGGGTGTGGTGGGTAGGGGGAGTGGGGGAGGGGTGTGAGGGGGAGTGGGAGGGGGTCGGGAGGGGGCAGGGTGGAGGGGGAGGGGGAGGAGGTTGGGGGTGAGGGGGGGAGAGGGTGAGGGGGTGAGGGTGGGGAGGGGTGAGGAGGTGAGGGTGGGGAGGGGTGAGGGGTTGAGGGGGGGAGAGGGGAGAGGCCGCAGGAAATCCGAAAGTAAATGAGGGGGCGAGCTGCAGCCATTGTGTCATTAAGGTGTGATATAAGTGATGTTTGAATAATATTTCAGACTTTACAGAAACAAGCCTTTAGCCTTTATTACGTCTTTGATTAATGCCTATGTCCCATGATTCTGCCCTTAATCTGCATAGAATATATTTTTGCAAGCTATGAACTTTTTATACTTTTCCAAAACAAGACTCATTGAGTTGAGTTAGTGATCTCAGTCTAAAAGGTGCAAACATGAGATTTCGATGGCCGTCTCACTCATCTCTCTCTGGATCAGTGATGATGGAAGAGCACAGCAGGTCAGGAGCAGAGACACCCACATTTCAGGCAAAAGCCCTTCATCAGGAAAAAGGCAGCTGCTCGTTGGATGCTGCCTGAACTGCTGTGCTCTTCCAGCACCACTGATCCAGGATCTGGTTTCCAGCATCTGCAGTCATTCTTTTGACCTCACTCGTCTCTTAGTAGAGTGTGGTGATGATGATGATTCTTCAGTGTTGGTTATGTCAGTGCCACAGGCTAACCTCAGTATTCGTGGAGAAAGTGAGGACTGCAGATGCTGGAGAGTATTTTGTCAGCGTTTACAAATGTGGAACGTGGAAATGATTTTGAATCCGTTTTCTGCTGTTAACTAAGGGATGCATATTGGTCAGGATGCTGAAATAATTCACCTGTTCAAAATAATGCTGAAGACAGGTGGGAGTTTTCTGTATACACATCCTAGTGTGAAGATGGTACAGACACTAACATACAGTACAGTGTGGTTTCCCCCTTCATGCTGTACTGATATTTTTTGTTTGTATGAGCCCTGCAATGGGTCTTGATCTTGGAATCTTGTGACTCTAAAATGAGTGTGCTATGAAAGTTGAACTACAGCTGACACTGGTTCGGTTACAATTTGGCAATTTTATTCAGATGAAAGTGGAAATATTTCACAGATTGAAATCATATCCTGGAATCATAGAGTCCCTACAGTGCAGGAAGAGGCTATTTGGCCCATCAAAGCAGCACTGACCCTTTGAAGAGCATTCCATCCAATAATTCTGCCCCCCCTCCCCCTCGAACCCATGCCCATAATCCTGTATGATTTTTTTAAACTATGGCTAACCCATTCAACCTGAACATCCCTGGATGCTGTGAAGTATGCACTGTGTGACAGGTATACAGTGTGAAGGGTACATGATGTGACAGGTGTACAAGGTGAAGGGTACATGATGTGACAGGTATACAGGGTGAAGGGTACATGATGTGACAGGTGTACAAGGTGAAGGGTACGTGATGTGACAGGTATACAGGATGAAGGGCACATGATGTGACAGGTGTACAGGGTGAAGGGTACATGATATTGACAGGTATACAGGGTGAAGGGTACATGATGTGACAGGTGTACAGGGTGAAGGGTACATGATGTGACAGGTGTACAAGGTGAAGGGTACGTGATGTGACAGGTATACAGGGTGAAGGGTACATGATGTGACAGGTGTACAAGGTGAAGGGTACATGATGTGACAGGTATACAGTGTGAAGGGTACATGATGTGACAGGTGTACAGGGTGAAGGGTACATGATATTGACAGGTATACAGGGTGAAGGGTACATGATGTGACAGGTGTACAGGGTGAAGGGTACATGATGTGACAGGTGTACAAGGTGAAGGGTACGTGATGTGACAGGTATACAGGGTGAAGGGTACATGATGTGACAGGTGTACAAGGTGAAGGGTACATGATGTGACAGGTATACAGTGTGAAGAGTACATGATGTGACAGGTGTACAAGGTGAAGGGTACATGATGTGACAGGTGTACAGGGTGAAGGGTATATGATGTGACAGGTGTACAGGGTGAAGGGTACATGATGTGACAGGTGTACAAGGTGAAGGGTACGTGATGTGACAGGTGTACAGGGTGAAGGGTACATGATGTGACAGGTGTACAGTGTGAAGAGTACATGATGTGACAGGTGTACAGGGTGAAGGGTACATGATGTGACAGGTATACAGTGTGAAGGGTACATGATATTGACAGGTATACAGTGTGAAGGGTACATGATGTGACAGGTGTACAGGGTGAAGGGTACATGATGTGACAGGTGTACAAGGTGAAGAGTACATGATGTGACAGGTGTACAGGGTGAAGGGTACATGATATGACAGGTGTACAAGGTGAAGGGTACATGATGTGACAGGTGTACAGGGTGAAGGGTACATGATGTGACAGGTATACAGTGTGAAGGGTACATGATGTGACAGGTGTACAGGGTGAAGGGTACATGATGTGACAGGTATACAGTGTGAAGGGTACATGATGTGACAGGTGTACAAGGTGAAGGGTACATGATGTGACAGGTGTACAGGGTGAAGGGTACATGATGTGACAGGTATACAGTGTGAAGGGTACATGATGTGACAGGTGTACAGGGTGAAGGGTACATGATGTGACAGGTATACAGTGTGAAGGGTACATGATGTGACAGGTGTACAGTGTGACAGGTGACTATGGACTATTTAGCATGGCCCCCTAACCTGTGCATACTTGGATTGTGGTAGAAACCAGAGCATCTGAAGGAAGCCGATGCAAACACGGGGAGAATGTGCAAACCCCACACAGTCACCCAAGGCTGGAATTGGTCTCTGGCATTGTGAGGCAGCAGTGCTAACCACTAAGCCACTGTGCTGCCAGTTGAGCTACTGATTCAACCAATTTGTGTTGTACCTGTCCAGGAAGACAGCGCAGAGGAAAGCTGACATGGAGCTGAGAGGAAATGTTTTCCAAGATAACTTCCTGCTAATATCTGAGAGAATTACTGAAATTGCTGGGAGAAAGCTCAATGATTGATATTGTATACCCCTGGCTATAGGGATTGAGATTATTTCCTGTCCTGTATGCCAGTCCCATATGCAATTGTTGGACAAGTTTGAATCAGGTCTCAGCAAATTGAGTTACTGAGTGGTCACTACTTCTTTAGAAAAGATGGATGGACCTGCCAGATACAGTAGAGTACTAAGGATGCTTTACAGGGAAAAAAAATGATGGCCATTAGTCAGAATGAGGTGGTTTTGGCCAGCTGTGAATGAAACATTTATTGCTAAAGGGTTGTAAAAGTGAGGAAGTGCAGGATTCTTGAAACTGTGCAGGCTTTAGTGAGCCTGCACGTGGAAAATTGTATCCAATTTTGGTCCCCTCCCTTGATGCATTGGAGGCCATTCAGAGGAGCTTCACTAAATGATTTCAGAGGTAAGGGTTTGTCTTACGAAGAAAGAGTGCCATTTAAGTCTGTACTCTATGGAATTTAGGTTTATAAGATACTAAAGGAAATTGACAAAGTAGACATAGAGGGGATATTTCCTCATGTAGATCAGTCTCAAATAAGAGTTTTAGGATAAGGAGGTGCACATTTAAAATGGGTGAGGATAGATTGCTTCTCCCAAAGTGTCATGAATCTGTGAAATTCACTACCCCAGAGAGCAACAGATGCTGGGACACTGAATAAATTTGAGGAAACTGGCAACGTTTTAATTTAGTAATGCCACAACTCCACTTTTATACAGCCTCTACAATGTTAATTGTATATTAAATGTGTATAATTATGTAGGTGGTGGATGTGAACTCAGGATTCTGACTGGATGGTTCTTGTGGCACAGTGGTAGTGTCCTTAACTCTGAGCCAGGAGACTTCCATTTGACTGACTTGCTTCAGAGTCATGAGATAGCACATCTGAACCGATTTACTTGAAAATATGAGATTAGATTAGACTCCCTACCGTGTGGAAACAGGCCCTTCGGCCCAACAAGTCCACACCGACTCTCCGAAGAGTAACCCACCCAGAACCATTTCTCTCTGACCAATGCACCTAACACTATGGCCAATTCACCTGACCCACACATCTTTGGACTATGGGAGGAAACCGGAGCACCCCCAAGTGTGTGTGTGCAAACTCTACACAGGCAGTCGCCTGAAGCTGGAATCAAACCTGGGACCCTGGTGCTGTGAGACAACAGTGCTAACCACTGAGCCCCACCGTGCTGCCCAAGGTTGCGAAGGAGAGTCCTTCATGGTAACCTCAAATCAGTGATGGGAATGGAACCCATGCTGTTGGCACCACATTTCTCTGTAAACCAACCCTTCAGCTGACAGAGCTAAACCCATCCCCAATAAATAAATGCTGGTAAACTAAACCTGTCGGTAAATGCTTTGAAAAGTGTAAAGATTGGCCCCAATTACACACTTCAAGTGGCACTTTGAAATATGAAACCCTTAGCTTCCACAGATCTATCAACCATTGCCTTGTGTACTTTCATTGATTGAGTATCCACCATTGTGTTTGTTAGAGAATTCCAAAGATCCTCTCTTAAAACAAAATTTCTTTTCATCTCTGTCCTAAATGACTACCTATTGTTGTTCTCGTTCTTCTAAACTCGGGAAATTTGGGGTGGCATAATGGCTCAGTTGCTAGCACTGCTGCCTCACAGCGTTCGGGACCCAGGTTCTAATCTGCCTTGGTGCCACTGTCTGTATGGAGTTTGCACATTCTCTGTGTCTGTGTGGGTTACCTTTGGGCACTCCAAAGATTTGCAGGTTAGGTGGGTAGACTGTGCTAAATTGCCCATCAATTTAGCAAAGGGATGTGCAGGTTAGGTGGATTAGACATGAGAAATGCAGGGTAACAGGGATAGGGTTGGGGGAGGGTGGGTCTGGGTAGGATGCTCTTCAGATGGTTGGTGTGGACTCGATGGGCCAAATGGCCTGCTTCCGCAATGTAGGGATTCTGTAAAACCTAATTCATTCGTATCTCCTCACGGCTGGTTTATTGGGTGCTTTTCAATCCTTAATGATAATCGGTGACATCGCTGTGTTCCCGATAGTTCATGTAAAAACCTTGCCTTTTTGCTGTGTTTTATAAGACCAGACTTTGTGTTGTGGAATTTCAACAATGTAGGGTTTTGCTCCATTGAAAACTGTACAGCTCTTTATAACTTGCTAAGTTTTGTATTTTTCAGGAATCATGTCTTTATGAATACAAAATCTATGGAACCTTTCCAGATTGTGATCCAGAGTTGTTTGTAGATGTGTACAAGGTCCTGAAATATAGGAAGCAATGGGATAGTTACGTGAAAGGTTGGTTCACACTGTTTACAGTATTAGTGATGTTTGTCTTAATTCTTTGAAATGAAGGCACCTATGTTGAATAGGGACCTGATTTTATTTGTTCCTTTTGAAACCAATAGATATCTTGGGCGGTACTGAACCCCTGAAGTTCTGAAGAGTCCCATTGAACTGAAATGTTAATTCTGTTTGTCTCCCCACAATTGCTGTCAGACCAGCTCTGTTTCTTCAGTATTTTAGTTTCATTTCAGATCTGCAACATCCTCAGTACTTTGCTTTTAATTGAACTTCATCAGTCATCGTCGAAAAGTGTGGTGTTGAAACAGCACGGCTGGTCAGGCAGCATCTGAGGAGAGTGTTGAGCGTGAGTTCTTCAACAGAAACTTTGTCAACCTGGAAACTTTTTTCAGCTGCTTGTTCAAGAGCGTTTAAGAGGAAGTTAAAGCTTCTGACCATTTTCCACTTTACCCTGCACAACATTTGGAGATAGGGTCCCATCCATATCCAACCAATTCACGTTCCACCTGTTTACTGGACTATGTTGAGCTAAAGCAAGGCAGAATCAAACATTGATGAAAAGCTCACCCATGCCTCCGTTCTGACTCTGCTTTCAGCTGTTTAGGCCCAGGATGCTGGAATTTCCTTTAAATCATTGCTCATCAACTTCTCTTTTCTCCTCGGTGTCAAACAACTTGCACTGTATAAATGCACATGGTGTGGAGATGTGTGAAATCCCTGATCTTAAATGGTCAAGTTGTACATCAAAATCCAGTATGTAAATTATTAAATATTGTGGGCATCTTTAAAGGTGGGCATTTTTCTGAGCTGGTACCACTTCCCTCCCATTTGTACAAACTGCGATGAACTGGGGTCAGCTCTGAGGAAATTCCTGACCGAGATATTTTGATGTCGTTCTTTGTTTAAACAGCTGCCATACATCTGTGAGCTTTGCTGAACTATAGGTCAGGTAGTCTTTGAACAATCATGTTCTTTCCACTTGCTGTAAGTGATGTTAAAGACTCCTCTGGTGTGTGGTGTGTGTGATGGGGTGGGGGTGGTGGTAAATGTATTTTTTGCATGATAGTCTATTTGTGTTTTAAAACAACCAGCCCAGGAAGCTGCAGGGAAGTTCCACCCTGTGCATTCTGTATCAGACAGAGATTGTCTGCCTGTTAACTGTTTTTGAAGGTTCTGGTTTCTGTTAACCTGACTGCTAGTTACATCGGGTGATATGGTTTATGGGGTAAAGTTGTTGCATTATCAGCTTTCATCTTCGGTGTTCACCCACCTGACCTGGGTTTGGCTTATTTCAAAGATATCTCCCATTCCTAACTGACCTCACTAGCTGTAAATCCATTATTACCTGTGTGTGCGCAATCTCACATGCTTCTGCGGTTATGAGCATCATATTAAAGCAGTTTCAAATCTAAACATATTTCAGAACAAAATTACCTCAGCACAGGTAATGATAAAATGTGAAAACCAAAGATTGATTAAAAATAAACCACATTAAATGATTAAAACAAAGTATTTATTCGATACAAAATGCTTCCTATACAGCGTCTGTGTTTGATTTCCATATTTCTGTGTGGACTGTTTGCAGCGTGGGCTCCTTCTGATCACATTCAGGTATTGTTCATTACTGTCTAACTTTGTGGTTGTCTGGCTACAGTTGATGGGTCACGTGATATTCAAACTCCCTAAACAGTGTCTTTACACAGAATTTACAATAAAGAACAAGCCAATCCTCACTGAATTCATGCTGGTATTTCAACTCCACATGAACATCCTCCATTGGTTTTTCTCAGTCTACCAACGTATCCTTCTACTCCTTATCCCTTGTTTTTTTATCAGGTAACCTCTTTAAAGCTTTGATGCTAATCATCTAATCCATTCCTGTGGTAGAGTTCCATATTCTCAGCACTCTGTATAAAGAAGCCCGTCTATAATGCCTTTCTTTATTGAACTTATTAATATCTATTATACATTTACAACTAGCTTTGATGACTCCATATTTGAGAATGTCATCTCTAATTCAATTATATAAAGCCCTCCATAATTTAATAAAAACATTTTAAGGTTAAATTAACACATTCATTTCTGATGTTTGAATCCAGCCTAAACTGCTTGACTTAAAACTCTGAGTTGAAAAATGTGGTGCTGGAAAAACACAGCAGGCCAGGCCAGGAATCCTGAAGGGCTTACACCTGAAACATCGATTCTCCTGATCCTCGGATGCTGCCTGGCCTGCTGTGTTTTTCCAGCATCACATTTTTTAACACTGGTCTCCAGCATCTGCAGTCCTCACTTTCTCCTGGTTAAAACTCTCTGAACCAATTGGAACTTTGATACCTTTTCAGAAAGGGACAGACCCATAGATCAGATCTGCTTGAAAAATCCCACTAAGTTGGTAACCAAAGGCAGCAGCGTGTGTCCTGGGGTTGTGTTCTAAATTTAGGATCAAAGCATGTTCTTTGAAACCAATCAGATAAACGGTGCCTTGTTACAATGATAGACCAGGCTCAAGAGATGAATGGCCACCGTGAAAAAGAAGCATTTACAATGTATTCAAATTTGCTGATACAAAAATAGATGGGAGGGCATGTTGCAATGGGGACATCAGGAATCTACGAGTGGATATAGATGGGTTGACAGTGGGAAAAAACCTGGCAGATGGAGTTTAATGTCGGAAAGTGTGAGGTTATGTACTGTACTAAGAATTAAAAGGCAGGCTGTTTGGGGAGAGTCCAAACTATCTGCAGCACAGAGGGATCTGAGTGTTCTACATGAAAGACAGTTAGCATGCAGGTGCAGCAAGTAATTAAGGCGGGTAGAATTTTGGCCTGCATCACTCAGGGGTGGGGTTTAACAATAGGGAAGTCTTGTTCCTACCAAATAGTGTGTTGCTAACACCTGGTGTGGTGTGTGCAGTTTTGTCCCCATCTTTAAAAAAGGATATACTGGCATTGTCGCCAATCCAAAAAAGGTTCACTGGGCTAATTTGTGGAATGAAGGATTTTTGTATTTGTTCATGGGATGTGAGTATCAGTAGCTGGGCCAGCATTTATTGTCCATCCTTAGTTGTCCAGAAGACAGTTAAGAGTCATTTGGTACAAACCATGTTTTGTGGAATTATGGAAGGAGTTGGCTGCCAAATGAAGGCCTATTCTCCCACAGCTCAGGAAATTCCCAAATTCCATCCTGCTGTGTGTGGTAACTGATTTCCAGGTTAGGATGGGAGTGCATGGATTAGTTTATTATAAATCAAACAGGGAGAGGCAAAAGGAGCCAGTGTTATCGTTCCTCATTGATATTGGAAGATAATTGGTTAATGCTGGGTCTGGTCTGTAATGGCCCTTGTTTGTTATAAATAGCCTGCTTTGTATTATGCTATGCAAGGGAAACTACTGTCTGTGGTCCCACACCCTAAAATAAGAGGCCTTGCTAGAAAGTTGGGAGCATTGTCCAAAATAGATGTCTAGTTATACAGAAGAAAGCACTCCTCAATAGAGTGGCTAGATGCTGATGCTTGGGAAAACTGATGAATCATTAAGTAGCATTAAACATTCAATTGTTTCTTTCTTTTACTCTGCAGAACTGTGTGAGCAGGAGTGTAACGGGCAGAAAGTGATTTACTGGCAAGTCAAGTACCCGTTTTTTCTTGCCAACCGTGATGTATCCTTTCAGGTGTCCTGCTTGTTTTTCTAACTGCGATGCAGAGAAGCCCCTGGTGGGGTTTCGAAGGGACACTGCATTGGGAATTCAGATTTCTTTGACATTAGAATTCATTTTTTCTCAGTAGTTTTGAGAAAATGGTTTGTTGCCAGTTGAAGTTTTATTCAATGCTGTTTGAATGTGATCTCAGTGACCTTTTACAATCCAATGATAAATGCATTAATGTGGTGAAATATTGGGATCCATTATAAGACATAAGACATAGGAGTGGAAGTAAGGCCATTTGGCCCATCGAGTCCACTCTGCATCCCTCTGCATCTTGGTAGTGCATTGTGGCATGCTGCTGAATTGTTTTTGCTATTGCAGTCTTCAGAAAAAGGAAAGTAATTGATATCTCTCAGCGATCAGTTTAAGTGTATTGCAAAAAAAATCAAAGCACACTTTTGATGTTATAGTATGGAATTTATTGCTTAAAAGGAAACTGGATAATTACTTAAACAAGAAGTTGTAGAACTGTGGAAATGAATTAGGGGAATGGAGCTAATTGTATAATTCCTTCTTTCGAAAAGTGTACCGGGTGCTACTGTCCTCGTGGGGCTAAATTCACATACTTGGCCTGACAGTTTAATCTAGTTATTTAGAGATACTCAGGGGACACAGTTGGATGTTCTAAAACCTGTGCTATCCTCGGCAAAGTGCAAAAATAACCATTTTCCTTTGGTTCCTCCCCCTAGCTAGACCCTGAATCCTCCAACATGTTTGGGATGTTATGAGGCCTCCTGTGTTTTCCTAGATCATCTCTGCAGGAGTTCCTCAGGGTAGTGTCCTTGGCCCAACAGTCTTCAGCTGTTTAATCAATGGCCTCTGCTCCATGATAAGTTCAGAACTGAGGATGTTTGTGCAATCACCAGCAATGTTCAGCAACTCTGCCGATACTGAAACAGTCCATGTGTGAATGCAGCAAGACCTGGACAATATCCGGGTCTGGGCTGACGCGGCAGGTAACATTTTCCCCATGCAGCTAACCAAGAAATGACTGTCTGTGACAGGAGAGTGTTTAACCCTTTTCCCTTGACATTCAGTGGCATTGCTATCACTGAATTCCTCCTCTCTCAGCACCCAGGGGTTTTACTATTGACTAGAAACTGAAGTGGACCAGCCATATAAAATACAGAAACAAATTGCTGGAAAAGCTCAGCTGGTCTGGCAGCATCTGTGGAGAGAAATCAGAGTTAACTTGCTTTGAAGAAGGGTCACTGGGTCTGAAATGTTAACTCTGATTTCTCTCCACAGATGCTGACAGACCAGCTGAGCTTTTCCAGCAACTTCTGTTTTTGTTTCTGATTTTTAGCATCCACAATTCTTTCAGTTTTTATTCAACCATAAAAAATACTTAGCTACAAGAGCAGTCAGAGTTTGTGAATTTTGCAAGTAACTATCCAGTAATCTGTCTCCTCAAAGCCTGTCCATCTACAACTCTCACGATTCATCATGGTGATTCAGTGGCTACCACTGCTGCCTCACAACATCAGGGACCCAGTTTGATTCTACCCTTGGACAACTGTGCAAATTCCATACACACATTCTCCATAGAATCCTTTACAGTGTGGAAACAGGCCATTTATCCCATTGTGTCCACTCTGACCCTCTGGGGAGAATCCCATCCAGACCTGTTCCCTTACATTATCCATATAACCCTGCATTTCCCATAGGTAACCTAATATATACACCCCTGAATACTGTGGGTAATTTGGCATGGCCAATCCACCTAACTTGCACATCTTTGGACTGTGGGAGGAAACCAGAGCACCTGGCAGACATGAGGAGAGCATGCAAACTCCACACAGACAGTTGCACGAGGGTTGAATTGAACCTTGGTCCTGGCACTCAGAGAAAGCATGTTTAACCACTGAGCCACCACTCTGCCCTCGGGTCTGCATGGGTTTCCTCCAGGTGTTCTGGTTTCCTCCCACGGTCCAAGGACGTGCAGGTTAGGTGGATCGGCAATGCTAAATTTCCCATGTTGTCCAGGTATGTGCAGGCTGGGTGAGTGAGCCATTGGAAATGCAGGTTACAAGGTTAGGGTAAAGGGTTGGAGGGTCAGTGCGGACTCGATAGACCAAATGGCCTGCTTGGACACTGTAGGGATTCTATGAAGTCGTGGTGAGCGTGGTGAGCGTGATGAGCGTGATGAGCGTGGTGATCGTGGTGAGCGTGATGAGCGTGGTGAGCGTGGTGAGCGTGATGAGCGTGGTGATCGTGATGAGTGTGGTGAGTGTGGTGAGTGTGATGAGCGTGGTGAGTGTGATGAGCGTGATGAGCGTGGTGAGTGTGATGAGCATGGTGAGTGTGGTGAGCGTGGTGAGCGTGGTGAGTGTGATGAGCGTGGTGAGCGTGGTGAGCGTGATGAGTGTGATGAGTGTGGTGAGTGTGATGAGCGTGGTGAGTGTGGTGAGCGTGGTGAGTGTGATGAGCGTGGTGAGCGTGGTGAGCGTGATGAGCGTGGTGAGCGTGGTGAGTGTGATGAGCGTGGTGAGCGTGGTGAGCGTGGTGAGCGTGATGAGTGTGATGAGTGTGATGAGTGTGGTGAGTGTGATGAGCGTGGTGAGTGTGGTGAGCGTGGTGAGTGTGATGAGCGTGATGAGCGTGGTGAGTGTGATGAGCGTGGTGAGCATGATGAGCGTGGTGAGTGTGGTGAGTGTGGTGAGCATGATGAGCGTGGTGAGTGTGGTGAGTGTGATGAGCGTGGTGAGCGTGGTGAGTGTGATGAGTGTGATGAGCATGGTGAGCGTGGTGAGCGTGATGAGCGTGATGAGCGTGATGAGTGTGATGAGCGTGGTGAGCGTGGTGAGCGTGGTGAGTGTGATGAGTGTGATGAGCGTGGTGAGCGTGGTGAGTGTGATGAGCGTGGTGAGTGTGGTGAGTGTGATGAGCGTGGTGAGCGTGGTGAGCGTGGTGAGTGTGATGAAATGCTCCTCTACGTGCCTGGACGAGCACAGCTTCAGTCAGGTTTGAAACATGACTCCATCCAGGACAAAGTCGCTTGCTTGATCAACATTCAGTCTGCCATTTTAAACATTCTTCCTTTACCACTGAAGCACAACAGCAGTGTGTACCATGTGGAAGATACAGCAGGAACTGATCAAGTCATCTTCGAAACCTTCCAAACGTGCAACCTCCACCATCAAGAAGGTCAAGAGCAGTAGATATGTAAGAACACTACCCCTGCACGATACCCCCTCCATACCATTCATTATCCTGAGTTGGAAATATATTACTGTTTGTTCACTTTCACTGGATCAAAATCCTGTCACTCCCTGTTTACAGTTAATGAGACAACAAGGACTGCAGCTGTTCAAGAAAGCAGCCAACCAATACCTTCTCAAGAACAATCAGAGATGAGCAAAAACTACTGGCCTGCTGAGCAATGCTCATTCCCAAGAACAAAAGCCGCTTCTGGAAGTGTATTATTCAATCTTTAAAGAGGGAGCAAATTACTTCCAAAGAAAGTAGCAGTGTAACTTTGCAAAATAAACTGTTTCTCCGTTATTGTAACAGTATTGAAGAAGGTCCTGTTGTCATTATGTTACTGGTGTTGTAATCCATAAACCAAGTCAAATTCCTACTATGGCTGTTTTTGAGAATTAATATTAACCTCGACATAAGTGATCTTGATGTTGCATTATCACGAAACACTCGTCTGTTCCATGTGTGCCCTTGTGAAGCCTGCTCTATGTGCCTCAGTCACATGTTGATGTGTTTGCATCTTAAATGACCTCTGAAGTAGTCAGTTGAGCCCTGTAGTAGTTTTCAAATTGCTATGAATGTGCAGTAATGAAGGAATAACTGAATGAGAAGATTTAAATTCATTTTTTTGTTTCTGTAATCCTGTGATATGAGATTGAAGTTAGTTTAAAAATGCAACCTTTCAAGTGAACAAAATTGTGTTATTTTGAGTCATCACGGTTCATTCTCTAACTTCACCCTCAGTATGTTTACAGTCGTGAACACCATGATTTGGATATTGATGGACGAAAGATTTGGGTGTTTGTGGCAAAATGTGTGCCTGGATTATCTGTGAAATCTGGTGTCATCAGAGTGGAGGACTATCATCAAAATGTGGCTGGGGAGAGTGATGGTAAACAAGGCACCAAAGGTACCATAGGTTTTCAACTCTCAATATTGCCTTAACATTTCAAATATTCAGTGAAAAATGGGAATCTTTTTAGACTGTTCATCTGGATTGTGTGTTCTGATTCCAGCCTTCCAGGTTGGCTTGTCTGGACGAAGTATTTTGAGCTATGTAATGATATTCAGTGGGTATGATAGATAGGGCAAAGTACTCCCATACATTGCTTTCAGAAACAGATTATGTGGCACAACCGGTCCATGCTGGTATTTACAATCTTGTCACCACATAATCCTCAGCTGCAGTACTGGTGGGGAACAGGTCTGTCACTGTGTAGCACCAAGGTATGGTTCTGGTGGGCACCGACCTGTCACTGTATACATTGGGGTACTGTAATAGTGGGATCAGATCTGTCACTGTAACAATGGACAGTGTGGTGGAGACAGATCTGTCACTCTTTAATACTGGGCTGCAGGACTGGTGGGGACAGGTACAAACACTGACGTGGTTCCCCTGAATGTTTTATTGAGGAAGACAGCAACAGGCTATGCCAGCTTTGATCCTTTATTGACTATGAATCCATGGAATAGCTATGACCCATAGGGTTTTGAGTTGTGTATTCAACATCTTCTCTAAATAGAGTTGAAGATAGGACGAGAAGGGAGTGCATGATGGTAAGAAATTCCTTGGCGCAGCTCAGAAAAGTTCAAAGTTAAATTCTATCAGCCCCACTTGGGTAAATTTATCATTCTAAATTTGTTAATAAATGTAGTCTGTGGTAAGATTGGTTTGTGGTCTGTCCTACAGCCGACATTTTGTTCTTGCAGTGTTCATGCATTACTTCGATAGCCCTGGGGGTATGATCCCAACATTTCTTGTTAACTGGGCAGCAAAGGTAGGTGGCTTCATTTATGGGAAGAAACATGTAATTGTTTATAGGAAATTATTTTCCAGCTTGTGACTGTGCTGGAAGAATCTGTAACAGATGGTGATAGGAAGTTAAATGTCTTGGAATCATCAGTCAACTCCTGTTTGTGGAAAGGTGATGTAACTGAATGGATGTGGGAATAGCAGTCTGCTCTTTGCTGGAGTTGACACGTTTCAGTGAGAGACAGAAGATCAGGGAAGGTGAAACCAGTCTCTCAATTGCTATCCTGTCACAACAGTTGATCTAGGCCGGACCTGGCTGTGGTGCCCTAGGTCATGCAATGTTTGCCAGGAATCAGGATTCATAGAACATAGAACATTACGGCGCAGTACAGACCCTTTGGCCCTTGATACTGTGCCGACCTGTCATACCAACCTTAAGCCCATCTAACCTACACTATTCCATGTATGTCCATATGCTTGTCCAATGATGACTTAAATGTACTTAAAGTTGGTGAATATTCTACCGTTGCAGGCAAAGCATTCCATACCCTTACTACTCTCTGAGTAAAGTAACTACCTCTGACATCTGTCCTATATCTATCACCCCTCCATTTAAAGCTATGCCCCCTCGTGCTCGCTGTCACTATTCTTGGAAAAAGGCTCTCCCTGTCCACCCCTCTAACCCTCTGATTATCTTATATGTCTCTATTAAGTCACCTCTCAACCTCTTCTCTCCAACAAAAACAGCCTCAAGTCCCTCAGCCTTTCCTCGTAAGACCTTCCCTCCATACCAGGCAACATCCTGGTAAATCTCCTCTGCACCCTTTCCAAAGCTTCCACATCCTTCCTATAATGCGGTGACCAGAACTGTACACAGTACTCCAAGTGCAGCCGTACCAGAGTTTTGTACAGCTGCAACATAACCTCCTGGTTCCGGAACTCAATCCCTCAGCTCTGACAGATAAAAATGAATGACTTGGCCAGAACCAATGAAATTTTCTACCTTTCATGAGAAAATTAGGAAGGACAATTTCTGTTTAAAGAGTCACCAGGGGGTCCATATGTTTTTGTTTGGGAAGTCCATTGTGAAAGATTTTAATAGCACAGCACTTGGAAAGCAGTGATAGAATTAGGCGGAATTGGCATGGCTTTACAAAAGAGAAATTACGCTCGACAAATCCAATGGAGGTTTGAGGCACGTAGCTAGTCGGGTTAATAAAGGGGAGCCAGTGGATGTGAACTAAAAAAAGGAAAGAACTGTGGATGTTGCAAATCATAAACAGTACTTGAAATTTCTGGAAAAGCTCAGCAGGTCTGGCTGCATCTGTGGAGAGAAATCGGTTAGTTTTGGGTCAGGTGGCCCTTCAGAACTGATAGCTAGGAAAATGTTGTTCTTTTGCAAAAGATAGGATTGGGGGGGAGGGGTAAGGAGTAAATTATAGGTGGCAACAGAGCCCGAAGAGAGAGAAGAACAATTGGACAAACAATGGATTAGTAACAGCCGAAGACAATGAATGGGTTGTTGTAATAAACCATGTGGTAAGGCCCTGTTGGGGGGGGGTTTACAGGAAGGACATGGGAGAAAGTGCCTCAAGCCTGAAAATGATTGAACTCTATATTGAATCCAGAAGGCAGCAGGGGTCCCAAGTGACTTCAGCTTGAGTGGAGTTTTGTTGGAACATTGCAACAAGCCTGAGACACAGATGTTGGCTGGGGAACAACATGTATGTTTGGCGTGGCAGGCACCCTGAGGCATGGTCATTTTTGCAGATAGACCATGGAGACTCTGTGAACTGGTTACCCAGTAGAGGTGGTTTACTTGGACTTTCACATAAAAAATGAACATATAAAACTAAAGTGCGTAGTATTGGGTGGTATGCTGTCATACACAGACAGGAAACAGGAATAAAGGGAGCTAAATATAATATCTCCAAATTTGCAGGGAGGATGCTGAGATGCTTCAGTGTGGTTTCGACAAGCTGTGTATAAATGGATCACAGATGAAGTATAATGTGGAGAGATGAGATATTATCCATTTTGGAAGCAAAAACAGGAAGGCATGTTGTTTATTATTTAAATGACAAATGAGTAAAGGGGAGGTATAATGGTACCTGGGTGGTGTTGCACACCAGTTGCTGACAGTAAGCCTGCAGGTGCAGCAGGAATGAAGAGGGCAAATAATATATTGGCTTTTGACAAGAGGATCAGAGTACAGTTGTACAGGGCCTCGGTGAGACTCCCCCTTCAGAATATTGTGTGCAGTCTCCTTACCTGAGGAAGAATATTCTGACTACAGAGGGAGTGCAACAAAGATTTACCAGACTGATTCCTGGGCTGGCAAGAGTGACATGATGAGATGGGATCAGTTAGGAATATATTCGCTAGCTTAGAAGGATGAGAGGAGATCTTGTAGAAATCTATAAAATTCTAATAGGGCGAGAAAGGGTAAATGCAGATAGAATGCTCGTGATGATTGGGGAGTCCAGAACTGGGATCATGGTCTAAGGATGCATTTAGAATGAGATGGTGGTGAGCCTGTGGAATTCTCGGTCACAGAAAGAGGTTGAGGTCAAAGCATAGTTTTCAAGAAACAGTTAAATATAGAACTTTGGCTAAGAGGATCAAAGGGTGTGAGAGAAAGCAGGAGCAGGGTACTGAGGTGAGCAATAAGCCTGATTATATTGATCCAGCTCCAAGTTTCTGTTTTGGGTTTGCAGGAGAAGAAGAAGCCTCAGACATTAGCTACGGGGACATGCTCAGCACCTTTTTAAAAAATAATCTTGCAGCTGCTCTCGAGATCGCAGGCATACTTCGAGGTCACTTAGTTATTACATTTCAGTAGTAGTAGCAAAAGATTATTATGTTGATTCTTTTGTGTTCAAAAATGCAAAAAAAAAGTCTGTTTTCTCAGATGGAGTTTTTTATGGCACGCTTGGCAAGGCATACACATGGATAGCTCAGACTTCTGTCTCTTAAACTGCTTTTAGCCATATAATTTATTTGCATAATTTTTTTTAATTGTAAAAGAGTTTTTTTTAAGTTTTCTGGAGCTTTTGGCGAGGGCTACAGCTGTGGAGTGGGATTTTTTTAATCAGAGGATTGAAAGATGTCTGCCAGACTCAAGTCATTTTAATTTGATCGGCTAAGTGGTTCATTTTATTTCAGATTTTTGTTTTTATTTTTGCATGCTTAATATCCTTTGGGTGAGGAAGGGTGTTTTTTTCAGTAATAAGATGCTGTTGAAATGTTGCTTCAAGGTTTGATGTCATTGAGGGCACACAGGTGACTCGGAGTTAGATGGCTAGCAGATCTGGAGAAGTGATTACACCACAGAATCAGTCAGACAGGTGGGTGACTGTCAGGAAAGGTAAGAATGTATTCACAAGTCTCCTGTGTCTATTCTGCTCTCAAGCAGATATTTTACTTTGGATAGTGTTGAGAGGGACACTGTTTCAGAAAAAATAGAAGCAGATAGATCGTGGGCACTGAGAATGAATCTTAGAGAAGACAGGGTTTGATAATATTTAAAATAATTGTCATAGGGTCTTTCCTGTTAGAGGCATAGGTGGGAGATTCTGTGCCAGAGTGTATGAATCTAAGATGGTATATTGCTTTCCTGGTGTCAGGATTAAAAAAGTTTCAAAACATTTGAAGCATATTGTTAAAGGGGAGAGTTGAAAAGTCAGAAGTTATTGTAAACTTTGGAAGGAATGACATACTTAAGGAAAAGATGAAGGCTTTCCAGAGTGAATGTAAAAGGTTCGGTAGAAGATTTATTTTAAAAATCCTCAAAAGTAGTAATCTCTGCTTTGCTCTAGTCCCAAGCTTGAATGAGGGAAGGAATAAAAGGAGAAAGAAGGTAAACCAATAGCTGAAGAGGTGATGTAATGTTCAGGGGTTCAGATTTTGGATCAGTGGGATGTCTTCTGGGGCAGAAAGGTCCATTTCAAAAAGGATGGGTTTCACTTGAACTGGAAAGGGACTAATATCTTAGTGGGAAGATTTGCAACTCCTATTCAGAGGGACACCCCCTCCCTAGCCCGTAAGTAGCAGAGCAAGTAGAAAGATAAATGAGCATGTTTTGGAATTTGAAAAGAACCACTAACTTAGAAAAGACAGACAAGCGCAAGTCAGAAGGAAGTAACTCTATGTAAGATTAAACTGGATTTATTTCAATGCAAGGGGTCTTACAGGTAGGGCTGGTGAACTCAGGGCACGTGGGGAATATGGAATTGGAATGTCATTGGGATTACAGAAACTTGACTAAAGGTAGGGCAGGAGTGGTAGTGCATTGCCTCAGGTATCACATGTTACAGGAAGGATAAAGGGTGGTGGGGTTATTTCAGGAAAATATTGTTGTAAATAGAGAAGATATTTCTAAAATATTGTCCAGTGAAAATATATGGGTTGAAAATGAAATAACAGGAATTAGCTTGATGGGATTAGACTATAGTCCCCCACTATTTAAAGGTAAATTGGGGAACAACTGTGTGGAGAAATCTCATATGTAAGAGTAAGAAGATTTTAATAAACCTATTTCCAAACATTGACTAGGGCTATCATAGTGTTGAAGGTTTAGATGGTGAAGAATTTTAGGTGTGTTCAAGGAAATGGATATTGATAAAGACAATGTTCCTACGAGAGAGCAAAACGTGGCCTTCACTTGGGAAATAAGGCAAGCATGACACTGATAGTAGGGGAGTACTTTGGGGATAGTGATCATAATTCTATTTTTTTTAAAAATCTATGGAAAAGGATAAGTCTTCCATAAAAGTTAGTTTTTAACTGGAGAAAGGAAAATATTAATAGTATGACAAGAACTTTTAAAAGTTGATTGGAGTAGACTGTTTGCAAGTAAAGGGGTGTCAGATAAATGGGAGGCTTTCAGAACCAGAGTTCAGCTCATTATATTCCTGTTGGAGTGAAAGGTAAGGCTAGTCAGTTAGGGAACAATGAATGAATAAAGATGATGAGGCTCTAGTCAAGAATCTAAAACAATCATAGATTTGGCCAACCTGAATTCAAATGAATCTCTTGACTAGTATAAAGAGGGGATCAATAGCATAAAATTCTTAAAAAGAAGATCAGGAAGGCAAAGAGGGGATATGAGATAGCCTTGGCAGGTAACGTTTGCGTGGGTTTCCTCCGGGTGCTCCAGTTTCCTCCCACAGTCCAAAGATGTGCAGGTCAGGTGGATTGGCTATGCTAAATTGCCTGTAGTGTTAGATGCATTAGTCAGAGGGAAATAGGTCTGGGTGGGTTACTCTTCAGAGGGTCTGTGTGGACTTGTTGGGCTGAAGGGTCTGTTTCCACACTGTAGGGAATCTTTTTAAAAAAAAATCTTTTTTTTATCTGTTTCTATCGTGGAGAAATAAATGGAGGCAAGGGAAATAGATACTGATGTTTTTGAAAGCAGTTCACATTATAGAAGAGGAAGTGTTGGAGGTCTTAGAAAATATGGGAGTGGTTAAATCTTCAGGACCTTTTATCAAGTATATCTCAGAACGTTATAGGAAGTTGAGGAAGTTGCAGGAATCCTTGCAGAATTATTTATCATTTCTAACTATGGATGAGATGTCAGATGATTGGAGATTGGCTAATCTTGTACTTTTGTTTAAGAAAGAATGTAAGGAGAAGCCTGGAACTCTCCTATGTGTCTGACCTCCATGGTGGGTAAGTTGTTGATGATTCTGAAAGATAGGATTTATATGTTCCGAGAGGTAAGGAATAATTAGGGATAGTCAGCATGGTTTTATACAAGGGAAACAGTGTCTCAAACTTGATTGACTTTTTTGAGGAAGTAACCAAGAGGATGGAGGGAAGAGGGATGGATGTTATTTACTTAGACTTATCGAAAAATTTGACAAAGTTCCACATGGTGGACCAATCAGTAAAGTTAGATGCATGGGATTCAGGATGAACTTTCAAATTGGATACAAAATTAATTTATCAGCAGGTGACCCTGCGAGTGGAGGATTATTTTTCTGACTAGAGGCCTGTGGTGTTCCAGAGGGAGCGGTGCTAGATCCACTTTTGTTCGTGATTTTTTTTCATAAATGATTTAGATGAGAATATAGAAGGCTGGTAGGTAAGTTTCTGGATAACACCAAAATTGGTAATATAGTGGACAGTGAAAAAGGATATCTAAGATTACAAAGAGACCTTGATCAGTTGGGTCAAGAGCTGAGGAGTGGTGGGGGAGGGGGGTGGAATTTCATTTGGATGAATGTGAGGTATTGCATTTTAGTAAAATAAACAAAGACAGGACTTATTCAATTAAATATAGGGCTTTGGGAAGTGTTGTAGAACAGAGACCTCAGGAGTCATGTGCATATTGTTTTGAAGTTTGCATTCCATGTAGACTGGTTAAGAAGGCGCTTGGCCTTCGTTGCTCAGACCTTTGAGTATTGGAGTTGGGACATGATATGGAGGTTGTACAGGTGAGACCTATTCTGGAATACTGTGTCCAGTTCTGGTTGATCTTTTGTAGGAAAGATATTATTATGGTGGAGTAGGTTCCGAAGATATTTACCAGGATGTTGGAGGGAATGGAGGGTTTGAGTTATAAAAATAGGCTTGGACTTCTTCTACTGCTGCTAGGAGGTTGGGGGTGACTTTGTAAAGGTTTGTAAAATCATTAGGGGTGTAGATAATGTGAACAGCAATTGTCTTTTCCCTAGGGTTAGGGCCTTCAAGACTAGGGGCATATTTTTAAGGTGAGAGGAGAAAGGTTAAAGGGGGTCATGAGGGGCAGTTTTTTTAGCGGTTGGTGTGGAATGAATTTCCAGAGGAAATAATAGATGTGGGTACTGTTATAACATTTAAAATACATTTTAATAAATACATGAATAAGAAATGTTTCAGAAGGATATGGGCCAAGTGCAGGCAGGTGGGACTAGTTTAATTTGGGATTATGGTTGGACCAAAGGGTCTGTTTCCATGTTGTATGATTCTGTGACCTTTTATCTTTGCCAGAGTTGGGTCTCTTTATAAATTGCACACAAACCATTACTAAACCATTTTTAGCTTTTCAGTGGTGTTGAGCGCATACTTGCAGAGGAAAGAGGGAATCTGTAGTTTGATTAAACACTTCAAAGTTTGGGAGAAGATTTGTAGCTCGGGTGCTCGTTGTTGTGGTTCTGTTCGCCGAGCTGGGAATTTGTGTTGCAGACGTTTCGTCCCCTGTCTAGGTGACATCCTCAGTGCTTGGGAGCCTCCTGTGAAGCGCTTCTGTGATCTTTCCTCCGGCATTTATAGTGGTTTGTCTCTGCCGCTTCCGGTTGTCAGTTCCAGCTGTCCGCTGCAGTGGCCAGTATATTGGGTCCAGGTCGATGTGCTTATTAATTGAATCTGTGGATGAGTGCCATGCCTCTAGGAATTCCCTGGCTGTTCTCTATTTGGCTTATCCTATAATAGTAGTGTTGTCCCAGTCGAACTCATGTTGCTTGTCATCTGCGTGTGTGGCTACTAAGGATAGCTGGTCGTGTCGTTTCATGGCTAGTTGGTGTTCATGGATGCGGATCATTAGCTGTCTTCCTGTTTGTCCTATGTAGTGTTTTGTGCAGTCCTTGCATGGGATTTTGTACACTACGTTGGTTTTGCTCATGCTGGGTATCGGGTCCTTCGTCCTGGTGAGTTGTTGTCTGAGAGTGACTGTTGGTTTGTGTGTTGTTATGAGTCCTAGTGGTCGCAGTAGTCTGGCTGTCAGTTCGGAAATGCTCCTGATGTATGGTAACGTGGCTAGTCCTTTGGACAGCTGGAACTGACAACCGGAAGCGGCAGAGACAAACCACTACAAATGCCGGAGGAAAGATCACAGAAGCGCTTCACAGGAGGCTCCCAAGCACTGAGGATGTCACCTAGACAGGGGACGAAACATTTGCAACACAAATTCCCAGCTCGGCGAACAGAACCACAACAATGATTAAACACCCCTTATTCCCATTTATATGTGGATCTGGATCAAAGGATAGGCAATGGTCATACATTGAGCTTAGAGTGACTGCTATTCTGAACTGTGATAATTGATACGCATATTTAAATTTTGGATAACTTATTTCAGGTCATTAACACAATCGTGTATTTCTGCAGACTGGAGTGCCTTCATTTCTGAAAGATATGAACGAGGCTTGTGCCAACTACCCTGAGTACTGCAGGAATTCTGGGAAATAATAGCCATACTGCTGATTCAGATTTGATGCTCAAAGGATGAGAAGACTTGTCCCAATTTAAATACCCTGTACCTTTTTGCTGTATAGTATTGGATTACACTGTTTGAGCAGTGCAGAAATCATGTGCTCATCAATAAGACGGTCTGCACTCACTGCACTGTATAGCTCCCCTTTTTATACTATTCTTCTTCTCTAATGAGACCTTGGCATCCTGTCACGTGATGTTAACAAACGTGAAATATTGACCATCCAGAAACTACACTTTCATAAGTGGGCAAAGGTTCTGCAGTCTTAATCTTAGCCATGCAATGTTTCAATGAATGAGCAATGGGGACAAATGGCAGGTGTGGAGTCGAAGTTTCTTTTGAGTGAAGCAGGGAGAAAATTGTCACTGCACTTTGAATTATTTGGGATTTTTTATGTCTCTTGGTATTTGAATTTATTTTCCATTAGCTATGTATAGGAGATAGCTCTCCACTGCTCACTCTTAATTGGACTGTGCATTGTAGGGATAACTTCATGGAGAGAACAAGAAAAAAAATTAATAAATATTGCTGAGCCTCTCCTGAATCTAGATCTGAAGATTTTCTGTGTGTTATTTACTCTTCTTACTCCACCTTGCTTCCATCCCTCTTTATTTTTTCTCAGGGATTTAGTGGAGCTTATTTTGTACTTGAGGCCCACATGTGGTGAACAATGTGGTTGAGTGTAGCTCAATGACTCACTTGTTGAAGAAACTTTTAACTGCTTAGTGAGGGATTATAAAATGCCAGCTGCTTACGTTCACATTCTGTATCTGTCAGTTCTACCTCTGTCCTGGAAAACAACTTAATCCAAATATTCACTGCTCTTGAGCAGTAAGTTGGAGCATGAGCTGCTGTCTAATTAAACTTGATATGTGAGTTTAGAATACCACCGTATTCTGAATGAGTACAGGGCTGTGGTGCAATGTCTTTCCCATTTCTTGATGGACTGCATATTATATTTAGTGGAATTATTAATGTAAATCTTGGCATGTTCCTAGCTATCCACTTTAATGCTCTGCTTATTATTCATCATTATTAAATAAGGCATCCTCTGGCTGATATCATATCAGAATGCAAGATTTAGTATTGTATTCTGTAAATCCCTGACTGGCCTTTCATGAAATTGGACGCTGAGCACAGACTTTTTAAGGCAGTGCTGACATTTAGATACTTAATTCTCTCTGTAGTGGTCCGAGGTGTTGTCCTTGTTTTTTGCACTATCTCAGGTCATGTGAGAAAGCTGTATACCACCCCATTGATGTCTTTCCCCTCGCTGCCTGGCTCGGAATGAAAGTGTTTCTGTAATTTTCCCTTGATGGTCTCAATTCACATTCCACAGTGGCTACAGTTCATAACACTGACTGATTGTTTGCTAAATACATCCCAGAGGATTTTCTGTGCTCTGTCAATCCTAGCTCATGCTACATCTTTGAGCCTGAGTAATCCCACCCACTCCTCCACTTTTTTTTGTTACCCTTCTGATCAGACCCCATTTAAAACTGCCTCCTGCTCTTCCCTGTGACTGCTCATAAGTGTTGCCTTGAACTCTGGCTACTCAAACTCTTTCCATTTTGCTTTCACTTAAATTTTGCCTTGACTGACCCTGTTTTCTTTGTTTAAATGTGTTCCATCACCCAACCAAGAGATGTAGAACATAGAACATAGAAAAATACAGCGCAGTACAGGCCCTTTGGTCCTCAATGTTGTGCCGATCCAAGCCCACCTAACCTACACTAGCCCACTATCCTCCATATGCCTATCCAATGCCCGTTTAAATGCCCATAAAGAGGGAGAGTCCACCACTGTTACTGGCAGTATTTTGTTCCAGCATTTTGTTCCTTTAGTTTCTGGCTTCCTCATGTTTCTTCTACAGCAATAGTGTTTTGTACTGCATCTGTTCCTTTATTTAGATGTCCCAGTCATGCATTGTACTTGTTGTCCTGAAACTTCAAAATTGGAGGTTGAACTCCATTTGCCACTTGTCAGCCCAGTTCTGCATCCTGTCAATGTCCCGTTGCAACCTACAACAGCCCTCCTTACTATCCACGATTCCACCAACCATCATATCATCAGCAAACTTACTAACCGACCCTTCACTTCTTCATCTAAGTCATTTCTAAAAATGAAAGAGCATAGGTCCCAGAACTGATCCCTGCGGAACATCACTTTATCACCAAGCTCCAGGCTGAATACTGTCCATCTACCACTGTCCTCTGTCTTCTATGGGCCAGCCAATTCTGTATCCAGACAGCCAGATTTCGCTGTATCCCATGCCTCCTTGATTTCTGAATGAGTCTACCATGGGGAACCTTACCAAACGCCTTGCTGAAATTCATGTACACCACTGCTCTACCTTCATCAATGTGTTTTGTCACATTCTCAATTTAATAAGGTTTGTGAGGAAATGACCTGCCCCTAAAAACCATACTGACTATCTTTAATTAAACTATGGTTTTCCGAGTAATCCTAAATCTTTTCTCTCAGAATCCTCTCCAATACTTTGTCCGACACTGATATAAGACTGACTGGTCAGTAATTCCCAAAATTATCCCTATTCCCTTTCTTGGACAAAGGAATAACATTTGCCACCTTCCAATCATCTAGTACTACTCCAGTGGCCAATAAGGACGTAAAGATCATAGTCAAAGGCTCAGCAATCTCTTCCCTCACTTCCTGTAGTAACCAAGGATATATCCTGTCTAACCTAGGGGACTTACCTATCCTTATATTTTTCAAAATCAACCTTCTCTAGCGTATCAGTCTGTTTTACGCTGTTCTCAAAAATAAAATCCCTCTCAGTAGCAAATACTGAAGCAAAGTATTCATTAAGGACCTCCCCTACTTCCTCCGACTCCAGGCGCAGGTTCCCTCCACCATTCCCTAAAAGACCCTATCCTCACTCTGATCATCCTGTTGTTCCTCACAAACATGTGGAACACCTTCTGGTCTTCCCTAATCCTACCTGCTAAAGTTTTTTCATGCCCCCTCTAGCTCTCCTCAGTCCATTCTTCAGTTCCTTCCTGGCTACGTTGTAACATTCTAGAACCCTGTCTGATCCTTGTCTCCTGTGCCTTAAGTAATCTTCCTGCTTCCTCTTGACTAGATGTTCCACATCCCTTGTCACCCAAGGTTCCTTCACCCTACTATCCCTTCCTTGTCTTAGGGGGACAAACCTGTCCAGCACAATCAGCAGGTGCTTCCTGAATAACCTCCACATTTCTGTCACACTTTTCCATGAGAACATCTGTTCCCAATTTAGGCATCCTGATTCCTGCCGAATAGCATTGTAATTCCCCCTCCCTCAGTTATATACTTTCCCATGGAGTCTGCTCCTATTCCTTTCCAGGAGTGTTGTAAAGGTCAGGGAGTTGGGATCACTGTCACGGAAATGCGTTCCTACTGAGAGATCTGACACCTGACCTAGTTCTTTGCCAAGAACCAGATCCAACATGCCTTCTCTCTAATCAGCTTTGTTCCACCCAAACTATTTGAACTATGTAGGTTCCAATCAATATCAGGGAAGTTAAAGTCACCCATGACAACAACCCTGTTACCTCTGAACCTTTCCAAAATCTGTCTCCCAATATGCCCATCCATGTCTCTGTTGCTATTAGGGGGCCTGTGGAAAACTCCCAATAAAGTGACTGCTCCTTTCTAGTTTCAGATCTCTACACATACCAACTCTGTACCAAACCCTCCTCTACAACCTCCCTTTCTGCAGCTGTGACACTATCCAAGATTAGCAATGCCACTCCCTCATCTCCTTCCCCCTCCCCCCCTCCCCCCTCCCCAACTCCTTTTGAAACATCTAAATCCTGGACCTTCCAACAGCTGTTCCTGCCCCTGTGATATCCAAGCCTCTGTAATGGTCACAACATCATAGATCAGTACTAGGACCCACAGTAGCGCCTCGACATATGAACGACCCCATTCACGAACAAATCAGTTTACGACCAGGATTGTATGTAAAATTTTGCTTCAACGTACGTACGAAGTTCAAGGTACGAACGCAAAAAGCCCGTGTGCGACCACATGGTTTCATTGTTCTGCTTTGCTACGCGCTTGTTGAACGCAAATACTCTCTGGCCCCCGCGTGATCTCATTCAGTCCATCTTTGGCGCATGCGCTGTGAGCAGTCATCCAAGTATTCTTACACTATCCCAACAATGGGAAAAATTGATTCAGTTCGTGAACTTTTTGGTTCGTGAACCGGGTCCTGGAATGGACTAAGTTTGTAAGTCGAGGCGCTACGGTATGTTCCGAGTTGGTCATCCTTATTCCTGATACTACTTGCATTGAAATAAACGCACTTCCAGCCATCACACTGACTGACTGCATCTTTGCCCTATCACATGCCCCTCCCTCTTCACAGACTCTCTGCGCGGTGTATCTGGCTGTTCATGACCTATTCCAGCACCTGATCTGTAGCTCAGGTTCTGACCCCCTGCTGATCTAGTTTAAACCATCCTGAAGAGCTCTAGCAAACCTCCCCCCGGGATGTTGGTGTCCCTCCCATTCAGGTGCAACCCGTCCTCCTTGTACAGGTCCTACCTTCCCCCGAAGGTATCCCAATGATCCACATATTGGAAGCTCTCCCTCCTACACCAGCCCTGCAGCCACATCTGCACTCACTCTCTGTTCCTAAAATCACTAGCACGGGGCATCAGTACCAAGCCTGAGATTACTACCCTGCTTGTCCTGCTTCTAGCTTCCAACCTAACTCCCAATATTCTCTTGTCATGTCCTCCTCCCACTCCATACCCATGTCATTGGTACCGATCTGTACCTCGACTTTTAACTGCTCTCCTTCCCCCTTAAGAATCCTGTAGACTTGATCCGAGACATCCCTGACCCTGGCACTAGGAAGGCAACACTCCATCTGGGGTTCTCACTAGTTACTACAGAATCTCCTGTCTGTCCATCTCTCGAGTGAATCTCCTATCACTTTGCTCTTGCTCTCCTATTCTTCCCCCTTTTCCCTTCTGAGTCACGGGGCCAGGCTCAGGGCCAGTATCTCTCAAGATTATTTTCTATTAGTATTTTTTCCCCTCACTTCCAAATTGGCTCTTACTATTTAAGTGGAGCAGTGAATTTCTGAGACAGTCATAGCCACCTTGCTCCCCCATTCTGTCCCATGCATGGTTCCACTCATTTCACTTTCCCATCGCTGAAAACTTCAATCACTGCATTCTTTTCAACATTGTCCTTCTTTAAATCTCTGCAGGAATTAGAATTGCCAACAATAACTCTGTAATTGAAGAGGTCATGTGTCTATAAATGAAAAGTGGTCAGTTGCTTATACTTCAGCTAACCTCAGCACCTTCAGTAAAGAAATTAGAATACAAACCTGTATCTGTCCTCGAGGTCTTTGGAATATTCACTGAGGTGAGAAGGTCTGCCTTTGGCATCAAGACAGAATTTGACTGGGTGGCAATGAGAAATCATTGTAAATGGGGTTGGGGTAGAGGGAAATGTACTCCTCAATGTCCTGAGGTGGACTTCAGTTACAACCATAATCAGTGAGCATCCTTTCGTCATAAGGTCCAAAGTGAGGATGTTTGCAGATAACTGCAATGTTCAGTTCTCGTCCTGACTCTTCACAAACAGGTGGAGTACATTTTCCCCCATGCAGCAAGACCAGCCTTGGCTGATAAGTAACTTGAAACATTTCCTCCATACAAGTGTCAGACAGTTATCTCTAACAAATGACAGGCAACTGAACTACATAAACCTCAAAATTCAATGGTGAGTAACTCTGCTCCTGGTGTAATTTGGAGTTCTGTATAGTACAGAATGCTTTAGGTAATAAACTCCCTGTGGTCCAAAAGAGTGCTAACTGTACTGGCTGCTGTCTGTTAGTTTGAGCATTAATTTTCTCCACTGACAGCAGAGAGTACCAGCTGTAACATGTACTTGGGGCATCACAGCTTCCAGGTCACGCAATGTCTTGATTTTGAACTATATCACTGCTTCTTCACATGCTTCATAATCGCTATTTCAACATTCTGTAATCACTTACCTAAACGTACTGTGGGTGTACATCATTTGACTGGTATATGGAATGAGCTGCTCGTGGAGGTTATTAAGGTGGGTACCTTAACATTTAAAAAGCATTTGGACAAATGGATGGATAGGAAAGGTTTAGAAGGATGTGGGCCAATGCAAGGAGATAGTGTTAGCACAGGTGGACATTTTGGTCAGCATGGACCAGTTTGGGCTAAAGGACCTTGTCTTTGTGCTGTAGGACTCTGACTCTAATTGTATGTTGTTCATTCCAAATTAACCTGGAGAAGATGGTGACTAGTTGCCTTCTTGAACTACTATAGTCCTTGGGATGTTGCAGGGAGGAAGATTTAGTTCAGGAGTTTGACGTAGTGACACTGAAGGAATGGTGATGTATTCCCAAGTCCGGATGATTGACTTGGACGGGAACTTGCAGGGGGTGATTTCCCATGGATCTTCTGTAATTATCCTTTTTACCTAGTAGGGATTTGGAGGTTGGAAGAGCCGATGGTGATGTCCTACAGTACACCGCATGCATTGTAGCAATTCAAGAACGTGGCTTTCCACTAATAACTCGAAGGGAAATTAGGGAGCAGGTGTATATCAGTCAGCCCTTTAGAACAGGACTCGTCCTCCCTCACCCTTAAATAGTCAGTGCATTTGTTTTTACTACCTTCTGAGGCAGAGTTTCGAAATTGCACAACACTCAGCGAAAATATTCTCCTCTCCTGTGGCCTACAAGGATGACCCCCAAATCTTAAAGCAGTGCCTCCTGGGTTTGGACACTCCACGTGGAAGTGTCCTTTCCAGGTGTACCTTGTCAAGATTATTCAGGACCTTGTACACTTCAATTGTCAATTTTCAGTCTGATAACACATCAATAAAAATAAAAAGTCAGACGTTGCTGGAATTGCTCAACAGATCTGGCAGTATTGGTGAAGAGATATTAATGTTAATGTTTTGTGTCCAGTGACCTTCCTCAGAACCCGACCAGAAATGTTAACTCTGATTTCTCTTCACAGATTCTGCCAGATATGAGCTTTTCCAGCAATTTGTTATTTTTTAATTATTTACAGCATCCACAGTTCTGTCTGTTGCTGTTTAATGAAAACAAACCCAGTCTCCCCAAGCTACCCTGCTTATTCCAATCCCCTGAACAATCACCAACATAGTTACAGTTTCCTTAAATAAGGACCAAACTGCACACAGGATTTGAGACATGGTAGCACCAGGCCCTGTAGAACTGAAGCACTGCTTCCTTCAATCTGTTCGATACGTCTCCTAATAAATATAGGCTCTAGTTAGCTACAGCTGAACAGATTAGTCCATTGATCTAAGGCACTGGTATTGGAGACCATCCAGAGAAGGGTCACTAAGCTGATACCAGGTACGGAGGGACTGTCTTACGAGGAGAGGGTCAGTAGATTGGGCCTAACTTATTAGAGTATAGAATGAGAGGTGACCTTATTGAAACATCCAAGATTCTTAGAGGACTTGTTTCCTCTATGGGAATGTCTAGAACCGGACTGCATAATCACAGAATAAGGGGTCACACATTTAAAATGAAGGAATGTATTCTGAGGGTAGTGAATCTGTTAAATTCTTCATCGTAGACGACAGTTGAGGCTTTATCATTAAGTATATTTCGGGCTGTGAGAGAATGATTTTTTAAAAAAAATCAGTTAGGGAATCAAGGATTAGAGGGAAAAGCCTTGATTATTAGATAAGCCATGATCACGTTGAATGGCAGCATACTCAATGGGCTGATTGTTCTACTTCTGCTGTGTGTCTTATCCTGGTATTACTTTTTATACGTTGTACTACTTTTAACTAATGCATTGGAACACCTGGATGGCTTTACATCCCAGAAATCTGCAGTTATTACCCATTTAATTAATACTGCCCTTTGTTCATTTTGACAAGCATAAAAAATGTTACACTTTCTGACGTTGTTCCATCTGTCTCTTTTGTTCATGCATATGCCTAAGAATCAATTTGCAATATTGTTACATCCTCTCCACCGCCTACTCCTGTATTTTTGTCACTGGTATGTTTAGCTACAATGCCTTTGATTCCTTTATTCTTCAACTGTGTCCCGAATTCTAGTCTCCTCCATCAGACGAAGCATTCCTCTCCATTGCATTCAGGGTCTTGTATGTCTCAATAAGATCAGCCCTCATTCAGCCAACCTGTTAAATCTTTGTTCAAAAAATAAAACCTACAGTTTAGGAATGATTCTGTAGTATTCCATATATGGTCGCTCAAAGGTTCTATACAACTGCAGACATATTTCCCCATTCCTCTTCTAACCTTCTCAGCCAAAGTTTATCCAAAGAGATCCTTTAAGTATATTAAAGGAAAAAGAGTAACTAGAGAGAGAATAGGACCCCTCCAGGACCAAAGTAGACGTGTATGTGTGGAACTGCAGGAGATAGGCAAAGTCTTCAATGAATTTTTCTGCTCTGTAAGAACCTGACGCCTGCAATCTTTAGGATTCTGTGGACATGTATTTTTAAAGTCCTATCCCATCTGTGTCCTACTATTTGTTATGGATTCCCTTGTCCTGCTGCCTTTTCCCAAAAAGCATTGAATTCCATTTGTCACTTTTCTGCTCCCTTGGCCAGTGTGTGATATCTTCCTGCAGTTTTACTGTTTTCGGCTCCATGACTAACAACGTGGTCAGTTTTCTCCTTATCTGCAAACATTTTGAGTATGGCTCCTGGGTTAAAGTTTAAACCTTTGAAAAGCAAGGGTCCGTATATTGAGCCCTGTGGAACTCCTCAGATAGATTGGGTTACAAAGTCACTGGTCAGCGCATATCCTTTACTTCCTGCTTCAGTCACATTTGGATTTTCTGAGCAATCTGCCATGTACAACCTTGTAAAAGGTCCCTGCTAAAGTCCATGTAGACGTGTAAAAAATGAGGTCTGCAGATGCTGGAGATCACAGCTGAAAATGTGTTCCATGTAGACCCCAAGTATGCAAGCCTCGTTGTTGTACCCACCTTGTTAGCTCATTGATCTCATTAGTCAAGGCATGATTTTCCCACCAGAAATACTGCCTGAAGGTCATTATAGTGGCAGGGCTTATGTAATAAAATTGATGTTTCACTCAAGAAAACCTTGTGATTGTCTCATTGTTTACAGACAGTAACCAGGACCTATGCCCCAAACAGCATGACCATGTGGAGCAAATAAAAAGCGAGCCTATTCATGCCTTCTCGGTTATAACAAAATATTTACCACAGTATCCTTACTTTAATATCTAACTCCCTTTTAATGACACCCAATATCCTATTTGCTTAATCAACAACTTCCTGAATATGTCTCTTGGTTTTCAAAGGTCTGTGCACATTGATACCTGCCTCTTTCCCATGTGCTTGGTTCCTCGGACTCATATAAACATGCAAATTAGGAGAATGACGAGGCCATTCAGCCCCTCAAGCCTGCTTTGTCATTTGATGATAATGGATAATCTAATTGTGGCTTTGACTCTACTTTCCTGTCTATCCCTGACACTTTGACTCCTGTTTCAATAACAAATCTATCTAACTGAGCCTTTGAAATATTCAGTGATGTTGCCTCACTGCTCTCTTGGGAACACATTTTCACTGATTAATGACCCCTCATCATAAATTGGAACCCCGTATTTTTAAAAGGTGCATCCTACTTCTAGCCTGTGCAACAAGAGGAAACCTCCTCTAACATCCATCTTGTCCATACCTCTCAATATCAATTCCAATGGATACAGCCTAGCTTGTCCACCTTCCGTCATGAGACAAACCCCCTTCTCTGAACTATTTCTAATGTAATTATCAAAAAAGTTCTAATCAATCTATTATAGAACATCGAAAAGTACAGCACAGGACAGGCCTTTTGACCCACAGTGTTGTGCCGAGGATTCATCTTAAAGTAAACTAAAATAAAATAACCTAACCTACGCACCCCTAAATTCACTGCTGTCCATGTGCATGTCCAGTAGTCGCTTAAATGTCCCCAATGACTTCGCTTCCACCATCTCAGCTGGCAACACATTCCATACATTCACAACTCTCTGTGTAAAGAACCTAACTCTGCTGTCTCCTCTATACCTTCCTCCTAATATCTTCAAACTATGACCCCTTGTACCAGTCAATCCTGCCCTGGGGAAAAGTCTCTGGCTATTGACTCTATCCATGCCTCTCATTACCTTTATACCTCGATCAGGTCTCCTCTCTTCCTCCTTCTCTCCAGAGAGAAAAGTCTGAGCTTATTCAACCTTTCTTCATAAGGCAAGCCCTCCAGTCCAGGCAGCATCCTGGTAAACCTTCTTTGCACTCTCTCCAAAGCCTCTGTATCTTTCCTATAGTAGGGTGACCAGAACTGGACGCAATAGTCCAAGTGTGGCTTCACCAGGGACTTGGAGAGGTGTAACAAAACCTCACGGCTCTTAAACTCGATCCCCCTGTTAATGAAAGCCAAAACACCATATGCTTTCTAACAACCCTACCTACTTGGGTGGCAACTTTGAGCAATCTATGCACTTGAACACCCAGATCCCTCTGTCCCTCCACACTGCCAAGAATCCTATCTTTAATCCTATATTCAGCATTCAAGTTTGACCTTCCAAAATGCATCACTTTGCATTTATCCAGGTTGAATTCCATCTGCCATTTCTCAGCCCAGTTCTGCATCCTGTCTATGTCGTGCTGCAGCCTGCAGTAGCCCTCGATACTATCGACGGCACCTCCAATTTTTGTATCATCTGCAAATTTACTAACCCACCCCTCAATCTCCTCATCCAAGTCATTTATAAAAACTACAAAGAGCAGAGGCCCAAGAACAGAACCCTGCGGGACCCCACTCAACACTGACCTCCAGGCAGAATACTTTCCATCTACAACCACTCTCTGCCTTCTGTCAGCCAACCAATTTTGAGTCCAGATCGTCAAATCTCCCTGTATCCCATACCTCCTGACTTTATGAATGAGCCTACCATGGGGAACCTTGCTAAAGTCCACAAACACCGCATCCACTGCTTGACCTTCATTGACCTGTCTTGTCACCTCCTCAAGGAACTCAATAAGATTTGTGAGACATAACCTGTCCCTCCCAAAACTATGCTGACTGCCTTTAATCACGCTAGATTAGAGTGATGTTGGAAAAGCTATGCTTTTCCCAAATAGTCATAAGTCCTATTCCTCAGAATTCTTTCCAAAGCCTTGCTGACCACAGACCTATTGCTGCATACCTCTGGTGCAGGTGGGATTTGAAGCCAGGCCTTTTGACTCGAAGGAAGGAACACTATCACTGTGGTTACTTTCTTTTTATAAATAAGTCGACAAAAATTGTACACCGGACCAAATGGGGTCTCAATAACACTGCAGCAAAATTTTGCTACTTTTATATTCTATTTCCATTGCAATAATTGCCAACATTTATCTCCCTAATCACTTGCTAATCACTTATCTGGGATGCCAGACATCCAGGCAACACCTCATAATACTTTAAACATAGCAAAACTTTTCAGAAATATTTATCCCAACCATTACCTCTGCTGTTTCTGCTTCTAGCAGTATTTTGTCAACAACTTTGTAGTAAGCAGCAAATCTAATTACTTAACTAAATATTCAAGGCTTTGCCCTGTGCATCAAAGCATGTATCACCCTCTTTGTTCTGGATAGGCCTGATACTGGCTCTTACTACATGTTGAAAATGTGTTGCTGGAAAAGCGCAGCAGGCCAGGCAGCATCCAAGGAACAGGAGAATCGATGTTTCGGGCATGAGCCCTTCAGGAAAGATTTCTGAAGAAGGGCTCATGCCCGAAATGTCGAATCTCCTGCTCCTTGGATGCTGCCTGACCTGCTGCGCTTTTCCAGCAACACATTTTCAGCTCTGATCTCCAGCATCTGCAGACCTCACTTTCTCTTCCTACATGTTTACTGTTTACATGCTGGTCGATGCCTTTTATGTTTATGACCATTTCAATGTCATATTCTTTCTTTTACAGTTTTATTTTCTGCATTTCTTGTCTCAGTTTATTATATTTGAGCTGCTTCTCATTGGAAGAATCTACCTGACATGCATCATACTGTCTTTTTAAACATTTGTTCATGGGGATGTGGGCATCGCGACTGGACCAGCAATTACTGCTCTACCCTAATCATCAGATTCCATATCTCCCTTGTCATCCAAGAGACAGAGCCTTTGTTTCCTTTCTGTCTGTTGGCCTGAAATATCTCATTAAAGATCATCTGTTTGCTTTGTTATGATCTTTTCCTGATTATTCCTAGATTCCTTCTCATCTCATTGAAGTTAACTATCTTCTATTTGGAAGTCCTACTTTAGATTGGTAATGGAGTAGAGAAAATATGGTGGTGATTTTTATCCAAGTGTTTCCCCAGACAGCGTGTTTATTTGGCCCAACTCATTTCTCATCACCTCATCCAGCAATGATTCCTTTCGAGTTGAATTAAAACTGTTGTGATGAAGGAATTTCTTTTGGGAAGTTATCAATTCCTCCCCCTCCTACGATTTACTCATAACATTATTCCAATTGATATTTGTGTAATTAAAGTTCCTCACTATTACTGCTCTAATGTTCTTATTGATATTAAGGATTTTTCGATGTTATTAATTGTGGAGCAAGGATGTCCTTTGTAAGACCATTAGACACAGGAGCAGAAATTAGACTACTCAGTTCGGTGAGTTTGCTCCGCCATTCACTCATGGCTGATAGGTTTCTTAGCCCCATTCTCTGCTTTCTCCCTGTAACCCTTGATCCTCTTGACAATCAAGAACCTATCTATCTCCATCTCAAATATACTCCACAGTTACCTGGCCTCCAAGCTTTCTGTGGTAATGAATCCCATAGATTCCCCACTCTCTGGCTGAAGAAGTTTCTCCTTATCTCTGTTCTAAACCATCTTCTCTTTACTCTAAGGCTGTGCCCTCAGGTCCTAGTCTCTCCTATCAATGGAAACATTTTCCCAGCCTCCACTCTGTCCAGGCCATTCAGTATTCTGTAAGTTTCAATTAGATCCCTCTTCATCCTTCAAGTCTAGACTCGGAGTGCTCAAATGTTCCTCATAAGTTAAGCTTTTCAGTCCTGAGACCATTCTTGTGAACCTCCTCTGAACACCCTTCTGGGCTAGGACATCCTTCCTGAGATAAGTGTGCCCTGAACTGTACATAATAGTCCACATGTGGTCTGACCAGTCTTATAGACCCTCAGAAGAACATCCCTGCTTTTATATTCAAGTTCTTTCAAAATAAATGCCAACATTGCATTCGCCTTCCTAGCGACTGACTCAACCTGCAAGTTTACCTTGAGAGAATCCTGGACTAGAACTCCCAAGTTTCTTTGTAGTTCAGACTTCTGAATTTTCTCCCCATTTAGAAAATAGTTCATGTTTCTACTCTTATCAAAGTGCATGACCTCTCACATTCCCACATTGTACTCTATCTGTCACTTCTTTGTCCACTCTCCTCACCTGTACAATCCTTCTGCAGCCACCTTGCCTCCTCATTACTACCTATCCCTTATTATTCCTTCCTCAACAATATTAATTGGTTATTTACTACATTGTTATCTGTGAAATCTTGCAGTGCAGAAAATGGCTGGTTATCTAACCAGTCTATACCTCCAGCTGGATAAAAGCAAGTTACTGCAGATCGCTGGAATCTGAGACCATATCCCTTTTCACGGGGTATGTGGAACATTTCTTGTTCCAGGCCTACAACTGCTTTATCGGTACATCGATGCGGCTTCATGCTCTCATCCTGACCTGGAAAAATTCATAAACTTCGCTGCCAGTTTCCATCCCTCCATCACCTTCACCAGGTCCATCTCTGACACTTGCCTTCCTTTCCTTGACCATTCTGTCTCCATTTCCGGCAACAGTCTATCCACTAATATCGATTACAGGCCCTCTAACTCCCACAGCTACCTGGACTACAGCTCTTCTCACCCTACGTCTGTAAGGACTCGATCCCTTTCTCTCAGCTCCTTCGCCTCCGCCACATTTGTTCCAATGAGGCCACTTTTCAAAGTGGGGCTCTTAATATGTGCTCCATCTTCTCCAACCGTGGCTTCCCACCTACAGTTGTTGACAGGGCTCTCGACAGCGTGCGGTCCATCTCACCTCATCGCTCCCCTCCCAGAACCAGGATAGGGCCCCTCTTGTTCTCACCTTTCACCCCACCAGCCTTCACATGCAAAGAATAATCCTCCGCCATTTTCGCCAACTCGAACACGATGCCACCACTAAACACATCTTCCCTTCCCTCCCCCTGTCTGCATTCCGCAGAGATCGTTCCCTCCAGGACAACCTAGCCCACTCCTCCATCACACCTAACACCTCTCCCATCACACACGGCACCTTCATCGCACACGGCACCTTCCCATCGCACACGGCACCTTCCCATCGCACACAGCACCTTCCCATCACACCTAACACCTCTCCCATCACACACGGCACCTTCATCGCACACGGCACCTTCCCATCGCACACGGCACCTTCCCATCGCACACAGCACCTTCCCATCACACCTAACACCTCTCCCATCACACACGGCACCTTCCCATCACATCTAACACCTCTCCCATCGCACACGGTACCTTCCCATCACACACGGCACCTTCCCATCACACACAGCACCTTCCCATCACACCTAACACCTCTCCCATCGCACACGGTACCTTCCCATCACACACGGCACCTTCCCATCACACACGGTACCTTCCCATCACACACGGCACCTTCCCATCACACCTAACACCTCTCCCATCGCACACGGTACCTTCCCATCACACACGGCACCTTCCCATCACACACGGTACCTTCCCATCGCACATGGTACCTTCCCATCACACACAGCACCTTCCCATCACACCTAACACCTCTCCCATCACACACAGCACCTTCCCATCACATCTAACACCTCTCCCATCGCACACGGTACCTTCCCATCACACACGGCACCTTCCCATCACACCCGGCACCTTCCCATCACACCTGGCACCTTCCCATCACACACAGCACCTTCCCATCACACCTAACACCTCTCCCATCGCACACGGTACCTTCCCATCACACACGGCACCTTCCCATCACACACGACACCTCTCCCATCACACACAGCACCTTCCCATCACACATGGCACCTCTCCCATCACACCTAACACCTCTCCCCTCACACCTAACACCTCTCCCATCACACACGGCTCCTTCCCATCACACACGGCACCTTCCCATCGCACCTAACACCTCTCCCATCGCACACGGCACCTTCCCATCACATCTAACACCTCTCCCATCGCACACGACACCTTCCCATCACACCTAACACCTCTCCAGTCACACACGGCACCTTCCCATCACACACAGCACCTTCCCATCACGCACAGCACCTTCCCAAGCAATCGCAGAAGGCCCCAGACACTCCTTTCAGATTAAGCAGCGTTTCACTTGTACCTCTTTCAATTTGGTCTATTGCATTCGTTGCTCCCAATGTGGTCTCCTCTATATCGGAGAGACAAAACGCCGACTGGGTGATTGCTTTGCTGAGCACCTTCGGTCTGTACGCAATCAGGTCCCGGACCTTCCTGTGGCTTGCCACTTCCCCACCCAACCCTGCTCCCATGCCCACATGGTCACATGGCCACGTGTCTGTCCTTGGTCACATGGTCACATGGTCACATGTCTGTCCTTGGTCACATGGTCACATGGTCACATGTCTGTCCTTGTCCTGCTGCAAGGTTCCAGTGAAGCTCAACGCAAACTGGAGGAACAGCATCTCATCTTCCGACTAGGCCCGTTACAGCCTGCCGGTCTCAACGCTGAATTCAACAACTTCAGATGATTATCCCATCTGTTTCCATTCTGCTCCGTAATTTTATTTCATTTTTTTTTATATATATTTTTTTCACTTCTGTACCTCTTATTTCTTGATTTTGACTCTTTCTCTCGCTCCCCACTCTCTCATCACCGTTTCCCTCTCCTCTTCCCCCTTCGCTACCATTCTCCCCTGTTTCCCATGTTGCCCCTGCTTCACCCCTCCCCCACATATTTTGTCACATAGCACTGGCTTCAGCCTTGGCCATTCACAGCTCCTAATCTCCCTATAATCTCTCCGTGCACCTTTATTATCACCTCTTTATTGCTACGTTTGCTTCCGGAGCCACGACTCTCCTTCAGGCTCACTGCCTTTATTCCTGATGAAGGACTTTTGCCCGAAACGTCGATTTACCTGCTCCTCGGATGCTGCCGGACCTGCTGTGCTCTTCCAGCACCACTGACCCAGAATCTGTTACCTGGTTGATTTTCACCTTGACTCAGCCGAGTATAAATACCTCCCTATTTCTCCCCTTTTGTTTAGCTTTAACCAAGGGTCAGTTAGACTCGAAACGTCAGCTCTTTTCTCTCCTTACAGATGCTGCCAGACTTACTGAGATTTTTCAGCATTTTCTCTTTTGATTACACTTCAAGCTGACTCATTATTGTGCATTATATTTCTCAGTGATATGATGTGGTGCTCAATCCATCTTCACTGTACATAACATTGGAAGGTAGGTTTCACTTGCAGTGGGATATTTTGCTAATTGCTGTGATCTTCAAGATGGTGATGGAGTAACAGCACAGCGTGCGGGCACCTGCCTGGAGCCAATTGCTCCATCAGATTTTACTCTTTTTTTCCTTCACAGCTTGTTTTTTTTTAATCTACTTACCTTCGGTGGAGAGATTGAGCCAGTGCGGGGGTCAGGAGGAGAGCAAGAGACTGAGCTCAACACAGCAGAGTGACCCAGCATTGGGGAGATTGAACCCTGCACGGTGACAGTAGGGAACCCTTGGCATCTAATACAGCAGCAGCAAAGAGAGCAGGCAGCCCAAGGTCCCCGAGCATCTGCCGTGGTCCCAGGTGTGGGGAGATGGAACCCCTTGGGGAAATACAAGCCCCACACGGATAAGCACTTAAGATGTTGAACTTTATTTTTCTTTTTTATACTTTATTACTAAGAAGGACTTTAATGTTGAACTTTTAACCATATTTCCTTATTTTTCTAGTTTGTACCTAAGATTTTGTCCCTAGGATGAGAGGTGACTTGATAAGGGTGTAGAAGGTGTATAAGGGCAGCACGGTGGCACAGTGGTTAGCACTGCTGCCTCACAGCGCCAGGGACCTGGGTTCAATTCCCGCCTCAGGCCACTGACTGTGTGGAGTTTGCACATTCTCCCCGTGTCTGCGTGGGTTTCCTCCGGGTGCTCCGGTTTCCTCCCACAGTCCAAAGATGTGCGGGTCAGGTGAATTGGCCATGCTAAATTGTCCGTCGTGTTAGGTAAGGGGTATATGTAGGGGTATGGATGGGTTGCACTTCGGCGGGTCGGTGTGGACTTGTTGGGCCAAAGGGCCTGTTTCCACACTGTAAGTAATCTAATCTAATCAAGATGTTGAGAAGCATAGATAGAGAGGATAGACAGAAACTTTTTTCCCATGGCGGAAATGTCTATCACGAGAGAGCATAATTTTATGATAATTGGTGGTACATTTAGGGGAAATGTCAGAGGTAGGTTCTTTACTCAGATAGTGGGTGTGTGAAATACACTGCAAGTTAGGACAATGAAGGGTATGTAGGTTAGTCTAATCTTAGAGTAGGGAAAAGTGGCTGGCACAACATCGAGGGCTGAAGGGCCTGTACTGTGCAGCAATGTTCTGTGTTCTAGGTTCTCTGTTCTCGATACCTTTTTACCCAAGATGGCGCTGCATTTTCACTACACTCCTATATCCCTTTACTTGAGTACACAGACAATAAAATCTAATTCTAATTCTCATCCCACTAGGAAGCTGCAGAGTGGGCCCTGCTGGGGGCTTGGAGACAGAGATTTAACAGTATTGCACCAAAACTCCAACTCACACTTTGAGCAGTTCACCAACAGGGCTGAGAAACCAGGAAATTTGTCCTTTCGGATCAGGGCTAAAGATTTCCCAGTACTGTTCAAAGAAGTGCGGGTTAGTTCTTCCCAGTGTCCATGCCCACAGAACCAGCTGTCAATCAACATCAGAAAATCAGGGGTCATGATCACGGTGCTGTTTGTGTAATCTTATTGTGTAAATATGCCGTTTTGGTTCATACATTACTATAGTGACTACATTTCAAGTGTACTTCATAGACTATCAAACACTTTGACATGTCTTGAGGCCATAAAGGTTGCTATAGAAGTGCAGGACTTTTCTTTTTCAGCATAGACCTGGTTTCAAGACACTTCAGAGTTTTACTGACATATAAATGTCAGTTATTTCTTTTTCTTTCCTGAGGGTCTGTCAGTGGTTGAGCACAACGGTTCTGTGCTGTCCAGAAATGGTGGAATAAGAAGGAACGATGGGTGCAAGCGTTCAGGGCTTTTCTTTTGCTGCTTCCTCTCTGGAGAAGTCCCAAGTCTTTGCTCAGTCCCTGCACCACACACCCAGCTGGAGATTGGAACTCCAGCCAAGCAGATGATCAGCATTAAAAATAGATGAAAGAGAGAGAGAGGGAGGAACAGGAAAAAAATAGAATGAGGAAGAGAAGGTCAGAACTTTATTTAAAACTGAGCCAAAAGGAGGAGCTGATGCACTTCCTGTAACCTGAAGTCACTTTATAAAAATCTTCATTTATTGTTGCCTCAGCCCTCAGATACTTTCTTCTAAATATTTCACAAGCTTTAAAACCAACAGCAGTCACACCTACCCATTTCCTCTTTGTGATATAATTAAATCCAATTTAATTCAACATGGCATGGTACTTATTTCTACTTGAGTGTCAATACTTTTTGAACCAGTTGCTTCTCTTTGTAATTAGTTACCTTTCACTAGCCACAGGCTGAAGGTCCCATTTACCTTCCGCTAACATATTCAGCTGGCCATTCTCAATCTGACAGACTAACTAGTGAGAACAGGCAGGAAATGGAACAGTGGGATGATCATAGCCAAGGCCGAACCTGTCACCCTCTGCACTGTCATACAGTATCTATCGATAGAAAGAGTATCAGAGCACAGACCCTTGGCTGCTTTAATCCCTCACTACTCGGACATTGTAGAGGATAATTGTAGAAATAAGTGTGACCCTAGTTGAAATGAGTTAAGCTAGCAGAAGCATAATGATAGGGCTGACCCCTCCTGGTTACTTGGAATATGCTTGGCTCATTTTCAAAGAGCATTTGGGCAAATACAAGTATTTTCCTATCTTCCACTTTTTATGAGAACAGTGGACCCTGTTACAAACTTCATTCTTCCCTGAAATAAAACACAATATTCAAACCTTCTACTGAGCATACAGCGACTTTTCCCGTACAGAATGAAATTTTAATTTCTTTATTTAAAGGTTGAAAATGGCTTTAAATTTCCACTCAAGGAAATGTAGGTCAATTAATGCAGGCTGTGTCTCCCTTGGGAGCTGGGGAATGTGAGGAGATGAACTCAAAGCATGATGTAGCTCATTGCCATTTGGTGGCTGTGCATTCTGCCCCCTCCAAATATTCCCACACTTTTTTTTTGTTAACTAATTGACTTGTAATCAACCTAATGACCTATTTGAAAACTAGAGCATCAAACAGATGTTTCCTGAATGAAGGCTGTTTTTATTTCCTTTTGCCGATCGTTTATAAAGGGTTGTGGTCATTAGTTTACAATACATCTGTTTCTGGCTTTGCTTTAAGTCAAAATAAGCCTTTGAAAAGTTATGGTGCAAATCCTTGCAGAGACACTGTAAAAAAAAAGTTTGGGGCTGATTCTATCTCACTGACTGACTACACATCATGAACAATCTTCACTATTTTTGTTTATATTGAAAGGTCAGGTGAATTTTGGAACAGGTGGAGACCATTCAGCCCCTTCAGCCCAGTCCATCCACTGTGACTGATCTGTGACCTACCCCCATATCTTCTGCCTTTACTCCATATTCCTCCTTATCCTTGCTTCACTGTAATCTCTCAATTTCAGATTAAATGAACATTATTCAGAATTAATTACCGTTTGCAGAAGAGAATTTCAAACATCTCTCACCCTTTGTGTCTAAAGATATTTCCAGTATTCATTCCTCAGAGACCTGGCTCCCATTTTTAAACACTGTCCCCTCATTCTAGACTCTCCAAGTAACGGAAATAGTTTCTTTATCCCCTATTTCTGTATCACTTAAAACATTGAAAGTTTCAATGAAATTACCCCTTACCCTTCGAAATTCCAGAGATCCAATCCCAGATTGTTTCATCTCACACAGAATTAAACTCATGAAGTCCCAGTAGCTTTCTGGTGCATTCCCTCCAAGATCAGTCTCCTCCTTCCTGAGGTGGTGCTCACAACCAGATGTGGGCAGCAAGAGTCTTGATTGTCTTGTGTTCGTGTCCTCGTGATATGAAGCCACATACCACTTTCGATTAAAACGTCACAATTGGGAACAGAAGATAATGATCGATTCACTTTGATTTCTGATCTTGTTGCTCATTGTTTCTGGTTGTCCACCATTTAGAAAGTCCCACTTTACAAACTTTCCTGATTCAAAATGGGCAGCCTCTAATTTTCCTGCGTTGAAATTCACTTGCCTCGGCTTCTCCTGTAAACACAGAGTCATAGAGGTGTACAGCATGGAAACAGACCCTTCAATCCAACTCATCCATGCTGACCAGATATCCTAAACTAATCTAGTCCCATTTGCCAGGATTTGGTCCAGATCCCTCTTCCTATTCATCTACCCATCCAGATGCCTTTTAAATCTAATTGTACTCACCCCCACCACTTCCTCTGGCAGCTCATTCCATACACGTACCACCTATAATCTATCAATAAGCAGATTGAATCTTTTTAAGTTGGAGTCACTGCTGTAGATGTCAGATTGGTCTTCCTGAGAGCCAACCCAAGGAAAGTGACAGGCCCAGTGAGGTCCTGCTGCTGTGCATTGAGATGCTGTGCAGACCAGCTGGCAAAGGTATTCCCCAACACCGGCAACCTCTCTCTCCTACAAGCCAAAGTCCCACCTGCTTCAAGAAGACCACCATCATCCTGGTACAAAAGCACATGCGAAATGCCTTAATGGCTACTGCCCGGTGGCTCTGACCTCAATCATGAAGTGCTTCAAGAGCTGGTCATGGCCCACCTCAACTCCAATCTCCCAGCCTGACCTGATCTGCTGGAACCTGCCTACCACCGTAACACGTCCACAGCGGATGCCGTTTCCTTCGCTCTGCGCACATCCCTGGAACATCTGGACAATAAGGACCCCTACGTCAGACTCCTGCTCATTGACTACAGTTCTGACTTCATTGTCCCCTCCAGAATGATCTCAAAATTCCAAGAGCCAGGTCTTGGCTCCCCAACTAGATCCTCACCTTCCTGACCCACAGACCGCAATCAATGCAGATAGACAACTGCACCTCCTCCACAGTAACACGCAACACTGGAGCCCCCCAAGGATGCATTCTCAGCCCCCTACTGTACTCCCTGTACACCCACAATTGTGTAGCCAAATTCCAAACAAATGCAATTTACAAGTTTGCTGATGACGCCACTGTGGTAGGATAGGTCAACGATGAGTCACAATACAGAAAGGAGATAGAGGGCATGTTGGCATAGTGCAATGAGAATAATCTCTCAATGTTTGCAAAACAAAAGAACTGATCATTGATTTCAGAAAAAAAAGAGGAGACCTTGCCTCCAGCTACATCAATGGACCTGAGGTTGTGAGGGTAAAGAGCATCATGTTCCTTGGAGTGACGATAACCGACAACCTGTCCTGGACTTCCCACATGGATGAGACGGTCAGTAAGGCACAACAATGCCTCTTCTTCCTCAGGCAGCTCAGGAAATCCAGCACATCCTTCAGGATGCTCACCAACGTTTACAGACAAACCACCGAAAGCATTTTATCCAGGTGCATCAGGGCAACTGCTCTACCCAGGACCATAAAAAAACTACAGGAGATTGTGCGCACAGCCCAGTCCATCCCAGAAGCCAACTTTCCATCCATTTACACATCCTGTTGTCGTGGAAAGGCTACCCAACATCATCAAAGACCCAACTCAGCCTGGTAACACTGTCCTACAGCCTCTTCTGTCAGGCAGAAGATGCAGAAACTTGAACACATGCCCCAGGAGCTTCTTCCCTGCTGTTACTGAACTGATGAATGGACATCTCTAATTTTAAATAATGGTGATCTTATTAATGTTAAAAAATCACACAACACCAGGTTATAGTCCAATAGGTTTATTTGGAAGCACTAGCTTTTGGAATGATGCTCCTCCGTCAGGGGGTTGTGAAGCAGGATTGTAAGACACAGAATTTATAGCAAAAGATCACAGTGTCATGAAACTGAAATGATATATTGAGTAAGATTGATATATTAAGCCTAGATTGCTGTTTAGCCATTCTTTCTTTAGAATGGGTTACAGGTTTAGGTTCATAATGAACCTGAAATTTGAAATACAAGCAAGTCATTCTGATCTTATTGAATGGTGGAGCAGGTTTGACAGACCAAATGGCCTACTCTGCTCCACTGTATGTTGGTATGTTCTTATGTACAAATATAACTGTCTGTTCCAATTCAGCTTCTCGTTGGATATGTGGCTTTTTACTCAAACATTTATAAATCTGAAGAATAGTTGAAGCCTCAACACAGGCCTTTGTGAGCCAGCCCGAACCACATCCCGTCATTAAAGGACCTGCTGAAATAACTGCACAGAGACCAGTATCCAGTCAGCAAGCCCCCTCCCCACCCCACCCCCACCCTTCTTTTACATCTGCACAACACATGGGCTCTGACCAGCTAGCTTAGAGCTAGTCCTGAGAGGGATGGGATTCTCGGAAACTCCAGTTTATTTTGTTTTATTTTGTTCAAAACTCCTGCTTATGATTATTTTCTAAAAACCACCCGCACTACCGTTATTGCAGGATTGCTTTATCCCCCCCACACTACCGTTATTGCAGGATTGCCTTTCCCCCCCAGCACCCGTTTTTGTGTGTGTAGGTCTGAGACACAGTGAAAGACAACAGGTATATAAATCTCCATTCAGTTTCCACCACCAGGAAGAAAGGAAACATCCAAGTGGCCAGTGACAAGCAGTGCCCTTCACGTCAGAGGGTAATGCTGTGTGATCAAACAGTGGAGGGGAGGGCAGGGACTAAATTAAAATCAAAATCAAATCACCAGGTTTGTGTTTCTTTCTAATGTTATCAGTTACTTACAGCCTGGTTTTCAACATAACGCATTGAGATCAAAATTGTGAAACACTACCTCCGTGACTAATGATTTCACACCTCTGACAACAACTATAATTGTTAATATAACTAAAATAATATTTTATAGATAAGCTTTGAATGGAATTACACAGCATTATTCACTGCACAAAAGCATGAAAAACATGAAAATATAAAATATCTCCACAGAGGCCAATATCCCATCAACAAATCACCCTTTATTCACATGTGGAAAATCCCTGAGTGATCCAGGTCTTTCAGAGCCAGCTCTCAGAGTGAACAGAACCTCGGACATTCCTGTTTGTTTTAATCTCTGACATTCCTGTTTGTTTATTTTTTTTCCAGTACTTTTTTTTTCTTTCACCCCCACATTACTGTCTAACTGCAGTAGTGCTTATCTTTTTTCCCCAGCACTCGTGTGTGTGCAGGTGTGAGACACAGTGAGAGACACAAGGTGCACGAATCTTTATTCAGTTTCCACCACCAGGAAGAAAGGAAACACCCGAGTGGCCAGTGATTAAATCAAACTAGAGTTGGAGAACTCCTATATATATATGTACATATATGTATATGTATATGTCAGCCAGGGCTCAATGAGATCCTCAATGAGATCCAATCACTAAATCCCTCCCCCACCACATCTGTGGTGTAGGAATGTTTTTTCTCTTCTAGCTTCTCCTGGGACGTCTATTCCCCAGTTCCAGTTTTTACCAAATCTGACACAGATGGGTGGCATGTACTGGACCATAGGTCATTTCTCGCACCCGAAGAATCTCGGGAGAGTCTCCTCCTCATCTTCAGGTGGTAGCAGTACCAAGGCTGCATCCATCTCAGAATCTGAGATTTCTTCAATGCTGGATGGAGGGGGAGAACTCTCAGTTTCTGACACTTTTCCAGCTGTTCTGAGGGGCAAGATATGTTTTGCTCCCGCCCCTTTGCGAGGTAGCAGCTCCCTTGTGACCTACTTGTTTGTTCGGGACAGTTTCAGCTTCCCGAACTTTGTATGTCACAGGACCTGACCCTGTGTAATCTTAATTTGTATCCATTCAACGTCATTTTTTGTATTTTTGACACCAAATTGTGTCCCCCAAAAGTAAGCTGCCTCTCTCAATTCCAGGAAGCATGTGGAGGGCATTGGCATTCCTATTGCCGTCCCTGCCCCAATCCCAGGTCTGGGACTAATCAGGTTTTATCTGGTGTGGAGTCCTCTCCTGATCAACAACTTTGCTGGAGCTATTTCTGTAGTTGTGTGAGGGGTGGTCCTCTAATCAAATAGGAACCGGGATAGTTTGGTATTGAGTGAAGCTGCAGGCTGTTTCTTTAACATTTGAACTCTCTTTTCATCAGATCATTGGACAGTGGATACTGTGCTGAATGCCATTTGACTTATGGAAATACTTGGAATCCCTGCTGGTAAAAGACATCCTATTGTTCATGACCAATACCTCTGGGATTCCATGCATCACAAATGTTGCTTACAGCGTTTCAGTCATCGTCTTTGAGTTTGCCACATGAACTCTATGCACATCCAACCACTTTGAATGGGCAGCTACAATGACCTAGAACATTGAGTCTATGAAACAACTGACATATTCAATGTGTAACTGAGTGCCCCTCTCTCATTTGGGATTGTAATGGGCCAGCACCTTAAGTGACAATAGTTGGTTTTTAACTTTTTGTAAAGCTACTTCTGGCTGTGAGACCATTTCCAAGTGTGAGCTTTTTTCAGTAAGTGTAGCAGTGCCAAGATTGTGTATGAATTTCTATAATAAATCATCAACTTGAGGAAGGACCGATGCCCCGGTGTGGATGTTAGAACCGGAACAGCTTTAATCACCCTCACTTTATTTTCCAACAGGTGTAGCTCAATAGGTCACTTGGGGTGCCTGGAACCCTTCTGAGGCATAGGCCTGATTGGGAGACATGTTTAAGGACTATGTCCAAGTTCTCTAAGTGCTCTTTATTGGTCTTAATTATTAGCACATCATCCAGATAAATGGTGACCTGAGGCACTTGGGGCTGTTCTCATTGGAGAAGAGAAGGTTTAGGGGAGATTTGATAGAGGTGTATAAGATGATAAGGGGTTGAGATAGGGTCGACACTGAGAACCTTTTACCGCTAATGGAGTCAGGTGTTACTAGGGGACACAGCTTTAAATTAAGGGGTGGTAGGTATAGGACAGATGTTAGGGGCAGATTCTTTACACAGCGGGTTGTGAGTTCATGGAATGCCCTGCCAGTAGCAGTGGTGAACTCTCCTTCTTTATGGTCATTTAAGCGGGCATTGGATAGGCATTTTGAAGTTATTGGGCTAGTGTAGGTTAGGTAGGATTCGGTCGGCGCAACATCGAGGGCCGAAGGGCCTGTACTGCGCTGTATCTTTCTATGTTCTATGTTCTATGTTCTTCAATTTCCACTGTAAAAGGGGGCAGTCTAATGATACCCCAAATGGCAGACTTGTATATTTATTCAAACCCTTATAGATATTAATTGTGGCATATATCTGGGACCCCTCATCCAGTCGCAGTTGTAGGTAAGCATGACTCATATCCAGCTTCATGAATAACACCCCCCACCCCAAGAAGTTTTGCTACAAATCCTCTGTGTGAGGGTTAGGGTATTTACCCAGGTGGGAAAAGAGGTTTACTGTTTGTTTAAAATTCCCACAAAGACGAACCTAGCCATTGGCTTTACAGGAGGTAAGCCCGGTGCTGCCCATTCCACAAACTGGACTGGTTCGATGATTCCTTTGCTTCTACATTTGCATGTAAGGTAAATGACGCAGGCCGAGCTTGAAGAATAGTGGAATTGCTTCCTGGGCAACAGCCATGACTCCTTTGATGGTCCCCGGACTGAAAAACTTTTGGGTATTTCATTAAGACTTCACTCAGGCAGCCATTTCCTAAGTCAAGAATGTTGAGCCAATTAAGGTGAATCCTTCTCACCCAGTTCCACCCCACCAAGCTGGGGCCCAAGCCTTTTACTACGTCAGCGGTAACTGTACCACCTGCTTCTCATACAAGACTCGAACTGAAGTCAAACCCTTAATCTCTAACAGTATACATCCTCCGTCTGGCTGAGATCTTGTGCAAATTTAAGGCTTGGAGTCCAAAACCAATCTTGTTGATAACTGATTCTACAAACATTATACAGTGGTGCCAGTATTGACCTCTTGAGAAGTGGGTGACCATTTAACCAGACATTAATTTTGATTGGTTCTGATTTGATGTTGCTAAGCAATATAACTGCTCCAACCTGCACGTAGGGAAACTTTCCAGGGTGCACACTCTCCTGGGTACCGGCCTATGAGTTCTCTTACTCAAGTCAGGCTTTGTAGGTCTCCATTGCTGTCTCAGGTCTGTCGCACCTACCATGACTTGCTGGCCCAGATCCTGAAAAACATTTTAAGTATTTGGCTAAGGCTCAGCTTTTTTGGGGTTTTGCCGTGAGCTGACTGAGAATCACTCTGCTCAGGATATGCCCTGCATGAGGCTCTGCAATTGTCTTCACTCAAGTAGTGCTCCCTAAACACGGTCGGACTGACGAGGGTGTTCACTTTCATTGGGATACCCTGTAGCTGATGTGCTCTACTTGCCAAATTGTCTAATGACTAAACTAGTTGTAGTGCTTGTTTGAAGTCCAACTGGGCTTCAGCTAGTAGGTGCTTTTGCATGGCTATGCCATTAATGTCACATACAAGAAGGGTAGTAGGGATATTCCAGGTAACTACAGGCTGCTGAGTTGAAGTCAGTGGCGGGAAAGTTGCTGGAGAAGGTACTATTTATATTTGAAAAGAATGGGCTTCTCAGTGATAGGCAATGTGGTTTTGTGCGGGGGAGATCATGCCTTAACAACTTTGTAGAGTTCTTTGTGGAAGTGACCAAGTTGATAGATGAAGGAAGGGCTGTAAATGTCATATGCATGGATTTTAGTCAGGCTTTTGATACAGTTCCCGAGGAAAACTGAAGTCACATGGTGTGCAGGGTGTTCTAGCTAGGAGGATAAAGAACTGGTTGAGCAACTGGAGACAGAGGGTAGTAGTTGAAGGGAGTTTCTCGAAATGGGGAAAGGCGCCCAGTGGTGTCTCACAGGGGTCAGTGCTGGGACCACTGTTGTTTGTGATATACATCAATGATCTGGAAGAGGGCACTGTTGGTCTGATCAGCAAGTTTGCAGATGACACGAAGATTAGTGGAGTAGCAGAAAGCATAAGGGACTGTCAGAGAATACAGGAGGATATAGATAGACTGGAGAGTTGGGTGGAGAAGTGGCAGATGCAGTTCAATCCAGGCAAATGTGAAGTGATGCATTTTGGGAAGTCTAATTCTAGAGTGAACTATACTGTAAATGGAAGAGCCTTGGGAAAGATCAGAGAGATCTGGGAGTGCAGGTCCATTGTACCCTGAAGGTTGCTGCACAGGTGGATAGTGTGGTCAAGAAGGCATATGGTATACTTGCCTTCATTGGATGGGGTATTGAGTATCAGAGCTGGCAGGTGATGTTAAAATTGTACAAGACATTGGTTCGGCCGCATTTAGAATACTGTGTACTGTTCTGGTCACCACATTACCAAAAGGATGTGGACGCTTTGGAGAGGGTGCAGAGAAGGTTTATGAGGATGTTGCCTGGTATGGAAGGTGCTAGCTATGAAGAGAGGTTGAGTAGGTTAGGTTTATTTTCATTAGACAAAAAGGAGATTGAGGGGGGACCTGATTGAGGTCTAACAGAATCATGAAGGGTATAGACAGGGTGGATAGAGATAAGCTTTTTCCCAGGGTGAAGGATTCAATAACAGAGGTCACGCTTTCAAGGTGAGAGATGGAAAGTTTAAGGGGGATACATGTGGCAAGTACTTCACACAGAGGGTGGTGGGTGCCTGGAACGCTTCGCCCACAGAGGTGGGAGAAGCAGGCACGGTAGATTCATTTAAGATGCGTCTGGACAGATGCATGATTAGGTGGGGAGCAGAGGGATACAGATGTTTAGGAACTGGGTGATAGGTTTAGACAGTGGATTTGGATCAGCTCAGGCTTGGTGGGCCGAAGGGCCTGTTCCTGGGCTGTAACCTTTCTTTGTTCTTACCAAACAGTCTCTCAGCGTCTCAAATTCACACGCCTACTCCAGGCATTCTTTTAAAAATATATATTTTTTAAAATATTACAGCAAATACAAAACAGTACCAAAAAACACAAAAAACAGTTTAAAAAAAACCTCAACCCACCCTCATGTACAAATGTATAAATATATATATAGAAAAATATATAATAAAATAATAGGAGGGGAAAGTGAGGACTGCAGATGCTGGAGATCAGAGCTGAAAATGTGTTGCTGGAAAAGTGCAGCAGGTCAGGCAGCATCCAAGGAACAGGAAATTCGACGTTTCGGGCCAGAGCCCTTCATCAGGAATGAGGAGAATGTGCCTGATGAAGGGCTCTGGCCCGAAACGTCGAATTTCCAGTTCCTTGGATGCTGCCTAACCTGCTGTGCTTTAACCAGCAACACATTTTCAGCTCTGATCTCCAGCATCTGCAGACCTCACTTTTTATACAATGAGGAAAGTGTGTCCAGCAGGCTAAGATAAAAGGCAGGAAAGAGGGACTTGGGGGAGGGGCGATGGAGACGTGATAGGTGGAAGGAGGTCAAGGTGAGGGTGATAGGCCGGAGTGGGGTGGGGGCGGAGAGGCCGGGAAGAAGATTGCTGTTAGGAGGGCAGTGCTGAGTTTGAGGGATTAGACTGAGACAAGGTGGGGGGAGGGGAAATGAGGAAACTGGAGAAATCTGAGTTCATCCCTTGTGGTTGGAGGGTTCCCAGGCGGAAGATGAGGCGCTCTTCCTCCAGCCGTCGTGTTGCTATGGTCTGGTGATGGAGGAGTCCAAGGACCTGCATGTCCTTGGTGGAATGGGAGGGGGAGTTAAAGTGTTGAGCCACGGAGTGGTTGGGTTGGTTGGTCCGGGTGTCCCTGAGGTGCTGAATAAATAATTACCAATAACAAACTAATAAATGATAATAACTCAACTCAGCCAAAGAAGACACTCGCAGTTCATAGTTCCTCCTCCCTGGATGTTGGACTCGTAAAACACCATCGTTATGGCTATAAAAAAGCCCTTGTTAGTGCGGCAGATAAATCTGTGTCCAGGTATTCCAAAAAGGGCTACCATGTCTTATAACAATTCTCAGTTTTGTGGTGTACCATATTTGTGAGAAAATCCGAGGGAATATACTCCACAACAATCTTCCACAAACCTGACAGATCCAGGAGGTTTTCGGATCCCAACCTAGCAAGATATTCTTTCTTGCACAAAAAGTGAGAATATTGAAAAGATTTTTCTTATGCGCGTCTGCAGGGAACACACTGGACAGACTCAGAAGAAGAGTTCCTTCTCCACCCTTACACTCAAAATCCTCTCATTGCACCCACCACAGTGCTCCAGTATGTTTGAAGCCTACCACAGGACAAGAGACAATGGGTAAGGGCACCCGTACAGACCTTGCACTTGGGGCATGCTGAAGATACTTCTGGTGTAAAGGTTGACAAATGGTCCAGAGCCAAGTGGACCCTGTGGAGAATCTCTGCATGGGTCCTATTGCAAATTGATATATTTATTGCGGTTTCCCAAATATCTTCCCACGCCTCTGAGGAGACTTCAATGCCTAGCTCTCTCTCCTACACTCTGCGGAGTTAATCGAACTCATCTGAGGGGGCACCCCCCCACCTGATGATTAAAGTGCTAACAGAAAGTGTACTCTTAGCTCTGAGCAACCTCGTCTCTATGTCAGATTTGTAAGGATCAATCCAAAATGTCGTCTTTTTTTGAATAAAATCCCTAACTTGAGAAAGCCAAAATATGCCCGAAACGTCGAATTTCCTGTTCCTTGGATGCTGCCTAACCTGCTGTGCTTTAACCAGCAACACATTTTCAACTTTTCCCCTGTTATATAGCTCATACTTCCGTGCTAACTGATCGAAGGACATCATTGTGTCTCCCTCAAATAAATTGCCCAGCAAAACCCACCCCCAGCAAAACCCACCCCCAGTTGCCCAATGTTTGAATCCTGAATCTATCATCCCCGGGTGAAAACCTGGCAAACTCATTTTAGGTGTAAAAGAAGATGTTTTGCAAATATTGCCTTCCCTCTGCCGAATTGCCCTCCATGCTTTAACAGTATTGATGACTATTGGGTTATGGCAATATTCCCTAACTGTCCTTATTTTTTCCAGAAACAGCAAACTGGTAAGGGGCCACCTTGCCTGGGAGGCTTCAATAGTGAAAGAGGGTCCCCACAGGCTCAATCACTCACAGAGGATAAAAGTGAGCTTAGTTGGTAGCTGTTAATGTCTGGAAGGTCCACTTCCTCCTGTCTGTGAGGCAGTTGCAGTTTAGCTAATTTAATGAGGGGGCCGGTTATGATGCCAGATAAAGGAGCTGAACCAGGCGCTCAGTCTCCTGAATGTTCACTCATTGAAAATCAGGGGAGTACCCTTATAAGCTATAGCAAACAGGGGGCAATATTCATCTTAGTTAGTGATATCCAACCCAACCACGAGACCGGAGACACCTCGCACATTTGAAGATCTTGTTTGATTTTGTCAAATAATTGAACAAAATTGGCTTGAACAACCGATCCAGAACTGGAGTAATGAATATGCCCAAGTACATGAACCACCTTGTTTATTCACCCTGAAGACGTAACACCTTCATAAGACCAGCTATAGGCATAGCCTCTGATTTTGCAAGATTAATCATGTACCCTGAAAAGGTGCCAAACGTGCAGATGCATTATACCAGGTGAAACACTGAAACTGCTGGATTTGACAAAAAAATTAGGACATTGTTCGCTACAATGAAATCTTATGTAATTTTGACCCCACTTCTGGAGCTGATATATTAGGATCCTCATGAATGCCCTCCACCAATGGTTCAATCCCCAGCATAAAAAACAGTGGCGAGAAGGGACAGCTCTGCTGGCTGCACCTCAAAATGTTAAAATTACTTGATCGTACCCCGTTGGTGATGACTGCAATGGGAGGGTCACTGTAAAGAACCTGTACCCATCTTATAAAGACTTCACCCAAACCAAACCGCTCCAGAGTATAGAAAAGGTACAGCCACTCAGCTCGGTCAAATGCCTTCCCTGCATCTAGAGAATCCCAGTCCCTGGATTGGCTGTTGTTGACCTGCTTGAATTACATTATGCAGCCTCCTAACATTATTGGAAGATTCACTTCCCTTTATGAAGGCTATCTGGTCCTCTTTAACAATAGAAGGTAACACAGTCTCCAACTTTAACATGAGAGTCTTAGGGAGGATGTTAAAGTCCACATTTAAGAGTGAAATGGGCCTGTGTGAAGCACAGTCCTCCAGGACCTTCCTTTTTGAAGAGTAAACGAAACGTTGACCTCTCTCAGAGGTGGCGGGAGACAATCACAGCTGTATGAGTCATTAAACATATTAAGCCTCGGGTCTGACAGCATGCTGATAGAATTCATTAGGAAGTCCATTAGAACTGGACGCCATTCCACTCTGAAGCTGCCTCACAGCTTGCTGCACCTCTTGCTCTGACAAGGGGGCATTGAGAAAGGACTCTTGTTCTGGAGATCATGCCTGGGAGCTCCAGGTCCTTAAAAAACATTCCATTTTAGCCTGCCCCTCCTCACAACCTTCAGATTGGTATAACTTAGAGTAAAATCTCTGGAATGTTACATTAATCTTTTTGGAGTCACATGTTTGGTTCCCAGACCCTTCCCTAATTGCCATCATGGCTTGTGGGGCACTCCTTTTCCTGGCGAGATATGTTAAATATTTGCCTGACCTGTCATCATGTTCACATAACCTATACTTTGCAAAAGTAAGCTCCTTCTTTGCTGTCTGCATGAGCACGGAATTCAATGCAGATGGTAGCGCCGTAATCCTCTGTAATTTGACTGAGGGCCTGTCAAAGTAAGCCTTCTTGGCTATCTTCAACCTTGGCTATGCTTCAAGGAGATGTTGTTGCTCACCCTTCTGCCGCCTCCTACTGGCAGAGTAGGAGATAACTAACCCCCTGGCATAGGCTTTGGCAGTTTCCCAAAGGATGGATGAGCTACTAACTGAGCCTGAGTTAATGTCTAGGAATGCCCGAAATTTCCTCAAGAAATATTCCACACACTTATTATCCTTGAGGATAAAGGGCTCCATTTGCCAGTGCCTCGAACACACTGTAAAGTCCTCAATCTTAACCAACAGGTACACTGGAGCATGATTGGAGATGGTAATATTACCAATTGTACAAGATGCCACCAACTCCAAGGTTGCCACAGGGGTCAGGGAAAAGTCAATCCTGGGGTGACATCTGTGCAGATTGGAGAAAAATGTAAAATCCCTACATATAGACTGGAGATGCCTCCAGACATCCACCAACCCTAGCTCCCCACACAGACCCACTAATTATTTAGCTTGTACAGAGGGTATTGAGGGGCCTTTGGGCAATCTGTCTACTGTGGGATCCATGAGACAGTTAAAAGCTCCCCCTATAGTGATGTGCCGGGACTCAGGACTGATCAGTTTAGAAATGCATCTATCAAAATTTGAGGGGATGAGCTGAAGGTCAATAAACATTTAAAACATCACACTCTTCCCCATTTATCAGGGCTTTTAGAATTACAAACCTCCCGTGTGCGTCTTTAACACACTCTAGTAACTTAAATGGGAGATTCCTCCTAACCGATAACCACTCCCCTACTTCTGGTATCAAATGATGAAAAGTAAACCCGATCAAAGCCATTCTGCTGTAGTTTCAAATGCTCCCTATCATCCAAGTGTGTCTCCTGTAACAAAGCAATATCCACCTTCTTCTTTCTCAGTACCTTCTTCCTCTTAATTGGTGAATGACTCCCCTTGATATTCCAGGTACACCATAATCTTCTGCAGTAACATTTAAATTCTAGAAAGGAGGAACCTGAACCACAAATCGCTGACCCTTAGTGTCATCGAACATAAAAACTACATAAACTAAAACCAAAACATTTACTAAGCTATCAAAGATTAAACACCAGAAAACAAACCAACATATGGAGCACCAACGGCACTAAATTTGGGAACTCATCCCCTGCCCAAAGAGGAGCAAGTGAGGACTGCAGGTGCTGGAGATCAGAGCTTAAAGTGTGTTGCTGGAAAAGCGCAGCAGGTCAGGCAGCATCCAAGGAGCAGGAGAGTCGATGTTTCGAGCATGAGCCCTTCTTCAGGAATGAGGAAAGTGTGTCCAGCAGGCTAAGATAAAAGGTAGGGAGAAGGGACTTGGGGGAGGGGCGTTGCAAATGCGATAGGTGGAAGGAGGTCAAGGTGAGGGTGATAGGCAGGTGTGGGGTGGGGGCGGAGAGGTCAGGAAGAAGATTGCAGGTTAGGAAGGCGGTGCTGAGTTCGAGGGATTTGACTGAGACAAGGTAGGGGGAGGGGAAATGAGGAAACTGGAGAAATCTGAATTCATACCTTGCGGCTGGAGGGTTCCTAGGCGGAAGATGAGGCGCTCTTCCTCCAACTGTCGTATTGCTATGGTCTGGCGATGGAGGAGTCCAAGGACCTGCATGTCCTTGGTGGAGTGGGAGGGGGAGTTGAAGTGTTAAGCCATGGGGTGGTTGGGTTGGTTGGTCCGGGTGTCCCAGAGGTGTTCCCTGAAACATTCCGCAAGTAGGCAGCCTGTCTCCCCAATATAGAGGAGGCCACATCGGGTGCAGCGGATGCAGTAAATGATATGTGTGGAGGTGCAGGTGAATTTGTGGCGGATATGGAAGGATCCCTTGGGGCCTTGGAGGGAAGTGAGGGAGGAGGTGTGGGTGCAAGTTTTGCATTTCTTGCAGTTGCAGGGGAAGGTGCTGGGAGTGGAGTTTGGGTTGGTGGGGGGTGTGGACCTGACGAGGGAGTCACGGAGGGAGTGGTCTTTTCGGAACGCTGTTAGGGGAGGAAGAATTCTTTGAGGGCGTTGGGCCAGTTCCAATACCGTACAACCCAAATGGCCTCCTTCTTCAAAGACCGCGATTTACCCCCAGGCGTGATCGACGATGCCCTCCACCGTATCTCCTCCACTTCCCACTCCTCCGCACTTGAACCCCGCCCCTTCAATCGCCAGCAGGACAGAACCCCACTGGTCCTCACCTTACACTCCACCAACCTCCGTATACAGCGTATCATCTGCCATCATTTCCGCCATCTCCAAACTGACCCCACCACCAGGGATATGTTTCAGCGTTCCGGAGAGACCACTCCCTCCGCGACTCCCTCGTCAGGTCCACACCCCCCACCAACCCAAACTCCACTCCCGGCACCTTCCCCTGCAATTGCAAGAAATACAAAACTTGCGCCCACACCTCCCCCCTCACTTCCCTCCAATGCCCCAAGGGATCCTTCCATATCTCCCACAAATTCACCTGCACCTCCACACACATCATTTACTGCATCCGCTGCATACGATGTGGCCTCCTCTATATTGGGGAGACAGGCCGCCTACTTGCGGAACGTTTCAGAGAACACCTCTGGGACACCCGGACCAACCAACCCAACCACCCCGTGGCTCAACACTTCAACTCCCCCTCCCACTCCACCAAGGACATGCAGGTCCTTGGACTCCTCCATCGCCAGGCCATAGCAACACGACGGTTGGAGGAAGAGCGCCTCATCTTCCGCCAAGGAACCCTCCAGCCACAAGAGATGAACTTACATTTCTCCAGTTTCCTCATTTCCCCTCCCCCCACCTTGTCTCAGTCAAATCCCTCGAACTCAGCACCACCTTCCTAACCTGCAACCTTCTTCCTGACCTCTCCGCTCCCACCCCCTCTCTGGCCTATCACCCTCACCTTGACCTCCTTCCACCTATCGTATTCCCAACGCCCCTCCCTCCAAGTCCCTCCTCCCTACCTTTTATCTTACCCTGCTGGACACACTTTCCTCATTCCTGAAGAAGGACTTATGCCCGAAACATTGATTCTCCTCTTCCTTGGATGCTGCCTGACCTGCTGCACTTTTCCAGCAACACATTTTCAGCTCTGCCCAAAGAGGACAACTACCCATCCCAAACTGCCCATAAGTAGGCATCTAACTATCCCAACCACTTTCCCTCCTCCTAGCTAGAGCCGCACTGCAAACACAAGCAGAAAAAAGTAAATACTCCAAGGAATAGGAATATGAATAAAGAGTTTTTTTAAAGAAAAAGGGGTAAATAGCCCACCATCCTCTAGTATAACTTCGCTTAGAAATTGAAAGTACACATCCCAACTGCCGTCAAACATAGTTTAAACCAAATTATTACCAACAGGAAAAAAAGGAAAAGGAAGCTCCAATCGGACTTCCTCTGTTTTTGTGTTCAAGAAAATCAAAGACATACCCAAACAACACTACTATTTGTACATACTAAATTGTTCAAATTAGGTTAACTTGTCCAAAAAGTCTCTTGCCTTCTCCGACATGTCAAAGAGATGTACGGATCCATCTATGGTGAGCCGAAGCACCGCTGGATACCTCAGGGAGTCCTGGATCCCAAGCTCCCTCCACCTTCTCTTGACACCGTTATAGGATTTTGTTTTCTGGATCACCATCGCTGAGAAGTCCTGGAAGAACATGATCTTAGACCCCTCGTAAATTAGGGCTTTCGGATCCTTCCCCTGGATTCTGGAAGCTTCCACAATTCTTTTCTCTGTAGTGATGAAACTTCACCAGGAGAGGACAAGGACATTGACCCAGACCTGATCTCTGCACCGTGACCCGGTGAGACGTCTCAATCTTCAAGCCTCTCATTCCAGCTTCCAAATTAAGGAATTTTGGCAACCAATCCTCAATAAATTCTGCAGGCCCTCACTTTCCTTGCCCTCAGACAGACCGACAATCCAAATATTCTTCCTCCTGCCCCTGTCCTGAAAAGCATCCACTTGGCCCACGCAAACTACAGACCTGCGCCTCCAGGGTTTGGATTCTATCCTTGGAGGAACTGGCATCAGCGTCCACCATTGTGATTCTGTTTTCAACCTCATCTGTCCTCTTTTCCAGGTCTCCCAGCTGCTGTTCATGCTTCTGCAGCACGATAGAGATCAGGGCCAGCTTCCCCTCCAACTGCTTCCCAACATCTCAGGAGATTTTGTGAGCTCCTTCACCAGGACCTGGTAGGTAACTGAGTGCAAGGATCCTGCAGGCTGGGCCGTGGGCCTGGCCTCGGACACTCCTCCTCCCTTCTTCGGGATCTCTGGATGGCAAAAACACAAGTAACTCAATTTTTCACAGTTTCCTGGGACTCCGCGACCTTTCTAAAGTCCCATGATATTGCGAAGGTCCAGTTTGGGTGGATTAGAAATTTGTCCCACTTGTGCTGCAGTGTTGAGCTCTGCAACGTGATCCTCCTAGATCACCACCATCTTGGATTCCCATTCTAGTAATTTTAAACTCATCAAAAATCCCAACACAGATTCCCCTGGTTCTCAAACTCCTGAATAAAACCGACAGCATCTCAGGATTAGAAGAGGCTTGTGGTGTTAATATTCCTTAACTAAATCTGTCAACTTTTGAAAGGCTTTAGTGTCTGGTGCTTCAGGGAAGGTTAGGGCTGTTATAACTGAAAAGGCTGCAGGTCTGCATGCAGTCAACATTTCGGGTTGACTTGCAGCATCAGGATGAGGGGTCTCATTCCGAAACATTGACTTCTCCACCTCCTGATGCTGCCTGGCTTGCTGTGTTCTTCTAACCTTCTGTTTGTCTATTTAGGGAAAAAGACCTTGTCTATTTACCCTATCTATACCCCTCATAATTTTGTAAACTTCTACAAGGTCACCCCTCAGCCTCTGACACTCCAAGGAAAACAGCCCCAGCCTGTTCAGTCTCTCCCTATAGCTCAAACCCTCCAAACCTAGCAACACCCTTGTAAATCTTTTCTGAAGCCTTTCAAGTTTCACAACATCCTTCCTATAGCAGGGAGACCAAAATTCCATGTAATATTCCAAAAATGGCCTAACCAATGTCCTGTACAGCTGTAATATGACCTCCCAACTCCTGTACTCAATGCACTGACCAATGAAGGCAAGCATACCAAACGCCTTCTTCACTACCTTGTCCACCTGTGACTCCATCTTCAAGGAACTATGAACCTGCACTCCAAGGTCTCTTTGCTCAGTAACACTGCCCAAAGCTCTATCATTAAGTGTATAAGTCCTGCCTTGATTTGCTTTCCCAAAATGCACCTCGCAGCTATCTAAATTAAACTCCATCTTCCACTCCTCAGCCCATTGGCTGACCATATCAGGATCCCATTGTACTCTGCAATAATCTTCTTCACTGTCCACTACACCACATAGTTTGGTATGATCTGCAAACTGACTAACCATTCCTCCTATACTCACATCCAAATCATTTATATAAAGTGGAGCCAACCTGATCCTTGCAGCACACTGCTGGACATAGGCTTCCTGCCTGAGAAACAGCCTTCCACCATCACTCTCTGTCTCCTACCTTCAAGCCTGTGCTATCAAGAAATTATTTTTGCATTTCTAGCTAGATTCCTCTCGTAGTGTAGTTCTTTCTCCAGGTTAATTTTTTTCGTCATTCTCAGCCGTTCTTTATATTCTGTCCAATCTAGAGGATCACTGCTCACTGTTTACTCTTTTCCTTTTTAAATACCAATAGAAACTGTGACTATATATGTTTCTATTTCTAGACTGATGTCTCTTGTACTGTAGGTTGTCCTTTATTATAGCCTATTCTTTGCAACTTCTCATAATCTGCCTGATCTTCTAATCTTCTGGCCATCTTCACTGAATTATAATTCTTCCTAATCAGACTGATCAGAGGTGTTAGTACACACTGGAGCAGGCCGGACTTGAACCCAGAGTCTCCCAGCTCAGAGGGAGGGACACTATTACTGTGCCATAAAAGCCCTGAATTAGGCATCTTTTTAATTTGATACTATCTGTAAATTTCCCAGTCAGCCACCAAATGGTATTTCCTTCCCTCAAAGTCTGAGCTTCTGACCGGAGTGTATCTCTTGTCAAGATCCCCATGTTTGCCCGTTTTTTTTGGACTATAATCTGAATTGGAAGTTGAATGCTATGATATAGCCTAAAATACCAAGAAATGTTTGCAACATAATAAAAACCAAAATAACTGTGGATGCTGTAAATCAGAAACAAAAACAGAAATCGCTGGAAAAACTCAGCAGGTCTGGAAGCATCTGTGGAGAAAAATCCGAGTTAACGTTTCAGGTGAAGTGATCCTTCCTCAGAACTGAGGATGGGCCCTCATCCTGAAACATTAACTTGGACATGTTAACTCAAGGTTTACAACTTGAAAATCAAGTGGGATGGTTTGGTACATTTGTAGCTGTACAATCCTATGTTACTTTTTGAAGCAGTGAGGTTGTTATTTTCAAATACAGCAGCATCAAGACTTTTTGAATGAAGGGGACACAGGCTGATGGCTGCTCTCAGATTGGTTGAACTGCAGTTTGTTACGGACTGTAAATACAGAGCAGCCAAACACATCCAAAGCCTGCAAACGGAAGGCATCTCAACCTCCTCCCCTCTTCCTTCATGTGACTGAAAAGATAAAAATAAAAGAAAACTCAAACCAAAGGTTTCCTGTAAGAAAATACGTCGATCCACTGGATCAACTATCAAAGTGAAGAATGGCCATCACTTCACAGACATCAGCGGGTCCTCATTGCTAATAATTAGAAGAATTGAGAGAGATGATTTAGCCTGACCTTGTCATCAGGACTTCTGAACTTCAGATTTTGTTTTTCCCTGTTTATATTTTTCAATCCCATATTTGTGTCAAACCATCTGTCTTGCCTGTTTTTTTCAGACGTGAGTGTGTATGTTTGGTGTTTAAAAGGGAAATAATATAAATTACATTGTAATAGATTAGGAATCCTTTCTTTTTTCTGTCATTTATAAAGTTAAGTGTTTTGTAATAATAAAGTTATTTCCTGTACATAACAAATCCGAGTATGAACTGCTTTTAATCTGAATAGCAGTCGGTCAGCGAATTGGATCACCTTAGTTAGTTTGATTGACTATTTACATCTTTGTCTCCTTTCTCTCTCCCCCCTGCAGGCTCTCTGCCTCCATTCCTGATGAAGGGCTTTTGCCAAAACGTCGATTATTCCTGCTCCTCGGATGCTGCCTGACCTGCTGTGCTTTTCCAGCACCACTCTAATCTAGACTCTGGTTTCCAGCATCTGCAGTCCTTGTTTTTACCTATTTACATATTTGTGACTGATTGTGAAACAATGGGTCTCAATTATTGTGTACTCTTCCAAGTTACACTGAGACACTTTGTTGAGTGTTCTGAGATAGCTCCTTAAATGCCTGCTACTGCATCTCTACAGGCCCATCCATTAGACCAGACAATATAGCAGCAGAATTAGGTTGATGTGTTTTTCAAACCCCATTCTTCTATCTTCTCCTTTACTTTGATCCCTTAGCTAAGAACCGAGTTATCTCTGACTTAAATACACTCAATGACTTGGGCTCAGAGCCTTCTGTGGCACTATTACAAAATCCCCTGAATATCCCTGAATCTATTGGGATTATTGGGATTGTATTATAGACCCCCCAATAGTCAGAGGAAAATTGAGAAACAAACTTGTAAGGAGATCTCAGCTATCTGTAAGAATAATAGGGTGATTATGGTAGGGGATGTTAACTTTCCAAACATTGACTGGGACTGCCATTGTGTTAAGGGTTTAAATGGAGAGGAATTTCTTAAGTGTGTACAAGACAATTTTCTGATTCAGTATGTGGATGTACCTACTAGAGAAGGTGCAAAACTTGACCTCCTCTTGGGAAATAAGGCAGGGCAGGTGACTGAGGTGTCAGTGGGGGAGCACTTTGGGGCCAGCAATTATAATTCTATTAGATTTAAAATAGTGAAGGAAAAGGATAGACCAGATCTAAAAGTTGAAGTTCTAATTTGGAGAAAGGCCAATTTTGACGGTATTAGGTAAGAACTTTTGAAAGCTGATTGGAGGCAGATGTTTGCAGGTAAAGGGATGACTGGAAAATGGGAAGCCTTCAGAAATGAGATAACGAGAACCCAGAGAAAGTATATTCCTGTCAGGGTGAAAGGGAAGGCTGGTAGGTACAGGGAATGCTGGATGACTAAAGAAATTGAGGGTTTGGTTAAGAAAAAGAAGGAAGCATATGTCAGGTATAGACAGGATAGATCGAGTGAATCCTAAGGAGAGTATAAAGAAAATAGGAGTATACTTAAGAGGGGAATCAGGAGGGCAAAATGGGAACATGAGAATTAAGGAGAATCCAAAGGGTTTTTACAAATACATTAAGGACAAAAGGGTAACTAGGGAGAGAATAGGGCCCCTCAAAGATCAGCAAGGTGGCCTTTGTGTGGAGCCACAGAAAATGGGGGAGATACTAAATGAATATTTTGCATCAGTATTTACTGTGGAAAAGGATATGGAAGATATAGACTGTAGGGAAATAGATGGTGACACCTTGAAAATGTCCAGATTACAGAGGAGGAAGTGCTGGATGTCTTGAAATGGTTAAAGGTGGATAAATCCCCAGGACCTGATCAGGTATACCCGAGAACTCTGTGGGAAGCTAGAGAAGTGATTGCTGGGCCTCTTGCTGAGATATTTGTATCATCAATAGTCACAGGAGAGGTGCCGGAGGACTGGAGGTTGGCAAATGTGGTGCCACTGTTTAAGAAGGGTGGTAAGGACAAGCCAGGGAACTATAGACCAGTGAGCCTGACCTCGGTGGTGGGCAATTTGTTGGAGGGAATCCTGAGGGACAGGATGTACATGTATTTGGAAAGACAAGAACTGATTCAGGATAGTCAACATGGCTTTGTGCATGGGAAATCATGTCTCACAAACTTGATTGAGTTTTTTGAAGAAGTAACAAAGAAGATTGATGAGGGTAGGGCAGTAGATGTGATCTATATGGACTTCAGTAAGGCTTTCAACAAGGTTCCCCATGGGAGATTGATTAGCAAGGTTAGATCTCACGTAATACAGGGAGAACTTGCCATTTGGATATAGAATTGGCTCAAAGGTAGAAGACAGAGGGTGGTGGTGGAGGGTTGTTTTTCAGACTGGAGGCCTGTGACCAGTGGAGTGCCACAAGGTTCGGTGCTGGGCCCTCTACTTTTGTCATTTACATAAATGCTTTGGATGCGAGCATAAGAGGTACAGTTAGTAAGTCTGCAGATGACGCCAAAATTGGAGGTGTAGTGGATAGCACAGAGGGTTACCTCAGAATACAACAGGATCTGGACCAGATGGGCCAATGGGCTGAGAAGTGGCAGATGGAGTTTAATTCAGATAAATGAGAGATGCTGCATTTTGGGAAAGCAAATCTTAGCTGGACTTATACACTTAATGGTAAGGTCCTAGGGAGTGTTGCTGAACAAAGAGACCTTGGAGTGCAGGTTTATAGCTCCTTGAAAGTGGAGTTGCAGGTAGATAGGATAGTGAAGAAGCCATTTGGTATGCTTTCCTTTATTGGTCAGAGTATTGAGTATAAGAGTTGGAGTTCATGTTACGGCTGTACAGGACATTGGTTAGGCCACTGTTGGAATATTGTGTGCAATTCTGGTCTCCTTCATATCAGAAAGATGTTGTGAAACTTGAAAGGGTTCAGAAAAGATTTACAAGGATGTTGCCAGGGTTGGAGGATCTGAGCTACAGGGAGAGGCTGAATAGGCTGGGGCTGTTTTCCCTGGAGCGTCGGAGGCTGAGGGGTGACCTTGTAGAGGTTTACAAAATTATGAGGGGCATAGATAGGATAAATAGACAAAGTCTTTTCCCTGGGGTCAAGGAGTCCAGAACTAGAGGGCATAGATTTAGAGTGAGAGGGGAAAGATGTAAAAGAGACCTAAGGGGCAATTTTTTCATGCAAAGGGTGGTATGTGTCTGCAATGAGCTGCCAGAGGATGTGATGAGGCTGGTACAATTGCAACATTTAAGAGGCATATGGATGGGCATATGAATAGGAAGGGTTTGGAGGGATATGGGCTGGGTGCTGGCAGGTGGGACTAGATTGGATTGGAATATCTAGTCGGCATGGATGAGTTGGACTGAAGGGGCTGTTTCTATGCTGCACATCTGTATGACTCTATGACTCTAATTCCTCAGTCACTACAGCTAGCTCTGTCTTCATATCCTCATTATTGCCCTTATTAAGCTTAATTAAGTCTTGGTGTAATGTTCTCTTGATGAAACTGAATGGGAAATTCAAGCAAGTTATGATCAGTGTTACTTAGAAATATATTTACAATGAATTTATTACTTAGCAATGTAGGAAACAGAAGTGGGTAATTCAGCCTTTCAACCATGCACCATCATTCAATTAGATCATGGCTGATCATCTTCCTCAATACAATTTTCTTGCACTTTCTTTATGTCACTCAATGCCACTTAAATCTATAGAACCATTGATTCCTGTCTTGAGCTTGCTCAAGCCATCGGGGTTAAAGAATTCCAAAGATCCACCGGCCTCTGAGGAGAGAAATGTGTCCTCCGTTTTAAATGGCTCGCCCTTATCCTGAGACTGTGACCTTGGGCGGGGGGGGGCATCCTGTAGACATTAATCCTGTGGGTTAGAATTTGGATCAGAAATTGGCTAGCTGAAAGAAGACAGAGGGTGGTGGTTGATGGGAAATGTTCATCCTGGAGTTCAGTTACTAGTGGTGTACCACAAGGATCTGTTTTGGGGCCACTGCTGTTTGTCATATTTATAAATGACCTGGATGAGGACAAAGAAGGATGGGTTAATAAACTTGCCAATGACACTAAGATCAATGGAGTTTTAGATAGTGCCAAAGGATGTTGCAGGTTACAGAGGGGCATAGATAAGCTGCAGAGCTGGGCTGAGAGGTGGCAAATGGAGTGTAATGTGGAAACGTGTGAGGTGATTCACTTTGCAAGGAGCAACAGGAATAAAGAGTACTGGGCTAATGGAAAGATTCTTGGAAGCGTAGATGAGCAGAGAGATCTTGGTGTCCATGTGCATAGATCCCTAAAAGTTGCCACCCAGGTTGATAGGGTTGTTAAGAAGGCATACGTGTGTTAGCTTTTCTTGGTAGAGGGATTGAGTTTCAGAGCCATGAGGTCATATTGCAGCTGTATAAAACTCTGGTGCGGTTGTACGTGGTATATTGCATACAGTTCTAGTCACTGCATTATAGGAAGGGTGTGGAAGCTTTGGAAAGGATTGAGAGGAGGTTTACTAGGATGTTGCCTGGTATGGAGGGTAAGTCTTACGAGGAAAGGCTGAGGGACTTGAGGATGTTTTGTTAGAGAGAAGATTGAGAGATGACTTAATTGAGACATACTAGATAATCAGAGGGTTAGGTAGAGTGGACAGAGAGAGCCTTTTTCTTCAGATAATGACGGCGAGCACGAGGGGACATAGCTTTAAAATGAGAGGTGATAGATAGAGGACAGATGTCAGAGGTAGTTGCTTTACTCAGAGAGTAGTAGGGGTGTGGAACGCACTGCCTGCAGCAGTAGAAGATTTGCCAACTTTGAGGTAATTTAAATGGTCATTGGATGAAAATGGAACAGTGTAGGGTAGATGGGCTTCAGATTGATTCCTGATTCAGATCTGATTCAGGTCGATGCAACATTGAGGGCTGAAGAGCCTGTACTGCACTTTAATGTTCTATGCTCTATCACCACCCAGGGGAATCATCATCTCTAAATCCACCCCATCATGTCTTAGAACAATTTGTCAGTTAGAGTGAGTTCACTTCTCATTCTTTGAAACTGTAGAGAATAATGACCCAGTTTCCTCAACCTCTCCTCATAAATCCTGCCATCCCAGAGATTAATCCAGTGAATTTCTTTTGCACTCCCTCAATGGCAAATGTTTCCTTCTTTGGATAAAGAGACCGGAACTGAACACAGTCCTCCAGACGAGGACACAGCGAGGCTCGACAAATGTAGCAAGACACCTTTACAGCTGTGCTCAGATCTGCTCATCTTGCTAAATTGCATCTGCCCATTGTTGCTCACTCACTCACTCAGGAGAAAGTGAGGTCTGCAAATGCTGGAGACCAGAGCTGAAAATATGTTGCTGGAAAAGCGCAGCAGGTCAGGCAGCATCCAAGGAGCAGGAGAATCAGGATTCCTGAAGAAGGGCTTATGCCCGAAACGTCGATTCTCCTGCTCCTTGGATGCTGCCTGATCAGCTGCACTTTTCCAGCAACACATTTTCAGTACTCACTCACTCAGCCAGCCTCTCTGACCCACTTGACACCTCCTTGCATCCTCCTAACATTTTAGATTCTCACTCAGTTCTGTGTCACCAGTAAATTTGGAAACATTATAGCTGGTTCCTGAATCCAAATCATTGATATAGATTGTGAATACCCAGGCCCAAGCACTGACCCTTGTAGAAATCTCCCCCTCTCTGAGGATGAAAGATCAGTCCTCAGCAGAGGCCGCACCTTCATTCCCCTACGCTCTCGGATTAACGAGTTCAACGCGCGGCGAGACATCGAACAATTCTTCCGCCGCCTTCGCCTCCGCGCCTACTTCTTCAACCAGGATTCTCGCCCACCCTCTGACGACCCCTTCTCCCACCTCCAACACACCCCATCCACCTGCACACCCTGTGCTGGCCTCTTACCTGCCCTCGATCTCTTCATAGCCAACTGCCGTCACGACATTAACCGCCTCAACCTCTCCACCCCTCTCAGCCACTCCAACCTCTCACCCTCGGAATGTGCAGCCCTCCATTCCCTCCGCTCCAACCCCAACCTCACTATCAAACCGGCAGACAAGGGAGGCGCAGTAGTAGTTTGGCGCACCGACCTTTACACCGCTGAGGCTAAACGCCAGCTCGTGGACACCTCCTCCTATTGCCCCCTTGACCATGACCCCACCTCCCACCACCATCCATAACCTCATCACCTCAGGGGATCTCCCATCCACCGCCTCCAACCTCATAGTCCCACAACCCCGCACCGCCCATTTCTACCTCCTGCCCAAAATCCACAAACCTGCCTGCCCCGGCCGACCCATTGTCTCAGCCTGCTCCTGCCCCACCGAACTCATCTCCGCGTACCTCAGCACAGTCCTGTCCCCCTTAGTCCAAGAACTCCCCACCTACATTCGGGACACCACCCATGCCCTCCACCTCCTCCATGATTTTCGCTTCCCCGATCCCCAATGCCTTATCTTCACCATGGACATCCAGCCCCTGTACACACCTCCATCCCCCATCACGAAGGACTCAAAGCCCTCCGCTTCTTCCTTTCCCGCCGTCCCATCCAGTACCCTTCCACTGACACCCTCCTTCGACTGACTGAACTGGTCCTCACCCTGAACAATTTCTCTTTCCAATCCTCCCACTTCCTCCAAACCAAAGGAGTTGCCATGGGCACCCGCATGGGCCCCAGCTATGCCTGCCTCTTCGTAGGATATGTGGAACAGTCCATCTTCCGCAGCTACACTGGCACCACCTCCACCTTTTCCTCCGCTACATCGATGACTGTATCGGCGCTGTCTCGTGCTCCCACGAGGAAGTTGAACAGTTCATCAACTTTACCAACACCTTCCATCCTGACCTCAAATTCACCTGGACTGTCTCAGACTCCTCCCTCCCCTTCCTAGACCTTTCCATTTCTATCTCGGGCGACCGAATCAACACATTTACTATAAACTGACTGACTCCCACAGCTACCTAGACTACACCTCCTCCCACCCTGTCCCCTGTAAAAACACCATCCCATATTCCCAATTCCTTCGTCTCCGCCGCATCTGCTCCCAGGAGAACCAGTTCCAACACCGCACAGCCCAGATGGCCTCCTTCTTCAAAGACCCCAGTTCCCCCCAGACGTGATCGACGATGCCCTCCACCGCATCTCCTCCACTTCCCGCTCCTCCGCCCTTGAGCCCCGCCCCTCCAACCACCACCAGGACAGAACCCCACTGGTTCTCACCTACCACCCCACCAACCTCCGTATACAGCATATCATCCGCCATCATTTCCGCCACCTCCAAATGGACCCCACCACCAAGGATATATTTCCCACCCCTCCCCTATCAGCGTTCCACAAAGACCACTCCCTTCGTGACTCCCTCGTCAGATCCACACCCCCCACCAACCCAACCTCCACCCCCGGCACCTTCCCCTGCAACCGCAAGAAATGCAAAACTTGCGCCCACACCTGCCCCCTTACTTCCCTCCAAGGCCCCAAGGGATCCTTCCATATCTGCCACAAATTCACCTGCACCTCCACACACATCATTTACTGCATTCAATGCACCCGATGTGGCCTCCTCTACACTGGGGAGACAGGCCGCCTACTTGCGGAACATTTCAGAGAACACCTCTGCGATGCCCGGACCAACCAACCCAACCACCCTGTGGCTCAACACTTTAACTCCCCCTCCCACTCCACCGAGGACATGCAGGTCCTTGGACTCCTCCATCGCCAGACCATAACAACACGACGGCTGGAGGAACAGCGCCTCACCTTCCGTCTGGGAACCCTCCAACCACAAGGGATGAATGCAGATTTCTCCAGTTTCCTCAATTCCCCTCCCCCCACCTTGTCTCAGTCAAATCCTTCGGACTCAGCACCGCCTTCCTAATCTGCAATCTTCTTCCTGACCTCTCTGCCCCCACCCCACTCTGGCCTATCACCCTCACCTTGACCTCCTTCCACCTATCACATCTCCATCTCCCCTCCCCCAAGTCCCTCCTCCCTACCTTTTATCTTAGCCTGCTGGACACACTTTCCTCATTCCTGAAGAAGGGCTTATGCCCGAAACGTCGAATCTCCTGCTCCTTGGATGCTGCCTGACCTGCTGCGCTTTTCCAGCAACACACTTTCAACTCTGATCTCCAGCATCTGCAGTCCTCACTTTCTCCTTGTAGAAATCTTCAAGTAAAAAGTGAGGTCTGCAGATGCTGAAGATCAGAGCTGAAAATGTGTTGCTGGTTAAAGCGCAGCAGGTCAGGCAGCATCCAAGGAGCAGGAAATTCGACGTTTCGGGCACAAGCCCTTCATCAGGAATGAGGAAAGTGTGTCCAGCAGGCTAAGATAAAAGGTAGGGAGGAGACCAGCAGGGTAATATCCTGGGGACATAGGATCAAATCCTAACCACTGGTTAAATATAAATTTACTTCAATATAAAGTTAGTTTCAGTAATAGTAACTTTGGCAACTGCCATTGAATTTTTTTAGAAATCTATCTGATTCAGGGAAGGAAGTCTGCTGTCTTTACCCAGATACATGATTCCAGCCCCACATTAACGTGGCATGTCTTCATCACCCTCGGAAACGGATCAGTGCTGGCTATAATCTGTCTAAAGTGATGCTTTGCTGCCACCTGGTGATTGTACCTTAATTCACTGATCAATGCAAAGTGTGAATCTCGTTTGAGTTTAATGTACCCGGATCACTTTTTTAGACTCATCATTGCCCCAAGAATAGTGTTAATCCCCCTCATTAACCTATCCCTTAACATCACAACAATTCATTTTGTTCCCTTTGCCTGATTTGGGTGCCATGTTAATTTTGCCCATGGAATGAGCTGCCAGAGGATGTGGTGGAGGCTGGTTCAAATGCAACATTTAAGGGGCATTTGGCTGGGTATATGAATAGGAAGGGTTTGGAGGGATATGGGCGGGGTGCTGGCAGGAGGGACTAGATTGGGTTGGGATATCTGGTCGGCATGGACGGGTTGGACCGAAGGGTCTGTTTCCGTGCTGCGAGTCTCTAAGACATTATGATTCAGCCTTCCTGAAGCCCTGCTGCGAAAACCTCAAACTTATTGGACAATTTCAGAGACTGGCACTACTGCCCTCCTGTTGTCTGCGTCCCTTACCTGCCCCACTCACAGCCTCCCTGACTGCCTCACCTTGAATCTTGGGTTCATGTCACACTACAGGTGGCCCACCGCACTATACACTCTCACACGCACACATGCACACGTGCAGACACACACACTGTGACACATAAACATATGCACACACTCACACGGACCCTCTCTCATACACACGTTCTCTCTCACACACACACTCATGATCACACCTTCTCACAGGCATATATTTTGTCACACTTGTGCACACACACACACTCTCACATGCAAACACACTTTCCATCTCCTTCTGTCCCTCTTGCACACACAAATGCACACACGTGCATATAGGTCTATGGGGTGAATTGGCATTTGCAGATTTGTATTTGCAGATACATTCTACTTTGTTCAAAAAGCACACAATTTGTAGACAGTCAATCTGACATGTTGTGATTTCCTACTTTGGAGATGAAACCAGTCTGACTCCAGGTTGGGATACAGACAGACTCTAACCTCACACCTTTAATGCATTGTCTGAGCTGAGATGTCACGTTTTCTAATACAGAGGCACCTCGATTATCCAAAGGACAAAGGCATGGAATATCTTGTTTAGTTAATCGAATTCTGGATAATCGAATGCCTGGTAACACAGTTTAGCCAAGCATCGGGACTTTGTGATCTTGCCGGATAATCCGATATTCAGGTAATCAAATGCCGGCTAATCGAGGTTCCTCTGTACACTGACAAAACCTTCAGTCATCTGAGGGTTGTGGCTTGAAATAAATTCTGGGATTTAGATATTAATCAGTCGAAACCTGCAACCCCATCCTAAGTGATTAAAGACTTAACAATCCGGGTTTGTCAAATACATCAGTGATGTCACTTTGATACTTTACTTATAAATTCTGTGTGCTATGTATCCTGCCCTATTAGCTACTTTATGAAGGAGCAGCGCTCTGAAAGCTTGTACTTTCAAATAAACCTGTTAAAATATAACCGGTGTCGTGTGATTTTTAACTCACTAGAGATGAGACAGTGCTACGTTTAATCAGGTGTCAGTTTGTGAACATTATGGACACAGTAATTGAAATAACTCCACAGAAGCCAGTATCCCATCATCAAATCCCCCTTTACTTACACATGGAGAGTCCTTGACACTGATCCAGCTCCCTCAGAACCAGCTCTCGGAGTGAACAGAACTTCTGACACTTCTGTTTTTATCTGTTAGTCAGGCTCCCTGATTAGACCAGGTTAACAGCCCCAGTTGGGAACTCATATTGTGTGACATACACCTGTCGGACTTCGTTACAAATACTACAGTAACCATAACTCTAAGATTTAAAGTCATCCTGCAAAGGAATAAGGATAGTACTGAAGTTAAGTGTCTAAACTGAAGGAAGGCTGACTTCAACATGATCAGACAGGATCTGGCAGACATAGACTGGGAGCAAAAAATGAGGTCTGCAGATGCTGGAGATCACAGTTGAAAATGTGTTGCTGGTTAAAGTACAGCAGGTTAGGCAGCATCCAAGGAATAGGAAATTCGACGTTTCGGAAGGGCTTATGCCCAAAACGTCGCATTTCCTATTCCTTGGATGCTGCCTAACCTGCTGTGCTTTAACCAGCAACACATTTTCAACATAGACTGGGAGCAACTACTTCCAGGTAATTCTATATTTTGTGTCTTTGAAAAGCAGTAACGTGAGAATTAAGGGCCAGAATGTTCCAGCAAGACTGAAAGATGAGGCTAGAATTTGATAAAGAAAAAGAAGGAAGCATATGTCTGGTACAGTGCATTAAAAGTGGAGAGGCCTTGAAAACATTAGAGAGTGTAGAGGGTTGCTTATAAAGAAATTAGGAGTGCCATGAGGAGTCACAAAAATATTTTTGGCAGATTTTATTAAGGAAAACCCCAATGCATTTTATAAGTGTATTAAGAGTAAGAGGATTTGAGGTTTAGGAGAAGATTTGTAAGAGGATTACCAGGGTAAGAGTGGGATGTTTTAGGGGCAACCTGTATATGGAGCCAGAGGATGTGGGTGAGGTCTTAGATGAATTTTTCTCATCTGTATTCACAGAGGTGAAAACATTGTAGCCAGGGATTTCATTTGGGATGGTGAGATTCTCAAACACGTTCTGATTAATAAGGAGGTTTATTATATGTTGTAGCAAGCAAACAGGTGAATAAATCGCCAGTGCCTGAGGAGATGTATGGGAGGCAAGGGAAGAGGTTACTCAGGGCCCTAGTGGCAATATCATTACGATATAGAGGATAGCTCATATGTTTCTTTTTTCAAAGAAGGGCAGTAGGGATAGGCCAAGTAATTACAGAGCAGTTAGTCTGAGGTCAGTGGTTGGGAAAATATTGGAAAAAATTCTGAAGGACGGGATTAATCAATATTTGGAAAGCATGGATTGATCAGGAAAAGTCAGTGTAGATTTGATCGAGGAGATCCTGTCTGACTATTTAATTAAGATTTTTGAAATGTTGTATAATGATGAGGGTAGTGTTACTGAGGTGGTTTACATAGACTTCAGTAAGGTCTTTTGATAAGGAACACTAGTCCAAAAGGTCAGGGCCCACAGGATCCAGGACAAGATGCCAAAATTGGGTAACAAAAAGGAGGCAGACAGTGTAGAGGGTTGATTCTGTGATTGGAAGATGTAACCAGTGGAGGATCACAGGGACTAGTGACGATACCTTGCTGTTGTGGTTCTGTTCGCCGAGCTGGGAATTTGTGTTGCAGACGTTTCGTTCCCTGTCTAGGTGACATCCTCAGTGCTTGGGAGCCTCCTGTGAAGCACTTCTGTGATCTTTCCTCTGCCGTTTATAGTGGTTTGTCTCTGCCGCTTCCGGTTGTCAGTTCCAGCTGTCCGCTGCAGTGGCCGGTATATTGGGTCCAGGTCGATGAGCTTATTGATTGAATCTGTGGAGAGTGCCATGCCTCTAGGAATTCCCTGGCTGTTCTCTGTTTGGCTTGTCCTATAATAGTAGTGTTGTCCCAGTCGAACTCATGTTGCTTGTCATCTGCGTGTGCGGCTACTAAGGATAGCTGGTCGTGTCGTTTCGTGGCTAGTTGGTGTTCATGGATGCGGATCGTTAGCTGTCTTCCTGTTTGTCCTATGTAGTGTTTTGTGCAGTCCTTGCATGGGATTTTGTACACTACATTGATTTTGCTCATGCTGGGTATCAAGTCCTTCGTTCTGGTGAGTTGTTGTCTGGAAAAACACATCGGGTGCAGCGGATGCAATAGATGATGTGTGTGGAGGTGCAGGTGAATTTGTGGCAGATATGGAAGGATCCCTTGGGGTCTTGGAGAGAAGTAAGGGAGGAGGTATGGGCGCACGTTTTGCATTTCTTGCGGTTGTAGGGGAAGGTACCAGACGTGGAGGTTGGGTTGGTGGGGTGTGTGGACCTGACAAGGGAGTCACGGAGGGAGTGGTCTTTTTGGTACGCTGATAGGGGAGGGGAGGGAAATATATCCCTGGTGGTGGGGTCCGTTTGGAGGTGGCGAAATGACGGCGGATGATACGCTGTATGCGGAGGTTGGTGGGGTGGTAGGTGAGAACCAGTGGGGTTCTGTCTTGGTGGCGGTTGGAGGGGCGGGGCTCAAGGGCGGAGGAGCGGGAAGTGGAGGAGATGCGGTGGAGGGCATCGTCGATCATGTCTGGGGGGAATCTGCCGTCCTTGAAGAAGGAGGCCATCTGGGCTGTGTGGTATTGGAACTGGTCCTCCTGGGAGCAGAGGCGGCGGAGATAAAGGAATAGGGAATATGGGATGGAGTTTTTACAGGGGGCCGGGTGGGAGGAGGTGTAGTCCAGATAGCTGTGGGAGTCAGTCGGTTTATAGCAGATGTCCGTGTTGATCCGGTCACCCGAGATAGAAATGGAAAGGTCTAGGAAGGGAAGGGAGGAGTCTGAGACGGTCCAGGTAAATTTGAGGTCAGGATGGAAGGTGTTGGTAAAGTGAATGAACCTCTCAATGTCACGCATGGATATAACCCACACCCCTCACCGTAACACTCGGATATACCCCACATCCCTCACTGTAACACTCTGATATATTCCACACCCCTCATTGTAACACTCGAATATACTCCACACCACTCACTGTAACACACTGATATACCTCCCACCCCTCACTGTAACACTCGGACATACCCCACATCCCTCACCGTAACACACTGATATACCCCACACTCCTTACTGTAACACATTGATATCCTCCCCACCCCTCTCTGTAACACACTGATATATCCCACACCCCTTACTGTAAGACTCTAATATACCCCACACCCCTCAATGTAACACACTGATATACACCACACCCCTCACTGTAACACACTGATATACCCCACACCCCTCACTGTAATACTGATATACCCCACACCCCTCATTGTAACACACTGATATACTCCACACCCCTCAGATTACACACTGATATACCCCACACCCCTCACTGTGACACTCTGATATACTCCACATCCCTCACTGTAACACACTGATATACCCCACACCCCTCACTGTAACACACTGATATACCCCACACCCCTCACTGTAACACTGATATACCCCTCACCCCTCTTTGTAACACTCTGATATACCCCACACCCCTCACATTACACACTGATTTACACCACACCTCTCACTGTAACACTCTGATATACCACACACACCTTACTATAGCACTCTGATATACCCCACACCCCTCACTGTGAGACTCTGATATATTCCACATCCCTCACTGTAACACACTTATATACCCCACTCACCTCACTGTAACACACTGATATACCCCACACCCCTCACTGTAACACTCTGATATTCCTCACACCCCTCACTGTAACACACTGATATAATCCACACCTCTCACTGTAACACACTTATATAATCCACACCCCTCTCTGTAACACACTGATGTGCCCCACACCCCTCCCTGTAACACTCTGATATACCGCACATCCCTCACTGAAACACTCTGATATACCCCACATCCCTCACTGTAACACACTGATTTACCCCACACCCCTCACTGTAACACTCTGATATACCCCACATGCCTCTCTGTAACACACTGATCTACCCAACATCCCTCACTGTGATTCTCTGATATACCCCACACCCCTCACTGTGAGACTCTGATATACTACTCACCCCTCACAGTAACACACTTATATATCCCACACAACTCACTGTAACACTCTGATATATCCCACACCCCTCACTATAACACTCTGATATACCGCACATCCCTCACTGAAACACTCTGATATACCCCACACCCCTCACAGTGACATTCTGAAATACCCAATACCCCTCACTGTCACACACTGATATACCCCACACACTGATATACCCCACACACCTCACTGTAACACTCTGATATACCCCACATCCCTCACTGTAACACACTGATATACCCCACACCCCACACTGTAACACACTGATATACCCCACATCCCTCACTGTAACACTCTGATATACCCCACACCCCTCACTGTAACACTCTGATATACCCCACATCCCTCACTGTAACACACTGATATACCCCACACCCCTCACAGTGACACTCTGAAATATCCAACACCCCTCACTGTCACACACTGATATACCCCACACCCCTCAATGTAACACTCTGATATACCCCACACCCCTCACTGTAACACTCTGATATACCCCACACCCCTCACTGTAACACACTGATATACCCCACACCTCTCACGTAACACTCTGATATACCCCACACCCCTCACTGTAACACAATGATATACCCCACACCCCTCAATGTAACATTCTGATATACCCCACACCCGTCACTGTAACACTCTGATATACCCCACACCTCTCACTGTAACACTCTTATATACCCCACACCTCTCACTGTAACACTCAGATATACCCCACACCTCTCCCTGTGAACTCTGATATACCCCACACCCCTCACAGTGACACTCTGATATACCCCACACGCCTCACTGTAACATTCTGATATACCCCACACCCCGCACTGTAACACACTGATATTCCTCACACCACTCAGTATAACACACTGATATACCCCACACCGCAAATTGTGAGACTCGGATATACCCCACATCTCTCAATATCACACTCTGATATACCCTACACACCTCACTGTAACGCACTGATATACCCCACACTCCTCAATATAACGCTCTAATATACCCCACACCCCTCACTGTAACACTCTGATATACCCCACATCCCTCACTGTAACACACTGATATATACCCCACACCCCTCACTGTAACACACTGATATACCCCACACCCCTCACTGTAACACTGATATACCCCTCACCCCTCTATGTAACACTCTGATATACCCCACACCCCTCACATTACACACTGATTTACACCACACCTCTCACTGTAACACTCTGATATACCACACACACCTTACTATAGCACTCTGATATACCCCACACCCCTCACTGTGAGACTCTGATATACTCCACATCCCTCACTGTAACACACTTATATACCCCACTCACCTCACTGTAACACACTGATATACCCCACACCCCTCACTGTAACACTCTGATATTCCTCACACCCCTCACTGTAACACACTGATATAATCCACACCTCTCACTGTAACACACTTATATAATCCACACCCCTCTCTGTAACACACTGATGTGCCCCACACCCCTCCCTGTAACACTCTGATATACCGCACATCCCTCACTGAAACACTCTGATATACCCCACATCCCTCACTGTAACACACTGATTTACCCCACACCCCTCACTGTAACACTCTGATATACCCCACATGCCTCTCTGTAACACACTGATCTACCCAACATCCCTCACTGTGATTCTCTGATATACCCCACACCCCTCACTGTGAGACTCTGATATACTACTCACCCCTCACAGTAACACACTTATATATCCCACACAACTCACTGTAACACTCTGATATATCCCACACCCCTCACTATAACACTCTGATATACCGCACATCCCTCACTGAAACACTCTGATATACCCCACACCCCTCACAGTGACATTCTGAAATACCCAACACCCCTCACTGTCACACACTGATATACCCCACACACCTCACTGTAACACTCTGATATACCGCACATCCCTCACTGAAACACTCTGATATACCCCACAACCCTCACAGTGACATTCTGAAATACCCAACACCCCTCACTGTCACACACTGATATACCCCACACACCGATATACCCCACACACCTCACTGTAACACTCTGATATACCCCACATCCCTCACTGTAACACTCTGATATACCCCACACCCCTCACTGTAACACTCTGATATACCCCACATCCCTCACTGTAACACACTGATATACCCCACACCCCTCACAGTGACACTCTGAAATATCCAACACCCCTCACTGTCACACACTGATATACCCCACACCCCTCAATGTAACACTCTGATATACCCCACACCCCTCACTGTAACACACTGATATACCCTACACCCCTCACTGTAACACTCTGATATACCCCACACCCCTCACTGTAACACACTGATATACCCCACACCTCTCACGTAACACTCTGATATACCCCACACCCCTCACTGTAACACAATGATATACCCCACACCCCTCAATGTAACATTCTGATATACCCCACACCCGTCACTGTAACACTCTGATATACCCCACACCTCTCACTGTAACACTCTTATATACCCCACACCTCTCACTGTAACACTCAGATATACCCCACACCTCTCCCTGTGAACTCTGATATACCCCACACCCCTCACAGTGACACTCTGATATACCCCACACGCCTCACTGTAACATTCTGATATACCCCACACCCCGCACTGTAACACACTGATATTCCTCACACCACTCAGTATAACACACTGATATACCCCACACCGCAAATTGTGAGACTCGGATATACCCCACATCTCTCAATATCACACTCTGATATACCCTACACACCTCACTGTAACGCACTGATATACCCCACACTCCTCAATATAACGCTCTAATATACCCCACACCCCTCACTGTAACACTCTGATATACCCCACATCCCTCACTGTAACACACTGATATATACCCCACACCCCTCACTGTAACACACTGATATACCCCACACCCCTCACTGTAACACTCTGATATACCCCACACTCCCCACTATAACACACTGATATACCCCACACCTCTCACTGTAACACACTGATATACCCCACACCCCTCACTGTAACACTCTGATATACCCCACACTCCCCACTATAACACACTGATATACCCCACACCTCTCACTGTAACACACTGATATACCCCACACTCCTCAATATAATGCTCTAATATACCCCACAGCCCTCTCTGTAACACAGTGATCTACCCAACATCCCTCACTGTGAGACTCTGATATACTCCTCACCCCTCACTGTAACACACTTATATACCCCTCACAACTCACTGTAACACTCTGATATACCCCACACACCTCACTGTAACACACTGATATACCCCACACTCCTCAATATAACGCTCTAATATACCCCACACCCCTCACTGTAATACTCTGATATACCCCACATCCCTCACTGTAACACACTGATATACCCCACACCCCTCACTGTAACACTCTGATATACCCCACACCCCTCACTGTAACACTCTGATATACCCCACACTCCCCACTATAACACACTGATATACCCCACACCTCTCACTGTAACACACTGATATACCCCACACCTCTCACTGTAACACACTGATATACCCACACCTCTCACTGTAACACACTGATATACCCCACACCTCTCACTGTAACACACTGATATACCCCACACCCCTCACTGTAATCCTCTGATCGGATGATGGATTGTGTCCTACTCAGGACCAACCTGGTCTCTCTCTTTTGGGTCATTTCATTTCCCAGATTCGAAGGGACACGTGTCATTTTTGACATTTTTTTTCCCTTCTTTTGCAGTGGCATCAAAGCTACAGGAAGTGGAGCGAGTCTGAGGACTGAGTATGTGGAGCACGGATAATTAGTTCCAGATCCAAGTGCATTCCGAGGATCCATGCTGGGTGCAGGCCTCTCTCCGGCTGATGGACGTGGACGGCCCTGAATAACCTTTGGACGGGAATCACCCCAATCCCAACCACAACATTGAGGCTCCTGGTGACGTTGGCAGGAACATCAGGTCTCCGAGCACAACTGCAGCTGAGGCAGGCATCGTAATGGTAAATTATTGTTCAATCTACTAGCAGTGTGCCGCCTGTTCACTCCCATCCTAGATCTGCTTTAGGAACAAGACCACTCAGATTTGGCCTTTAACCTTTGAAGAAGCAATGTTGTTTGTAACCCTTCACTTCTCATTGTTAACACGAACACAGCTAACCGTCAGCTTGTTCAAGATTAATTTCCTGCTGATGGCAGGAGTGTTACGATTCTCTGTTTCTTGTCACTGCCCAGTTTCATTAATATAATTTATACTCGAAGAGCACAGGAGTGATATACTTGTTATTCTTTACTGTACTGAAAATGTGTTGCTGGAAAAGTGCAGCAGGTCAGGCAGCATCCAAGGAGCAGGGGAATCGACATTTCGGGCACAAGCCCTTCATCCGGACTCTTTACTGTACACAGGGACTGTGTTTGCAGACACAGGGGAGTATGCCTGTTGTTCTATCCCACGATACAATGATGCAGTGTGTTTAATATTACATAGAGGCTTAAGTTGTAATGGATTGTGAAAAATATTGTCAAATTTATTTCAATTTTTATGGACATACCTGGGAGATTCATTTAAATAGAGGTCATTGAAACTTCACTGTGTACATTGCAGATTTCTTTTAAAAACAATTCTTCCTCGGTATCATGGGGCTGGTGGGATGTCTGCGCTTTGCTATTGAAATAACTGTATGGAGGCTGGGTCCCGTCACCAAGTCACCCTTTACTTACCAGTGCACAGTACACTGGCTGTGACCAGCCTGCTCAAAGTCACTCCCTGAAATCTCCTGGTTATATATTTTTCTTTTTCTAAAATCTCCTGTTGATACTCTTCTCCTATTCCCACTGAAGTGACTGCACAGAGGCCGGTATTGTGTAACCAGTCACCCTTTAGTTACAACTGCACAGCACACTATTACCTCGGGGCAGCTCAGAGTCAGTCCCTGAAATCAGGAGATTCTAAGTCTCCTACTTGTATTTCTTTTCCTTTTTTAAATCTCCTGGTTAGATTGGTGAGCCAAGGCTTTCCTGGTTAGCCCAGGTTCACAACCCCAATTGAGAAGCTTGTATGCGGAGGAGCCGGTGTTGGACTGGGGTGGGCTTATGCCCGAAACGTTGAATTTCCTATTCCTTGGATGCTGCCTGACCTGCTGCGCTTTAACCAGCAACACATTTTCAGCTCTGATCTCCAGCATCTGCAGACCTCACTTTTTACTGGACAAAGTTAAAAATCCACAACACCAGGTTATAGTCCAACAGGTTTATTTGGAAGCACTAGCTTTCGGTGCGCTGCTCCTTTGTCAAGTAGCTAGTGGGGCAGGATCATAGGACACAGAATTTGTAGTAAAGGACCATATATATATATACATATATATGTGGAGCTGACCTTATGTCCTTGGCCGACAGTTCCAGGAATCTGTGTATTGCTTAATGATGTTTGCAGCTTCCCAATCATTATTCCTGAATTTCTGAACAAACTCTATGCATGTCCAGCAACTTTGAATGGACATCCACAATGATCAGGAACGTAGGGCCTATGAAAGGACCGACATAGTTGACAAACAACCAAGTCCAGGGTTTACCTGGCCATTCCCACAAATGTTGGGGGTGCTACGTTTGCGCTTGTTGGCACTAAGGGAACTGCCCCACCAACACAGCAATGTCAGCACCCAACCCTGGCCACCAGACAAAGCTTTTTACTGGCATCTTCATCTTGGAAACCTCTGGATGATCCTGGTGGAGTTAGGCCAGTATTGGTGGTAACTTTGACTCTTGCTGCCCTCAGTAATATGCCCAGTGATCTGGCCTCACTGGGTCCAGTCCTGGTTGCAATGGCCTTTCTGGTTTCCCCATCACCACCAGCTGTTTCAGTCTTGTGAGGACAGGAACTCCTTGTGTCCACAGTCTGATATTGTCAGCCGTGACCGGAAGGGTGTCCAGAAAGTTTAAAACCAGAGCAGACTCTTCCAGGGGAGGCACCACGTTGATGTATCTGCCAGCGAGTGGCTGCTCAGTGCATCTGTATCTGCCACTTGGCTTCCTGGATAGTTTTCTAACTTGTAACTGTACACACAGACAGTGAGGGCTCACTGTTTAATTCTACCAGAAGCTATAAGTAGTACCACCTTGTTTTTTTTTCAGTAGCCCTAGCAGGGTTTTGTGACCTGTTACTATATAAATTCCCATCTGTAAAAGTACTGGTGGAACTTCCTCATACCAAAGGTAATCACTAAACCTTCCTTCTATGTCTGGGCATGCTTGTGTTCAGCATCAGCCAGAATCCAGGAAGCACATGCTATCAGGCACTCTGCTCCTGCAGTGAGCCAACCCTACCCTGATCCTGTACAGAGAGGCATTGCATGTCAGCACCACCTCTCGTTTCCCATCAGAGAAGGCCAACACCTTAGAGCTAGCTCAGAGTCAGTCCCTGAAGTCAGGAGATTCTAAGGAGAGTTGCTTCTTTTTCATTTCCCTCAAGGCTGCTTCTTGGCTACGTGATCATGTCCAAGGCTGATCCTTTTCGAACAGCAGGTGTAAGGGTGCCCAGATGGAGGTCAGGTTACATATGAGTTTTCTGTAATAATTCACTAGCCCAAGGAAGGGCCCAGCTCCTGTACAGATGTGGGAGCAGGGCTCCTTTGGTTGCCCTCACTTTCTCTTCCATTGTGTGTAACCCAGCCTTGTTAATCCTGTAGCCCAAGTAGGTCTCTTCTAAGGCACCCACCCGCCTGGGAGAAACGTTAAAGCACTATGTCCAGGTTCTCCAAGGGCTGTTGGTTTTCCCTGTTATTAGCACGTCATCCAGATAAATGGTGACCTTGTAACATGTTCCCCATGGTTCGCTGGAAAAGGGCACAGTCTTGTAAATTGGTATAAACCCATCTGGGTGTTAATTGGAGTGTACTTCTGGAACTCCTCATCCAGTCACAGTTATAGGTAGGTGTGGCTCAGGTCCAGCTTTGTAAAGGACAGCCCCACCCTGCCACCTTTGTGTACGAATCCTCTCTGTGAGGGATCAGGTATTTATCCAGCTGCGAGAAGGGGTTTAATGTTTGTTTGAAATCCCCCAGTGACGACCTGATCCATCAGCCTTCACCATCGGTCTGCCCAACCCACAAACTGCCGGTTTGATGATTCCGTCAGTCCCCAGCCTCCTGGTTTCTGTCCCTACTTTTGCCAGAAAGGCGAATGGCACTGGACAGTCCTTGCAGAATCTCGGAATTGCTTCCTGGCCAACATGTAAGGCCTTCCTGACCCTTTTATGGACTCAGCGTTGTTCCAGGTGAGGGAATGTAGTGATTGTGATGTGGCCAGCTAGGTGGGTAGCAGACGACATGAGTTCCCGGCTTGGGGCTGCTAAGCGAGTCCAATCAGCGAGCACTGGCTGACCTCACTTTTCTCACACTAGCATTGCCCTTTCGGGCTTTGTTTGTTCCTGGTTCCCAGGCCACATGGGGGCTTTTTCTCGCGGTGTAATTCAGCCCGCCAAGTCCACACTATCCTCTGAACAGCATCCCACCCCATCTTTGTAATTCCATGTTTCCCATGGCTAACCCACCTAACCGACACAACCCTGCACACCATGGACAATTTAGCATGGCCAATCCAACTAACTAGACTGTGGGAGGAAACTGGAGCACCCAGAGGAAACCCACACAGACACGGGGAGAATGTGCAAACTCCTGTCAAACAGTTTCCTGGAGGATGGAATTGAATGCAGGTCCCTGGCATTGTGGGGCAGCAGTGCTGACCACTGAGCCACTGATATCTGCTCTTCGTGTAAGTCAACTAACGATTGCAATTTCACTGAGTAATGTTTGTTTTGACTATAAATCCATATCTGTGTTTATTAAGAGACTTGGTTGATGGATGTTGTTGTTTTAAACCTGATATCGATGAGGTGTTTAACTGGCAATATTGGTAACTGGAAAATATACTTTTATTTTATATTGCATCCTGTGGAATATGGGATCAGAGCAATGATGCACTCCCCAGACTTGGTCCAAAGATCTGTACACAGAGACAATGTTTGCAGGAGTAAATGGGGAATATTCTCTTGATTCTAGGTGGTATTGAGGGACAGATCAATGGGATTAAGGAAGGAAGGCACATAGATGATGGAGAGAACAGCCTCCATTCCATACTGGTTATATTTCTCCAGTGAATACTCCTCCTTGTATTAAATATCTCAGTACAGTCAATATTGTATGTCCATAAACTGTTTTTGTTCTCTTTTCCTGCAGGTGATTTTGTGAAGATGTTTGTTGATGGGAGAGTGAAACTGTCCTTTTATCAGAGACAGGACACTCATGGCTGTGGGTGGACAAAGCAACAAAAGGTTTCATACAAAGATGGTCGGCTAATGGCCAGTGAAAGGTAAGCAGATAAATGTGGTGTGATCATAAGGAAGAGGAACAGGAGGAGGAGAGGAACAGGAGGAGGAGAGGAACAGGAGGAGGAGAGGAACAGGAGGAGGCTATCTGGCTCACTCAGCCTGCTCCACCATTCAATAAGCTCATCGCTGATTGCTGGATCGGGGATCACACATCAGTTTTAAACAGTTGATTGGTCAATCCCCAATGTGGGAAAATATGGAGGTTTCAGAAAGATATCGAAGGGTTCAGTGAGTGGGCACAGTGAGTGGGCACAGTGAGTGAGCACAGTGAGTGAGCACAGCGAGTGGGCACAGTGAGTGGGCACAGTGAGTGGGCACAGCAAGTGGGCACAGTGAGTGAGCACAACAAGTGGGCACAGCAAGTGGGCACAGTGAGTGGGCACAGTGAGTGGGCACAGTGAGTGAGCAGATGGAGTACAACATGGGACGATGTAAAGTTTATCACTTTGGCAAAAAAAGAGTGACAACAGAGTTTCTGCGCTGCAGTGGGATCCAGGTGTCCTGGTGCATGAGCCAGGTAAGGTTAGTGTGTACATGAGCCAGGTAAGGTTGGTGTTTACATGAGCCAGGTAAGGTTAGTGTGTGCATGAGCCAGGTAAGGTTGGTGTGTACATGAGCCAGGTAAGGTTAGTGTGTACATGAGCCAGGTAAGGTTGGTGTGTACATGCAGCGTGTAATCAAGGGGCTTGCAGCATTAATGAATGGGAAGGTGTTTTATGGATCAAATTAATTCTGTATTGATACCTTTAATCACAGTCAAAGCATTTTCAAAACTAACAAATTTGTCATCTTCAATAGTAAAAGTAAATGAAATTCATTCTTTATCACTTTGGATATGACACCGTCATCGGGGATGCCATATAAATCAGATTTGTCGATCTAGGTTTCAGAATAATCTCTCTCCATCTCCCTTCAAAACAAACTAGCCCCTGGCCGTCTACTGAATGGATCAGGATTGAATGAGTGTGCATTCGTTGCATCCCATAATTTGAAAACCATATAAAAATCAAACTGGACAATTCACAAATGTACATCCTTTTGTGAGGTAATTTCTGCACATCCGTCTTCCTTGTCTTCCCTCAGCATCATCCTTGAATGACTTGTTGAGACACACACACCCAAAGCTTGATCATTGAGCCTTGCCACAGAGAGTGGCTAAGTGCTTGGAGTGCATTGCCACGGGAGGTGGTGGAGGCAGATGCAATAGCAGCGTCTTGACAGAGACATAAATAGGCCGCGAATAGAGGGATATGGACCACATAGAGGCAAAAGGTTTTTCCTTTAGAAAGGTGTCGCGTGTCAGCACAGGCTTGGCGGGCCGAAGGGCCTGTCCCTGTACTGTCCTTCATTCTTTACAAATACATTAATAAGGAAGCAATGGCAGATATTTAAAAGGATATTTCCGAATGCTTGCAATAACTACGTTCCTGCTATTAAGGAAAAATTCAAGGGCGGATGCACTGTCTGGGGGTAATTAAAATAGTTACGGAAAGCATCAACCTTGAGAAGAAAGAACATAACTGAGTGACAGGTTAGATGACTGGTCAGAGTACAGAGAACGGCAGAGAATGATGATAAACTTAATCAAGACTAAAATAAATTGAAGCATAACAGGAAGCTTGCTTAAGAATTTCGCCAGGAATTTAAAAAGGAAAAGAATAAGCAACATGAATATTGGTCCTCTGCGGGGTGAGAATGAGGAGTTAGAAGTAGATGATAAGAAAACGAATCAGGATAATAAGGAATGGAATGGATCCATCAGACTGGGAAGTATCCAATCTCACCACAGTATCCGAGAAGGAAGGGAGGCAAAACAGCAAGCATCAGGCCATTCTGTCCTGGGGTATGTGTCATTACTGGGCACTTAGAAAACTCGAGGTAACTGGGAACAGGCACCACGGTTTGTGAAAGGAATTTCATATTTAATATATTTATTGGAATTCTTTGAAGGAGTTATGTGCTCTGGATAAAGGGGAGTCCACTGATGAACTGTACATAGGATTTTGACATTGTGATTATAAAAGGTTGCTTGGACAGGGTCAGACTCCCCTTCCCAACACCTGGGAGCAGCCACGTGACCAGGAAATATGGTGGACCCTCAGGTGAGCCTGAAACTTAAGTCTCTCCCTCTCCAGCGTACTCCTGGCAAATGTCCAAACCATTGAGAACAAATGGGTGAACTTAAAGCTAGACTCATCTTCCAAAGGTAATTGCTGTGTGCTGTTTTTAAGAGAGGTGACTCAATCCTGCTCCACCTGACTGTGCCTTACAACCTGAGGGTTTCTCAGTTCACTGAATGGGCTGCTCTGTGTCCTCGGCAAGGCTAGGGATGATGGGGTCTGACTCCCAGTCAACACCTCCTAGTGCTCAGGTGTGGCGACACTAGCCGGTTACTGCTCCCCAGGCCCTAGAATCTCTTCCGGTAAAGTGCTGTCCCTCCTCCCTGCTGCAGGCACCCAGCTCCACTATCCTGTCAGGAAGTGAAGTAAGTTAAAAATAACACAACACCAGGTTATACACCAACAGGTTTATTTGGAAGCACTAGCTTTCAGTGTGCTGCTCCTTCATCACGTGGTTGTGATTTTTAACTTTGTTCACCCCAGTCCAACACCGGCTCCTCCACATAACTACCGTTACAGACTGTATTAGTAACCGTGTATAAGGCTACATGTCAAAGAGATTAACCCAAGTGTTGCCCAACCAGAAACTAGCGATGAACCAGTAAATTTACAGATGACACTAAAGTCGGTGGAGTAGTGGACAGTGTGGAAGTATGTTACAGGTTGCAGGGGGACTTGGATAAACTGCAGAATTGGGCTGAGATGTGGCAAATGGGTTCAATGCAGCTAAATGTGAGGTGATGCACTTTGGGAAGAATAACAGGAAGGCAGAGTACTGGGTCGATGGAAAGATCCTTGGTAGTGTGGATGTGCAGAGGGATCTTGGTGTCCATGAACATAGATCCCTGACAGTTGCCACCCAGGTGGATAGCGCTGGTAAGAAGGCATATAGTGTGTTAGGTTTCATTGGTAGAGGGAGCCGCAATATCATGCTGCAACTATACAAAACGCTGGTGTGGCCGTACTTGGAATATTGTGTACAGTTCAGGTCGCCATATTTTGGGAAGGATGTGGAAGCATTGGAAAAGGTGCAGAGGAGATTTACCAGAATGTTGCCTGGTCTGGAGGGAAGGTCTTATGAGGAAAGGCTGAGAGACTTGAACCTGTTCTCATTGGCAAGAAGAAGGCGAAGGGGGGATTTGGTAGAGACGTACAAGATGATCAGAGGATTAGATAGGGGAGACAGTGAAAGTCTTTTTCCGAAGATGATGACGTCAGCTTGTACGAGGGGGCATAACCACACATTGAGGGGTGATAGATTTAAGACAGATGTCAGAGGCAGGTTCTTTACTCAGAAAGTGGTAAGGGCGTGGAATGCCCTACCTGCTAATGTAGTTAACTCAGCCACATTAGGGAGATTTAAACAATCCTTGGATAAGCACATGGATGATGATGGGATAGTGTAGGGGGACGAGGTGAGAATAGTTCACAGATTGGTGCAACATCGAGGGCTGAATGGCCTGTTCTATTGTTCTACGTTCTGTGTCCTATTAACATTGTAGAATGAATCTCAAACAACGATGAGACAGAGTACAGGAAGGAGATTGAGTGCTTAGCTGCAAGGTGCAAAGATAAGAATCTCTTCATCAACATCAACAAAATGAAAGAGCTGGTCATTGACTTCAGGAAGTGGAGTGGGGCACGGTCCTGTCTGCATCAATGCAGCCGAGGTGGAGATGATCGAGAGCGTCAAGTTGCTGGGAGTGATGATCAGAAACAGTCTGTCCTGGTGCACCCACGTTGACACCATGGTCAAGAAAGCACAGCAACATCTCGACTTCCTCAGGAAGCTAAAGAAATTCAGCATCTCCACAATGATTTAGCATGTCCACAATGACTCTTAACAATGTGTATAAGTGCACTATAGAAAGCATCCTCTCCTGGTGCATCACAGGGTGGTATACAAACTGGTCTGCCCAAGATTGCAAGAAACTACAGAGAGTCATGAACACAGCCCAGTCCATCACACAAACCAGCCTCCTATCCATTAACTCCACCTACACTTCCCGCTGCCTCAGGAGAGCAACTGACATCATCAAAGACCCCGCCCACCCCTGTTATAATCTCTTGCACCCTCTTTTGTCAGCAGAAGATATCCAAGTTTGAATACACGCAGACCCAGGTTCAAGATCAGCTTCTTCCCTGCTGTTATCAGACATTTCAACAGACCTCTCAAATATTAATCCTGATTGGCACAGGTGGCATGGTGGCTCAGTGGTTAGCACTGCTGCCTCACAGCGCCAGGGACCTGGGTTCGATTCCAGTCTTGCATGACTGTCTGTGTGGAGTTTGCATATTCTCCCTGTGTCTGTGTGGATGTGCAGGCCATGCTAAATTGTCCATAATGTCAGGTGCATTAGTTAAGGATAAATAAAGGGTAGGGGAATACATCTGGGTGAGTTATTCTTCAGAGGTCAGTGTGGAGTTGTTGGGTTGAAGGGTCTGTTTCCATACTGTAGGGAATCTAATCTAATATCTCACTTTGCACTTCCTCTGACACTGTAACACTGGATTCTGCCTGCTCCCCTGATGCACTTTGTATGTTATGATCTGCCTGTCGAGCACAAAACAACACTTTTTACTCGGTACGTGTGACAACAATAAATTCATCAATCAACCAACTTAGAGCTCATGGTGCTGTTAGATATTGACATGGATAGAAGATTGGCTGGTTGGCAGAAAACAGAGGATACATAAATGGGTCTTTTTAGATTGACAAGATGTGCTAAGTAGGGTTCTGCAGAGCTCTGTACTGATTCCTTAACTTTTTACAATTTATATTCTTGACTTAAACAGAGAATAACTGCAAAATTCTGAAATACAAAGGGACCTAGTTTTCGTACTTGAGTCACAGAAAGGTAGTATGTAGGCACAGACACTGAGTAAGAAGGTTAATGGAAAGCTATGCTTTATTATCCAAGAGTTGAACATTAAAAGTACGTGATGTCAGTAATACAGCTGCCTGATGAAGGAGCAGCGCTCCAAAAGCTTGTATTTTCAAATAAACCTGTTGGACTAGAACCTGGTGTTATGTGACTTCTGACTCAGTTATGCAGGACATTGGTGAGAGCACATCTCCAGTATGATGTGCAGCTTTCATCTCCTTATTGAAGGGAAAATATAAATGCATTGGATGCTGTTAAGAGGAAGATTCTAGATTAATAACCAGAATGTCTTATGCGCAAAGATTGAACAAATTGGGCTTGTTTTCACTGGAAGGTAAAAACAATGACTGCAGATGCTGGAAACCAGACTCTGGATCAGTGGTGCTGGAAGAGCACAGCAGGTCAGGCAGCATCCAACGAGCAGCGAAATCACTGGAAGGTAAAAGAGTGAAGGACTGTAATTCTGTCTCAGAATTGTTGGAGATGGATGCATTGGGTATTCTGAAGACAGAGGTGGAGAGATTCTCGTTAAGTAGGGGAATCAGGTTGTTAGAGATAGATGGGAAAGTGGATTTTGGAACACTAACATCAGCCATGATCCAATGGATTGGCAGAGAAGCATGAGGGGCTCAATGGCCTCCTCTTATTCCTAATTCATACACAAGGACATGCACAAAAGAATCCAACAGTGACTTTGGTTTTCCACCTGGTTTTATATTTGAGAATTGCCATGGGATTTAATTTTGTTGCTTTGGCTGTGCAGTCAAATATCACCATCTGATACCCTGTGGTTTCCATGAGATTATTTTTGAACCTTTTCACTCTGCCAGCCAGGAACTGGGCGTATCAGAATTCATGGATGGCTTCTCCTCATTGATGATGGGGGAAATCTGTGCTGGAGTTTTTGTTGCTGTGTGATAGTGAGTTGCTGGTAACAAACAAAGAGACCTTGGAGTGCAGTTTCATAGCTCCTTGAAAGTGGAGTCGCAGGTAGATAGGATAGTGAAGGAGGCATTTGGTATGCTTTCCTTTGTTGGTCAGAGTATTGAGTACAGGAGTTGGGAGGTCATGTTGCAGCTGTACAGGACATTGGTTAGGCCACTGTTGGAATACTGCGTGCAATTCTGGTCTCCTTCCTATCGGAAAGATGTTGTGAAACTTGAAAGGGTTCAGAAAAGATTTACAAGGATGCTGCCAGGGTTGGAGGATCTGAGCTATAGGGAGAGGTTGAACAGGCTGGGGCTGTTTTCCCTGGAGTGTCGGAGGCTGAGGGGTGACCTTATAGAGGTTTACAAAATTATGAGGGGCATGGATAGGGTAAATAGACAAGGTCTTTTCCTGGGGTGGGGGAGTCCAGAACTAGAGGGCATAGGTTTAGGGTGAGAGGGGAAAGATATAAAAGAGACCTAAGGGACAGCATTTTCACACAACGGGTGGTACGTGTATGAAATGAGCTGCCAGAGGAAGTGATGGAGGCTGGTACAATTGCAACATTTAAGAGGCATTTGGATGGGTATATGAATAGGAAGGGTTTGGAGGGACATGGGCCGGGTGCTGGTGGGTGGGACTAGATTGGGTTGGGATATCTGGTCGGCATGGACGGGTTGGACGGAAGGGTCTGTTTCCATGCTGTACATCTCTATGACTCTATGACTGGCCATTTTGGCATCAGGATCTTCGGTAGCCCTTGAGGTCCTTAGTTCTCTGAAGAAGACAGTTTTTCATGAGTGACTCCACCAAGTAGCTGCTGTTCTGAAATCTGTGTTGGAATCTGTTTAATTTGTTGCAAATATAGGCCAGTGAACATACTGCATTTGGTATGACAATCACTTTGATGATTTGAGGAGCCTTTCCTATGGATGCTCCTTGAGATGAGGCCAGTGGCTGGTGCCTATTCTCATTCTGCCTTTGGTCTTTCAGGTACCTTCTTCAGAGCTCGTGAACAGGAAGATCCAACCAACAACAGTCCCAGGTAGACAGCTACCGCACGAGATAAAAACACACACAAACACATCCCCAAACATACAATATCCAGAGCGAGAGAGATCTATACAGGCAGATCCCACACAGACAGACACTGCAGAGATCAATCCCATCGAGATCAGTACCAGATAGCTGGATCCTGGTCTCACGTAAAATTGGACTTTAGTCTCATTTATCGTGTGGTTACTGAGACTTCTTCCCTTATTTTCCCAGGTTGCTGGAGATGCTGAACCAAGTGAGGCTGGTCGACCTGGAGACCTGGCTGTGCACCCCATCCCCAGTGTTACCACGGCAGCAGCGCACCCCTCGCCATCTTACACGGCCAAGAGGTAGCATGGATCCAACAGAGGGGTAAGGGTCAACACCAAACAGCTGCTGCCAATCAGACATGGTATCAGCAGCTCCACATTACCCCTGACCCTCCAACAGTGCGGCACTCCCTCAGTACTGACCCTCCGACAGTGCGGCACTCCCTCAGCACTGACCCTCCGACAGTGCGGCACTCCCTCAGCACTGACCCTCCGACAGTGCGGCACACCCTCAGCACTGACCCTCCGACAGTGCGGCACACCCGCAGCACTGACCCTCCGACAGTACGGTGCTCCCTCGGCACCAACCCTCCGACAGTGCGGCACTCCCTCAGCACTGACCCTCCGACAGTACGGCACTCCCTCAGCACTGACCCTCCGACAGTGCGGCACTCCCTCAGCACTGATCCTCCGACAGTGCCCACTCCCTCAGCACTGACCCTCCGACAGTGCAACACTCCCTCAGCACTGACCCTCCGACTGTGCGGCACTCCCTCAGTACTGACCCTGCAACAGTGCGGCACTCCCTCAGCACTAACCCTCCAACAGTGCCCACTCCCTCAGCACTGACCCTCCGACAGTGCAGCATTCCCTCAGCACTGACCCTCCGACAGTGCGGCACTCCCTCAGCACAGACCCTCCAACAAGGATGTAATAAAATAGAAGCGCGTTTAGAAATGCATCATGTGGTCACACAACATGAGAATAGCTTCACGTTTCGGAAATTGTGTTTGACACATTTTCTAAGTTTCTCGAGTGGGCAAGATGGAGAGTAGCTAACAGTGAGTGGTAAATGTAATCTACTTGAAATTCCAAAAGGCATTTAAAAATATCCCATGCATTCATCAATTAATAAGATAAGAGGGCATGGTGTTGGAAGTTGTACATTAACATGGATAGAGGATTTGCTGATAGACAAGAGGCAATTGGATGAGGGCATTAGAGGCTGGGAATACTGCAGTGAGGAACTCCCCTCCTGACTCCCCAAACCCTGTCCACCATCTCCAAGGCACAAGTCATGAATGTGATGGAATACTCCCATTTGCCTGGATGGGGGCAGCTCCAACAACACTCAAGAAGCTCAACACCATCCAGGACAAAGTAGCCACTTGATTGGCACCACATCCACAATCACCACCTCCCTCCACCACCGACGCTCTCTTTCCTGAAAAAGGTGCATTTCCTAATTGGATGTGATTCAAGGAGCATGGAATACCTGGGTATTTTAGATTAAAGATTTCAGCAGAGGTGATGGAAAATAAAAGAACCTGCTGCTTTGGTTACCGGTAGAAGCAGGGGGACAGAGGCTACCTTCCAGCCATCAGCTTATGGCTGATTTCATTCAGGCTTCAAAAAGAGCGCATTTGTGAAAGATACCAGAGGTCAGGCTTGAGGTCAATGCCATGAGAGTTTTGTTTTATTTTGTTTACTTTAGTACAGCAGGAGTGAATAATTCATTAAGCAGTAAAAGCAAGAGGCAGAAGGAGAGAGAGTGAGAAAGAAAGGGAAGAGGCGAATTGGTCAGAGAGAAGTATTTGCAGCAATCTTCAGCCAGAAATGCTAAGCAGCCTCCTCCAGTGGTCCCCAACATCACAGATACCAGTCTCCAGATACCATCACAGATACCATTCACTCCACTTGATATCGAGAAACAGTTGGAGACACTGGATAGCATAAAGGCTACGAGTCCTGGCAACATTCTGGCAATAGCACTGAAGACACTGTGCTCCAGAACACACAAGGAGTAATTGGTTACTTCCAAAGATGTGTTTTATTTATAGCCAGGAACTGCGAATACTTCCAAAACCATTGGAGACTACACTCCACTCCGCAATGGAAACACAATGCTCCAGGATGAGGGAGTGGGCCCACACCTCCAGGGAATGGTCACGCTGATCACAGTCACCTGAACATTCCTGTTGATGCATTGTGCGGTGTGGTGCCATGTGTGAGCAGCCGATGGGGCCCTGAACCTGGGGAATGGCAGCCGTGTTCCTGAATCTGCCTGACCAGGCTGTCGTACTGTCATGGGAACAAAATGAACTGGTGTGACCTTTTAGGAAAGATGTGGAAGCTTTGGAGAGGGTGCAGAGGAGATTTACCAGGCTGTTGCCTGGAATGGAGAATAGGTCGTAAGAGGATAGGTTGAGAGTGCGAGGCCTTTTCTCATTGGAACGGCGAAGGATGAGGGGTGACATGATAGAGGTTTATAAGATGATCAGGGGAATAGATAGAGTAGACAGTCAGAGACTTTTTCCCCGGGTACAACAGAGTGTTACAAGGGGACATAAATTTAAGGTGAAGGGTGGAGTGTATGGGGGGACGTCAGGGGTGGGTTCTTTACCCATAGAGTGGTGGGGACATGGAATGCGCTGCCTGTGGGAGTGGCAGAGTCAGAATCATTGGTGACCTTTAAGCGGTAATTGGATAGGTACATGGATAGGTGCTTAAGCTAGGACAAATGTTTGGGCCAAAGGGCCTGTGCTGTGCTGTACTGTTCTATGTTCTATGACCTTACAGAGATGGTATCGCTCACTGTCCTGATCCAGTTGTGGGAGCAATGACTGAGAGATCCCACACAGGTCACCCTTTGACATTTGAAAAGTTCACAGCGGCTTCCCAGCTCCCAGGAAAGGGTGGCCCTCCCCATTCCTGTTGACCCCAGGTGCCATAACAGAATGTGGCACAGTTCCCTCACAGCGTCCCAGGGCATACGGAGCCTGCATCAATACTATACTTCACCCTCCTCCAGTCCCACTGCATTCTGTGGGGCCCTGTGGCTGCCAGCTCTCCCAGAGTCAGGTGCTTCCCAAGCTCTGTGGAGCTTTCCTATTATTCCTAAGCTTTCCAACAGCTCTGGTCCTCCTGCATCAGCGTTCAGCTTTTACATCCCCGTAAACCATAACCAACATCCCCGTAGGGTCTACCCCTCTCTTGCTGAAAATGACCTCTGTTGGGAACTCAAGGACTGAAGCAGGTTCTTAGCTCTGAGGAGAATCCGTGGGGAAAATGCGGAAAATAGACACATTTTAAAAGGGGAGAATACAAGAATGCAGCTTTGGAAAAGCAAGTGGAGATAACTGTGTGTGCAAAACTGTTACTGTCAGTGATGGTGTGCCAAGACAAAGCAACATCACTGCGTTTATCCAGGGAAATTTTCTTTCGCTTCTTTTAAATGTTACCAATTTGTCAGTTTCGGAGAACTCAGCATAACCCCCTTCGGAAGAGTGTTACAGGTTGCAGGGGGACTTGGATAAACTGCAGAATTGGGCTGAGAGGTGGCAAATGGAGATCAATGCAGCTAAATGTGAGGTGATGCACCTTGGGAAGAATAACAGGAAGGCAGAGTACTGGGTCAGTGGAAAGATCCTTGGTGGTGTGGATGTGCAGAGGGATCTTGGTGTCCATGAACATAGATCCCTGAAAGTTGCCACCCAGGTGGATAGTGCTGTTAAGAAGGTATACAGTGCGTTAGGTTTCATTGGTAGAGGGATCGAGTTCCAGAACGGCAATATCATGCTGCAACTATACAAAACGCTGATGGAATATTGTGTACAGTTCAGGTCGCCATATTTCGGGAAGGATGTGGAAGCATTGGAAAAGGTGCAGAGGAGATTTACCAGGATGTTTCCTGGTCTGGAGGGAAGGTCTTATGAGGAAAGGCTGAGAGACTTGAACCTGTTCTCATTGGCAAGAAGAAGGCTAAGGGGGGATTTGGTAGAGACATACAAGATGATCAGAGGATTAGATAGGGGAGACAGTGAAAGTCTTTTTCCGAAGATGATTACTTCAGTGTGTACGAGGGGGCATAGCTACAAACTGAGGGGTGATAGATTTAAGACAGATGTCAGAGGGAGGTTCTTTACTCAGAGAGTGGTAAGGGCGTGGAATGCCCTACCTGCTAATGTAGTCAACTCAGCCACATTAGGGAGATTCAAACAATCCTTGGATAAGCACATGGATGATTTTGGGATAGTGTAGGGGGACGAGCTGAGAATAGTTCACAGGTTGGTGCAACATTGCGGGCCGAAGGGCCTGTTCTGTGCTGTATTGTTCTATGTTCTATGTTCTATAACAACTATAGCACCAACCCTCTGATTGCTCGAGATGCAGTGATCCTGTGAAGGGGAATGAAAACAGAGAAGACAGGAATCCCAGAAGCGTGTAATATCCACACCTCTATGCCCTTGCTCTGATTTCACCAACAGAGCACAGATCAACTCCATTCAAAACCACTGAAAGCAAAAGCTCACAGAAGCATGTCATCAAGCAGTGAGCTAAAGAGCATCAGTGTGTGAGTAACTTTGAAGCATCATCTAAGAAAGGGATTGGATTATGGAACCAACTTCGTTAAAAGCACAATACTACAGATGCTGGAAATTTGAAATAAAAACAGGAAATGCTGGTGGAATTGGAGCATGAGTCATACTGGTGTTGAACATTACCTGGTTGTAGACTGGCTTTTTTTTGTGTTTGTTTGTCTTTCTGTGAACGTGGGCTGCGTATGTGTGTGATTTTTAAAAGAGATAACGTTTATGTTCCATGAATTATAAATCCTGTCCAATACCTGGAGTTATTTTCTTGTTATTGAAGGAGCCAATTATGGTTTGCTTTTAAAATCTTTATTCTTCACAAATAACACATCCAGGAATAATCAGGCGTAATTTCCAGGACATGACCTGAATGAATCATGACATCAATCTCAGTTCAAACATGGACGAAGGAGCTGAGGTGAGGTGTGAGTTACTGCCTTGGATATCGAGGCTGCATTTAACCAAGGGGTCTGAGCAAAACCGCAATCGATGGGGATCAGGGGACAAACCCTCCACTGGTTAGAGGGATACATGGCACATAGGGAAGTTGTCAGAGTGTGATGGACTACTTCACACTTGCCTGGATTAGAGCAGCTCCAACAACATTGTGGGCGGCACGGTGGCACAGTGGTTAGCACTGCTGCCTCACAGCGCCTGTAGACCCGGGTTCAATTCCCGACTCAGGCGACTGACTGTGTGGAGTTTGCACGTTCTCCCCGTGTCTGCGTGGGTTTCCTCCGGGTGCTCCGGTTTCCTCCCACAGTCACAAAGATGTGCGGGTCAGGTGAATTGGCCAAGCTAAATTGCCCGTAGTGTTAGGTAAGGGGTAAATGTAGGGGTATGGGTGGGTTGCGCTTCGGCGGGTCGGTGTGGACTTGTTGGGCCGAAGGGCCTGTTTCCACACTGTAAGTCTAATCTAATATATAAAAACACTCAAGATTAGCACCACATCCAAAAGAATCGAATCCTTCCATCACCCACACTCAGTAGCAGCAGTGTGTACCATCTACAAGATGCACTGCAGACATTTACTGAGGCTTCTTAGACAGCACTTTCCAAACCCATGACTACTTACATCTAGAATGACAAGGGCAGCAGATCCATGGGAACACCACCCCCTGCATGTGCCCCTCCAAGCCACTCACCATCCTGACTTGGAAATATATTGCCGTCCCTTCACTGTCACTGGGTCAGAATCCTGGAAGTCCCTCCCTAAGGGCATTGTGGGTCACATGGATTGCAGTGGTAAAAACAAGGACTGCAGATGCTGGAAACCAGAGTCTAGATTAGAGTGATGCTGGAAAAGCACAGCAGTTCAGGCAGCATCCGAGGAGCAGGAAAATCGATGTTTCGGGCAAAAGCCCTTCATCAGGAATAGAGGCAGAGTGCCTGAATGGTGGAGAGATAAGTGAGAGGAGGGTGGGGGTGGGGAGAAAGTAGCATAGAGTACAATAGTTGAGTGGGGGAGGGGATGAAGGTGATATGTCACGGAGGAGGTTGGGGGAAGGTAGCAAAGAGTACAATGGGTGAATGGGGGTGGGGGTGAAGGTGAGATGCATTGGAGGGCATCTTTAACCACGTGGGAAGGGAAATTATGGTCTCTAAAGAAGGAGGCCATCTGGTGTGTTCTGTGGTGGAACTGGTCCTTCTGGAAGCAGATGCGGCGGAGGCAGAGGAATTGGAAATACGGGATGGCATTTTTGCAAGAGTAGGGTGGGAAGAGGTGTAATCCAGGTGGGTTTGTAGAAAATGTCAGTGTCAAGTCAGTTGGGATTGGATATCCATGGTGAAGATGAGGTTTGGGGGCTGGGGAAACGGAAGTCTTGGAGGAGGTGGAGGGCGTGGGTGGTGTCTCAAATGTATGTGGATAGTTCCTGGACTAGGGGGGATAGGACAGTGTCGAGGTAGGTAGAAATGAGTTGAGTGGGGCAGGAGCAGGCTGAGACAATGGGTCGGCCAGGGTGGTCAGGCTTGTGGATCTTGGGAAGGAGATAGAACCGGGCAGTGCGGGGTTTCCGGACTATGAGGTTGGAAGCTGTGGGTTGGAGATCTCCTGAGATGATGAGGTTCTGTATGGTCTGGGAGATGATGGTTTGGTGATGGGGGTGGGGTCATGGTCGAGGGGGCAGTAGGAAGAGGTGTCCTCGAGTTGGCGTTTGGCTTCAGCGGTGTAGAGGTCAGTGCGCAAGACTACCACTGCGCCCCCTTTATCCACTGGCTTGATGGTGAGGTTGGGATTGGAGCAGACGTACTGGAGGGCTGCGTGTTGTGAGGGTGAGAGGTTAGAGTGGGGGAGGGGGTAGGCAGGTTGAGGCAGTTAATGTCCCGGCAGCAGTTAGAAATGAAGAGGTCGAGGGCAGGTAATAGGCCAGCGCGGGGTATCCAGGTGGATGCAGTGGTTTAAGAAGGCAGCTCACCCCCACCTTCTCAAGGGGCAACTAGGGATGGGCAATAAATACTGGCCGAGAAAGTGATGCCCAGATTCCATGAATTAATTAAAAAAAGATAATCAAACACTGGAAAAGTGGAATAAGAGGATTCAAAAGATTTTAGCAGAATACTATTCAGACATATTGGTCAGGCTTTGATCTTCCTCTGAGTCAAGAGACAGAGAGAAGTTCTAACGGAGATCTTTAAAATTACACAGTGTCCCCTGGAGTGAATCTGGAGAAACTGTTTCTAACTTTGAAGGAGTTCAGAACAAGGGGCTGTGATTTTAAGAGTGTGCCTGACAAATGTAAGAGGCTTGTTTAGCCTGAGGCTGGTGAGAGTGGGGATTTCACTCTGTGTGTGGGCCTGCTCTACTGCCTGGTCTTGGCCTGTTTGATGGTAATCTAAATACACATTCGGGTGAAAGGGATGGAGGGATATTGGTGTAAAAAAGGAGATGGTGGATGGAGTGTGAATAGAGACTCACTCAGAGAGGATGGGGATTCTGGAGGCAAATGTGGGATGACACTGGTGTGAAGCTTCAACACTTGCCTAGACCAGATGGGCAGAGTGGTCTGTTTCTGTTTTCTCCATTCTATGGAGCTAGCTGACGATGTTGGGAAGGAGAGGGGTCATCATGGGAGTCAGTCCAGATACTGTGACTGACTTCAGCTCAATTACCTCCTCAAATGAAAGGTAATGCAACTGATGGTGATAAAGTTTCTTTTGTTTGGTTGCTGGAGAAACTGTTGGGTCTAGGCCCAATCAGTCTGACCCAACAAAAGAGCCTGCCCTGACACTGTTATCAAACGCAAGATCAGTGCCTTGTAAAACTCTCCATGACCAGGCCGTGATGCCAGTCTGCTTCTGACTGGAAAGTTTGATGAGCTGATCTTGCCAGGTTCACCCAAATCAGACAGCTCAGAAAGCAGCCATTGGGCTCACAAACCTTTACCAGCTCATTCAAAAACTTTAGTCCCACTGCAGTGCTCTTCACACAACCCGGAAAGGATCTCTTCACACAACCTGGAAAGCATCTCTTCACACAACCTGGAAAGGACCTCTTCACACAACCCGGAAAGGATCTCTTCACACAACCCGGAAAGGATCTCTTCACACAACCCGGAAAGGATCTCTTCACACAACCCGGAAAGGATCTCTTCACACAACCTGGAAAGGATCTCTTCACACAACCTGGAAAGGACCTCTTCACACAACCTGGAAAGGATCTCTTCACACAACCTGGAAAGGATCTCTTCTTTCCCAATTTCTCCATTTCCCTTTTGAAAGTTTGAATTCGATTTGCTGCCATTGCCTTTTCAGGCAGTGCGTTCCCTCCACAACATCTCACTGCATCAAGCGTTTGCCAGGCTGCTCTGTGAACAGGAGAGAGAAGGAAGAGTTAAATCTGAAGGGAGGTGTCAAAGAAAGGAAGTAATTGAAGGGATGGAGAGTAGAGAGCGTTAGTGAGAGAATAAAGAATGAATGATAGAAAGGGTGAATGAGTACAGCAAACGGAGATGACGGATGGAGAATTGGAGATTAGAGGGGAGAAAACACGTCGAAGGGAGACCAGGAGTGAGCGCAGGACAATGAAAGGACAGACACAGAATGTAAAGTAACGATGGCCTGCCAGGATATAGGTCTGCTCTCTCATTAAAGAGTGATGACTGATCATGACTTAACCTTAGGGTCAGCATAAGCCAGAGGAGAGCCCTCAGCCATTGCAACAATTGAACCCACATTGTTTGTGTTAATCTGCATCACAAGCCAGCAGTCTAGTCAACCGAGCTACCCAAACTCCACAGAGCAGCACTGTCTTTACTCTGAGCATCCCTATGCAATGACAAATATTCCGGCATGGACTCAACAGTACACTGAACATTAACCAGCACAGTGTCACATAACCAGCACACCAGCACACTGAACATTAACCAGCACAGTGTTACACAACCAGCATATAATCAGCACACTGACACATAACCTGCACAGTGTCACATAACCAACACACTGAACATTAACCAGACCAGTGTCACATAACTACACATAACCAGCACACCAGCACACTGAACATTAACCAGCACAGTGTCACATAACCAGCACACTGACACATAACCAGCATACTGATACATAACCAGCACTTAAGCACCACACTGATACATAACCAGCACATTGACACATAGCCAGCGCGTAACCAATGCACTGATGCATAACCACCACACTGAATCACAACTAATGCATTAAGCAGCACATTGTCACATATCCAGTGCATCAGCAACACATAACCAGCACACTGACACATGACCAGCACACTGTTACATAACCAACGCACTGACACATAACCAGCACACTGACACATGACCAGCACACTGTTACATAACCAACATACTGACACAGAACCACACACTGATACATAAACAGCACACTGACACATAACCAATACATAACCAGCACACTAACACATAACCAGTGCTTAACTAGCACACAGATACATAACCAGCATATTGACACATAACCAGCACATACTGATACATAAACAGTATACTGACACTTAACCAACACAGTGTCACAGAACCAGCATACTGAATCAAAACAGCACGGTAGCTCAGTGGTTAGCACTGCTAACGCACAGCACCAGGGTCCCGGGTTTGATTCCAGCCTCAGGTGACTATCTGCGTGGGGTTTGTACTCTCTCCCCGTGTCTGTGTGGGTTTCCTCATGCTGGCCAGGTTAAATTGCCCATAGTGTTAGGTGCATTAGTCAGAGGGGAATGGGTCTGGGTGGGTTACTCTTTGGAGGATTGGTTGGGCCGAAGGGCCTGTTTTTTCACTGTAGGGAATCTAATCTAAAACTAACAGATAAACAGCATACTGTCACATAACCAGTGCATCACTAGCACAATGACACATAACTGACACATAACCAGTGCTTAAGCAGCACACTGAAACATAACTAGCACATTACCAGCCTGCTGAAACATAGCCAGCACACTGACACACATAACCAGTATAAAACCAGCACAATGACATATAACCAGTGCAATAAGCAGCACATAACTAGCACACTGACACAAAATCAGCAGATAACCAGCACACTTACACATAACCAGCACAATGACACATAACCAGCACAATGACACATAGCCAGCACAATGACACATAACCAGCACAATGACACATAGCCAACACAATGACACATAGCCAGCACAATGACACATAACCAGCACAATGACACATAGCCAGCACAATGACACATAGCCAACACAATGACACATAGCCAGCACAATGACACATAGCCAACACAATGACACATAGCCAGCACAATGACACATAACCAGCACAATGACACATAGCCAGCACAATGACACATAGCCAACACAATGACACATAGCCAGCACAATGACACATAGCCAGCACAATGACACATAACCAGCACAATGACACATAGCCAGCACAATGACACATAGCCAACACAATGACACATAACCAGCACAATGACACATAGCCAACACAATGACACATAGCCAGCACAATGACACATAGCCAACACAATGACACATAGCCAGCACAATGACACATAGCCAACACAATGACACATAGCCAGCACAATGACACATAACCAGCACAATGACACATAGCCAGCACATAACCCAGACATAATCAAGTGGCTGCTTTGTCCTGGATGGTGTCAAACTTCCAGAGTGTTGTTGGAGCTGCCTCCATCCAGGCACGTGGGGAGTATTCCATCACACTCCTGACTTGTGCCTTGGAGATGGTGGGTGAAAATGTGTTGCTGGTTAAAGCACAGCAGGTTAGGCAGCATCTCAGGAATAGGGAATTCGACGTTTCGAGCATAAGCCCTTCATCAGGAATGAGAGAGAGTAGCCAAGCAGGCTAAGATAAAAGGTAGGGAGGAGGGACTTGGGGGAGGGGCGATGGAGATGTGATAGGTGGAAGGAGGTCAAGGTGAGGGTGATAGGCCGGAGTGGGGTGGGGGCGGAGAGGTCAGTAAGGAGATTGCAGGTTAGGAGGGCGGTGCTGAGTTGAGGGAACCGACTGAGACAAGGTGGGGGGAGGGGAAATGAGGAAACTGGAGAAATCTGAATTCATAGTCCGTGTGGGATCAGTCGGTTCCGTAGACAGGTGCTGAGGAAGGAGATGTGGCTGTGGTAACGAGTCTGTTTGAGAACGTGGCTGAAGAGTTTCTGGGCAGAGGAGATGACCTGGGGGGTGCAGTGAGAGAGAGACTCACTGAAATCCTTGTAGAGGGAGGAAGAGAGCTTCTTCAAGGAAGGCATCCTTGCAAGAAGATTCGCAGAAGGTTAAAATCACTCGAATGATCTCCAGCATCTGCAGACCTCATTTTTTACTCGAAGCCTCTCCGCCCGCACCCCACTCCAACCTATCACCCTCACCTTGACCTCCTTCCACCTATCCCACCACCATCGCCCCTCCCCCAAGTCCCTCCTCCCTACCTTTTATCTTAGCCTGCTTGGCTACTCTCTCTCATTCCTGATGAAGGGCTTATGCTTGAAACGTCGAATTTCCTATTCCTGAGATGCTGCCTGACCTGCTGTGCTTTAACCAGCAACACATTTTCAGCTGTGATCTCCAGCATCTGCAGACCTCATTTTTTACTCGAAGATTTTAACCTTCTGCGAATCTTCTTGCAAGGATGCCTTCCTTGAAGAAGCTCTCTTCCTCCCTCTACAAGGATTTCAGTGAGTCTCTCTCTCACTGCACCCCCCAGGTCATCTCCTCTGCCCAGAAACTCTTCAGCCACGTTCTCAAACAGACTCGTTACCACAGCCACATCTCCTTCCTCAGCACCTGTCTACGGAACCGACTGATCCCACACGGACTATGAATTCAGATTTCTCCAGTTTCCTCATTTCCCCTCCCCCCCACCTTGTCTCAGTCGGTTCCCTCAACTCAGCACCGCCCTCCTAACCTGCAATCCTCTTCCTGACCTCTCCGCCCCCACCCCACTCCGGCCTATCACCCTCACCTTGACCTCCTTCCACCTATCCCACCTCCATCGCCCCTCCCCCTAGTCCCTCCTCCCTACCTTTTATCTTAGCCTGCTTGGCTACTACTCTCTCATTCCTGATGAAGGGCTTATGCTCGAAACGTCGAATTCCCTATTCCTGAGATGCTGCCTAACCTGCTGTGCTTTAACCAGCAACACATTTTCACCTTGGAGATGGTGAACAGGCTTTGGGGAGTCAGGAGGGAGTTACTGGGCACAGAATACCCAGCCTCTGACTTGTTCCTGTAGCCGCTGCAATCATAGGCTGAGTCCAGCTTAGTTTCTAGTCAGTGGTAACCTGCAGGATGTTGGGAATGAAGGGGGAGAATGAATGAAAATGTTAGGAAATCATGGATGTAATCCATATAGAGAAACTGTTCAGAGGATATGGATATGGGAATGATGTATATGCCTCTGTTACAGTTTTTGTGACGGACTCTGTGACAGTCTCTGCAATGGACTCTGTGACCGTGTTTCTGATGGTGTCTGTGACCGTGTTTCTGATGATATCTTTGACAGTGTTTCTGATGGTGTCTGTGTTTGTGTTTCTGATTGTGTTTCTGATGGTGTCTGTGACGGTGTTTCTGACGGTGTCTGTTTTGGTGTTTCTGATGGTGTCTGTGATGGTGTTTCTGATAGTGTCTGTGATGGTGTTTCTGATGGTATCAATGACAGTGTTTCTGATGGTCTCTGTGCTGGTGTTTTTGATGGTGTCTCTGACAGTGTTTCTGATGGTGTCTGTGATGGTGTTTCTGATAGTATTTGTAAGTGTTTCTGATGGTGTTTTTGACAGTGTTTCTGATGGTTTCTGTGATGGTGTTTCTGATGGCGTCTGTGAAAGTGTTTCTGACTGTGTTCTTAACTGTTTCTGATGGTGCTTGTGATAGTGTTTCTGATGGTGTCTGTGAGGGTGTTTCTGATGGTGTTTATGGCAATATTTCTGATGATGTCTGTGACAGAGTTTCTGATTATGTCTGTGATGGTATCTGTGATGGTGTTTCTGATGGTGTCTGTGACGGTGTTTCTGATGTTGACTGTGTTGTCATTTCTGATGGAGTCTGTGACAGTGTTTCTGATGGTGTTTCTGATGTTCTCTGTGATGGAAATCAGATGATGTTTCAGTTGGTGCCTGTGATGGTGTTTCTGATGGTGTCTTTGGCAGTGTTTCTAATGGTGTTTTTGGGGTGTTTCTGATGGTACCTGTGATGGTGTCTGTGACAGTGTTTCTGATGGTGTCTGTGTTGGTGTTTCTGATGGTATCTGTGACAGTGTTTCTGATGGTGTCTGTGACAGTGTTTCTGATGGTGTCTGTGTTGGTGTTTCTGATGGTATCTGTGACAGTGTTTCTGATGGTGTCTGTGACTGTGTTTCTGATGGTGTCTGTGTTAGTATTTCTGACTGTGTTTCTGATGGTGTCTTTGACAGTGTTTCTAATGGTGTTTTTGGGGTGTTTCTGATGGTGTCTGTGACAGTGTTTCTGATGGTAACTCTGACGGTGTTTCCGATGGTGCCTGTGATGGTGTTTCTGATGGTGGTGGTCATGGTGTCTGTGATAGTGCTTCTGATGGTATCTGTGACAGTGTTACTGATGGTATATGTGGTGGTGTTTCTGATGGTGCCTGTGAAATATTTCTGATGGTATCAGTAACGTTGTTTCTGATGGTGTTTTTGATGGTGTTTCTGATGGTGTCTGTGATGGTGTTTCTGATGGCGTCTGTGACAGTGTTTTTGATGGTATCAATAACAGAGTTTCTGATGTTGACTGTTTTGTCATTTCTGATGGTGTCTGTGACGGAATTCAGATGGTGTTTCAGTTGGTGCCTATGACGGTGTTTCTGATGGTGTCTGTGTTAGTGTTTCTGATGGTGTCTGTGTTAGTGTTTCTGATGGTATCTGTGACAGTGTTTCTGATGGTGTCTGTGTTAGTGTTTCTGACTGTGTTTCTAACGGTGTTTTTAGGGTGTTTCTGATGGTACCTGTGATGGTGTCTGTGACAGTGTTTCTGATGGTGTCTGTGATAGAGTTTCTGATGGTGTCTGTGACAGTGTTTCTGATGGTGTCTGTGACAGTATTTCTGATGGTATCTGTAACGGTGTTTCTGATGGCGTCTGTGACAGTGTTTCTGATGGTATCTGTAACGGTGTTTCTGATGGTGTCTGTGACAGTGTTTCTGATGGTATCAGTGACAGTGTTTCTGATGGTATCTGTGACAGTGTTTCTGATGGTGTATGTGGTGGTTTTTCAGATGATGTTTGTGACAGTGTTTCTGATGGTGACTGTGTGGGTTTTGGACAGTGTTTCTGATGGTGACTGTGATGGTGTTTCTGATGGTGTCTGTGACAGTGTTTCTGATGGTATCAGTGACAGTGTTTCTGATGGTATCTGTGACAGTGTTTCTGATGGTGTATGTGGTGGTTTTTCAGATGATGTTTGTGACAGTGTTTCTGATGGTGACTGTGTGGGTTTTGGACAGTGTTTCTGATGGTGACTGTGATGGTGTTTCTGATGGTGTTTGTGACAGTGTTTCTGATGGTGACTGTCTTGGTGTTTCTGATGATGTTTGTGACAGTGTTTCTGATGATGTTTGTGACAGTGTTTCTGATGGTGTCTGTGATGGTGTTTCTGATGGTGTTTGTGACAGTGTTTCTGTTGGTGTCTGTGACAGTGTTTCTGATGGTGTCTGTGATGGTGTTTCTGATGGTGTCTGTGACAGTGTTTCTGATGGTGACTGTGTTGGTGTTTCTGATGGTGTTTTTGACAGTGTTTCTGATGGTGTCAGTGATGGTGTTTCTGATGGTGACAGTGATGGTGTCTGTGATAGTGCTTCTGATGGTATCTGTGATAGTGTTTCTGATGGTGTTTGTTGTGGTTTTTCTGATGATGTTTGTGACAGTGTTTCTGAGGGTGACTGTGATGGTTTTTGACAGTGTTTCTGATGGTATCTGTGACAGTGTTTCTGATGGTGTCTGTGATGATGTTTCTGATGGAGTCTGTGGCAGTGTTTCTGATGGTATCTGTGATGGTGTTTCTGATGGTGTCTGTGATGGTGTTTCTGATGGTGTCTGTGATGGTGTTTCTGCTGGTGTCTGTGACGGTGTCTGTGACAGTATTTCTGCTGGTGTCTGTGACAGTGTTTCTGATGGTGTCTGTGATGGTGTTTCTGCTGGTGTCTGTAACCATGTTTCTGAAGGTGCATGTGACAGTGTTTCTGATGGTGTCTGTGACGGTGTTTCTGATGGTGTCTGTGATGGTGTTTCTGATGGTGACTGTCTTGGTGTTTCTGATGATGTTTGTGACAGTGTTTCTGCTGGTGTCTGTGACAGTGTTTCTGCTGGTGTCTGTGACAGTATTTCTGATGGTGTCTGTGACAGTGTTTCTGCTGGTGTCTGTGACAGTGTTTCTGATGGTGTCTGTGACGGTGTTTCTTCTGGTGTCTGTGATGGTGTTTCTGATGGTGTCTGTGGCAGTGTTTCTGCTGGTATCTGTGACAGTTTTTCTGCTGGTGTCTGTGACGGTGTTTCTGATGGTGTCTGTGATGGTGTTTCTGATGGTGTCTGTGACAGTGTTTCTGATGGTGTCTGTGACGGTGTTTCTGATGGTGTCGGTGACAGTGTTTCTGATGGTGTCTGTGAGGGTGTTTCTGATGGTGACTGTGAGGGTGTTTTTGATGGTGTCTGTGACAGTGTTTCTGATGGTGTCTGTGAGGGTGTTTCTGATGGTGACTGTGAGGGTGTTTCTGATGGTGTCTGTGAGGGTGTTGTGTTGAGAACAGTGGTTACTGTTTTGGGGCTGGTAGAAAAGCTGAAGCCGGAGAAAGTGAGGTCTGTAGATGCTGGAGATCAGAGCTTAAAAATGTGTTGCTGGAAAAGCGCAGCAGGTCAGACAGCATCCAAGGAACAGGAGAATCGACGTCTCCTGTTCCTTTGATGCTGCCTGACCTGCTGCACTTTTCCAGCAACACATTTTTAAGAAAAGTTGAAGCAGCCAATCAGAGTGAGATCAGGCCTGTGTGTAGGAGGAATTGGTGAGAGGCTGCTGTCCAACCATAGGCTGGTCTCTCTCTCTCTGTCTCTCTCTCTCTCTCGTGTTTACCCTGAAGTAGTCTTTGAATGGATCATTCAGATGTCATGGAAGGGTTAGGTCAAGCTGTTGCTGTGACCAGGGAGATCCTCAGCATCAAAGGGTAATGTCCTGCTGGGTTTGGCCGGGTAATTGTACCAAAGGAGGGTGTCAGAGGTAGGGAGCAGAATGTGGACGGTTCCGACCTGAAAGGTTGACTCCTCTTCCCCTCCGTGCTGCTTGACTGGTAGTGCTTTGTCCAGCTCCACGTTTCATCCACAGCAGAATGGAGATTCAAAGGGAGTGGGAAGAGAAGGACGCTTGAGGTGAGGAGCAGAATGAGGCAGAAGTCCCAGTGGAAAGGAGGTGGCAAGTGAAGCTAGTGAGTGGCTGAAAAAGCAGCAGTTTTAAACCTGTAACCAAACTGGCTGTCAGGCAAACTTGTCATCATTTTTAAATTCTTTGTCAATGATTGTGGATTTTCTCACTTGAACCTGCCTAAATCCAGGAGCTATTGTATAGGGAATATGTAATAGCTACCTGAACACTCCCAACAGTTATACTTCAATCTGAATTTAAAATGCAATAAATTGGGTTGCAGCTGCATGTTTTGAATGTTCCATCTTTGAAACCAAATGTGAATCTTCACTTTAGGGCTGCATCAGTTCAGGAAGTGCCACCTTTGATGGACTCTGCTGAAGATTGTAAATTGGTAACTTTCAATCTGAGTTTGAGAGCTGAGGTGCAGTAAATGGAGCTTTAATATCTCATTAAGATGTTCTAGCTTCCAATGGAACCTTATTGGCTTTGATCTCACTGGTGTGCAGACTTTGCAATTCAGATTATGGCATTTTGTGTCCAAAAGTTTGCATCTGTTATATTGAAAGAAACTCTTGGTGCTAATGTATGCCTATTGTCTTATGCAAATTAAAACACTGTGGTATGTAAGAAATAAATGCTTTCCTTGTTTTTGTGGCTTTAAGTTTAATGGAAGATTAATTATTATTGAGGATATTGATAAATTCCTCAGATTCTGTTATTTGTGAGTCTAAATGCCCCATATGTCAACAACAATTCACAAGGTAGTGTTACGATGCATCACTTTAATAAATATGTTGATGAGAATGAAGAAAGAAACCCCTAAAAACCAAGAAGTCCTTTCAGGAAAATGACCAGAAGAATTCATGGAGGGAAAACCGTATTGGCCCTCGGTCTGTGATCCTGTCAGTGACAGTGTTATTGCTGCAGGGGTCTCTAGGATGGTCTCTGACAGTGTCTGTGACAGTCTCTCTGATGGTCTCGGTGCTGCAATGGTCTCTGTTTGTGTGTCTGTGACGGTCTCTGTTGGTCAGAGTCTGCCTGTGTTCCTGTGCGGTGTTTGTACCTAGTGCTGTGAGCAGCCCAAGCGATTGATGAAACATTACAACAGAACTACTTGCGGATATGTTTCAAGCATTGTTGTAAAGCTACTCCTTTTGGCTCCAGTTCTGAAAGAGCCAACACATTCCACAGACTGTGGTATTTAAGAGGTGATCTCAGACTGGGAGCAAGCAGAAGACCAGGGACCTGCTGGGTCACTTTAAACCTGAGTTCTCCTTCTCTCTCCCACTATCTCTCACTCCTCATCAGTATCTCTCTTGCTGTCTGACCTGCTCACCCCATCAGATTCTCCCCATATGTCTGTCCCCGTTACATCTCTTGTTGCTCCTGTCTCTCTCTCCATCCTAGTTCTCCCAATCCTCTCTCTCTCAACTCACCAACTGTTCTGTCTCTTCACGTTGCAACAATATCTCTCCTCACCCTAACCCTTTCATTCTCTCTCTCTCTCTCTCCTCCAGTCACTACGCCCCTTATCTATATCGCTTCCTCCCGTTTCTTGTATTCTTTCTCTATCTCTTTCTTCGTTACCTTACTCTCTATTCATTTATCTTCTTTTCTCATTCAATTCCCACTTGCTTCTCCTTTGCTTTCCTTTTCTCTCTCTGTTCCACTAAAGAAATTCTCTTTCTCTTTCTCTCTTTCTCTTTTCTCTCTCTCATTCTCTCATTCTTTCCCTCTTTCTATCTCTCTCTCTGAGGAAGCGATGGTCATTTTCGAGAAGGTTGTGACCTTTATTCGGTGGCGTTTGAGGAGACGTTCGGGCTCCTACAGGAAGGGCTCATGGAGGAGTCAGAGTTACACAGTGACTGAGTCCAGGTACTGGGTTCAAGACTTGTATCGTTTTGTTGAGGCTGCACTATGTTAATGAGACAGGAACCTTTGCTTTAGAAAATGATGTGTTCATTTATCCCCTATTCACAAAGGAAATCATTACAAATGTGTTTAATTTTGTTTCATGGGCGTCCGTAGCCCAGTTAAGTTGCAGACTAAATGTGTTTGATCTACACAGGCATTGTCTTTACAACTTCTGGAAAATAAAAATGCAAATGTTCAAAAATATAATAGTGTTTATAATAATTCTCATAAAATGGAAGCAATACTGAGATAGAGAGAGAGAGGAGGTGAGAACTTTAACCCAGTGAGTGACAATTCTCTCAGAGTGCATGACTTGGGATGGAGGGAGATAAAGATGTTGCCAATCTGGTTGGACAGCGACCCTCAGTTGAAGGGAGGGATGCAGGTGTTATGAATGTTGTTTGATTGGAGCCAATGTATCTGCTTTGGGCAAGGTTGGAGATGGCAAGTGACACCGCAGCAGTTCCTAAAGGATGAGAGAGGGTAAGGGTCTGAGAGGAGGTTCCAGTGGAGGACAAATATTGGAGGTGGGTGAAAAGATTCAATCATTTCCAGGAAGACTCCTGAGCAGAGGTGCAGGTGATGGTAAAGGACCTCATGTTGTGAGGGTGTAAGAGGGTAAACTGAGGCCTTTGCTAAGGACAGGTCATTCAGTGAAAGTGAGACTACAGCAAAGGATGAGACTGAAAAGCAAACTAGAACGAGAGGAAAGTGAAGTGAAACAACAATCTGGAAGGTGGTTTTCTCTAGGAGTTGTTAAATCTGACAGTTCTTGAAAGGGTGAATCCTTTTTTGTTGAAGAGTAAGAGACAGTGCAATCACAGAATCACCAAATTGATGTGGCATGGAAGGTGGTCGGAAGGGCTTATGCCCGAAACGTCGATTCTCCTGCCCCTTGGATGCTGCCTGACCTGCTGCGCTTTTCCAGCAACACCTTTTCAGCTCTGATCTCCAGCATCTGCAGACCCCACTTTTTCCTCGAAGATTTGGCCCATTGTGCCTTCACCAAGAAACCTGGAATTCGGGACTGTGTGTGTGACAGGGAACTGGAGCTTGAGGTCAAGGAGAACTCAACCTGAACTGAAACAGGGAGAAACTAGGACCTTTGTGAGAGTGCATTATAGCCTTGAGTTTCAGACAAGTGCAGTGAGATCCCAGGTCTGTGTTCCAATTCAGACACTCCCATATTGTCACAAACTGAATGAAGATCCAGTCAGCAACGACATGCTTTAGAAAAGGGAGATAGATGCTGTGCACGTTGTGAGGTGAGAGTGAGGGAGGCGGGGGGGGGCGCTGAAGTCAGGAGATGCTCAGATACTAACACTGTTCCATCATAATCCCAACAGAATGTTTCAGCGAAAGGAAACTTGGAGCAGGGATCTGCAGAACCCATCAATGTCCCATTCATCTCCACCGGCTCCAGGACTCCAGGCAAACACATTATCCAATGGCCAGGCGGTGAGGAAGAGGAGGCGGCTGCCCCCAAACCCTGGGGGTCTCCTCTCCAAGAATGCAGGTACATGGAACTGTGTGAGAACACCCCCCTCTCAACAAGAAACACTTCTCATTGAGATAACATCTTTCACATAACAATATGTTCCAAGTGACGAGCAGCAGTGATATCAACAAAAACATTTTTGACACTGAAGCACAAGAGAGATTAGGACAACTCTCCAGAAACAGGGTCACAACTGGGAAGGACGACAGGGGTCTAGAGGTGGATAATGTATTGTCGGAGTTGTACACTGCATCGCATGGTTCATCTTTAATTGCAAACACTCCCAGGACAGGGACAGCACAGGGTTAGATCAGAGTAAAGCTCCCTCTACACTGTCCCTATCAAACACTCCCAGAACAGGGACAGCAGAGGGTTAGATCAGAGTAAAGCTCCTTCTACACTGTCCCTATCAAACTCTCCGGGGAGAACAAGGAGGTTTATTTTAAATCGATGTGAGCTTTGATTTTAGATGTCAGGAGGAGAGGGTGATGTTGAGCTCAGAAGGTTGGTGAGTTCAGATTGTGACTCTATGGAGAAATATCTGATGCTGTTGCTCTGCACAATCCTGTTTTCTGGAGAATGCGTTATTGTTTCTGAGAAGCAGCGAATAGAATCGACACTTGAATCTCAGCTTTTGTGCATAAAACCTGTGTGATGTCCTTGACAAATGTAATTTCAAAATTCTTGCCATTTACATTATTTACATTTTTATTCAAAGACAAAACCTATTGAGAGACTTTGTTGTTTGTGATGGATTGTTATGTGGTGTTTTGTAAAATTGAACTGGTCTAGGTTTGCATTATAGCCTTGAGTTTCAAAGAAGTGCAGTCAGCTGCCAGGTCTGTATTCCAGCTCAGGCACTCTCAAACTGAATGAGGATACAGTCAGGAACAAAGTGCTTTAGAAAAGGGAGGTAGATGCTGTGCACATTGTGAGGTGAGGTTGAGCCCCAGCACCAGCTATATTCTGGTGGTGCTGAGTTTAATATGTGAGCAGGCTGAGGGTTAAGTGTGGTTTTATGACGACGTGTGGTGCTTGGCAATTCAAGTGCAGGCAAACAGGAAAAGGCTGAATGTGTTTGAGGGTGTAATCCTGTTCTCCCTCTCCCCAAGGTGTGGAGCCAGAACTGAGAGGAATCCTAACGCGCAGGGTTTGGCATCGCAGAGCTCACTCCCTCTGCAAGGCAAGCTGCTGGTTTGATGACTCTGGCCCCCAGCCCTTTACTGGTCAAGGAGTGACCGTGGAAGGACCTCTCTGTTACTAACCCAGTTCCAGGACACACCAGACCCTCTCTCAGGGGCTACCCCTGTCACTGTGTGTTTGGTGAAGGCTGCGAGTATTGGAGAGCTGCTGATGGGGAAATGACATCGTGTTAATTGACAAACCAGTCAGCAAGATCCACACGCAAGCTCTCGAGTCACCCACATCTGTCTGTCGGATTCATCGGTGTGACCAAGGGATCTTAATGCAGTGAGAACTTCCAGTGTGTGTCCCACATTACACCAGAAACCACATTCCAAAACTTACTGCATTGACACACAGACATGCCAAGCTACACAGCTGTCTTTCATTGGAACCTCCTGCATTTATACACTCAGCCTCAGCAAATAGTGATTATCAGTCCCACACAAACACACACTGGGATAGAGTCCCACACACACACTGACTCTCACTGGGATACAGCTCCCACACACACTGACACTCACTGGGGTACAGTCCCACACACACTGACTCTCACTGGGGTATAGTCCCACACACACTGACTCTCACTGGGGTACACTCCCACACACGCTGACACTCACTGGGGTACAGTCCCACACACACTGACTCTCACTGGGGTACAATCCTACACATACACTGACTCTCACTGGGGTACAGTCCCACACATCCTGTCTCATGCTGAGTGACTGACAGGGCAGCCTTGAGTCTGGCTACGGTCAGTGTAATTCGCAGATAAAGTTATCTTGGCTTTTGTGTTTGGGATTTTGAATGTACTCGGGTCTGTGTGGCAGAGCCTTTCCCTGGAGCTCAGTGAGCTGTGTTGTATAGTCAATGTTCTGTTGCCATAGAAATGGAATAAATGTTTGATGTGGAGAGTCTCAGGTTCCATCCGGAGGCATGTTGTCTTCATGCACCCTCAGCCTCTCTGTCCACAACTAGCTGATTGACTCCAGGCTCACCGATTGGCAGAGTAAAAGTATCCGGGTGCTTGTATTGTAGAGTAACATTAGACTAGATAGAGACTGTCAGGAGAGACATTGGGTCAGCCAGCAACCATTCTGCAAATGATACTAATCTCTCAAACAATGGAACATTCCCCTGTTAATTATATCGTGGAAACATAAAATCCCGAAACGATTTGGCTGATCGAGTCAGCACAGAACCTCTGAGCATTCCACCCAGACACACACCCTCCCTATCCCCACACCTTCACATTTACCATGGATTCGTCAACAGGCCTGAATATCATCGGCGGGTCAGTGCTGAGGGAGTGCCACACTGTCGTAGGGTCAGTGCTGAGGGAGTGGGCACTGTCGGAGGGTCAGTGCTGAGGGAGTGCCACACTGTCGGAGGGTCAGTGCTGAGGGAGTGCCACACTATCAGAGGGTCAGTGCTGAGGGAGTGCCACACTATCAGAGGGTCAGTGCTGAGGGAGTGCCACACTATCAGATGGTCAGTGCTGAGGGATTGGGCACTGTTGGAGGTTCAGTGCTGATGGAGTGCCACACTATCAGAGGGTCAGTGCTGAGGGAGTGCCACACTGTCAGAGGGTCAGTGCTGAGGGAGTGCCACACTGACGGAGGGTCAGTGCTGAGGGAGTACCGCACTGTCAGAGGGTCAGTGCTGAGGGAGTGCCACACTGACGGAGGGTCAGTGATGAGGGAGTGCCACACTATCAGAGGGTCAGTGCTGAGGGAGTGGGCACTGTTGGAAGGTCTGTGCTGAGGGAGTGCCACACTATCAGAGGGTCAGTGCTGAGGGAGTGCCACACTATCAGATGGTCAGTGCTGAGGGAGTGGGCACTGTTGAAGGTTCAGTGCTGAGGGAGTGCCACATTGTCAGAGGGTCAGTGCTGAGGGAGTGCCACACTATCAGAGGGTCAGTGCTGAGGGAGTGCCACACTATCAGATGGTCAGTGCTGAGGGATTGGGCACTGTTGGAGGTTCAGTGCTGATGGAGTGCCACACTATCAGAGGGTCAGTGCTGAGGGAGTGCCACACTGTCAGAGGGTCAGTGCTGAGGGAGTGCCACACTGACGGAGGGTCAGTGCTGAGGGAGTACCGCACTGTCAGAGGGTCAGTGCTGAGGGAGTGCCACACTGACGGAGGGTCAGTGATGAGGGAGTGCCACACTATCAGAGGGTCAGTGCTGAGGGAGTGGGCACTGTTGGAAGGTCTGTGCTGAGGGAGTGCCACACTATCAGAGGGTCAGTGCTGAGGGAGTGCCACACTATCAGATGGTCAGTGCTGAGGGAGTGGGCACTGTTGAAGGTTCAGTGCTGAGGGAGTGCCACACTATCAGAGGGTCAGTGCTGAGGGAGTAGGCACTGTCGGAGGGTCAGCGCTGAGGGAGTGCTGCACTGTCGGAAGGTCAGTGCTGAGGGAGTGCCACACTGTCGGAGGGTCAGTGCTGAGGGAGTTCTGCACTGACGGAGGGTCAGTGCTGAGGGAGTGCCACACTATCAGAGGGTCAGTGCTGAGGGAGTAGGCACTGTCGGAGGGTCAGCGCTGAGGGAGTGCTGCACTGTCGGAAGGTCAGTGCTGAGGGAGTGCCACACTGTCGGACGGTCAGTGCTGAGGGAGTGCTGCACTGTTGGGGTGTCAGTGCTGAGGGAGTGTCGCACTGTCGGAGGGTCAGTGCTGAGGGAGCGCCACACTGTCGGAGAGTTGGCGCTGAGGGATTGGGCACTGTCAGGGGGTCGGTGCTGAGGGAGTGCCATACTGTTGGTGGTCAGTGCTTAGGGAGTGCCGCACTGTCGGTGGGTCAGTGCTGAGGGAGTGGGCACTGTCAGGGGGTCGGTGCTGAGGGAGTGCCATACTGTTGGTGGTCAGTGCTTAGGGAGTGCTGCACTGTCAGAGGGTCAGTGCTGAGGGAGTGCTACACTGACGGAGGGTCAGTGATGAGGGAGTGCCACACTATCAGATGGTCAGTGCTGAGGGAGTGGGCACTGTTGGAAGGTCTGTGCTGATGGAGTGCCACACTATCAGAGGGTCAGTGCTGAGGGAGTGCCACACTATCAGAGGGTCAGTGCTGAGGGAGTGCCACACTATCAGAGGGTCAGTGCTGAGGGAGTGCCACACTGACGGAGGGTCAGTGCTGAGGGAGTGCCACACTATCAGAGGGTCAGTGCTGAGGGAGTACCACACTATCAGAGGGTCAGTGCTGAGGGAGTGCCACACTATCAGAGGGTCAGTGCTGACGGAGTGCCACACTATCAGAGGGTCAGTGCTGAGGGAGTGGGCACTGTTGGAGGGTCACTGCTGAGGGAGTGCCACACTATCAGAGGGTCAGTGCTGAGGGAGTGGGCACTGACGGAGGGTCAGTGCTGAGGGAGTGCCACACTATCAGAGGGTCAGTGCTGAGGGAGTAGGCACTGTCGGAGGGTCAGCGCTGAGGGAGTGCTGCACTGTCGGAAGGTCAGTGCTGAGGGAGTGCCACACTGTCGGAGGGTCAGTGCTGAGGGAGTTCTGCACTGACGGAGGGTCAGTGCTGAGGGAGTGCCACACTATCAGAGGGTCAGTGCTGAGGGAGTAGGCACTGTCGGAGGGTCAGCGCTGAGGGAGTGCTGCACTGTCGGAAGGTCAGTGCTGAGGGAGTGCCACACTGTCGGACGGTCAGTGCTGAGGGAGTGCTGCATTGTTGGGGTGTCAGTGCTGAGGGAGTGTCGCACTGTCGGAGGGTCAGTGCTGAGGGAGCGCCACACTGTCGGAGAGTTGGCGCTGAGGGATTGGGCACTGTCAGGGGGTCGGTGCTGAGGGAGTGCCATACTGTTGGTGGTCAGTGCTTAGGGAGTGCCGCACTGTTGGTGGGTCAGTGCTGAGGGAGTGCCGCACTGTCGGTGGGTCAGTGCTGAGGGAGTGGGCACTGTCAGGGGGTCGGTGCTGAGGGAGTGCCGCACTGTCGGAGGGTCAGTGCTGAGGGAGTGCCGCACTGTCAGAGGGTCAGTGCTGAGGGAGTGCCGCACTGTCGGAGGGTCAGTGCTGAGGGAGTGCCGCACTGTCGGAGGGTCAGCGCTGAGGGAGTGCCGCACTGTCGGAGGGTCAGTGCTGAGGGAGTGCCGCACTGTCGGAGGGTCAGCGCTGAGGGAGTGCCGCACTGTCGGAGGGTCAGTGCTGAGGGAGTGCCGCACTGTCAGAGGATCAGTACTGAGGGAGTGCCACACTATCAGAGGGTCAGTGCTGAGGGAGTGCCGCACTGTCGGAGGGTCAGTGCTGAGGGAGTGCCGCACTGTCGGGGGGTCAGTGCTGAGGGAGTGCCACACTGTCGGAGGGTCAGTGCTGAGGGAGTGCCACACTGCCAAAGGATCAGTACTGAGGGAGTGCCACACTATCAGAGGGTCAGTGCTGAGGGAGTGCCACACTGTTGGGGGGTTGGTGCTGAGGGAGTGGGCATTGTCGGAGGGTCAGTGCTGAGGGAGTGCCGTACCGTCCGAGGGTCAGTGCTGAGGGAGTGGGCACTGACTGAGGGTCAGTGCTGAGGGAGTGCTGCACTGTTGGGGGGTCAGTACTGAGGGAGTGCCGCACTGTCGGAGGGTCAGTACTGAGGGAGTGCTGCACTGTTGGGGGGTCAGTGCTGAGGGAGTGCCGCACTGTCGGAGGGTCAGTACTGAGGGAGTGCTGTAATGTGAGGTGTACTGAGGCTTGTTTTAAAAGGACTGAAGTACACTCTCGGGTAACTGGAAACGATCCCACAGCAAGTCCATTTCTCAGCATCCAAACAGTCTGTGTTGAATGTGATATTTTTGGTTTAGTGATGAAACCTCTTGTTACTCTGACACATTTATGTTTGTGATGTGTAGAAACTCGGATTGTTGCCTTGTTTTCTGTTCTGCTGAAGCTAAGTGCCCAGCTCTATCACTGTCAGTGTATGTTAGAATCCTCGCCAGAGTAGGCTGTGAACAGTTGATGCTCAGTGAGTGAGAGGAATTTTGTTTCTCTGTGTTGGAGCTCTAGCAGTGGCTCTAGCGGATGCTGCTGCTGATTGTCGGTGTGTTATTAATCCCACAGGAGCCCAGTTGAGGGTAAATGACAATAGCCGGAGCTGCCATGTGTCAGTGCAGCAGGGTTCCTGCATCAGTGAGTCTGATCCCTGGGGAATGTCACTCAAACCCACCCTGAGGAAAAGTATCTCTACAGACAGCAGCTTCTTCCAGTTGGCACGGAAGGAGCGTCGGGTATTGCTGAGCAGGATCCGAGAAGTCAGGAGCAGGATAAGGTGCAAACATGTAAGTCCCACACGTGTGTACTTTCCGTAGAGTCACAAAAACAAAGCAGAAATCCTAATTTTCTTCATTTGAAAAGTTCTGTATGTTTCATTGTAATTCTCCCCTCCCCTCACTCTCCCCTCCCTCTGCTCTCCTCTCCCCTCCTCACCCCACTCCTCACTCTCCCCTTAACTTCCCCTTCTCTCCTCTCTCCCTTCCTCTCTCCCCTCCATTCTCCCCTACACCCTCCCCTCCCCTCCTATCCTCTCACCTCCTCTCCTCTCCCCACCTCCTCTCCCTTCCCTCTCCTCCCCCTCACCCCCACCCTCCCCTCATTCAGACTTTCACCCTGTGGTCTCTCTCTCTCTCTGTCTCACCTGCTCCTTTCTCCCACTCCCTTATGCTCTGTCTCTTTTTCCACACTTTTCCTTTCAGTTCCTAGTCTGTCTCCTGGATTCTTTCCCTTCTCTCCCAGTCAGTCTCTCTCTCCCCCTCACCCCCACCTCCCCCACACCTTCCCCCGACTCTCCCTCTCACTCTCCCAACCCCCAGCACTCCAGACTGTCTGTCTCTTCCTCAGTCTTGTCCTCTGTCCCCACACTCCATCTCTTCTTCTTTCTCTCTCTAACTCTCAACCCCTCCGTCTCACCCTTTCTCTCTCCCAGTTTATTCTGCTCTCTTTCTCCCAATCTCTCTCTACCCTGTTTTTCCCTCTCTGACTCTCTCTGCTGCCCCCTCTCTCAGTTTATTCTGTGATATTTGATACAAGCTGTTGTTGGTGGATTGTATTAAATTGAATGGTAAATGATTAGCTCAGAGTGAATGGTGGTCCCGTTGGGATGGGGACGTGGTTTCTTGCTGTTTTCTTTGGAATGGGAATGGGTTAGTGCCTGTGTGCTGTGAATGCTTCACAATGACACTGTTGGACTTCATCATTACACCCTACTTTCTCTCTCTCTCTGCTTGTTCTGATGACTGTCTAGAACAATCCACACGCCTGCACCTTTGCTCATGCCCCCCATCCTCACTGTGATCTTCCTCACAGATGCCACCCAGCCGTTCAGTCTATTCTAGCATTTGGTTACATCGTAATTCTCTGTACCTCAACTCCATCAATCACACTTTCGTTTCATTTCCTTCAACTCCTTTGACCACGAACCAGGTTTGACATTCTCAATCATGTTCCAGCCTCCTCGATGTTTTAGAGGGGGTTAGGTTCCAGGTGACCCTTCCCCGATCCCCTCTCCCTGTGCCCTGACTTTGTCCCAGAACAGTCCAGCCTCAATTGAAGGTTTCTGGCTAACCCTGCAATAATCGCCATCAAGGAATTATGGGAACGGAGGGTAAGAGTGGAACCCTCCTAAACACCTCAATGAGGCGTGGTTGTAAGCTGCTAATAGGTGAGGGGCTACACCCCCAGCCTGTCTCACCTTCATCACTTCGTGGGTGAATCTGAGCTGCTCCATCTCTGAGGCCAATCTCTCCTTCTTGAGGAACTGAACCCACCAACTTCTGATTGGCTGTGAGTTGGACTTTATCACTTCCACCCCTCCCACCCTATTATACCACAGCTACCCCCCCCCTTCTCTTTCCCATATCCGGGTAAATGTGAAATTCCCACCTGGGATACCCGCTGGATTCAGGGAGGTGGGAATGAGGGGGATTCCTACACACCATCACATCTAGCCCTTGGTCTCTGTTCGGAATTAGTCAGAGATGTCCCAGGGTAAGCCTCTGCATCTAGGCCCCAGGCAACTGCCCTGGGGAGTGGGAACCTAGAGTTGGGGGCATTACAGTGTCCGGTGGGGGAGGGGGGGCACACTGTTACCATCAATTCTCCTAACAGCTGGTGGGCCTGCAGTTTGTTGGGTACTAGGAGCCTAACTTTCCCTGAGGCAGCAGATAGTAAAACCTTTCGAGAGCTGATGGATGAAGTGAAGTAATTCCGAGATTCTGTAAGGACTGTCCAGTGCCATTCGCCTTTCCGGCAAAAGTAGGGACAGAAACCAGGAGGCTGGGGACTGAAGGAATCATCAAACGGGCACAGTTTGTGGGTTGGGCAGACCGATGGTGAAGGCTGATGGATCAGGTCGTCACTGGGGGATTTCAAACAAACATTAACCCCCTTCTTGCAGCTGGGTAAATACCTGATCCCTCACAGAGAGGATTCGGACACAAAGCTGGATGGAGGGAGCTGTCATTTACAAAGCTGGACATAAGCCATGTGTAGCTGCAATTGCAGTCAGATTCCCAGCAGTCTGTTACAATTAACACTCGTAAACGATTGCACTCATATACGAGACTGCCATGTGGGATATTATCAAACTGTGCTGTTTCTCAGCGGCTGATAGAAAACATTGAAAAGGTCTAGCCCAGGTACCCATTTATCTGGATGATGTGCTAATAACAGGGAAGGCCAATAAAGAGCACTTAGAGAATTTGGACATAGTCGTTAAACATTTCTCCCAGCCAGGTGTACTCCTTAGAAGGGAAAGACGTGTTTTTCAGACAACATGCATCTAGTTGGGCTACAGAGACAAGACTGTGTTACACTTTTCGGAAGGTAACGTGGGGGTGATCAAAGGTGCACCAGCTCTCACTTCTGTACCAGAACTTAGGGCGGCACGGTGGCACAGTGGTTAGCACTGCTGCCTCACAGCGCCAGGGACCTGGGTTCAATTCCCGCCTCAGGCAACTGACTGTGTGGAGTTTGCACGTTCTCCCCGTGTCTGCGTGGGTTTCCTCCGGGTGCTCCGGTTTCCTCCCACAGTCACAAAGATGTGCGGGTCAGGTGAATTGGCCATGCTAAATTGCCCGTAGTGTTAGGTAAGGGGTATATGTAGGAATATGGGTGGGTTGCGCTTCTGCGGGTCGGTGTGGACTTGTTGGGCCGAAGGGCCTGTTTCCACACTGTAATTAATCTAATCTAATCTTAAATCCTTTCTTCTTTTTGTGAATTGTTATGGAAATTCATTCATAACCTGGCCCCCATCCTGACACCCTTACAGCTGCTCTTGAAAAGGATTACTTTTGGAACTGGTCTCGTAGCGAAGAAGTAGCCTTTAGGGAAGTGAAGAAGCAGCTATCGTCATCTAAGGTGTTGGCACCACCCAAGGGAGATGTGGTGTTGACATGCGATGCCTCCCTGTAGAGTAGCAGGGGAGTATTACTTCATAGGTGACCCAATAGAAAGGAATGCCCAATAGTGTATGCTTCCTGGATTTTGGCTGGCGCAGGGTGCAAATGTGTCCAGATGGAGAAGGAAGGTTTGGTAGTGTGAGAAAGATTCACCAATACATTTACAGACGTGAATTTGTAACAGTAACAGACTACAACCCCCCACTAGGGCTACCTGAAGAGGTCAGGGCCATGCGTCCATAGCTCCAGCTTGAATTCTAAATTGGAACACTGTCTGGGAGTCCAAGTAGCAAATGTGGATGCTTTGAGCTGCCTGGACTATCAGCTCATAATAGTATTCAATTTTCTGGACAGCTTTCCAATCACAGCTGATAATATCCTGGAAGCTGAAACATCTGGTCCTGGCAAAACTGAAACAGCCAGTGATGGAGCCAACCAAAAGACTGTCCCATCCAGAATTGAAAGGTTTTTGGATCGAGAGAGACAAAATCACAGCCAAGGATTGCACATTATTATGGGGAACAAGAGTGATTGTCCTGAGCTAAGGTCGCCACCAGATATTGGCTGAACCCCACCAGAGCTGAAAATGTGTTGCTGGTTAAAGCACAGCAGGTTAGGCAGCATCCAAGGAACAGGAAATTCGACATTTCGGGCCAGAGCCCTTCATCAGGAAGGGCTCTGGCCCGAAACGTCGAATTTCCTGTTCCTTGGAAGCTGCCTGACCTGATGCGCTTTAACCAGCAACACATTTTCAGCTCTGATCTCCAGCATCTGCAGATCTCACATTTTACTCGAAGATTTGAACCCCACCAGGGCTATCCAGGGGTTTCCAAAATGAAGATGTTGGTGAGAGGTTATGTTTGCTGACCAGGATTGGGTGCAGACGTAGCTGCATTGGTGGGACAGTGCCCAGAGAGCCAGCAAGGTCAAAAATGACCCGCAGCAGCTCCCTCACATTCATGGGAAAAGACAGGAAAACTCTGGGCTCAGTTACACATCAACTATTCAGGTCCTTCCATGGATTCAATGTCCTCAGTCATTGTGGATGCCCACTCAATATGGTTGGACATGCAGACAGTTTATTCAGCCTCAATGCCTTTACCACCTGAAGAACAGGAGGAATTTCTTGTGAGATACTCCAGGTTCATGATGCAGGTGACGAGGTGTATCTGAAGATGTCCGTATCCGAGGCTGAGTCAGAGGAGCTAGATCCCCTGCAAAAACGGCCCAGGAGAGGCTGCAAAAGAAAGAGCTGGCCTGTGTCCTCGGACTCACAGAGAAAAGGGACGTAGTGATTGTAACAAGGTCAGCTCGGTGGACTTCATAGAAAAGTTAATCTGGTCCAATCAGGGAGCCCTAGCTGACAGATATAATAATCATAGAATCCGTATAGTGTGGAAACAGGTCATTGGCCCAACATGTCCACGCTGACCCTCCAAAGAGTAACCCACCCAGACCCATTCCCCTACATTTACACCTGCCTAATGCATCTAACCTATGCATCCCTGAGCACTATGGGTAATTTAGCATGGCCAATTCACCTGACGTGCACATCTTTGGGCTGTGGGAGGAAGCCCACACAGACACAGGGAAAATGTGCAGACTCCATCAGACAGTCACCTAAAGCTGGAATTGAACCTGGGTCCCTGGCTCTGTGGGGCACCATGACGCCTGTAGACAGGAATATCAGACACCCTGTTCACGCTGAGAGCTGGCTGTGAGGGAGCAGGTTCAGTGTCAAGGACTTTCCTATGTGTAAATAATGGGTGACTTGGTGACAGGAATCCAGCCTCAGTGAAGTTATTGCACAAACATTATGGAAGCTTTCAGTACACTTTGGAGAATCAGATATTCCTGTTAAAAACCTGGAATGTTATAGTTGATGATTGCTCTTATTGCATATGAATGGAATATCTAGCAATGGATAGTTATTCCAAGAGGGTGGTTCTGTGGTGTGAGCTGAACTCTGCACACTACCTCTCCCAGTCTGTGGTAAACCAGGAGCAGGCATTTGGTATAGTTAATGGGGACATGGGGTTAACAGTTTGTCTCTCTCCTGCTGCAAGAAGTTCAGTAAATGGAAGTGAAGAGGGTGGTGAGGGCCAAGTTATACCCAGTTCCTTCAGCAGAAACACAATCTGAGTGAGAGGAGCAGTCTCTGCCAGGCAGCTCCAGCAGCTCTGATGGAGATAAGACCTGACATACAACTACTCCCATCTCATAAAGTGGCAACTTCACAAACATTGTTAAAAATTCACTTTATTTCCCTTCCCTCCATTGGTGCATTTTCATCTTGTTTTTATTTAACTTTGTACTGACTGCAATATTTCTCAATTAGCCTCAGGAGATTATATCAGTCTTCTGAAGATAGCCTTGAATTTCCATAGTAACAGACACCACCTCAGGAGCTTCTCGGAGTCATGCAGAGAGCAAAGTCGTTTTAAACAGTACACATTGTTTCACTTTCAAACTGGTTCAGCCGATGTACACAACAAGCTCGGACAGACAGCAATGTGCTAATGGGCTTGGAGTGAACTTACATAAAGCAAAAAGATCAGCCCTGAGAACTCTGTTACTCTGCAAATTAGGACTGCAGATGCTGGAGATCAGAGCTGAAAATGTGTTGCTGGAAAAGCGCAGCGGGTCAGGCAGCATCCAAGGAGCAGGAGATTCGACGTTTCGGGCATAAGCCCTTCTTCAGGCTATGCCCAAAACGTCGAATCCCCTGCTCCTTGCATGCTGCCTGACCTGCTGCGCTTTTCCAGCAACACATTTTCAGCTCTGCAAATTACCCAGACAAGTCATTCGGCTAGTACACCTGTTTTGTTAATGCAAATTCACGATAACACAATTGATGAACGGGGGACTTTGTTTCTAAAGTGGTGGCCTGTTAACTTGTGTGTTGGATATATCACAAATCTGGCCCCATTACGATGGAACTACCACATTACAGCAGAACTGACAGTACTGTCTAAGATGTTAAATATCCCAGTAATGTTCAGAATGGTTTTATAATGTTTTATTCAAAAGGTGACCCTCCGACAGTGTGGCACTCCCTCAGCACTGACCCTCCGAAGTGCAGCACTCCCTCAGCACTGACCCTCCGACAGTGCAGCACTCCCTCAGCACCGACCCTCCGACCGTGCAGCACACCCTCAGTTCTGACCCTCCGACAGTGCGGCACTCCCTCAGCACTGACCCTCCAACAGTGCGGCACTCCCCCAGCACAGACCCTCCGACAGTGCCCACTCCCTCAGCACTGACCCTCCGACAGTGCAGCACTCCCTCAGCACCGACCCTCCAACAGTGCGGCACTCCCTCAGTACTGACCCTCCAATAGTGCGGCACTCCCTCAGTACTGACCATCTGACAGTGTGGCACTCCCTCAGCACCGACCCTCCAAAAGTGCGGCACTCCCTAGCACCGACCCTCCAACAGTGCAGCACTCACTCAGCACTGACCCTCCGACAGTGCAGCACTCCCTCAGCACTGACCCTCCAACAGTGCAGCACTCCCTCAGCACTGACCCTCCAACAGTGCAGCACTCCCTCAGCACTGACCCTCCGACAGTGCAGCACTCCCTCAGCACTGACCCTCCGACAGTGCGGCACTCCAGATTCACCCCGCTGTGGCTGAAGAAATATCTCCTCATTTCCATTCTAAAGGGTCGTCCCTTCACTCTGAGGCAGTGCCCTCCAGCCCTGGTCTCTCCGACTTGTGGAAAAAGCTTCTCCACATTGAGGCCTTTCAGTATTCTGTACGTTTCAATTTGATTGATCCTCATCATTTTAAACTCCATCAAGTACATACACAGAGTCCCCAACTGCTCCTCATATATAAACCTTTCATAACCGGCATCCTTTTTGTAAACCACCTCTGGACCCCCTTCAGTGCCAGGACATATGTCCTTAGATACAGTGCCCAAAACCGCTCACATTTCCCCAATGCAGTCTGACCAGAGCCTTATACAACCTCAGAGTACATCCCTGCTCTTGTATCCCAGACCTCTGGAAGTGAACGCTAACATTGCATTTCCTTCCTAACTGCCACCAGAACCTGCATATTAACCTGATTGGAATCTTGAACCTGGACTCCTAAATCCCTTTGCACTTCAGATTTCCCTGATTAAAAAATAATCCATCTCTATTTTCCTACCAAAATGTATAACTTTATATTTTCTCACATTGTATTCTATTTCTTTACCTACTCTCCTCACCTGTCTAAGTCCTTCTACAGCCTCCCCATATCCTCAACACCTACCTGTCCCTCCACCTATCTTTGTGTCACCTGCAAACTTTGCAACAACGCCCTCAGTTCCTTTATCCAGATCGTTAATCTATAACATGAATAGCTATGGTTCCAACACTGACCCCTATGGAACTCCCACTGGCCACCAGCTGCCATATTGAAAAGACCCCTTTGTCCCCACTCTCTGCTTTCTGTCATTCAGCCATACCAGTACATTGCCCCTAACACCTCGGGCTCTTATCTTATTGAGGAGCTCCTGAGCAGGGCCTTGTCAAAAGCCTTCTGGAAATGGAATAGATCGTGTTCACTGGCTCTCCTTTGTCTAATTTGCTTGCTACATTCTCAAAATATTTGTCAGGCAGGACCTCCCCTTGATGAAGCCGTGCTGACTCAACTCTTATATCAAGCGCTTCCGAGTACTTTGCAATCTCATCCTTAATAATTGACCATAAATCTCACCAACAATCCCACTAACTAGCCTTCAGTTTCCTGTCTTCTGACCCCCACTCCCTTCTTAAATTAGGGTGGTACATTAGCCATTTACCAGTCCTCTGGGACCCTCCCCCTTCCTGAAAGATTTGATCACTAAATCTGGTTACCAATCCCTCTATAATCTCCTCAGTGTCTGGGGTGTAGTCATACCGTGGTAGAGTTATACAGCACAGAAACAGGCCCATTGGCCCAACTTATCCATGCTGACCAGACAGCCCAATCTGACCTAGTCCCATCTCCTTCTACATGTTGTCTTTTAAATATAGTAATGGGACCAGCCTCCAGCTTCCCCTCTGGCAGCTACCCTCTGGATGAAAAAGTTACCTCTCCGGTCCTTTTTAAATCAGAATAAATTTCTACCTTTGCTTTGAATCACAGAATTGTTCTGATGTCAAAGAAGGCCATTCAGCCCACACGGTTTGTTGAAAGCTGGTACAGGCTAAGGACAGGCACCAGGTCCTTTCAGTCTGCCTCCCAGGTCTGATTGGATATATCACTGAGCTTTCAGCACATCAGGCTCTCATCAGCTGGCCCCATTGACAGTGACACATCATCCTCGTGGAGTCCCGTTCCCATGGAGCTTTCCAACTTACTCTATCCCCCAGCAAAGCACTCCCCTCCACCCCCACCTCCAACCCCCAACCCCCAACCCTGTCTGTACCACCAACCAGCTCCTCAGATTCTGATTGGATCATTCTGTTCTTCCATTTTCCTCGGTGATGCTTTGCAATACCAGACTCTGAAGAGTAATCAGGATGACGGGTAACGTTGTCGCTCAGAGCAGGGCCATCGCTTGCTCCAGCAGCACCGTAACAATGAGACGGAGCAAAGATTGTCTTCATGAGAGGAAACTGCTTCCTCATGTATTATTCATTGATGAGTATCCTGCTTGAAAGCAGGTCTTTGCACTGTCAGTGTTTATTGATGCTATCCTCATTGTTGAAGGAATCATCCAGCCTTTGGCTGGGAACAGGGACGGTGCAGTGCTGCCACTGAGGGTTATAAACGCGAGAATGATCCTGAGTGCTCCTGGGGAAAGAGTGGCAGGCAATCACTTTGATTGATGGATGGTAATAAACAAAGTACACATGGGGTATTTCTGATTTGATGGCAGCACATTCATTTGCGCAATGAGGACTGTATGTGAACACACTGCAGGGTGTGAGAGACATATGTCCGGAGTTGTAGCAGTCACAGCTTCACTCTGCACTGAAGCCTTCGATTCTTCACCGTAGGCAAAGCTGTGGAAGTGAAAGGAAGTGATTTGTTTTATGTTTTCCATTGGGATTGAGGCTCGTGACACAGTGAGGCTGAGCACAGCTAGACCCCGCTCTGCTCCCAGTCTGGAACATTCCTGAAGCTTCCGGATGATTCAGCTAGCATTTGGAAATATCATCAAACTTATTTCAAATGCAAAATGTGTTCTTTGAGGGGAATTCTGTTATATTCTGTCCTTGCCTGCTCAGAATGAGCAGGGCTGCGGGAGAACAATTCCAGCGTAGCCAGAAATCAGGTGATTTCTGATTTTCTACAATAGATGTGACATTAGGACATTGTTGCAGGAATTCCTCAGCAGATTGTCCTTGGACCAAATATCTTCAGCTGCTTCAGCAATGACTTGCCCTTTGCGATAAGGTTAGAAGTGGGGATATTCATTGATGATTGCACAATGTGCAGCACCATTAGCAATTGCTCAGATACTGAAGCAGACTATGTTCAAACACAGCAGGATCTGGGCAATGTCCAGTTTGAGCTGACAAAGGGCAGGTAACATGCACATCATACAAATACAAGGCAATGACCATCTCCAATAAAAGACAATTTAACCTCTGCCAATGAGATTCAATGGCATGACTATCATCGAGTGGATGTCCCGTAGAAAATGAACCTGGGGAGATTGTTATAGCAAACAAGGATATAGCAGAGGAGTTCAATGGTTATTTTGCATCACTCTTTATAGTGAAAGGTGCTTTGAACATTAATACTAAAATATATGGTGTTATGATATGGGGTAAACCCTTCTGTTAATTAAATCAAAGCCCCAGAAAAGCTCACCTCGCCTCATAACCTGTTAAAGAATGAGTGACAGAGAAATGCCTAAAGTCCATTATTGGAAGAAAAAAATAACAATTTATTTTCTTTAACTCTAAAATGGACATTAAATAACACCTATTTACAACTCTAGGCCTCCAATGTCTTAAAGGTTTGTTATCTGCCTCCCATTCTATAACAATATACTGAACCAACAAAGCCCCTATTAAATTTACAGCAACTCAAGTTTCAACACCAGACAGCACAGTCGTCTCCAGTGTCAACCTTCCTCTGCTTGTAGATCTCCCTGGGTCACCTTCAGTCTTCTGCTGCACAGATGTTTCATATGAAAAAGGTACATTTTAGAGAGAATTTTCAGGCAGTTTGTTTGACAATGGCAGATCATCCTCTTCCTGGCTAACTGTCTGAAATGCCTGCTTTTTATACCCAAACATTGGATCATCTCATTGGTTTGATGTTGTCAAAACAATAAAATTCAAACTTGATTGGATTTTAGTATCTTGGAGCATAACTTAAACTGATTGGTTAAATTCGAACTGGTGTGAAAACATCTAGTATCTAGGTTACAGCCAAAATGTTACATCTTTCATGTTTCCAGCACACTGTGACATGACAGCTGCTCACTAGCGTTCACTGTCTCTTAAAGGTACAGTACACACCTTCAACTTCATCACACTTCCCTCCTTCAGAAAAAAATGAACCATCATAATGAAAAGATGGCTTCAGTTTTTTTTCTATTTCTTAACTCCATTCCCGTAAAATACATAGGGCATTAATCTCAGTTCATATTAATTTCTGCTCACATATATAACATTGGTATCTGTTCAGTCTTATCTATACTTTATCAGTTAAATCTGTGATAACACACCCCCAACACATTATTATGACCCATAACATGTATGAGTTGTAAATTAAAAGTCTGTAACATAGGATTCCAACGAAATAGTCTCACATTCTTGTCTTGAAATCATTCCAAGAATGTAAGAGGATTGTGATCTGTGTGCACAATCCGTGTAGGAAAATGGAGGGGTGTGAGAGACCTGCCCCGGGAAGGAGAACAGAGACAAAATGCTCCCGACCCCATAGGATGCCTGCCTGTCATGAAATCAATCAGAACGTACCTGCAGAGCAGCCCAAACCCTTCTGAACGTGGCTGGACCTGGAGCAGCAAATCAGCAGCAACTGAAACCCGGAACTTCTCCACTGGGTCCTAAGCAAACTCCCCCCATTAAAAAACCACTCAGTAAGTTACCTGCTACACTGCGTCCGAAGCAGACCCTCTGCAAAAATACACTCAACTGCAAGCTACCTGCTCCACAGGGTCGTAGGAAGAATCGCTTAACTAGAAGCAGTCATTATCTACTCCACCAGACCACCAGACCATCAGACCACTCAAATGTAGGAAACGTGCAAGGAAGCAGGGTGACCTCGATAGTGCGCAAGTTGTTGGAGGGAATCCTAAGGGACAGGATGTACATGTATTTGGAAAGGCAAGGACTGATTCAGGAGAGTCAACATGGTTTTGTGTGTAGGAAATCATGTCTCACAAACTTACAAGGGTGTTGCCAGGGTTGGAGGATCTGAGCTAAAGAGAGAGTCTGAACAGGCTGGGGCTGTTTTCCCTGGAGTGTCGGAAGCTGAGGGGTGACCTTATAGAAGTTTACAAAATTATGTGGGGCATGGATAAGGTAAATAGACAAAGTCTTTTCCCTAGGGTAGGGGAGTCCAGAACTAGAGGGCATAGGTTTAGGGTGAGAGGGGAAATATATAAAAGATACCTAAGGGACAATGTCTTCACATAGAGGGTGGTACGTGTATGGAATGAGCTGCCAGAGGAAGTGGTGGAGGCCGGTACAATTGCAACATTTAAGAGGCATTTGGATGGTCATATGAACAGGAAGGGTTTGGAGGGATATGGGTTGGGTGCTAGCAGGTGGGACTAGATTGGGTTAGGATATCTGGTTGGCATGGACAGGTTGGACCGAAGGGGCTGTTTCCATGCTATACATCTCTATGACTCTATGACTCTAAGTGTGCCAGCCTGCTAGTACGACTGAGACTACGTAGTTTCAAGACTCCCCTTCTTAGCTTACTCTGAGCAAATGTACAATCTCTGGAGAACAAGATGGACGAACTCAGATCCCGGCTCAGGTTCCAGCGTGAACTGAGGGACTGCTACACACTCTGCTTCACAGAAACCTGGCTCAACCCATCCGTTCCTGACTGTGCACTTCAGGCTGCATGGACCATACAGCGTCCTCAGGGAAGACAAAAGGCAGAGGGGTCTGATTTTTAATCAACAGCTTGTGGTGCACGGATATTGCAACCCTCGGCAGCCATTGCTCCCCAAACCTTGAATTCCTCACCATCAAATGCCACCCCTTCTATCTCCCACAGGAATTTCCTGCTGCTACACTAACTGCTGGGTACATACCGCCACAAGTAAAGGTTGAGGAAGCTCTGGATGTGCTGCACATCACAAACACCCTGGAGACAGAACACCCTGAGGCCCTGTTTATTGTAACTGGAGACTTCAATCAAGCCAATCTAAGGAAGGTGTTGTCCAAGTACCACCAGGACATGATCTGCCCCACCAGGGGCCTGAACATTTTAGATCAATGCTCCACCCACTGTGAAAGATGCCAACAACTCCATCCCCCGCCCTCATTTCGGGAACTCCGACCACAATGATGTGTTTCTTCTTCCAGCTAACAGGTGAAAGCTCAAGCAGGAGGACCTTCCCCCCCCCTCGGGGATCCAGGTCCAGGGCTGGTCGGAGGAGGCAGAGCATCAGCTCCGGGGCTGTCTGGAATTGGCTGACAGGGCCGTGTTCAAACAGGTCAAGGGTACCTTGGACGAGTACGCCACCACCATCACAGACTTTATCAGCGAGTGTGTGGAGGACTACACACCGAGGGAGTCAATCTGGGTGTTCCCCAACAGGTAACCCTGGATGAATCAGGACATACAGAACCTGCTAAACACCAGGCGTGATGCCTTCAGATCAGGAGACCCACTCAAATATAAGGAATCCAAATATGACCTTCATAGAGCCATTAAGATAACCAAGGTCCAACACCGATCCAAACTTCAGACCCAGACAGGCACCTGGCGACTATGGCAAGGACTGATTGACATCATAGGTTCTAAAAAGCGACAGTGCAAGACAGCAGACAATGAAATATCCTTCGATGCTCATTTTGAGTGGAGAGATAACACCTGTTCTGACAAATCCTGATGAACTTATCCCAACAGTCACTGCATCAGAGGTCAGATCAGTTTTCCTGCATGTGAATCCAAGGAAAGTGATGGGACCAGACGGAGTACCAGACCATGCACTCAGAGCATGCTCAGATCAACTGGCAGAGGTCTTCTCGGACATCTTCAACCTCTCCCTGCAGCAGGCCACTGTCCCTGCCTGTTCCAAGAGGGCCAACATCATCCCTGTACCTAAGAAGGCTCATGCAGCATGTCTCAATGACTCCCGCCCAGTGGCCCTAACTTCGGTGGTCATGAAGTGCTTTGAAAGGCTGGTCATGGCATTAATCAACCCACTACTCTTGACCCACTCCAGTGTGCCTATCGGACCAACAGATCCACTTCAGGTGCCACATCACTTGTCCTTCACTCCTCCCGAGAACATCTTGACACCAAGAACAGCTACATAAGAATCCTACTCATTGACCATAGTTCAGCCTTCAACACAATTATCCCCTTGAGACTGATTACTAAACTTAGTGATCTCGGACTAAGCCCCACTCTCTGCAACGGGATCCTTAGTTTCCTGACCCACAGGCCACAATCAGTGAAGATTAGGGACAATATTTAATCCTCATTAACACTTAACACAGGAGTGTGTACTCAGCCCCCTACTGTACTCACTGTATACCCATGAATATGTTGCCAATACCAGACTAATGCCATTTACAAGTTCATGATGACACCACCATAGTCGGTCGAATCTCAGATGACGACGAAACAAACGGGAGGTGGAAGCCCTGGAAAAGTGGTGCCCTGAGAACAACCTAGCTCTCAATGCTGGCAAAACCAAGGAATTCATTATTGACTTTCGGCGGGATGTTACTCATGCCCTCTTGATGGCGCACTGGGTGGCACGGTGGCACAGTGGTTAGCACTGCTGCCTCACAGCGCCTGAGACCCAGGTTCATTTCCCGACTCAGGCGACTGACTGTGTGGAGTTTGCACGTTCTCCCCGTGTCTGCGTGGGTTTCCTCCGGGTGCTCCGGTTTCCTCCCACAGTCCAAAGATGTGCGGGTCAGGTGAATTGGCCATGCTAAATTGCCCGTAGTGTTAGGTAAGGGGTAAATGTAGGGGTATGGGTGGGTTGCGCTTCGGCGGGTCGGTGTGGACTTGTTGGGCCGAAGGGCCTGTTTCCACACTGTAAGTAATCTAATCTAATCTAATCTAATCCCCTACACGTTAACAGCTCAGAGGTAGAATGAGTGGTGAGTGTCAAGCTCCTGGGAGTGGTCATCCACAACAAGCTTTCTTGGACTCTTCATGTGGACGCACTGGTTACAAAGGCCCAACCACGTCTCTTCCTCAGGCAGCTGAGGAAGTTTGGCATGACGGCAAATACCCTTGCCAACTTTTATAGGTGCGCCATCAAGAGCATTCTGTCTGGATGTATCGATACCTGGTATGGCAACTATACCTGTTAGAGAGTGATGAACTTGGCCCGGACAATCACAAAGGCCAACCTCCCATCTATAGAATCCATCTCCCAGGCCCGCTGTCAAGGAAAGGCCGCCAGCATTCTCAAAGATCCATCCCACCCTGGCAATGCTTTTCTACAACCTCTACCATCGGGGAGAAGGTACAGAAGCCTGAACACACACACCAGCCGGTTTTGAAACAGTCTCTACCTGACTGTTGTTAGAATACTGAACGGACTCTCAAACTCTTAACATTCACCTGTCCCTGTGTTTTTGTTTTTGCTGCTGTTTACCTATTATTTACTATCTACACTATTTAACTCGGTGACCTGCCTGTATTGCTTGCAAGCCAAAGCTTTTCACTGTGCCTCGGTACACATGACAATAAATTCAATTCAATTTGATTCAACTCACAACTGTCTCTGACACATTGTTTGTCACATACACATTAAATGTTGGAAAGCCAGTACCAAACTCAGTAATTCCTTTTTGATGGTAGAGTATTTCCTCTGCTGGGTGTTGAGTTTCTTTGAAAAGTAGCCAACTGGCTGTTCAATCGCATTATCATCTTCCTGTAGCAGTACAACTCCAACTCCAATGTCGCAAGCATCAATTATAACTTTGAAGGGTTTCTAAAAGTTTGGTATAGCTAAAACTATTGTGGTGGTTAATGCTGCTTCTAAATTGTCAGATAGCTGCTGGCATTGTTTGTTCCACCGAAATGTTGTCTTCTTCTTCAGTAAATCTGTTAACGGTGTCACTGCGCTGCTGCAGCTTGGGACAAACTTCCTGTAGAACCTGCTTACTCCCAAAAATTGAAGGACCTCTTTCCTTGAGGTTGATCATGGAAATTCTTTGATGGTCTTTGTCTTTGTGTTCCTTTGGGTCAAACCTTCATGACTGATGTTATACCCGAAGAACATCACCTCTGCCTTTGCGAATTCTGTTTTCTTTAGGTTTATTACCATTTTGCTTCTCTTAATCATTCACAGAGCCTGGCCAACTGCACCAGGTGATCTCTCCAGGCCTCTAAAAAGACACTACAGCATCCAGATAGACTGTACAGTTTGTTAACCCCTCCACAACTCTGTTCAAGAGTCTTTGGAATATAGCCGATGTGTTCTTCATTCCAAAGGGCATCACTTTGAATTGATATAGCCCACTTGGGGTTACAAACACAGAAATTTCGTTCACTTTCTCTAATAAAGCTACCTGCCAATAACCACGCAGTAAGTCCAACTTTGTGATGTAACTGATTTATCCAACTTTCTCTAAACAGTCCTCCAATCTGGGTATTGGGTATGAGTCTGATTTTGTAATGGCTTTGACTTTCCAATAGTCCACACAAAATCATTGAGTCCTTTCAGGTTTGGGAACTAAGACTACCAGCGAACTCCACTCACTCTGCCTCAGTTCACTGACATCTCCATTGAGTATCGCATCCACTTCCTTCAGGACCTGTCGGGCTTTGAAAGGATTAAGTGGATAGGGGTGTTGCTTTATTGGAACAGCATTCCCTATGTCTACCTCATGCACAATAGCATTAGTCCTCCCCATCCTATTCCTGCATATGTCTTCATACTGCTGCAACAAACTTTGCAACTGTGTTCTTTGCTCCTGAGACAGATAGCTCACTAACCTATCCCATTCCTCAAGGACGTCCTTGTTGTTTAACTTATTTTGAGGCACAGCAAACTCCACGCCATCTGGATTTGATTCCTCACTCTGCAGGGCAATAACTAATGTGTTTCTCCAGTTCCTTCTCTCTATTAAAGTAAGGTTTCAATGTACTCACTTGACATGTGCGATACAGTTTTTTCCTACCTGGCATCTTTACTGGCTAGTTTACCTGACTCAACTTTTTCTCAATTTGATAGGGACCACTAAACCTGGCTTTGAAGAGATCTCCTGTCACTGCAACAACACTAATCCTAATACTAATCTCCACGGGAAAATGTCAGAATTTCAGTTTTTATCTGCCACCTGCTTCATTCTGTGCTGTGCCCTCGTCAGGTGCTGTTTAGCTAACTCACCACCTGATTTGATCTCTCCCTCACCTCCGATACATAATCCACGTGTGAGGTCTCTTTGGTCTGGTCAATTTTTCTTTAATTAATTTCAAAGTTCCTCCCACTTCATGTCCAAATATTAACCCAAAGGGAGTGAACTGAGTAGATTTATTTGGGGCATCTCCAACGGCAAACAATACCTTTATCCCAATCATTCGGGTAATCCTGAAATACGTTCTTAACATGGTCTTCAGGGTCTGAAGCCACCTTTCCCGAGCTCCCAGGGATTCAGGATGATACACACTGGATTTAAAGTGCTGTATACCTGAGCTGCTCATAATCTCCTTAAACAGCCGAGCAGTAAAATGTGACCCTTGGTCTGACTGACTCTCTCTGGGTAGCCCATACCGTGTGAAGAAAGCTACTAACTCCTCTACCACCCTTTTTGTCTTGATATTCTGGAATGGAATTGCCTCCGGAAATCTGGTAGACACATACATTATGGTTAACAACTACTGGTTCCCAATGTTAGTTCTCGGGAGGGGACCTACACAATCAATTATAACCCGTGTGAAAGGTTCTTTGAATTGGCAACATTGGTGTTGGTTTTATTACCGCCTGTGGCTTACCCACTATTTGGCACATATAGCACGTACGGCAAAAGTTAACCACATCCTTGTGCATTCCAGGCCAATAGAAATGCTTTTGTACCTTAGTCTGTGTCTTCCAGTCACCGAGGTGACGTTCATGTACTACCCATAGCACTTCCTGTCTGTATGCTACCGGCAACACAACCTGGTGCACTTCGGCCTATTGTTCCTCTGCACTAACCTGCCGTGTCTCCATTTTCATCTTGGAATTCTATCTTTAACATAATAACCCTCAGGAGTATTCTCGGTACACATTAACATATATATCTTTTATTGTCTCATCTTTCAATAGCCAATAGCCGCTCAGGACTGAACGCTTCTGCCTGACCCTCTGCCTGTTCAGGATTTCCTTGCACCATTACATCAAACAGGGTGTCCACTTAATACACCTCAACCCCTTCATCTTTCTCTTTAGTTTTCACTTCTTACTGTGACTTATGGTAGTTGGATTTTGTTACTACAGAGTCTGGGAAAATTCCAGGGTACTTTTCTTTTAATTCCTCAGTTGCCTGGTTTTCCTTGGGCTTCTCCACAACAAGGAGTGTCGCTCCCACCTTGGATCCTGCTAAATCATTCCCAAGAATAAACTGTATTCCTGGAACTGACACTCTGTCAATCACTCCTAATGTTACCTCCCAGTATTGAGTTGACACTCCAACCTGATCATACACAAGGGAACGCTAAATGTCTGTCCCTCTATCCCACAAATTACCACTCTCTCAGGTAACAGGTCAGAAAGAGGGTAAATATGTTCATCTTACTGTTACAGATTGGTTAGATCCTGAATCTCTCAAAATGAGAACTTTTTGTCCTTCTCCCACTCTTCTTTCTGAGTAAACTTTACCCACAGAAGTGAATTCTTTGTAGTGATCAGGTACTGACCCCCTACCCCTGCCTGGGCTGTGCACTCTCCTGCAGCTCCTCGGCTCTTCTTGGGGTCTCCTTTACAACCTTCACTAATGCCACTGGCTCAGCTTCTTTCCCCACATCTTTTCCCACGGTCCCTTTTTTTAAATGACCAGCACTATGACCTCACGTGTCTCACTTTACCACAGTGGAAACACCTGAGGCCTTTAACCTCCTTACTACCCTCTTGGACTTCCTTTCTCACCTGTGGTAAATAATTCCCAGTGTTCTCTACTCTTTTGTTTGTAGTGTAGGATCTCCTCTTCTCCCAACTTTTATCCATCACAGGATGTAATTGTTGCCAGAAGCTATCTCTGCTGCTCTTCTCATTTCTTGAACTTTCTGTTCATTGACATGAATTCTTATCATCTCTGGAAGTGAGTTTTTAAACTCCTTCAGCAGAATAATCTCTCTTACAGCCTCATAGGTCTTATCTATTTTTAAAGCCCTGCACCCATCTATCGAACTCAACAAAAGTCTGACCTGGTTCCTTCTTTATGTTTCTGAACCACTGTCTATACGCTCCTGGTACCAATTCATAAGGACTCAAAATGTCCTGTCTGATGTCTGCATAATCTCTTGACCCCCTCATCTGATAATGCTGCAAATACCTCACGAGCTCTGCCTACCAGCTTAGTCTGAACTAGCCTTACCCACAAGTCCTCTGACCACTCCATCTGCCTAGCCAATTTTTCAAATGAAATAAAGAAGGCTTCAACATCTTTCTCATCAAAATGTGGCAGTGTTTTAACATATTTGTATATCTCACTATCTTCATCTCCATCCTATTAACTTGGCTTTGCTGACTAAGTTGCAACTTCGGAAGTTCAAACTCTCTACATTTCTCTTTCTTTTCTCTCTCCCTTTCTTCTCTCTCTCTTTCTCTTGCTTTGTTTATCTTATAACTCCATTTTCCTCAATTGTACTTTACGTTTTCCTACCTCTACTGCACGTGTCTGTTTCTGTGATACACCTAAGTGTTTGAGTAATTCCCTGACAATTTCAGCTTTACTTTTGTCCTTGGTTAAACCCAACTCTAACTTCTAAAAGCACGGTCCTTTCTTTCTTTCTTGGAAAATTTGGGAATCATCTTCAAACCCCAGAACAATTTTAGCAATTTTAAGAGCCATTTCTCTCACTTACAATTTAACCACCCACAAATGACCAAAATTAAACTAATCGTCTCCTTTACATTTTATTTAAATATCTAGGACACTAATCAGCAAGTGTTTAAATCTGCTGGGATCCTTTACCCCAAACCTATTCAAATCTGTCCAAATCTCAGACTGGGTCTGTCTAAACCTGTCCAAATCATGGACCCGAGCCTCCAAACTGTTACGACACGGAGGTGAACCCTTCTGTTACTTAAACCAAATCCCCAGAAAAGCTCACCTCACCTCATAACCTGTTAAAGTATGAGTGACAGAGAACTACCTAAAGTCCACTGTTTAAAGAAAAATATCAATTTTATCCTTTAACTCTAAAATGGACATTAAACAACAACTATTTACAACTCTCGGCCTCCTTTCTATTAAAGGTTTGTTATCTACCTCCCATTCTATAACAATATACTGAGCTAATAACGCTACTATTAAATTTACAGCAACTCAAGTTTCAAAACCAGACAGCACAGCCATCTCTAGTGTCAATCTTTCTCTGCTTGTAGATCTCCCTGGGTCATCTTCAGTCTTCTGCTGCACAGATGTTTCATATGAAAAAGGTACATTTTAGAGAGAAATTTCGGACAATCTGTCAGACAATGGCAGATGGCCCTCTTCTGGCTAACTGTCCGAAATGCCTGCTTTTTATACCCCAAACATCGGATCGTCTCATTGGTTCGATGTTGTCAAAACAATAAAATTCAAATTTGATTAGGTTTTAGTATCTTGGAGAAAGTGAGTCCTGCAGATGCTGGATATCAGAGTTGAGAGTGTGTTCCTGGGAAAGCATAGAAGGTCAGGCAGCATCCGAGCAGCAGGAGAATTGATGTTTCAGTGTAAAGCCCTTTATCAGGAATGTTCATATGACACCCCATTCAAAAAGGGAGGGAGGCAAAACATGGGTAATGTTTGGCTGTTTAGCCTAATGTCTATTGTTGAAAAAGTATTAGACTCAATTATTAAGGAAATAACATTTCAAAAGTCATAATCTCATGGAGCAGAATCAACATGGCTGAATGAAAGGGATATTGTGTCTGACTAATTTATTAGAGTTTTTCAAGGACGTGTCAATCGGAGTGAATGGAGAGGAACCAATAGATGTGTTGTATCTGTAATTCCAGAAGGCATTTGACAAGGTACCTCACAAAAGGTCAAGTTTAAAAAGTCCTTGGTGTCGGAGGTAGTACATTGAGCTGGATAGAGAATTAGCTCATGGGCAGGAACCAATGAGTGGAGATAAGGGGCTGTTTTTCAGGTTGGTGACCTGTCACCAGTTGGTTCCTCAGGGATCAGTACTGGGATTGGAGGAAGCCAGTGCATGTACTGGAGCTGAATTGACGAATGACAGAAAAGTAGGTGGAAAGGCAGATTGTGAGAGCGATGCAGCTTACAGAGAGATATTGGTAAGTTAAACAGGTGGGCAAAACGCTGGCATTTGGTGTATAATGTAGGAAAATGCGAAATTATTTATTTTGGAAGTGAGAACATAAGAACAGGCTCTTATTTAAATGGAAAGAAACTGCAGAAAGCTGCAACACAAAGGGACTTTAAGGGACTTGTACATGAAACACAGAAAGCTAGGACACAGGGGCAACAGGTAATCAGGAAGGGCCAGTGGAATGTTGGCCCTTATTTCTAAGGGGTTGGAGTATAAGTGTAGAGAAGTCTAACTGCAACTGTACAAGGTGCTGGTGAAACCAGGCCTGGAGTACTGTAAGCAGCTTTGATCCCCTTATTTAAGGAAATGTATCATGTCATTGGAGGTAGCTCAGAGAAGGTTATTAGGATGATCCCTGGGATGGAGGGAGTGTCTTATGAGCAAGGGCTAAACAGCTCAGGACCTTATTCACTAGAGTTTAATAGAATGAGAGGTGATCTAATTGAGAGATATAAAATTATTAAGGGGCCCGATAAAGTAAAAACTGAGAGAATGTTTCCCCTCATGGGAGAGTCGAGGGCCAGAGGGCATCGTCTCAGAGTATTAAAGTCTTGAAATAAGGAAGAATTTCTTCCCTCAGAGGGTTGAGAGGCTTTGGATTTCCTTGCCCCAGTGAACCGTGGGGGCAGAGTCCTCGTGTATATTTCAGGCTGAGAAAGATAGATTCTTCATTGGTCAGGCAATCAGGGGTTACAGGGAAAGAGCAGGAAAGTGAAGGTGATTGGATCAGCCATCATTGTATTGAATGGTGTAGCTGGGCTCAATGAGCTGAACAGTATACTCTTGTTGCTTTTTTTAATGGTCTTAAGGACCATATTCCTCATTATCAATTCCTGGGATTTACCATTGCTCAGAAACTGGTGTTTTGTGGTTTTTGTGTTTATTTGTTTAAGTTAGGGGTAGAGGTTAATTTTGGGAGTTTTGGTAGTGTTTGCTGGAATAGGCTTCAGATTTGATAAAATCTGTTTTTCTCTGCTCGTCTCACATTGATTGGGCTTCTTCCTCTCGGGGGTCCGCGGGCTGTAGTGTGCGGTCATGGCTAGCAATCTGTTCAGGTGATACACCTGGAACATAAAGGGGAGCCATTAAAAGGAAAAAGGTGATCTCAAATCTTATGAAGGAAAGGATTGACATCACTCTGTGGCAAGAGATACATTTAACTGATGGGGAACGTCTGAAGTTACAGCAGGGGACATCCGATGGGGTCTTCTTCTCCTCCTTCAACTCCAAAAGCAGAGGAGTGGCCATACTGGTACGAAGGAACCTCCCATTTCAGGAGTTAGATCAAATCAAGGATGAACATGGATGGTTCATCATTCTCAAGGCTCTGGTACACGGAGAAGAGTATGGCGTCCTGAGCGTTTACTGTCTCCCAGCGCATCCTCTCAAATGTTTAGTTGACATAGTCTGGGGTGCACTGCACGTTTATAGGAGGAGACTTTAATTGTCTCATGGACCCTGGGGTAGACAGGATGCCAAGGGGTCTGTCATGTACACCTCTGCAGTCTAGACAGTGAGTGGAGTTGTGGAAGGAGTTGGGGCTAGTGGATGAGTAGAGGTGCCTCCACCCAAATGGGAGAGACTTTACTTTCTGCTCCAACCCACACAAGTGCCACACTAGAATTGATATGTTCTTTGTTCCATCAGTTTGTTTGGAGTTGGTGTTAGCCTGCAGGATTGAGACCATAAATATTTTGGACCATGCGGCAGTTTAGTTGGATGTTAAGACCAAAGGTAGTGGAGGTGCATGGATCTGTTCCTGTTAAAAGATGACAACTTTGTTCAGTTCATCACAAGGGGGTTCAGGGTTTTTTGGGACATCAGTTGGGGTACGGCCAGTAATCCGTCAGTGCTCTGGGAGACCACCAAAGCGTTCTTAAGGTGTATAATTATTTCATACTCGACAATGAGAAGGAGGCAGAGGGGAGAGCAGCAGTGGATGCTCGAGGCCCGGCTGAAGGCAGCCGAGTCGGCATATTATCCCAGACCATCCGTGGGCAAATTGTAACGGGTTGTGGCTCTCCAGGCTCAGTCCTCACATAAAAGGCGAAGAGAGGAATCTCCTTTGTAAAGCAAAGGCTGTTTGAATATGGGATAAGCCAGGTACCTGGCTAGGAAGAAAAGTACCCCCCAGTCCATTGTGTCTGTCAGGGAAAGGGCTGGAAATGGCACTCGTGATTCCGGGAGTTCTATGCAGAGTTAGACCAGTCAAAAAGATGTGGGGATGGAGAAGCGAGAATGGAATCCTTTTTTGAGAACTTGGACATCCCCAGTGTAAACGCAGTTCAGGCCTCCCTTTTAAATGCACCTCTGACAGTACAGGAGGTGCAGGAGGCAGTGAGGCAGCTCCAAGGTGGTAAGGCACCTGGTCCAGATGGATTCCCAAGTGAAGTTTACAAGGAGTTCATACACATGTTTGGCTAGTCATTCATACAGCCAGGACTGCCTTCCGGCCTCTCTTAGGGAGGCTAGTATCTCCCTTATCTTAAAAAAAGGAAAGACCCCGAGAACTGTGCATCATTTAGTTTCAATTTGCTTAAGACTTCGCCATTTACCCCATTAGTGGGAGCCCCAGGATTTAGACCGGGGTCAATGGATTACGGTTTCAGAGACCGGGAGGGTAATTAGATTTCCTGTCTGGGAGAGGTCTGGGTGTCTTTTAGCCAATTAGGACAGAAATATAGAATCCCTAACAGAGATCTTTTCTGATATTTCCAAGTTTGGGATAATATACAGAAGAAAACCACGCTCTTGACCCAGTCCTACAAGTCGGATATAGAACATCGAGTGCTCCGATATGGGAGTGATCTCTCAGTTAGTAACATATACCATCTGCAGAGAGGGAGCACTTTGGGGGATATTGAGAGACTCCATGAGATTTGGAATCAGGAGTTAGGGAAAGAAATCTCATTGGAAATGGGAGGATATAAAGTCGAATGTAAAAAAGATTTCAATTTGCAATAAGGCACAAGCAATGCCATTGAAGACCATTCACAGGGGCCTGTGTGGCACCAGAGAGGTTAGCAAAGATTAAGAAAGAATCCTCCCCAAAATGTCCTAAATATAAAAACAGTATTGGCAGCCTTATACATTGTTTATGGTTTTGTTACAAGTTCGGCAGATACTGGGGGCCAGAGTGAATGAGCTGGAGAGGATTCTGGGATTGGAAGTCAGGGGGGATCCAGTGTCTCCCCTCTTGGGACTATAGAATCTCCCCTCTCTGGATGGGCACGGGAAGAGGTTGTTTAATAAGCGAGGAAGAACATCCTAATGAACTGGATATCAGAAACGCCCCCTGGCCTTGCAGAGTGGCTCGGGTTTGTGATAAAGCAAGTCAATCACGATTACCTGACAAGTATGATACACCACGGAACAGAGCGAATCTACAAGACATGGCGGTCCTTTCTAAATCGTATAAACATGGATCTGTTGGCAGTATTGATCAGGGCCTTTATATAGCCATGGGGGCTGTACATGGTGGTCTGGGCTCCCTGCGGGAGGGTGGGGGATACTGTTGCTCCTGTGGATGGGAGCCTTGGTGGAGGCGTGGCAAGTGGAGTAATGTAATAGAGTACAATGTTGTGTAATTTAGTTTTTGTGAATTGTAATTTAACTTAGTGTTATTCCATTTAATTTGAGTCTCTGCTAATTTTGTTTAAGTTAGGTAAATATGATTTGACTGTGTCTTGGAGAATACTAGGCAGTTTACAGACTGGAATCTAATCGAGGGGTTCGGGGTGGTTTATATACAGAATAACAGATACCCCGGGAGGGAGTTACAGACTGGTGTCTTATCGAGGTGTTCGGGCTGGTTTATATACCGAATAACAGATACTTGGTAGTGAGTTACAGACTGGAATCTTATCAAGGAGTTCAGGGTAGTTTATACACAGAGTACCAGATATCCAGGTGGGAGTTACAGACTGGAATTTAATCAAGGGGTGCGGTGTTGTTTACATACAGAATGACAGTTACCCGGAAGGGAGTCACAGACTGCAATCTAATCGAGGGGTTCAGTGTGGTTTATATACAAAATGACTGATACCTGGGAGTGAGTTACAGACTGGAAACTAATCGAGGGGTTCAGGGTAGTTTATATACAGAATAACAGATACCCAGGAGGGAATTACAGACTGGAATCTAATCGAGGGGTTCAGGGTAGTTTATATACAGAATAACAGATAACCAGGAGGGAATTACAGACTGGAATCTAATCGAGGGGTTCAGGGTAGTTTATATACAGAATAACAGATAACCAGGAGGGAATTACAGACCGGAATCTAATCGAGGGGTTCAGGGTAGTTTATATACAGAATAACAGATACCCAGGAGGGAATTACAGACTGGAATCTAATCGAGGGGTTCAGGGTAGTTTATATACAGAATAACAGATACCCAGGAGGGAATTACAGACTGGAATCTAATCGAGGGGTTCAGGGTAGTTTATATACAGAATAACAGATACCCAGGAGGGAATTACAGACTGGAATCTAATCGAGGGGTTCAAGGTAGTTTATATACAGAATAACAGATACCCAGGAGGGAATTACAGACTGGAAACTAATCGAGGGGTTCAGGGTAGTTTATATACAGAATAACAGATACCCAGGAGGGAATTACAGACTGGAATCTAATCGAGGGGTTCGGTGTGGTTTATATACAGGATAACAGATACCCGGGAGTAAGTTACAGACCGGAATCTAATTGAGGGGTTCGGGGTGGCTTATATATAGAATAACAGATACCCAGGAGGGAATTACAGACTGGAATCTAATCAAGGGGTTCGGGGTAGTTTATATCCAGGATAACAGATACCCGGGAGGAAGTTACAGACTGGAATCTCATCGAGTGGGTTGGGGTGATTTATATGCAGTACATCAGATACCCAGGAGGGAGTTACAGACTGGAATTTAATCCAGGGGTTTATATACAGAATAACAGACACCTGGGAAGGAGTTATAGACTGGAATCTAATTGAGGGGTTCGGGGTGGTTCATATACAGAATAACAGATACTTGGGAGAGAGTTACAGACTGGAATCTAATCGAGGGGTTCTGTGTCGTTTTTATATAGAATACCAGGTACCCAGGAGGGAATTAGAGATGGAATCTAATCGAGGTGTTTGGGCTGGTTTATATACAGAATAACAGATACCCGGGAAGGAGTTACAGACTGAAATCTAATCAAGAGGTTCCGGATGGTTTATATACAGAATAACAGATACCCCAGGAGTGAATTACTGACTGGAAGCTAATCGAAGGGTTTTTGATGGTTTATATACAGAATAACAGATACCCGGCAGTAAGTTACAGACTGGAATCTAATCCTGGGGTTCGAGGTGATTTATATACAGAATAACACATACCCGGGAGAGATTTATAGACTAGAATCTAATCCTGGGGTTCGGGGTGGTTTATATACAGAATAACAGATGCCCGAGAGTGAGTTACAGATTGGAATCTAATCGAGGGGTTCAGGGTAGTTTGTATACAGAATTACAGATACCCAGGAGGGAGTTACAGACTGGAATCTAATCGAAGGGTTCGGGGTGGTTTATATACAGAATTACAGAAACCCGGGAGGGAGTTACAGACTGGAATCTAATCGAAGGGTTCGGGGTGGTTTATATACAGAATTACAGAAACCCGGGAGGGAGTTACAGACTAGAACCTAATTGAGGGTTTCAGGGTGGTTTATATACAGAATAATAGATACCCGCGAGTGAGTTACAGACTGGAATCTAATCCTGGGGTTCGGGGTGGTTTATGTACAGAATAACAGATACCCGAGAGCGAGTTACAGACTGGAGTCTAATTGATGGGTTCAGTATGGTTTATATCCAGAATAACAGATACCCTGGTGTGAGTTACAGACTGGAATCTAATCAAGAGTTTCGGGGTGGTTTATATACAGAATAACAGATACTCGGGAGGGAGTTACAGATTGGAATCTAATCGAGGGGCTCAGTGGGGTTTATATACAGAATAACAGATACCCGGGAGGGTGTTACAGACTGGAATCTAATTGAGGGGCTCAGGGGGCTTTATATACAGAGTAACAGATACCCAGGAGGGAGTTACAGACTGGAATCTAATTGAGGGGCTCAGGGGGCTTTATATACAGAGTAACAGATACCCGGGAGGGAGTTACAGACTGGAATCTAATTGAGGGATTTAGGGTAGTTTATATACAGAATAACAGATACCCGGGAGGGAGTTACAGACTGGAGTCTAATCAAGGGGTTTGGGGTGGTTTATATACAGAATAACAGATACCCGGGAGGAAGTTACAGACTGGAGTCTAATCAAGGGGTTTGGGGTGGTTTATATACAGAATAACAGATACTCGGGAGGGAGTTACAGACTGGAATCTAATCGAGGGACTCAGTGGGGTTTATATACAGAATAACAGATACCCGGGAGGATGTTACAGACTGGAATCTAATTGAGGGCCTCAGGGGGCTTTATATACAGAGTAACAGATACCTGGGAGGGAGTTACAGACTGGAATCTAATCGAGGGATTTAGGGTGGTTTATAAACAGAATAACAGGTACACAGTCAAGAGTTACAGGCTGGAATCTAATTGATATGAACTTGAAGATAAATGTTATACAGTTGTTTTACTCTGTCCTTGAATGGGAGTTTTCACTGAGACAGAGCCTTTCTTTAATTGTTACGATTTAAGATTGAGGCTTTCGGACTTTGCTGTTTTTCACACAGTTGACCATGAAACCTGTCTGAATGTTTCTTCGGATCTGTATGTATGAAACTGTTTCAGTGACATTCACTTGTGTGTACTATTTTAAACAATCGAAGATATGTGAGTGATTACTACAGAAATGTCATTGCACATATCCTCTTTCTCTACCTCCCGCTGGTAAGATCAGCTCTCCCTTCTCCTTCCTCCTTCATTAAGATCACAGAACCATTGTATTGGTTCTGCTGTAGAAGGAGACCATTCAGGCGAAAGTGAGGACTGCAGCAGCTGGAGATTAGAATTGAGAATGTGTTGCTGGAAAAGCAGCAGGACAGGCAGCATCCGCGGAGCAGGAAAATCGACGTTTTGGGCAAATGCCCTTCATCAGGAAGGAGACCATTCAGCCTATCCTGCCTGTACTGGCTCTTAAAATGAGGCTCAGTTCAGTAAGGAATTGCCTCTCATCTTAGAATTTTAACAGAGCAGGATTGTGCAGTTTCCCCTGCCCTCCAGCCCAGTTACGCCATGACTTGTATCTAATCATTGCACCAATGAGGTTATTCACAATCCTGGGGATTAGTGCACGTGGACCTGGGTATGGTGAAAGGGTTGTGAGGGGAGGGAATGTCTATTTTCCTGTCAGGCACATTCTATTGGAATGCTATAGGAAATGGTTAAACACAGCAGGAGACTATTTGGTCCATTGTGCCTGTGATAGCCCTTTAAGAGATCTCATCAACACATCCCACTTGCCCTGCTAGTTCCCCACTTGCCCTGCTGGTTCCCCACTTGCCCTGCAGGTTCCCCACTGCCCTGCTGGTTCCCACTGCCCTGCAGGTTCCCAACTGCCCTGCTGGTTCCCCACTGCCCTGCAGGTTCCCCACTGCTCTGCTGGTTCCCCACTTGCCCTGCTGGTTCCCAACTGCCCTGCTGGTTCCCAACTGCCCTGCTGGTTCCCCACTACCCTGCTGGTTCCCCACTGCCCTGCAATATTCACTGTTTCAATTATTGCTTCAATACTCTTTTCAAGTTCTGAGTGAATTTGCCTCCCCAGTTCTCCTTTAGACTCAAACCTACACCGTGTTCCGATGTACCCGCCCCCCCCTCGCCCAACTCAGTCCTGACATTATTCACCTCCTGCCCCTGCAAATAGTTTCAGTATCAACACAATGAGAACATTTCAGAGGTTTGCAACTCCAAAAACATTCAGGAAGCTGAGCACCATCGGACAAAGCTGTCTTTTGATTGGCATGTCAATTCTATCACCTATCCACTCCCTTCACTGATGCAGAGAAATTGCAGCAGCGTGTACCATCTACAAGATGCTCTGCAATAACTTGCCAAGGCTCCCTGGACAATACCTTCCAAAGCCACGATTTTATCATTCAGACAATGGCAGCATAGATGTAGGAGCACCATCATTTTGCCCTGCATGCCATGTACCATCTTAACTTGAAAATATGTTGCTGTTCCTTTGCTGTAACAGGATTAAAATCTAAGAACTCATCCTGTAACAATACAATGTGTGTGCCTATGTAAGCAATTTGCTATCACTTTCTTGAGGGCAATTAGGGATGGGTAATGAATCCTAGCTTATCCAATAGCATCCATGCCTTGCAAATGAGTTTAAAAAGAAGTCCAAAAATAATATTTGTACTACAGCAGTGACCTATTTTACAGTTACTGCACATATACAGCACTTCCCATTTATCAGCTCAAACTATAATTCTGATGTGTAGATGTATTTGAATTTTGAATTACTTGACATAGAAGCTGCACAAATGTTTACTCCACTGCAGCCTGGGATGAGATGCGGAGAAATTGTGTAGAATGGGACCAGTGCTCCTCAGGGTTAAGAATGAGAGGTCATCTTGTTGAGTCAAATTCAAGAAAATTATCTATGTTTGACTAACTTAAGGAGTCTGTCGAAGAAAAAGACTTGGTAGCTGTCAGGAGGCACTTTGACTGAGGAGTCTGGAAATTTGAATTATGTAAGCTGGAGGCTATCTGTGAACTGACCCATGGCCTTACAATACAATTTCTCCCAGACATGGAAACAGAAAATACTGGATATAATTAGCATGTCCAGCAGCATCTTCCTTTTTCTCAGATCTTCCTTGTTTCAACAACTGGTTCAGGTTCTTCAGGTATCTTGACTGTGTTTTCAGCTGAATATGCAACACACTCTGGAATGCGCTCTGAAATTGTCCATCACTTCAGAGCCCTTCTTAAAATCTGACTCTTTTCACACAAGCTTTGGTTACTGTTCCTAATGTTTTGACTTTGTTCCGTTTTTTAACTGCCTTTGGATGTTGTTCTGTGTTCTACCTTCTATCAATATGATCAGATAAATTCAGAGCAGGAATAGGCCACTCGGTCCTTTGAGTACGTGTTGTCATTGATGAAGATCTTGGCCGATCTAATGCCTCCACATTACTACATACATTCGGAAGGCTTTTCAGCGTCATGCTTGTCAATAATCTATTGGCCTGTCTTAAAACTATTGTTATGACATGGGGTAAATGTCTCTGTTAATTTAACACAGAAAAGATTCACCCCGTGCTGTAATCTGCTAAAATTGGAAAGGCAAAGAACCATCCCAGAGGTCACTATTTAAAGTCAAAATTAACAACTTTATTCTTTAGGTCCAACAGAGAATATTAAAACCAACAACTATTTCCAACTCCTTTCTCTTAAACCTACTTTTTACCTCCCACTCTACAGCACTAGTCTGATAAGAAAATCCCAATTAAGATTTATAAAACAAAAATAATCACGTTTCAAAACCAATCGGCTTTACCACTTCTCCTTTGTAGATATTCCTCTGTAGGTTCTCTCCAGGTCAGCCTCAATGTTCTGCTGCACAAACTCCCCACAGACAAAGTTAAAAATCACATCACACCAGGTTATAGTCCAACAGGTTTAATTGGAAGCACACTAGCTTTCGGAGCGATGCTCCTTCATCAGGTTATAGTCAGGTCCCTTTCAGAGACCCCTTCAGTTAGCAGTCTACATTTGTTGGCCTTTGGCAGTTCTCCTCCTAACTGTTCGAAATGTCCAGTTTTATACCCCAGAACATTCAGAGCATTTCATTGGTTTTAATATTATCAAAACACTGAATTCAAATTTGATTGGATTTTGGTATCTTGGGGCAGAATGTAAACTGTTAGGCTGAATTTGAATTTGTTTTTGATTTTGTTTCTGTTTCATGGCAACCCATCTGCTGCTGTTTGTTTCAACCAAGTATTACATTGTTAACTTGTTCAGGACTCTCTGTGCTTTGTCAGTCCTTGCTGGCTTTTCAACTCTCTTAAAGGTACAGTACACCTTCATAATACTATTCAAAGACTGATTATGTCACCTTTTGAAGAAAAGAGTTCAAAGACAAGCCACCCTCATCCCTTTGCTGAATCGTTCACTGGTTATTTTTAAACTCTGACTCTTGTTCTAGGCTCTCGTACAAGAGGAAGCAAATTTTTCACGTCCATTCTATCAGGAGTTCAGGCAGTATGGATGCTGCCTGAACTGCTGTGCTCTTCCAGCACCACTAATCCAAAATCTGGTTTCCAGCATCTGCAATCATTGTTTTTACCTACCTCCATTCTATCAGGACCTCTCGCAAGGTCTTGTATGCTTCAAGAATTCATCTGTTATTTTTCTAACCTCCAATAGACAAAAGCTTAGCCTGTTCAACTTTTCCTCATAAGACAACCTGCCCATTCCAGTTATATAAAGTTTCTCTGAACTATTTCCAATACAATTACATCTTTCTGAAGTAAGCTGAGCAATACTGTACACAGCACTTCAGAGTTGATCTCTCCAGTGCCTTGTATTACTGAAGCATAACATGCTAATTTTGTGTTTAGCGTGTATGTACATGTGTATATGTGAGTATGTGTATGTTAGTATGTGTGTGAGTGTGTGCATGTGCGCACATGTGCGTGCATGGGTATGAATGTATGTGTGACTGTGAGTGTTTGTGTGTGAGTGTGGTGTTTCAAGAGGGTAATTTTGATATTGTAAGGCATGTCAATATGAAAAAGGAGAAGGTGTTGAGTGTTTTGAAAGAAATTAAGGTACACATGTCCCTAGGACCTGATGGAATCTATCCCAGAATGCTGAGGGAGGCAGGGGAGGGAATCACTGAGGCCTTGTACAAAATCCTCTTTACTGACAGAAGAGGTCCCAGGAGACTGGAAAATAACCAATGCTTTCCTTTGTTTAAGAAGGGCAACAAGGATAATCTGAGAAATTACCAGCAATTACATCAATGGTAGGGGAATTTTTGGAGAAGATTCTTAGGGATAGGAGTTACTGCCATATGAAATATATGGACTTATTAGCAATAGGCAGCATGGCTTTGTGCAGGGAAGGTCATGTCTCACAAACTGAGCAAGTGACAAAGATGATTGCTAAGGGCAGGGTGATAGATGTTGTCTATCTGGACTTTAGCAAGGTCCTTCACGGCAGACTGATACAGAAGGGGAAGTATAATAGGATCCGAGATGAGCAGTAAGATGGATACAGAACTAGCTGGGTAATGGAAAACAGAGAGTAGTGGTGGATGTTTTTTTAATAGAGATCTATGACCAATGATATTCCACATCGATCAGTGCTGGGTCCCCATTGCCTGCAATATATATATATATAAATAATTTGGAGGGGATTGTAAGTAGTTAGGTTAGTCGGTTTTCAGACGACACAAAGACTGGGGAAGCTGCAGATGGTGAGGGTGATTGCTAGAGGATGCAGCTGGAGACTTGGCTGGAGAAATGGCAGATTTATAAAGTTAAAAATGAAGTTTAATCTGGAGAAATGTGAGGTGGTGCATTTTGGAAGATCTAATGCAAGAGGGAAGTATACAGTAAATGGCAGAACCCTACGTAGCAGCAACATACAGAAGGGTCCAGGCACATAGGCCCGAGAGTAGGTCAGAGACCAGGAATACTGCAGGGAGTAACTCACCTCCTGATCCTCCAAAGTCTGTCCACCATCGACATGGCACAAGTCAGGAGGGTGATGGAATACTCCCCTGTTGCCTGGATGGGGGCAGCCCCAACAACACTCAAGAAGCTCGGCACCATCCAGGGTAAATCTGCCCGCTTGATTGGCACCACATCCACAAACACCCCCTCCCCCCACCACCGACACTCAATCACAGCAGTGTGTACCATTTACAAACTGGCCTGCAGAAATTTACCAAAAATCCTTAGAGAGCACCTTCCAAACACACAACCACTTCCAGCTAGAAGAACAAGGAAGATACATGGGAACACCATCATCTGCAAGTTCCCCTCCAAATCACTCACCTCCCTGACTTTGAAATATATCACCATTGCTTCAGTGTCACTGGGTCAGAATCCTGGAATTCCCTCCCTAAGGACATTGTGGGTCACCCTACAGCACACGGACTGCAGTGGTTCCAGAGGCAGCTCAGCACTTTGTCAAGGGGCAAGTGACAACAGTCCTGATAAAAGGTTAAGCCGGAAATGTCTCCTCTCTTGCTGCTCGATGCTGCCTGACCTGCTGTGCTCTTCCCAGTGGCATACTTTATCAACTGGGAACAAGTAAAAAATGCTGCCTCTCTCAGGAATGCTCACACCCCATGAGTGAATTAAAATGTTACTGTATGGTCGTCTCTTGTTCCTGTGGGAGAATGAGATTTTCTTGTCTGTAAGTTTTATATTTCTGTAATCCATTTCGTTTTCTTTAACAGAGTCTCGGATGTAAAGACAGAACAGATTCTTTGCAAAAGAAGTGAGTATATGAAATCTTTTCCAAAGGTTTAATGCATAAATCTCTTAATGGGGAGAGGACTCATTCTGAATTTTCCCCTGTGTTCCTCTCTACCTACTGGAGTCATTTACACCACGAAAACCCACACCCTCACTGTGTCATCCTGGAGAATGTTTTAAGGATGTTGCAAAAAGGATTGACAAAGAGCTGTCCTTAGATGCTGTTCAATAGAGACTTCCAGAATGTGACAGAATACTGCAACTCACAGACATAGGAACAGAAGCTGGCCAATTCACCCAGTGAATCCCCACCTCATTGTTAAATGACATCGTGGCTGATCTGTTAGATCAGGTTCTGCATAGAAGGTCATTGTTAACTGATCCAAGTATGTGGCAATTGTAAATAATCCTTTGACAGGGTTTGAAAATATTGGGAGGGAGAGAGTGCAAACAAAGAATATGGGCCTAATTTTTGAAATATGAAGAAAGATGTTCCCAGTGATTTATTCTGGGTCTCAGCCTTCACCATGTTCATTCAGTTGAGTAGAGGATCTGGAGCTGCAGATCCATGTTCACAGATGGGTTTTAATCTGGACAGACGAGAGGCCATCATTTTGGGTTGGAAACAAATGCATTGGAACATTTCCACTGAAGGTCCACCTGTGAGCAAGTGCTGTCGGTATCCATTAACCAAAACCATAACAAAGACCATGCAGTTACAAAACTAATCCCTGAAGGAACTGTGTCCTTTTGAGGCTGAAGGTTTGGAATGGGACCTTTGATGGAATCCTGTGAGTTGCTGCAGTGTGTGTTGGAGACACTGAAGGCAGTGAAAACCTTCAAGGTGCTGAATGGACTGGTAATGTCTGGTCAATCACATTGTTCCATTTGTTAATGTTGTTAGTTAAGGATAAAACGTAACAGGTTGCATCAGTTAATTGAACACATGCACATACCGTGGGCTCTCTTGTGATGCAGTGGTAGTGTCCCTACCCCTAAACTGGGAGACCTGGGCTCAAGTCCCACATGATCTAGAGGTGTGCAATAACATCTCTGAACAGGCTGATTAGAAAAACAGGTTAAATAGAAAATAAAAATAAATAAATAAATGAAGCACCTGTAACATTAAGGGATGGAAAGAGCTGAAAGACTGAGTAGTTAATAAACTCTTTCCACAGCAGAAAGTGCCTTGGTTACAGTCTCACTGACAATGACAGCACAGGATTGATGCCTAAAGATGAAGGTTGGAAACTAACAGTTATTTTCAGGTAGATGATTGTAATTGGAGCTACTTTGGAGAAGAATAGCTGAAACCAAGTGAAAAGTGTTAGAAATGTTAGAAAGGCCCACAGTTCCAGATGTTGTTGATGGAGGCAAGGTGTCAGTGTTGTTACCTGTTTCTGGGAAACCATTTTAAAAAAGGTTCCCTGGGCTTTGTCAATTGAAAAATCAATTTATTAATAGAAATGGAAGAACTTGAAACTCAAGATGTTGCTCTATTTCTTTCTCCACAGATGCTGACACACATGCTGTGTTTCTCCAGCTGTTTTGTTTCAAAAATGTAAGTGTTGTAGCGGATATTCTAGACAGGGAGAGTATCATGTAAATAGGTTAAAGATATTATAATAGGCCAATAATAAGGAGGAAATACTACTTAAGGTAATGAAAACAGTAAAGAGTGAAATGAAATAAATATAATTGCAGAATGAATACGAAAATTGAAAATTCAAAACTTTAGCCTCAATCGGTAAAACTGCATAAAACAGAAGTGCTGAAAAAATGAGAGCATAATATTTTATTGCCCAGAAAACTTACAAAGACTATTACAGAGTCATAAATAAACTATTACAGAGTCATAAATAGTATAAATAGGTCAAGTAAATTAACTTTTGCTATTCATAATGTTAATATAAGGATACATTACCTGTAAAACAGACTAAATACAGGGAAATTAACTCAAGTGAGAGAAGAGATTAAGTTAATAATAGATAATGATATTATTGACCGGTGTCACAGTACACATACTGGCACGGGTCACAAAGATTCCGTATTGATTATTGACCAGTGAAGATGGTAACAAAAGCAGACTTGTATTCAAAGATTGGAGAACTGTAATGAATAATTTTGACATACACAATGCATCAAGAAAATTGACTTGCTAAAAGACTAGTGAGTTTTATTCATTGATAGTCCCAGAGAAATGTCAGCTGTTGTAATTCCAGGTAGATTCCATTTGGAATGACAAATACTTCATCAACATTCCAGTGGTTAACCAGGAAAACTATTGAACAACTATGTAACTGTGTTTTTGACATCAATGACTTGGTTGTGTTCAGTCAAACCTGATAAGAACATTTACACTAGCTGACTGAGCTGTTTGATTGGTTACAAACAGCTAATTTGGCTTTTGATCTGGCCAGAGCACATGTGATTTATTTGGGGCACATTGTGGGACAAGGTCAAGACTTACCAGAGAAGTCAAACTCAGGGCTGTTTTGGATTTTCCAGTTATTATAACAAAATGTGAATGTGAGACCGCCATTTGGGGATAGCAATGTACTGAAAGTATGAGAATGGTAACATAGCTAGGGTGAACCATTTCATCAACTCAGGCTTGGTATCAAGTAAAATAACTTCCAGTTCAGTAGGACAATGATGAAAAATGCTCAGCTAAAGCATGCTGAGGGTCACTGCCAGAGAGGTATTTTTGGGAAAACTGTGAATTCATAACTTGCACAACCCAGACGTTGTTATCACAAACAAAACCAGAAATTGCTGGAAAAACTCAGCAGGTCTGTTAACATCTGTGGAGAGAAATCAGTGTTAACGTTTGGGTCCTCAGGGCATTGTCATATTTCTTTAACAAGACCTAACTTTTCTGATCAAAACAGGTGTGATAGGCATGGGGAACAGGAGCTCAGGCAGCACCCGAAGAGCAGGGAAATCAATGTTTCAGGCAATAGCCCTTCCGAAACGTTGATTTTCCTGCTCCTTGGATGCTGCCTGACCTGCTGCGCTTTCCCAGCAACACATTTGCGACTCCGATCTCCAGCATCTGCAGTACCCACCTTCGCCTCACCTATGGGGAAACAGGAGTCTGAGAGAACTAAATTATAATTGATTTGCATCAGGAGGAGGCTTATAATCACATTGTTTTCTGATAGTTTCATACTCTGCAGATTATACTTTGCTGACAAACTGGACCTTCAGGCCATCCTGTATCATTAAGGTCCAAACATCTTTCCGGCCACTTCAACTTCACAACTACTTTTTGATTAAGGTGGGGTATATTTCCAACCGTGGACCTGCAATGTAGATTTCCAGCTGGGTCAAATCCCACAGTGAACTCAGAGTCATCCTCTCAACTGCTATTTCTTCTTTCTTATTTACACTTACCTTTGATCTAATCGTCTTGTCTGAGCTCTCTCTCTGAAGTTTAGGACTTTTTTTAAAATTCAACTTCCTTTGCTTGTACTTCCTCCTCCCTTGACAATTCAAATATTTTTATTTTCATTTAACTGTCCAGTTCTTTTTCTTTTTGCTTCCCATTCCATGAGACCGTAAGCCCGAGGAGTAGAAGTAGGCCATTTGGTCCATCGGGTATGCTCCACCATCCAAAGAGCTGGTGGCTGATCGGATAATCCTCAACTTCACCTTTCTGCCCACTTACCACAACCCTGGATTCCCAAATTATTAACATCAGTCCATGCCAATCTTAATGTACTTAAAGACCAAGCCTCAACAGCCCTCTGGGGTAAAGAATTCCATAGATTCACTACCCTTGGACAGAAGAAATTCCTCCTCATCTCTGCCTTAAATGTGTCATTCTGAGATGGTGGCCTCTGGCCCTAGACTCTCCCACAAGGTGAAACCTTTCTGCATCTACCCTGTTAAGTTCCCCTCTAACAATTTTTTATGATTATCATTCAATAGATTGCCTCTCATTCTTCTACATTCCAATAAGTTAGGCCCAATCTACTGACCCTCTCCTCCCTCCGTACCTGGTATCAGCTTAGTGACCTTCTCTGGAATGTCTCCAATACCAGTAATATCGTGCCTTAGATCAATGGACTAATCTGTTCAGTTTTCCAGCTGTAGTTAGAGCCTATCATTTATTAGGAGATGAATTGAACAGATCGAAGGAAGCGGTGCTTCAGTTCTACAGGGTCTGGTGCTACCATGTCTCAAATCCTGTGCGCAGTTTGGTGTCCTTACTTAAGGAAACTGTAACTATGTTGGTGATGGTTCAGGGAGAATGATCTCTCCACATTTACCCTGTCAAGCCCAGCCAGAAACGTTTATGTTTCAGTAAGGTTGGTTCTCTATCTTCTAAAGGCCAGTAAATAGAAGCCCAACCTCCTCAGCCTCTCTGTCCATACCTGAGGTCAGCTGAGAGAATCTCCTCTTCACAGCCTCCAAAGTCAGCATATCATTCCCTGCACAAGGGGAACACATCCGTTGACACAATGCCATGGTGGTCTGACTAGTTTGACACTCACTTTACGGTCTTGATCCTGTTGCAGACGGATCATCATCACCACTTGCCTTCCCACTCATTTTTGTGTCATTCCCAAATTTAGTGGCAGTACATTTGCTTTCCTATCCAAATCATAAATATATATCGTCAATAATTGTGGCCCCAGCACTGATCGCTGTGGCATTCCACGACAAACATGTTGCCATCCTAAAAATCTGAAAATACTTCTCCCCACCCCCCAACCTGGTTTTAACCCAGTTCTGTCTTCTATTAGTTAGCCAACCCTCTCTCTGTGTTAACACATTACCTCCAACACCATTAGCTCTTAGATTATTAAATCGCCTAATGTGTGGTACCTTACCAAATACCTTCTGAAAATCCAAATCTATCACCTCCATTGCTTCCCTTTCTCTATCTTGCTATGATATCCTCAAAGAATTCTAGTCAATTTGTCAGCTATGGTTTCCCCTTCATGAAGCCGTACTGACTGTGCTGGATCCTGTGATATATTTCAGAATATTCTGCCATCAGATCCTTTAGAATAGACTCCAGCATTTTCACACTAACTGAAGTTAAGCTACTTAGCCTGTATCTGGATTAGTGGTGCTGGAAGAGCACAGCAGTTCAGGCAGCATCCAAAGTGCAGCAAAATCGACGTTTCGGGCAAAAGCCCTTCATCAGGAATAAAGGCAGTGAGCCTGAAGCGTGGAGAGATAAGCTAGAGGAGGGTGGGGGTGGGGAGAGAGTAGCATAGAGTACAATGGGTGAGTGGGGGAGGGGATGAAGGTGATAGGTCAGGGAGGAGAGGGTGGAGTGGATAGGTGGAAAAGGAGCTAGGCAGGTAGGACAAGTCCTGACAAGTCATGGGGACAGTGCTGAGCTGGAAGTTTGGAACTGGCCTGAGGTGGGGGAAGGGGAAACGAGACAGGACATGGTTGAAGAGCTTCAGGGCAGAGGGAATGACCTGGGAGTTGCAGTGGGAGAGGAACCCCCTGAGATTCTTGTAGAGAGATGGAGGAAAACTTCTTCAAGGCAGGCATCCTTGCAAGAGGATTCCCCTTCCCCACTCATTTATTGTACTCTATGCTACTCTCTCCCCACCCCCACCCTCCTCTAGCTTATCTCTCCACCCTTCAGGCTCACTGCCTTTATTCCTGATGAAGGGCTTTTGCCCGAAACGTCAATTTTCCTGCTCCTTGGATGCTGCCTGAACTGCTGTGCTCTTCCAGCACCACTAATCCAGAATCTGGTTTCCAGCATCTGCAGTCACTGTTTTTACCTACTTAGCCTGTAGTTAGCTGTTTTGTTGTCACCTTGCCTTTTTTTTAATGAAGGTGTTTTGTTACAGTTTTCCAATCCTCAGGGATTACCTGAATGATTTCCTATTACACGATGGTTGTTGGTGCTTCCTTTAATTTCCAAACACCCGAATGCTCCAGGAACCTTACCGGGCTCTAGCTACATTAGGTTCCCTCACAATTTTCCTCTGGTGTTGGAAAAGTTCATTCACAGGATGTGGTGTCGCTGGCTGGGCCCAGCATTTATTGCCTGTCCCTAATTGACCCTCAAGAAGGTGGGGGTGAGCTGCCTTCTTGAACAGCTGCATTAGGGAGGGTGTTCGAGGATTTTGACCCAGTGACAGTGAAGCAATGGTGATATATTTCCAAGTCAGGATGGTGAGTGGAATGGAGGGGAACTTGAAGGTGGTGATGTTCCCATATATCTGCTGTTCTTGTCCTTCTAGATGGAAGTGGCTGTGGATTTGGAAGGAGCTGTCTAAGGAGTTTTGATGAATTTCTGCAGTGCATCTTGTAGATAGTACACACTGCTGCTACTGAACACCAGTGGTGGTGGGAGTGAATGTTTGTGGATGTGATGTCAATCAAGTAGGCTGCTTTGTCCTGGATGGTGTTGAGTTTCTTGAGTGTTGTTGGAGCTGACCCCATCCAGGCAAGTGGGGAGTATTCCATCACACCCCTGACCTATGCATTATAGATAGTGACAGGCTTTGGGGAGTCAGGAGGTGAGTTACTCACCACACGATTCCCAGCCTCTGACCTGCTCTTGTAGCCACTGTGTTTATGTGGCAAGGCCACTTCAGGTCCTGCTCGGTGATCAGCCCCAGGATGTTGATAATAAGGGATTCAGTAATGGGAACACCATTGAATGTTGGGGGTGATGGTTGGATTGTTTCTTATTTGCATTTATATGCAGTGATTATTAATTTCCACTTGTCAGCCAAACCTGAATATTGTCCAGATCTTCCTGTATTTGAACATGGACTGCTTCAGTATCTGAGGAGTTGGGAATGGTACAGGATGTTGTGCAATCATCAATGCACCTCCCCAATTCTGACCTTATGAAAAAGGGAAGGTAATTGATTGTTGGGCCTAGGACATTATCCTGAGGGCCTCCTACAGAGATGTCCTGCAGCTGAAATGACTGACCTCCAACAACCACAACCATCTTCCTTTGTGTCAGATATGACACCACCAATGGAGACTATTCCCTCGTAATGTCCAGACAGCTACATCGGTAGCCAGTAGATGACGTCAAGTATGGCTCCATCACTGCCCCTCCCTCCATCACCACTCCTTCCCTCTATCCTCCCTCCATCCCTCTATCCTCACTCCCTCCCTCCATCATCACTCCCTCCCTCCATCCTCACTCCCTCCCTCTATCCTCACTCCCTCTCCCTCTCTCTCACCAGTGACAGGTTTTCCTGTTTCCTCTGAAACGCAGGTTCCTGATGTTTTCCGAGCGTGGAGGCTGACTGCATTTTCCAGTCACGCTCTCTTGCCATTTGATGCTCATCTTGGTTCTAATTTCAATCAGATTTTTACTGCTGTCTCTGTGGTACTGTTTACGCACATTCTAATGAGTCTGTTTCTATGACAATAGATGGTTTTATTTTGAATATTGAATGTCAAAAGAAAGCATTGGGAATAGAATTTGCTGCATTTTTGGATGAAGATATTTCTTGGGGATATTATCAAGCAAGATTAACAATCCGGAAGTGAGCAGCAATCTGCATCAGGATCAATGTCAATGTCCCGTATACTTCATTTCAAACCTGAGGCTCCCACTCACTGGGTCCCACTCACTGGGTGCCACTCTCTGGGTGCCACTCTCTGGGTGCCACTCACTGGGTGCCACTCACTGGGTGCCACTCTCTGGGTGCCACTCACTGGGTGCCACTCACTGGGTGCCACTCTCTGGGTGCCACTCACTGGGTGCCACTCACTGGGTGCCACTCTCTGGGTGCCACTCTCTGGGTGCCACTCACTGGGTGCCACTCTCTGGGTGCCACTCACTGGGTGCCACTCACTGGGTGCCACTCTCTGGGTGCCACTCACTGGGTGCCACTCTCTGGGTGCCACTCACTGGGTGCCACTCACTGGGTGCCACTCTCTGGTGGCCATGAGAAACAGGAACAAGAGTGGGCTGGTCAGTCCCTCGAGCCTGCAGCATTCAACAGGATTTAGGCTGATTCAATATTCCTCGCATCCACTTTCCTGCTATTTCTCCTTATCCCTTGATTCCCCGACTGATCAAGAATCTTTCTCAGCCTTGAATATACACAAGGACTCTGAGCCCACAGCTCCCTGAGCTTCAAAGACACACAACCCTGTGAGAGAGGAATTTCCTCCTCAGCTCAGTCTTACGTTGGTGCCCCTTCATTCTGAGACGATGTGCTCTGGTCCTCGACTCTCCCATGTCAACATAAGAACCAGGAGCAGGATTACACCGTCCGGACCTTCGATCCTGCTCTGCCATTCAGTACGACCATGGCTGATCTTTTATTGGACTCAGCTCCACTTACCCACCACTTACCGTATCGCTTAATTCCTTTAATGTTCAAAATTCTACCTTTGCCTTAAAAACCTCAACTGCTTCATGGCAGGGAATTCCACAGATTCACCACCCTGTGGGTGAAGAAGTTCCTCCACAACTCTGTCCGAAATCTCCTCCTCCTCACGTTGAGCCTATACCCACTTGTTCTAGTTTCACCCCCCAGTGGAAACTACCTCCCTGCTTCCATCTTATCTATTCCCTTCACAATTTTATATGTTTCTATAACATCCCCCCTCATTCTTTGAAATTCCAGTGAGTACAGTCCCAGTCTACTCAGTCTCTCCCATAAGGCAACTTTCTCAACTCCAGAATCAACCTAGTGAACCTCCTTCGCACCCCTTCTCAAGTAAGGAGACCAACACTGTACACACTGTATTCCATGTGTAGCCTCACCAGCCCTCTATACAGCTGCAGCATAACCTCCCTCTTCTTAAACTCCATCCTCCAGCAATGAAGGACAATATTCCATGTACCTTCTTCATTACCTGCTGCACCTGCAAACCGACCTTCTGTGATTCATGCACAAGAACACACAGGTGCCTCTGTACAACAGCACACTGCAATTTTTCACCATTTAAATAATAGCCCATTTTGCTGTTATTCCAATAAAATGGATGCCCTCACATTTGCCAACATTGTACTCCATGTGCCAGACCCTTGCCCACTCACTCAACCTATCTCTATCCCTCTGCAGAGTGCCCTCTGCACACTTTGCTCAACCACTCATTTTAGTAACATCTGCTAACTTTGACACACTACACTTGGTTCCCAACTCAATCTAAATTGTAAACAATTGCAGTCCTGACACTGATCCCTGAGGCACACCACAAACTACTGATTACCAACCAGAAAAATTCCCATTTAGCCCCACTCTGCTTCCTGTCAGTTAACCAATCCTCTATCCATGCTAATACATTACCTGTAACATCATGCACCTTTACAATGTGATGTATTTTGGAAGGTCCAGTGCAGGCAGAAATTATACAGTGAATGGGAGAACCCTTAGGAGTATTGATATGCAGAGGGCTCTGGGTGTGCAGGCCCACAGGTCACTGAAACTGGCAGCACTGGGGGATTTTAGTGATGAAGATAGGTTGGATAAACTGGGTTTGTTTTCACCGGACCGCAGGAGGTTGAGGGACAACTTGATAGAAGTTTATAAGATTGTGAATGGCATGGATAGAGTGAAAAGTATGAGGCTTTTTCTCAGGGTGGAGGGGTCAGTTATTAGGGGACACAGGTTCAAGGTGCTGGGGGGAAGTTTAAAACAGATGTGTGAGGCAGATGTTTCACACAAAGGGTGGTGAGTGCCTGGAAGGTGCTGGCAGAGGAGGGGGTGGAAGCAGACACAACAGCAGCATTCAGGAAACACCTGGACGGATACAGGAATAGGAAGGGAACAGAGGGATACGGATCCCGTAAGTGAAGACAGTTTTAGTATGGAAGGGCAAAATGTGTCAGCACAGGCTTGGAGGGCTGAAGGGCCTGTTCCTGTGCTGCCCTGTTCTTTACCTTATGCAGCAGTGTTTTGTGCAGCACCTTGTCTAATGTCTTTTGGAAATCAGACACACCATATCTACTGGGTCCCTGATGTCCACCATACTTGTAATGTCCTTAACGAATTCCAGTAAATTGGTTAAACATGACCTGCCTTTCATGACTCCGTGCTGCATCTACCCGATGGGACAATTTCTGTCAAGATGTCTAACTATTTCCTCCTCAATTATAGATCTGAGTGTTTTCCCCACTGTAGAATTACGCCAGTGCGCCTGTAGCTACCTCCTTTTGTTTGCTTCCTTTTTTAAACTCTGATGTCACATTTGCCATTCTCCAATCTGCTGGAACTGCCCCAGAGACCAGGAATTTTGATAAATTACCACAACTGCATCTGTTATTTGCAATGTCAGGAAACATCCTGGCAGAATCTTCCCTGTGCAAACCCCTTTAAGAGTCAGATGTTCCCAGAACTCTGTGGGAAGCTAAGGAAGGGATTGCTGGGCCTCTTGCTGAGATATTTGTATCATCGATAGTCACAGGTGAGGTGCCGGAAGACTGGAGGTTGGCTAATGTGGTGCCACTGTTTAAGAAAAGTGGTAAGGAAAAGCTAAGGAACTACACACTGGTGAGCCTGACCTCAGTTGTTGGTAAATTGTTGGAAGAGATACTGAGGAACAGGATTTACATCTATTTGGAAAGGCAAGGACTGATGAGGGATAGTCAGCATGGTTTTGTGTGTGGGAAATAATGTCTCACAAACTTGATGGAGTTTTTGAAGATGTGGCAAAGCAGATTGATAAAGGCAGAGTGGTGGACACTGTATGGATGTCAGCAAAGTATTCAACAAGGTTCTGTATGGTAGACTGGTTAGTAAGATTCGATCAAATAGGATCCAGGGATGGCTAGGCAATTGCATACAAAATTGGCTTAAAGGTAGAAGACAGAGGGTGGTGGTGGAGGGTTGTTTTTTCAGACTGGAGGCCTGTGACCAGTGGAGTGCCACAAGGATCAATGCTGGGTTCTCTACTTTTTTCCATTTACATAAATGATTTGGATGTGAACATAGTTAGTGAGTTTTCAGATGACGCCAAAATTGGAGGTGTAGTGGTCAGCGAAGAGGGTTACCTCAGATTACAACAGGATCTTGATCAGATGGGCCAATGGGCTGAGAAGTGGCAGATGGAGCTTAAATTAGATAAATGTGAGGTGCTGCATTTTGGGAAAGACAGATTAGGGCAGGACTTATACATTTAATGATAGGGTCCTAGGGAGCATTGCTGAACAAAGAGACCTTGGGGTGCATAGTTCCCTGAACGTGGAGTCACAGGTAGACAAGGTCGTGAAGAAGGCGACTGGCATACTGGCCTTTATTGACCATTGCATTGAATATAAGAGTTTGGAACGCATTCCTGATGAAGAGCTTATGTTTGAAACATCGATTTTCCTGCTCCTCGGATGCTGCCTGATTGGCTGTGCTTTTCCAGCAACACACTCCCCACTCTAACCTCCAGCACCTGCAGTCCTCACTTTCTCCTAGGAGTTGGGAGGTCATGTTGCAGCTGTACAGGACATTGGTGAGGCCACGTTTAGAATAATTTGCACAATTCTGGCTGCCTTTCTATGGGAAGAGTGTTGTTAAACATGAGAGGGTGCAGAAACGATTAACAAGGATGGTGCTGGGCCTGGAGGGTTTGAGTTACAGGGAGAGGCTGAACAGGAGCATTGGAGGCTCAGGGATGACCTTATAGAGGGAAGGATAAATAGACAAGGTTTATTTTCCAGGGTAAGGGAATCCAAAACTAGATTGGCATAGGCTTAAGGTGAGGGGGAAATATTTTAAAAATGACCTGAGGTCACTCAGAGGGTGATGCGTCAATGGAACGAGCTGCCAGAGGAAGTGATGGAGATGGGTACAATTATAGCATTTAAAAGGCATCTGGATGGGCATATCAATGGGAAGAGTTTAAAAGGTTATGGGCCAAATGCTGACAAAAAGGACTAGGTCAGATTGGGATGTCTGGTTGGTATAGATGGGTTGGACCAAACATGTCACATGCTAGTGAGGCAAGGAATAGGGGCAGAGAGAGGAGGTGAACATGTGGCTACAGGGATGGTGCAGGAGGGAGGGATTCAGATACCTGGATAATTGGGGCTTGTTCTGGGGTGGGTGGGACCTGTACAAACAGGATAGTCTACACCTGAACCAGAGGGGTGCCAATATCCTTGGGGGGGTGGTGGTAGGGATTTTGTAAATGCTCTTCAGGAGGGTTTAAACTAATTCAGAGGGGGGATGGGAACCTGAATTGTAGCTCCAGTGCCCCAGGAGGTTGAGAATATTGAGGTCCTAAATAAGGTTTCAAGGTCACAAGAGTGTTATGGCTGACAGGAAGGTGGATTAAAGTGTGTGTACTTCAACACCAGGAGCATCCGGAATAAGGTGGGTGAACTTGCAGTATGGTCATTTCAGAGACATGGGTAGAGCAGGGACAGGAATGGTTGCTGCAGGTTCTGGGGTTTAGATGTTTTAGTTAGAACAGGGAAGGTAGTAAAAGAGGAGGAGGTGTGACACTGTTAGTCAAGGACAGTATTACAGTGGCAGAAAGGACTGCACTGTATTGTTCTATGTTCTATTTTCTATTTCTGTTTTGTGCTCTATGACTCTATGACCCTATAATCCTCTTATGTCTCAATGAGATCATCTCTCATTCTTCTAAACTCCAGTGAGTAGAGTTCCATCGTGTTTAACCTTTACTCATCAGACAATCCCTCCATCCCAGGATCATCCCAGTTTACCTTCTCAGAACTACCTTCAATGAAATGGTATATTTCCTTAAATGAGGGAACCAACACTGCTGACAGTACACCAGGTGGGGTCTCCCCAGGTACACCAGGTGTGGTCTCCCCAGGTACACCAGGTGGGGTCTCCCCAGGTACACCAGGTGTGGTCTCCCCAGGTACACCAGGTGGGGTTTCCCCAGGTACACCAGGTGTGGTCTCCCCAGGTACACCAGGTGGGGTTTCCCCAGGTACACCAGGTGTGGTCTCCCCAGGTACACCAGGTGGGGTTTCCCCAGGTTCACCAGGTGGGGTCTCCCCAGGTACACCAGGTGGGGTCTCCCCAGGTTCACCAGGTGGGGTCACCCCAGGTACACCAGCTGGGGTTTCCCCAGGTACACCAGCTGAGGTGTCCCCAGCCCCTTGTACAGTTGCAGTAAGACTTCCCTACTCTGATACTCCAATCCCCATGAAATAAGGACCAACATTCCACTCGCCTTCCTGATTACCTGGGTGTTAGCTTTCAGTGTTTCAGGCACAAGTCCCACCCAAATCCCTTTGTGTGGCAGCTTTCTGCAGTTTTTCTCCTATTAAATAAAATTTTGTTCTTTCGTTCCCCCTTCCAAAATGAAAAACTTCACATTTCCACACATTGTACTCTATTTGCCAACTTAGTTACCCTGTCAGTCTCTCTCTCTCTCTGTAAACTGTCTGTATCCCCCTCACATGTTACCTTTCTACATATTTTGAGTTCTCAGCAAACTTGGCTACAGTACATTCACTTCCTTCCTCTAAGTCACTAGTATATATAATATATGGTTGCAGTTCCAGCACTGATCCCTGTGGAACCCCATTGATCACAAGTTGCCAACCTGAAAAAGAACCCCTTATCCCCACTCAGTTTCCTGCCCATTGTTAATTCTTTATCCATGCCTTTCCACTATTTCCAACATTGTAGGCTCTTATAACTTAACCTTTTGTGAGGTACCTTATCAAATTCTTTCTGGAAGTCCAAATGCAATTACATCTCCTAGTTTCCCTCTATCCAGCCTGGCTGAATCTTCCTTGAAAACTCTAATACACTGGTCAGACGTGATAGATTTAATGAAATCATGATGATTCTGCTTGATGAGATTTGATTTTCCAATGCTCTTCTATTGCCTCCTAAATAATTGCCCAATAATAGATTTTAGGCTAATATAGCTAGAAGTATCAGGATTTTGGAATAGGGGTGTCACATGAGCAATTTTCCAAACCATGGTACTTCTCCAGAGTCCAAGGACTTTTGGAAAATTATAACCACTGCATCCACTATCTGTGTAGCTACTTCATTTCGGATGGTAGGATGCAAGCTGTCTGGGACAGGGGACTTATCTGCCTGTAACACCATTAATTTGTCTCATAAAACTTCTTTATTGATGGTGACTTTGTATTGGATGGAGTTTCAAAGGTCGGGGAATGTCATTGAAACTTATATGATACTGAGAGGCCTGGATACAGCGCATGTGGAGAAGATGTTTCCACTAGTAAGAGAAACTAGGACCCAGGGGGCACAGCCTCAGAGTGAGGGAATGTCCCTTCAGATCCTGTGCTGAGGAGGAATTTCTTCAGCCAGGAGGTGAGGAATCTGCAGAGAGCTGTGGAGACCATGTCATCGAGTGTCGTTAAGACAGAGGTAGAGAGGTTCTTGATTAGTAAAGGGGTCTAAGGTTACAATAAACCTATCAGCTGTGATCAAATAAGGAGCAGACCCAAATGGACCTAAATCTGCTCCGAATGCTTATGGTCCTGCAATATTTAGCATTAAGGCAATGTCCAGAGTAACTTCCATTAAGACTGATGCAGAATATCTGTTTAAATCCTCGGCCATTTCTTTGTTTCCCAAACCATCTCCCTAAAGTCATTTTGTAACAGCTTTATTTTCACTTTGAGCTCTCTCTTCCTTTTTATAAATGTAAATAAACTCCTATCATCAGTTTTTATATTCCACATTAGATTAGTCTGGTAGTATGTGTGAGAGAGACTGTGTGTGTGAGAGAGAGAGAGAGAGAGACTGTGTGCGTGACCCACTGTGTGTGTGTGTGTGTGTGTGTGTGTGTGAGAGAGAGGGGGAGAGAGACTGTGTGCGTGACCCACAGTGTGTGTGTGTGTGTGTGTGTGTGAGAGAGAGAGAGAGAGAGGGAGAGAGACTGTGTGTGTGTGAGAGAGAGAGGGAGAGAGACTGTGTGCGTGACCCACAGTGTGTGTGTGTGTGTGTGTCTGTGTGTGAGAGAGAGATTGTGTGTGTGTGAGAGAGGGAGAGAGACTGTGTGCGTGACCCACAGTGTGTGTGTGTGTGTGTGTGTGTGTGTGTGAGAGAGAGAGACAGAGAGAGAGAGAGAGAGAGAGACTGTGTGCGTGACCCACAGTGTGTGTGTGAGAGAGAGAGAGAGAGAGAGACTGTGTGCGTGACCCCACTGTGTGTGTGTGTGTGTGTGTGTGTGTGTGTGTGTGAGTGACCCTCAAAGCAGTCTGGTTGTTTTGTTCTCTGAGTAAGTGATGGTTTCAGCAGTGATGTATTTGCTCCCACATGTTGGTCCTGGAGCAGACTTCCTGGATGTTGCTGGCTGTCGAACAGTTGAAGCAGTGTCAGCTCGGTGAGATGAGGGGGTGAGGGGGTAATTAACAAAGTCAGGAGTTACACAACATCAGGCTGTGGGCCAACAGGTTAATTTGAAATCACAGGCTCCTCCTTCCTCAGGTGAGGATGAAGGGGCATCACTCTGAAAGCTTGTGATCTCAAATAAACCTGTCAGATATAACCCAGTGTCATCTGATTTCTGACTCTGTCCACCCCAGTCCAACAGCAGCACTCCCACATCACGGCAGTAAGTAGATGGTGGGGAGGCAATGAACAGAAAGACAGGGGGGTAATAAACAGAGAGTGAGGGGGTAATAGACAGACAGAGGGGGGGTAATAAACAGACAGTGAGGGGGGTAATAAACAGACAGTGAGGGGGTAATAAACAGACAGAGGGGGGGTAATAAACAGACAGTGAGGAGGGTAATAAACAGACAGTGAGGGGGGTAATAAACAGACAGTGAGGGGGTAATAAACAGACAGTGAGGGGGGTAATAGACAGACAGTGAGGGGGTAATAGACAGACAGTGAGGGGGGTAATAGACAGACAGTGAGGGGGTAATAGACAGACAGTGGGGGATAATAGACAGACAGTGAGGGGGTAATAGACAGACAGTGAGGGGGGTAATAGACAGACAGAGGGGGGTAATAAACAGACAGTGAGGGGGTAATAGACAGGCAGGGGGTAATAAACAGACAGTGAGGGGGGTAATAGACAGACAGTGAGGGGGGTAATAGACAGACAGTGAGGGGGTTAATAAACAGACAGAGGGGGGTAATAAACAGACAGTGGGGGGAAATAAACAGACAGAGGGGGGTAATAGACAGACAGTGAGGGGGTAATAGACAGACAGTGAGGGGGTAATAAACAGACAGTGAGGAGGGTAATAGACTGACAGTGAGGGGGGTAATAGACAGACAGAGGGGGGTAATAAGCAGAGGGGGAGGATAAACAGACAGTGGGGGGCAATAAATAGGCAGTGAAGGGGTAATGAACAGACAGAGGTGATAATAAACATACAGAGAGGGGGTTTCTCATCATTTGACAGAAAAGCTGTTATGTCATAGTCACAGACTCGTAGAGATGTACAGCATGGAAACAGACCCTTCGGTCCAACCCGTCCATGCCGACCAGATATCCCAATCCAATCTAGTCCCACCTGCCAGCACCCGGCCCATATCCCTCCAAACCCTTCCTATTCATATACCCATCCAAATGCCTCTTAAATGTTGCAATTGTACCAGCCTCCACCACTTCCTCTGGCAGCTCATTCCACACGCACCGCACTCTGTGGGATATAAATGATTTGGATGCGAGCATGAGAGGGACAGTTAGTAAGTTTGTAGATGACACCAAAATTGGAGGTGTAGTGGACAGCGAAGAGGGTTACCTCAGATTACAACAGGATCTGGACCAGATGGGCCAATGGGCTGAGAAGTGGCAGATGGAGTTTAATTCAGATAAATGCGAGGTGCTGCATTTAGGGAAAGCAAATCTTAGCAGGACTTATACACTTAATGGTAAGGTCCTAGGGAGTGTTGCTGAACAAAGGGACTTTGAAGTGCAGGTTCATAGCTCCTTGAAAGTGGAGTCGCAGGTAGATAGGATAGTGAAGAAGGCGTTTGGTATGCTTCCTTTTATTGGTCAGAGTATTGAGTAGAGGAGTTGGGAGGTCATGTTGCAGCTGTACAGGACATTAGTTAGGCCACTGTTGGAATATTGTGTGTAATTCTGGTCTCCTTCCTATTGGAAAGATGTTGTGAAACTTGAAAGGGTTCAGAAAAGATTTACAAGGATGTTGCCAGGATTGGAGGATTTGAGCTACAGGGAGGCTGAACAGGCTGGGGCTGTTTTCCCTGGAGTGTCAGAGGCTGAGGGGTGACCTTATAGAGGTTTATAAAATCACGAGGGGCATGGATAGGGTAAATAGACAAAGTCTCTTCCCTGGGGTGGGGGAGTCCCATAAATCTTGTTGAATTATAATGTAATGTGTTTGGATTTGTGTGATATGGAAATGTGATAATATCATTCCCGTATTTACTGCTCCCAGAGGGCAGAGTGCCAGGGAAGGAGAGGACCTACTCACCACCCAGGGACTGGGGCATGTGGGGGGGTGTCACTGTCCAGGGACTGGGGCATGTGGGGGGGGGGGGGGGGAATGCGTCACTGCCCAGGGGCTGGGATATGTGAGGGGGAGGTGTAGGGGGTGTCACTGCCCAGGGACTGTGGCAGGTAGTGGTGGTGGGGGGGGGGGGGTCTCTGCCCAGGGGCTGGGGCATGTGGGGAGGTGGGGGGGGGGGGGGGGGGGTGAGACCTTGCAAGTTGATGGAGAGAGCTCCCATTTTCTGACTCTTCTTGAGACCTGTTTGGATCTAGCCACGTGAAAACAATAGGTTTCACCCGAGAATCTCATTGTGAAATTATTACAGATCTGGATTCCACTTGGAGCCATTTATTTCTGCCTCCTTCACATTCCTAACTTGATCATTTAATGTTGCAACCACTGGGATTTGTTACCTTCTCCACTGGGATTTTCCACATCCCAAGTATCTTCCATTCTAGAGAACATAGTTGCAATTCCAAGGCATCAAAGTGTCCCATGGTTGTATTGAATGACAGCCAAGTCCAGAGTCTGTTTATACATTGGGAAGAGCCACAGGGTCACATACTGATTCCTAGCAACTCTAGTATTTATATTCCTCTGATTCAAAAGCTGTTAAGCATTACTTTTTTTTGTGCGTTCTATAACCAACTTATTAACCACCCTGCAACGTTCAGTATAGTGCATTGTATTTGATTTCAGTTAACACACTTCTGGCGCAGTACTTTCTCATCCACATGTACAACATATCCACGACAAATAGCTCAGTTACATTTGTCTGAAAATTCCTTCTGCCCCATGTCTGTGTAGGTGCTAATTCATTTATGAGGGGGAAGTTTATCTTTGATTTATGTTATGTTGATCTTAGTTGTTCCCTGCAGTATAATATTGGAAATAGATCAGTAAATTGGAACAAATTTATCCTTGTAAGAAAATGTACAAAAGAATCAGAGATTGTGAAACCCTCGTGAAGCAAGGTTTGTAAAATGTTGTCAAATTGGTACTGATCTTATTGTATACAAATTGAAAATTCGCATCCGTTTAGTTTGAAGACTGAACCACTGGATATTATTCGTATTGTTAAAAAAGTGAAACCCTAGACCAAAGACCCGTAGTGTAGAATGTCAGAAAGATTGAACAATGTAGGAAACAACATGAACAGTAAAAGTGGAATAGCAGAATTGGAGGAATAGATTATAAAATCAAAGGTGCTGCTGGTTCGGCCACTGCTGGAATAGTGTTGACATTTCTGGGCTCCACACTTCAGGACAGGGATAAAGGCAGCATAAACTTACCGGGCTGACAGCATTGATGAAGGATTCAGTTATGAGGAGACTTTGGAAAAGTTAAGAACTTCCTTGCACCTGAGAAGCTAGAGAGTATAATTAAACCGGGTATTACCACCGGCACACACAACACTCCTGCTGCACGAGGAATGTTTAATGATCCAGTTTCTGTTCAGTAAAGGACAAGCTCATGATTTTTAAAAAAATATTAATGAGATATTGGTTCGCTGGCTGCATCAGCAAGTAATTAGGAAGAAAAGTGGCCTTTATTACGGGAGTATTTGAGTATAGGAGCTCGGCTGCCTGCTGCATCTTTACAAAGCCCTGGTGAGACCAACACCTGAACACTACGTGCAGTTTTAGTCTCCTGTAAGAAAGGACGTACTTGCCATTGGTGGAGTTCAGTGAAGGTCCACAAGGCAGATCCAGTGGACCCGAAGATTGCTGTCAGAGTCGAGATTAGATCAACTTGGCATAAAGAGCAAGTTTACATTTAAACATGTAAACTGCTGTCAAGGTTTAACAGATTAGATGCAGGGTCAAATCTTTTCCTCTCTCCAAGATGGAGGTAATGTGGCTTGGACAAAGGATCACTGTCTCAGGCCAAGGCCCAGGCCATTTTGGACCCGGATAAGGTGAAATTTCTTCACTCCAACTGTGGTGAACCTGTGGAATTCTCTACCCTGTAAAACCCAGAGGCTAAGTCACTGAATATGTTTGAGAAAGAAATAGATTTCTGTACACAAAAAGGTACCAAGAGGCAAGAGCAGAGCGCAGGAGTATGACATTGAGATCAAGGAGTAAACCATGATCATCTTGAATTGTAAAGCAGGCTCAATGAGCTGAATGCGCTGAAAATGTGTTGCTGGAAAAGCACAGCAGGTCAGGCAGCATCCAAGGAGCAGGAGAATCGACATTTCAGGCATGAGCTATTCCTGAAGAACGGCTCATGCCCGAAACATCGATTCTCCTGCTCCTTGGATGCTGCCTGACCTGCTGCGCTTTTCCAGCAACACATTTTCAGCTCTGATTCCAGCATCTGCAGTCCTCACTTTCTCCTCAATGAGCTGAATGACCCACTTTTATTATTGGTTTTTCTTGTCAATGTTTATTGGAATAATTAAATTGGTAAGGGTGCAGAAAAGATTTACCAGGATGTTACCAGGACTGAAGGGTTTGGGTTATAAGGAGGTGCAAGGTAGCTGGGATTTTTTTCCCTGGGGTGTAGGAGGTTGAGGGTGGCCTTATAGAGGTTTATAAAATCATGAGAGGATATAGGTAAGGCAAATAGCAAAGGTCTTTTCCTCAGAATAGGGAGGAGTCTAAAACCAGAAGGCAGAGGTTTAAGGTGAAAGCAGAAAGATCGAAAAGGGACCTGAGAGGCAGCGTTTTCACACAGAGAGTGGGTCATATTGGAATGTCAATAGAAGTTGTAGGTGCAGTGACAATTACAATGTTTAAAAGACATTTGGACAGATTGGAAAGGTCTAGGGAGATATGGTCCAAATGTAGGCAGATGGGACTCGTTCAGTTTGGGAAGCCTGATCAGCATGGAGGGGATGGGCCAAAGGGCCTGTCTCTCTGCTTCCATACGACTGTATGAAAGGGCAGGATCGATGGGCTGAATAGTCTGCATCTGTTTCTTGTTTGTGATTCCTGCAACTGGAGACCCACCAGGGGATGTCCTTCCCCATGCCCCCTGTGCCCTCTGCCCTGCCCCCTGCCCCCTGCCCCCTGCCCCTTGAAATGAACTGGGAATGTTGGGCAAACCAGGAAGCATCTTTTAATTTTCATTTTGCTGGAATGTGAGGCTCACTGGAAAGCCTGACATTTCTATCCCAGTGGTGAACTCACTGCTTTCTGTGAGAGAGGGGCAAAATGAAAGTCCCATTGCACCATCACACGCTGTTTGCATTATTTTCCAAGTTATTAATGACACTTCAGTGACCCTCATGTTTTCCAATGTTTCTATATTTGGGAGAGGCTTGATCCGACTTCCTCAGCTGGAAAGCTGAACTCCCATTTGCCAGGATTGTAATCGCTCTCTCCCCGCTGTGTAACAGAGCTGCAGGGACTCAGCAAATCAGGCTCCAGATACCACCTCACTGGGTCTCATCTTGAGATTGTGAGCTGTCTCCTTATTAAACCTGCCTTCACTGTGCTCAGGACAGCCTGACCCTGATTGCTGCCAAGGTTAGAGTGGTGTTGGAAATAATGAAGGGCTTTTTCCTGAAACATCGATTTTCCTGCTCCTCGGATGATGCCTGACTTGCTGAGCTTTTCCAGCACCACTCTAATCTTGACTCTAATCTCCAGCATCTTCAGTACCCACTTCTGCCTCGTTGATTTTATCCTGATTGGTGCATTCCCTCCTCACTGCTTACCTCAAGAGCTGCCTCTGTCCTCCAATAAAACCCAGCTTCCTTTTGGGGAGTAACATCATCCTGACCATGAACTATCAAATTACAATCTGCCTTTGAGTCCAACATCAACTGAGCCCATTCAGCCTTTAGAGCCCATCTGACTCTCCAATCAGATCATGTTCACACTGCACTCATACTACACGCTGCACTCACACTGTACACTACACCCACATTGCACACTGCACTCACACTGGATATTGCACTCACACTGATCACTGCACTCACATTGAACACTGCACTCACACTGCACACTGTACACTGCACTCACACTGATCACTACACTCATAGTACACTGTACACTGCACTCACACTGATCACTGCACTCACACTGTACACTGCACTCACACTGAACACTGCACTCACACGGAACACTGCATTCACACTGAACACTGCACTCACACTGCACACTGCACTCACACTGTACACTGCACTCACACTGTACACTGCACTCACACTGAACACTGCACTCACACTGCACACTGCACTCATACTGAACACTGCACTCACACTGAACACTGCACTCACACTGCACACTGCACTCACACTGTACACTGCACTCACACTGTACACTGTACACTGCACTCACACTGTACACTGCACTCACACTGTACACTGCATTCACACTGATCACTGCACTCACACTGAACACTGCACTCACACTGTACACTGCATTCACACGGAACACTGCATTCACACTGAACACTGCACTCACACTGATCACTGCACAAACACTGTACACTGTACTTACACTGAACACAGCACACACACTGCACAGTGCGCTCACACTGTACACTGCACTCACACTGATCACTGCACACACTGATCACTGCACTCACACTGCACAGTGTGCTCACACTGTTCACTGCACCCACACTGTACACTGCACTCACACTGCACACTGCACTCACACTGAACACTGAACTCACACTGAACACTGCACCCACACTGTACACTGCACTCACACTGAACACTGCACTCACACTGTACACTGCACTCACACTGCACACTGCACTCACACCGAACACTGCACACACACTGTACACTGCACTCACACTGTACACTGCACTCACACCGAACACTGCACTCACACTGTACACTGCACTCACACCGAACACTGCATTCACACTGAACACTGCACTCACACTGTACACTGCACTCACACTGTACACTGCACTCACATGGAACACTGCACTCACACTGCACACTGCACTCACATTGAACACTGCACTCACACTGTACACTGCACTCACACTGCACACTGCACTCACACTGCACACTGCACTCACATGGAACACTGCACTCACACTGCACACTGCACTCACATGGAACACTGCACTCACACTGTACACTGCACTCACATGGAACACTGCACTACACTTAACACTGCACTCACACTGTACACTGCACTCACACTGTACCCTGCACTCACACTGTACCCTGCACTCACATTGTTCACTGCACTCACACTGAACACTGCACTCACACTGCACACTGCACTCACACTGAACACTGCACTCACACTGTACACTGCACACTGTACTCACACTGCACTCACACTGTACCCTGCACTCACACTGTACACTGCACTCACACTGCACACTGCACTCACACTGTACACTGCACTCACACTGAACACTGCACTCACACTGTACACTGCACTCACACTGTACACTGCACTCACATGGAACACTGCACTCACACTGTACCCTGCACTCACACTGTACCCTGCACTCACACTGAACACTGCACTCACACTGCACACTGCACTCACACTGAACACTGCACTCACACTGTACACTGCACTCACACTGTACACTGCACTCACATGGAACACTGCACTCACACTGTACCCTGCACTCACACTGTACACTGCACTCACACTGCACTCACACTGTACACTGCACTCACACTGCACACAGCACTCACTGTCTTCTCCCAGAATCTCACTGTCCCTACCCAGATTCTCTGTCCTCTCCCAGAGTCTCACTGTCCTGTCCCAGAGTCTCACTGTCTTCTCCTAAGTCTCACTGTCCTGTCCCAGGTTCTCTGTCCTCTCCCAGAATCTCACTCTCCTGCCCCAGAGTCTCACTGTCCCCTCCCAGAGTCTCACTGTCCCGTCCCAGAGTCTCACTGTCGTCTCCCAGAGTCTCTCTGTCCCCTCCCAGAGTCTCACTGTCGTCTCCCAGAGTCTCTCTGTCCACTCCCAGAGTCTCACTGTCCCCTCCCAGAGTCTCTCTGTCCACTCCCAGAGTCTCACTGTCCCCTCCCAGAGTCTCTCTGTCCTGTCCCAGTGTGTATCTACCTCAGCTTGTAATAGGTGGATTTTTAATCAGTGTGGGCATCTTAGTTTATGGGGAAAAGTCAGAAAAGTGGAGTTGAGAATGATTGAATTAGCCATGGTGTCATTGAATGGTGGAGCAGTCGATGGGCCGAATAGCCTATCCTTCTCCTACAGCTTGTGGTCTTGTTGTCAGGAGTGTGATAGGATGCTCCCTGTTGCCTGGATGAGTGCAGCTCCACCAGCATTCAAGCAGCGTGACCCCCCCCCCCCCCCCCCACCTCCCCCTCCCCGTACAGGACAAAGCAACCCAATCCAACACCTTAAATGTTCTGGGGACCCCGGTACAAATCCCGGATTGTGCTTTGTCTGGTTCCTCCCTTCGAGCTTATCGTTGCTGACCCTTCCAGGAGCAGAGAATTCCTCATGGCATCGCTCTCGGGACCACACCTCTCCATGGATTGCCAGCATGATGTGGTGGAAGGGCCTGAGTTTGCCCATGAATGCCAGGGTTGCCATTTTAACCCTTGACCTTGCGTATTGTTGAAAGAGAAGACCATGAAGATGGCTGTGACTCGGAACGTGGTGTTTGCCCCCATCAGAGTTTGGTGCCAGCAGGAGGTTGTAGCCCAGGTTGTGCTGCATTTCTCTCCCTCTGACATCTTCAGGTCTGACTCTCCGAGCTCCTTTCCAAATCTGCCAATAAAGTTACAGCTGATGTCCTTTTGGCTTTAACAAAAAAGACAAGACAATTAAAAGTTCAATACATCCATGGGTGTTACAAAACCCTGATTAACGTCATAACAACAAGATGCACTGCAGAAATTCAACAAAGATCCTTAACCAGCACCTTCCAACATACAATCCCATTCCATCTCGAAGGACAAGGGCAGCAAATACATGGGCACACCACCCCCTGCAAGTGCCCTCCAAGCCACTCCCTATCTTGAAATGGAAGTATATCATCGTTCCTTCACTGTCACTGGGTCAAAATCCTGGAATTCCCTCCCTAAGGACATTGTGGGTCAATCCACAAGCACACAGACTGCGGACTGCAGTGGTTCAAGAAAACAGCTCTATCCCACCTTCTCAAGGGGCAACTAGGGATGTTACAATAAATGCTGGACCCAGCCACTGATGTTCATGTTCTGAAAATGAATTGAAGAGCATATTTTCTTACGTGCATTATTTTGCACTGATACACATATACAGCAGTATCTTATTTCCTCCCCCACTGTATCTGCCATGATCCCTGTGGGTTTGAGTTATGTTTATAATGCAAAGTTGTTGCTTTCTATTGTCAAGTCATTGAAAAAGCTTAGCTTGGGGCACAGCCAATTCTGGACCACATGTCTTCAGTAAGTATTGTCAGGGCCCACTGCTTTTGCAGTGTCCAACGCTTGCAACTGTTTCTTGATATCACGTGAGGTGAATCGAATTGACAGAAAGACCGGGGTTCACTGGAGGAGACTGTGATGGCCCATCCCCTTGAACAATGTCATACTTCCCCGGTTAAAGGTACACTTTGCGGGCTATAATTAATTCATCGAATTCCAACCAATCTCTTTGGGTTTCTGACAAATTCCCTGCATCACAGTCACATTCTCTGTGTTAAAGCTACACCATGTGGGCTACAGTCACACTCACTGGAACAGTCACACTCATTACGTTACAGCTCAATTCCCCAGGTAACAGACCAATTCTCTGGATGGTAGCCATACTCATCCCATTACAGATGCACTGGACTGTGGTACTGGAGCTGTCTGGTTCTGAGTGATTGAACCAAGGTGCCGTGATGCTCATGACTGAGCCGGATGCTCCGTGTTGTTCAGAGCGAGGAGCGGGGGATTGCTTCCGATTATGAGCAGCTGATTAGCAGCATCTTGTGGAGACACTGATTGTAGTTTCAGAGTAAGTCCCCAGTCAGGATTCTGCAGGCAACTGTCAACTTCTGGCTTATATTGTGTTGATGTCACTAGGGCTGGTTTGCAGAGTTTCCCAACAATCTCTGGGGATGTGAGTATTCTAACATTCACAAAACTCACATTCATTTTCCTTGTTGTTTCTGGAGCTTCAGCAAAGTGAAGGAGGGATTTGTAACTGTCTGTACCCTGTGATGTGGGAGAGGGAGAGATCTCCCAGTCACTGAGAGAGCGAGATACCCGGCTCTCAATCGCAACTCGCTACAAACAGCACAATCTCCGCTAACAGTGAGTCACAGATTGTTCTGTCTGTGACTGTGTAACCTCTCGGGTTCAGCACATTACGGAGGATCGAGACAGACAGTTTTCGCTGTCAGCTCAGGAACAGCTAAAACAATCGCCTGACAGAAAGACAGAGCTAACCAGGGGAGTGTGACAGTAACCAGGGGAGTGTGACAGTAACCAGGGGAGGGTGACTGTAACCAGGGGTGTGTGAATGTAACCAGGGGAGACTGACTGTAACCAGGGGAGGGTGACTGTAACCAGGGGAGAACCTGGGGAGTGTGACTGTAACCTGGGGAGAGTGACTGTAACCAGGGGTGAGTAATGTAACCAGGGGAGTGTGACTGTAACTGGGGGAGAATGACTGTAACTGGGGAAAAGTGACTGTAACCAGGGGTGTGTGACTGTAACCAGGGGAGAACCAGGGGAGTGTGACTGTAACCAGGGGAGACTGACTGTAACCAGGGGAGGGTGACTGTAACCAGGGGAGTGTGTGGGGTGATGGGGAGTGTACCCATGTGTGTGAGGTGATGAGGTGTGTACAACTGTGTGTGGGTGATGAGGTGTGCACCCGTGTGTGTGGGGTGATGGGGTGTGTACCCGGGCAGTGTGGGGTGATGGGGTGTGTACCTGGGCAGTGTGGGGTGATGGGGAGTGTACCCGTGTGTGGGGGGTGATGGGGTGTGTACTTGGACAGTGTGGGGTGTTGGGGAGTGTACCCGTGTGTGAGGGGTGTTGGGGTGTGTACCCGTGTGTGTGGGGTGATGGGGAGTGTACCCATGTGTGTGAGGTGATGAGGTGTGTACCCGTGTGTGTGGGGTGATGGGGTGTGTACCCGTGTGTGTGGGGTGTTGGGGAGTGTACCCGTGTGTGTGGGGTGTTGGGGAGTGTACCCGTGTGTGTGAGGTGATGGGGTGTGTACCCGTGTGTGAGGGGTGTTGGGGTGTGTACCCGTGTGTGTGGGGTGATGGGGAGTGTACCCATGTGTGTGAGGTGATGGGGTGTGTACCCGTGTGTGTGGGGTGTTGGGGAGTGTACCCGTGTGTGTGGGGTGATGGGGTGTGTACCCGTGTGTGTGGGGTGTTGGGGAGTGTACCCGTGTGTGTGGGGTGATGGGGTGTGTACCCGTGTGTGAGGGGTGATGGGGTGTGCACCCGTGTGTGTGGGGTGATGGGGTGTGTACCCGTGTGTGTGGGGTGTTGGGGAGTGTACCCGTGTGTGTGGGGTGATGGGGTGTGTACCCGTGTGTGAGGGGTGATGGGGTGTATACCCATGTGTGTGGGGTGATGGGGAGTGTACCCGTGTGTGGGGGTGATGGGGAGTGTACCCATGTGTGTGGGGTGATGGGGAGTGTACCCATGTGTGTGGGGTGTTGGGGAGTGTACCCGTGTGTGTGGGGTGTTGGGGAGTGTACCCGTGTGTGTGGGTGATGGGGAGTGTACCCGTGTGTGTGCCGGGTGATGGGGTGTGTACCCGTGTGTGTGGGGTGATGGGCAGTGTACCCGTGTGTGTGGGGTGTTGGGGTGTGTACCCGTGTGTGTGGGGTGTTGGGGAGTGTACCCATGTGTGTGCCGGGTGATGGGGAGTGTACCCGTGTGTGTGGGGTGTTGGGGTGTGTACCCGTGTGTGTGGGTGATGGGGTGTGTACTCGTGTGTGTGGGGTGTTGGGGTGTGTACCCGTGTGTGTGGGTGATGGGGTGTGTACCCGTGTGTGTGGGTGATGGGGAGTGTACCCGTGTGTGTGCCGGGTGATGGGGAGTGTACCCGTGTGTGTGCCGGGTGATGGGGTGTGTACCCGTGTGTGTGGGGTGTTGGGGTGTGTACCCGTGTGTGTGGGGTGTTGGGGAGTGTACCTGTGTGTGTGCCGGGTGATGGGGAGTGTTCCCGTGTGTGTGGGGTGATGGGGTGTGTACCCGTGTGTGTGGGGTATTGGGGTGTGTACCCGTGTGTGTGCCAGGTGATGGGGAGTCTGCCCGTGTGTGTGCCGGGTGTTGGGGAGTGTACCCGTGTGTGTGGGGTGTTGGGGTGTGTACCCGTGTGTGTGGTGTGATGGGGAGTGTACCCGTGTGTGTGCCGGGTGATGGGGAGTGTACCCGTGTGTGTGGGGTGTTGGGGTGTGTACCCGTGTGTGTGGGGTGTTGGGGAGTGTACCCGTGTGTGTGGGTGATGTGGAGTGTACCCGTGTGTGTGGGGTGTTGGGCAGTGTACCCGTGTGTGTGGGGTGTTGGGGAGTGTACCCGTGTGTGTGGGGTGTTGGGCAGTGTACCCGCGTGTGTGGGGTGATGGGGTGTGTACCCGTGTGTGTGGGGTGTTGGGGTGTGTACCCGTGTGTGTGGGTGATGGGGAGTGTACCCGTGTGTGTGCCGGGTGATGGGGTGTGTACCCGTGTGTGTGGGGTGTTGGGGTGTGTACCCGTGTGTGTGGGGTGATGGGGTGTGTACCCGTGTGTGGGGGGTGTTGGGGTGTGTACCCGTGTGTGTGGGTGATGGGGAGTGTACCCGTGTGTGTGGGGTGATGGGGTGTGTACCCGTGTGTGTGGGGTGATGGGGTGTGTACCCGTGTGTGTGCCGGGTGAAGGGGAGTGTACCCGTGTGTGTGGGGTGATGGGGTGTGTACCCGTGTGTGTGGGGTGTTGGGGTGTGTACCCGTGTGTGTGGGGTGATGGGGTGTGTACCCGTGTGTGTGCCAGGTGATGGGGAGTGTACCCGTGTGTGGGGTGTTGGGCAGTGTACCCGTGTGTGTGGGGTGTTGGGCAGTGTACCCGTGTGTGTGCCGGGTGATGGGGTGTGTACCCGTGTGTGTGCCGGGTGATGGGGAGTGTACCCGTGTGTGTGGGGTGTTGGGGAGTGTACCCATGTGTGTGCCGGGTGATGGGGAGTGTACCCGTGTGTGTGCCGGGTGATGGGGAGTGTACCCGTGTGTGTGGTGTGATGGGGAGTGTACCCGTGTGTGTGCCGGGTGATGGGGAGTGTACCCGTGTGTGTGGGGTGATGGGGAGTGTACCCGTGTGTGAGGGGTGATGGGGTGTGTACCCGTGTGTGTGGGGTGTTGGGGTGTGTACCCATGTGTGTGGGGTGTTGGGCAGTGTACCCGTGTGTGGGGTGATGGGGTGTGTACCCGTGTGTGTGGGGTGTTGGGCAGTGTACCCGTGTGTGTGGGGTGTTGGGGTGTGTACCCGTGTGTGGGGTGTTGGGCAGTGTACCCGTGTGTGTGGGGTGATGGGGTGTGTACCCGTGTGTGTGCCGGGTGATGGGGTGTGTACCCGTGTGTGGGGTGATGGGCAGTGTACCCGTGTGTGTGCCGGGTGATGGGGAGTGTACCCGTGTGTGTGGGGTGATGGGGAGTGTACCCGTGTGTGTGGGGTGATGGGGTGTGTACCCGTGTGTGTGCCGGGTGATGGGGTGTGTACCCGTGTGTGGGGTGATGGGCAGTGTACCCGTGTGTGTGCCGGGTGATGGGGAGTGTACCCGTGTGTGTGCCGGGTGATGGGGGTGAGGTGCCGGGTGCCCTGTTTCTGGAAGGCCTCAGGACATGGTGCTGACCTGGGACGTTGTGTGATGTTTCTGCAGGTCTCTTCACTCCACAATGACTGAGCCGAGCCCGAAGCCGAGCCTGTCCCCTCCCAGGCGAACCTGTAGCCCCGTGTCTCCTGGTGCTGCTAAACGTCTGTATCGCAATCTTTCAGAACGCTTCAAAGGGAGTCACTCCTCCTTCGATGATCCAGTGACCCTCCCAAAGGTGGAGAACGAGAGGCTGAGGACACTATCCTGGGTATGTGGAAATTGATCAGACAAAGGGCATCGTGTTGTGGGGGGGTTTGTGTGGTGGGGAGCATGGAGGTGGGACGGGCTGTTAATTCCATGGGATGTTTTTGTGTCTAAGCCCACCCCTTTTGCCCCTCTGTCAAATCAGATACTGGGCAGGAAGACTCACGGTTAACCTTCATGCCCCACGACCAATTGGGGCTGGGATCTGGGATGGGATCTGGCTGGGATCTGGGATGGGATCGGGGCAGGAATCTGGGCTGGGATTTACACTGGGATTGGGGCTGGGATCTGGGATGGGATCGGGGCAGGAATCTGGGCTGGGATTTACACTGGGATTGGGGGTGGGAGCTAGGCAGGAATCTGGCAGGAATCTGGTAGGAATCTGGGCAGGAATCTGGCTAGGATTTATGCTGGGATCTGGATTGGGATCTGGGGAGGGATCAGGGTTGATATCTAGTTGGGATTTACACTGGGATCTGGGCTGGGATCTGGGCAGGGATCTGGGATGGGGTCTGGGGTGGGAACTAGACAGGAATCTGGCAGGAATCTGGTAGGAATCTGGGCTGGGATTTCAGCTGGGATCCAGGCTGGGATTAGGGTTGGGATCTGAGCTGGGATCTGGGATGGGATTGGGGCTGGAATTGGGGCTAGGATCTGAGCTGGGATCTGGCTGAGATTTACGTTGGGATCTAGACTGTGATCTGGCTGGGATCTGAGCTGGGATCTAGCTGGGATCTGGACTGGGATCTGGGCTGGGATCTATCTGGCACTTGGGCTGTGATCTGGCTGGGATCTGGCTGTGATCTGGGCTGTGATCTGAACTGGGATCTGGGCTGGGATCTGGGCTGGGATCTGGGCTGTGATCTGGACTGGGATCTGAGCTTGGATCTAGACTGGGATCTGGGCTGGGATCCTGGGCTGGGATCCTGGGCTGGGATCTGGACTGGGATCGGGGCTTGGATCTGGCTGAGATTTGAGCTGGGATCTGGGCTGGGATCTGGATTGGGATCTGGGCTGGTGACCCATTGTAATTGTTGCTGGTGTATGGACTCGAGACAGCAAAAGAGTGATGATTGATGTAAGTTGGGTCAGAGACGTCCGAGGCTGGTACCCGGGAGAGTGCACGGCCTGGAAAGCTCACCTGCACCAGAGTTGGGAAAGTTACAGTGCATAGCAACATGCAAATCAGAACCAATCAAAGGTCACCAGGTCCTAATGAAGGTCAAATCCAATAGGTGCATGAGAATATGATGTAGTCTCAATAATATATATGACATATAATATTTATATATATAAAATCTCAATATGATAGTGTTGGAAAAGGGGCTACAGAAAGGACAATTCATTTGGGTAACATTGTAAAGGAGTAGGGGACGATGTTCTCTGTCGGCCTGTAGGCAGCTGTCAAAGTCATGTTCCTGCACTTTCACCAGAAGGCATTGCAGTTAGAGTCACAGAGTCATAGAGATGTACAGCATGGAAACAGACCCTTCGGTCCAACGTGTCCATGCCGACCAGATATCCTAACCCAATCTAGTCCCACCTGCCAGCACCCGGCCCATATCCCTCCAAACCCTTCCTATTCATATACCCATCCAAATGCCTCTTAAATGTTGCAATTGTACCAGCCTCCACCACATCCTGTGGCAGCTCATTCCATACACGTACCACCCTCTGAAGGAAAAAGATGTCCCCTAGGACTCTTCCATATCTTTCCTCTCTCACCCTAAACCTATGCTCTCTAGTTCTGGACTCTCCCACCCTGGGGAAAAGACTTTGTCTATTTATCCTATCTGTGCCCCTCATAATTTTACAAGATTCTATAAGGTCACCCCTCAGCCTCCGACGCTGCAGGGAAAACAGCCCCAGCCTGTTCAGCTTCTCCCTGTAGCTCAGATCCTCCAACCCTGGGAATATCCTTTCCCTGTGCAGACTGTTCTAGTTGGTTTCCCTGCCTTTTCATTCTGTATCACCTGAGAGACAACACCCATTAGAGACGGACCGTACTCAAGTATAAAGGGTATGTGCCAAAGGCAGATATATGGAGTTAGGTCACAGAACAGCCATGATCTCATAATGGTGGAACGGGCTTGAGGGGCTGAATGGCCTACTCCTGTCCCAATGTTTCAAAATCTTTAAACAAAGAGTTGGAACATGCATTTTCTGGCACAGAGATGGCTGAGACAGAAAGTTGGGTTAATGTTGAAAGATGATAGATAAGGGGGAGAATGGAGCACTAAGATTAAGTGCCCATTGTAGATGTCTTTGTTTCTGTGGTTGTCACATTGGCTTTCCTCTGAGCAGAAATGTCTCTGACCCTTCATCTTACCCAGCAATCTGGGTGCTTTCACAAGCTGCAGAGCGAATCTTGACAGAAACATTATACTAATTCATTCAGGAACAAGTGTGGCAAATCTCCAGTCGTGTCACTTGGCCTTTGTGCCAAATGATTTTTAATAGCGTTGTGGTCCACAGGTAACGCCATGGTACTTCCCAGGGTAGGGGGCTCACACTCAGGTCTGTCGAATAATTGGGAAAGCTCAGCAGGTCCAGCAGCATTCATGAAGAGAAATCAAAGTTAACGTTTCGGGATCGGTGACCCTTCCTCACAGCCCACACACCTTGCCCATTCTGTAAAACATTCACTCCCAGTCTTGTGATTTTCCTGGCATTGAAGTACAGTAGGGTGCAGAAAACAGTATTTGTTTAAGGGACTCAAACACATGTTGATGGTCTTCCTGTAACACATATAATGCATCTTTCTTGAGGAGGTTTCTCAATGATGAGGCTTTGGAATTGTTCAGAGGTTTTCTTTGTCTTGTGGGATAGGCGTCTGTAACTCTGCCCATGTCAGAACAGATTCGACAATCTGAATAGTTCAATTCAAAGAACCAACTAGAGGCTTGTGACCATTGGAGTGTCACAAGGATCGGTGCTGGATCCACTGCTTTTCATCATTTATGTAAAAGATATGGATGTGAACATAAGAGGTACAGTTAGTAAGTTTGCAGATGACACCAAAATTGGAGGTGTAGCGGACAGCGAAGAGGGTTACCTCAGATTACAACAGGGTCTTGGCCAGATGGGCCAATGGGCTGAGAAGTGGCAGATGGAGTTTAATTCAGATAAATGTGAGGTACTGCATTTTGGGAAAGCAAATCTTAGCAGGACTTATACACTTAATGGTAAAGTCCTAGGGAGTGTTGCTGAACAAAGGGACCTTGGAGTGCAGGTTCATAGCTCCTTGAAAGTGGAGTCACAGGTAGATAGGATAGTGAAGAAGGCGTTTGGTATGCTTTCCTTTATTGGTCAGAATATTGAGTACGGGAATTGGGAGGTCATGTTGCTGCTGTACAGGACATTGGTTAGGCCACTGTTGGAATATTGCGTGTAATTCTGGTCTCCTTCCTATCAGAAAGATGTTGTGAAACTTGAAAGGGTTCAGAAAAGATTTACAAGAATGTTGCCAGGGTTGGAGGATCTGAGCTACAGGGAGAGGCTGAACAGGCTGGGGCTGTTTTCCCTGGAGCATCGGTGGCTGAGGGGTGACCTGATAGAGGTTTATAAAATCATGAGGGGCATGGATAGGATAAATAGGCAAAGTCTTTTCCCTGGGATCGGGGAGTCCAGAACTAGAGGGGCATAGGTTTAGGGTGAGAGGGGAAAGATATAAAAGAGACCTAAGGGGCAACTTTTTCCCCCAGAGGGTGGTACATGTATGGAATGAGGTGCCAGAGGAAGTGGTGGAGGCTGGTACAATTGCAACATTTAAGAGGCATCTGGATGGGTATATGAATAGGAAGGGTTTGGAGGGATATGGGCCGGGTGCTGGACTATCCCAGGGCTTCCCATAAATCACCTCAGCAGGAGATCGACTGGTTTTGTTTGAAGGGCCAGGGGTAGGACCTTCAACCAACTTAGTTTTAGTTTTGCCAGTTTGTTTTTTAGTAACCACTCTAGCCGCATTTGGGTGGTGAGGAATTATTTCCCTCAACCACTGTAGCAGCCGTGTTGTCCCTTGTCGGGATTGTCTCAACCCATCCGCTGAAGACTAGATTAGATTACTTACAGTGTGGAAACAGGCCCTTCGGCCCAACAAGTCCACACCGACCCGCCGAAGCGCCACCCACCCATACCCCTACATTTACCCCTTACTTAACACTACGGGCAATTTAGCAAGGCCAATTCACCTGACCCGCACATCTTTGTGACTGTGGGAGGAAACCGGAGCACCTGGAGGAAACCCACACAGACACGGGGAGAACGTGCAAACTCCACACAGTCAGTCACCTGAGGTGGGAATTGAACCCAGGTCCCTGGCGCTGTGAGGCAGCAGTGCTAACCACTGTGCTACCGTGCCGCCCAAACATTCACTGTGACCAAACAATACTTATGCCATTGCACCCTGGGTAATTCTAGGAAATCTAGTTGTAGACAGTTAAAAGGGGCTAGGCCCAGAGCTGCAAGGCATCTCTTTTTCAGCGTTTGTCTTTTTGCAGATCATGCTCTGGCTCGTTTCTTAGCCGTTGTTTTAGGAATCAGGGTGCCACTAGTTTGTAGCAAAGTACTGACCTTTCCTTCCGTGCCTAGGTGTGTACAGTTATGTACGTAATCCACCAAGATTGGTAAAGGTAATAAAGGAATGCAGACCTGTTCCACAGTTTAGGGTGAACATTAAGGGTGCACCTCATTAGTGACCCACAGTCTGTGTTCCCCTGTAGGGAATCCCCCTGTCAGTGACATATCTTACCCAGGTCTGGCAAACCCATCCTTGTACCTTGTACCGAGGTGTTGCTGTGAGCCCAATGGAACCAGGAAAGCGGGGTGTAAGGCTGCCTGCTTGGCGGCGACATCTACTTACACGTTGCCCTCGGAGATTCTGTCAAGACGCCCTAGTGTGAGCTCAACATTTCATCGCTGCTAGGCTGGACGGTAACTGTGAGGCCTGCAAAAGGTTATGCACAAAAACAGTGTTACTAATACATTGTCCCGTGGAGGTTAAAAATCCCCTAAACTCCCATAAGGTGCTATAGTAGTGGGCAATGCCAAAAGCATAGTGAGAGCCCGTATAAACATTGGCCAAGCTCCCTTTTACCAGTGAGGGCAAACAGTTCAGCGTTCAGTGCTGACAGTGAAGTCTCAGAGCCTGCACATTCAACCACTTCAGAATCAGAGCAATCGCGTATCCGGAGCATCACTGACCTGTAGGAGAAATAAGGAGCTGCCATCCACATAGATAGTGAAGTCTGCATGTTCAAGGGGCAGGTCTGTGGTATCCCGGTCCCAGGGAAATTCCTCAGTACTGACTGAAGGGCAGCTGAACAAACTCAGTTTCTGTGTGACCTTCAGAATGCGACTTGGGGTCATTCTGGCTTTCCCAGTATTAAAAAAGGACTCTCCCCATCGGTGTCCTGGTGATAAAGGACTCTCCCCATCGGTGTCCTGGTGATAAAGGACTCTCCCCATCGGGGTCCTGGTGATAAAGAAGGCCTCTCCCCATCAGGGTCCTGGCTCTCAGATCAATCCATGTTCTATGTCTGTACCTTGTCCACAACACTCAAGGGTTCCTCTTTGAATCTGTCGCTTAAATCATCGTAAGTGTGGACTGGTCCCTTTCAGTCACCCTCACCCATTTGTTCCTGCCACTTAATAACTTCTCCTGGTGACAAGATCATATCACAGAGGCCAAACCGACCCCAGGGTGTTACATTATCCGTTTGAGTTGTGCACAGGACGTATTGGGCAGTTTTATCTTTAGCGATCTGGAGCCTGATTCATTATCATGATCATCTCTTGCAGTTTCCAGGGGACGTAGACCCAATAATTGGTGGCTCATCTTCCTCATGTGCCTTGGGCATCAGTAGCTGTCTGATGGGAGCAGAGTTTTTTTTTGGGGGGGGGGCGGAGTGGTGGGGGGTGCGGTGACTTGGAGATGATGAACTCCAGTGTAAAAGTAACAGGCTGCTGCTGGTTTCCATCTTAACCCGGTCAGCTCTACAGGGGACCCAGGGACAGCAGTGGAGACAGAGTCATAGGTTCAACAGGAGGCACCAGTGCCCTCGGTAACATCCCCATTCCCCCTCTACCTCAGTATCATGCCATCCCTCCTCAAACAGGGTTGGTGTATCAGACCTGAGCTTGCGATCCCGAAAAGTGTTTAGGTTCTCTCTACAGCTTCGAGATTTTAGCTCCTCTTGTTTATCTTATTCAGCTTTAGCTTCTTTATGCTGTTTCTCCTGTTCTTTTTTTTTAAACATGTCATTAATACATCCAATTTCAACATCTCTACGAGAAGTATTGCTTCCATCTTGTCCAGAAAGAGTAGTGTAACGAATCCCATCAATTCGATTTGTCCTAATCCTAGAGTAAAAATAAAAGGGGCTACCACAGAGAAGGTTATTCAGCTCCTAGGTTGGGTTGGGATATCTGGTCGGCATGGACGGGTTGGACCAGAGGGTCTATTTCTGTGCTGTACATCTCTATGACTCTTGTTTCAGGGCCAGTGCTTTGCATGAGGAGCAGAAAGTCTCACTTTCCCTTAACGGTTCCTCACTTGCTATGGTACCAACATGTTTCCTCATATTGCCATAACTTCTGTTACCAAGTGAACATTAATGATGCAGCCATGCTTTAGTGTAACCATCATGCAATGACACAGATCCCTGACAATGTGGAAAGGTATAAAGTCTTGCCAATTCATTAACTAACTAACTGCGATAATGCAGTTCGGGATAGTACAAATTGTTTTAAAATATTGAGTAATAAGTATATTTAATGAGAAATTGAAACGGAACAAATCACTAGACATCGCACTGTGAAGTAATGAGAACAAACAAACAGCTTTCAAAGTCACAGAAATGATCCAAATCTGCTTTGTGTAGTATATATGAAATTGTAGCAGGATTATTATCAGCTGACCAAATCACAGGCTTTCCCCCTGTTGAGTAGAAGAGTTTCAATAAAAACTGGAAATTAATTTAATCAAAATTCAATGCTATAACTTACCAAGTGCACAGTTTCCAACTCGTAACTCCATTATAATCACCAGGTTCTAGTCTTTCAATTTAAATCCCCAATTTGTTTATTTTTCAAGCAGTTCTGATCAGTCATTGCTCATTTATCATCTCCGAGGCTGGGAAATGACTGCGGCAGCGTTAATAAACGTCTTGTCAAGATGCTTCATATACACAAATAACAACTAACCCAAAGACACAGAATTTACAACAGTATCTAAACCTTTGCTACATGATTTTTTTTGCAAGATGATGTTGAACTGACCCTTCAGTTCTCAGTGAGGAAAGGACATTGACATAGAATAAAGCGATGAACAGCACTCCATACTGACAAAAGGAGGTAAATGAGTCCGAAACAAAGATTCAGTATCATTTAATCAATATTGTTGATTTGGTATATCCAGATCCACCTTTATACTCAGTTTTACATATTTTTGATTAAACTATATAAAATTCACTGTAGTTTCTCCATTTAATGAACAAATGTTAAAGTCTGAGGTGATTTTCCTCAATGTTAGGTTTAGATTCTTTTGTTAAGGAATGAGCAGATAAGTTTCACAAATCACCAGCATTTTCTGTCCGGACACTAGGACCCTGTTGAGTACGACATGAGTAACTTGGAGCCCCATGTTGAGGATTGGAAGAGCCTCCCCCACCCCCACGCCCACCCCCACCCCCACCCTCCTGGGTGGCCTGGACTAACCAAGGCAGTGACCTGGTCCACCCGGGGGTCAGATTGCTCAGCACTGACGGGAACTTTGGGGATACTGAGGGGAATAGGGCGATGGGGAGGTGGGAGGGCCTCACCAAAGAGCCCTTGGGACGCTGTCTGCGATCTCTTTAATTTTGGGGAACTGATCACCCCCAGCCACCTTCCCAAACACATCCAGGCTTTGGATCACATGACTCCTACCCCACAAAGGGTCTCCGCACCTACCCTCTACATTTCCTCACCCCCCCTCCCCCCCACCTTGCCCTTCTGTGTCCTCCATGAGACAGCAGACCGACACTTGGCCACCCCTCCCAGTCAGACAAGACTTACTTGTCCCCAGGGGCGGCCTGTCTCTGGCATTTTGGAATTCAGCCCAGCATTCTGTAAGCAAAGAAAGAACAACCAACAACACAAAACCCACACCGACAGGACATAACTCTAGCACCCTGGTCAATTGTTTTCATGTGATCGCGATTAAAAGTGCTAAGAGTTAGGGAATCAATTCACCATCCAAATGGAAGCTTTCACCAACATACCATCACAATCACTCAAAACTCAAACTGGATATCCTGAAATTTGTGAATGAAAATTTAGTAAAATGACCAATCCTCAGAGGGACTACAACCGCGGGAACCACTTTCCTGATCAGGAATTTTCTCACAGATTGGCCCCTTCCCAACTCCATCGAGGGACTGTCCCATTTTACCTTATGACTCCTTGCTGTGCTATAAACAATTTCCCCGCTGCGGGGTGAGACATTTCCCGAGCCTGTCCTCTTTCCTGGTTATATATTCATTTCCACCGACCAGGTGTGAAAGAGGCAGCTCCCCAAACCCAATCTGTCAGTTAGTGATGAGAACTCCCCTGTCCGGGGTCTCCAATCCTGATCTGTTTCCGACAGGAACAACACAGAGTAGCCAATGTCACCCCACAGTAATTCCAAGCAATCCGACAAAACCTTCCGAATGTACAAGCTGGTGGTTCATTCGACGTCTTCCAGGTTCCACTGGACGAGGGACAGATTGTCTGAGTGAACACAAGGAGCATTCTGGGGTAAAATACCCGGGGGAGGGGGGGCACGTACCACTCTGTTCTGTTCAATGCAGACTTTCATGTCACTTACTCAGCCCAGTGAGACGGTCCCGAGGTTGAGATCGGAGTCACAGCCCCAAATGTTGATGCCTATTCTGTTCCACAAACGCAGATGACCCAGGTTTCAGTAAAACGGTTGATGCTTTGTTACTGGACAGTCAGTAAGAGACTCTCAATGTCCCCAAAAGTAATCATGTGTCTGCTTGTGGTGACACTTCTCCACGAATCTCTGCTCTCCTCACAAAGGCAGTATTTTTACAGGAATAAGACAAAAGGTCACATGGTTGATTGTCCTTACATTGTTTAAGATAGGCAATTACAATTTTCCAAGGCCCGATGAATGTCAATGTCCAGTGATGGCAAGTGAATGGATTTTATGACCATATCTTGATGGGAATACATTGAAATACAAGGTTTTTGCCTGTTCTCAACGGGGGATTCACATCCCTGTGATAATACAGAGGGGAGCAAGATCATGGGAGTAGGAGGCAGTTTAACAGAGCTGTGGCCAAGCCTCACAGCCTTCCCTGGGGAGGACAGACACCTTTGTCTGAGGTTGCACAGGAATCCACATGTAGCTCCACGGGATTCCTTCTCTACGCTGCAGTCAGCCTCCTCCCGACTCCGATGTTCTGTCTATTCTGTAAGAGCACACACATGCAATGGATACTGCAGTGAGTCTCTTTGGGAGTGGAATGTTTAACCCTTGAGTCCCCAGTATTCCTTGAAAAAGAAGGAAAAGGTAGAACTGATCCCTTTGTGGCTTTCTACCTTCCTCATCCCCGACTGGGAGATAGACCACTGCCGGTACGCCCAGTGGGAGATAGACCACTGCCGGTACGCCCAGTGGGAGATAGACCACTGCCGGTACGCCCAGTGGGAGATGGACCACTGCCGGTACGCCCAGTGGGAGATGGACCACTGCCGGTACGCCCAGTGGGAGATAGACCATCGCTGGTGCTCCCAGTGGGAGATAGACCATCGCTGGTACGCCCAGTGGGAGATAGACCACCGCTGGTACGCCCAGTGGGAGATAGACCACCGCTGGTACGCCCGGTGGGAGATGGACTATCGCTGGTACGCCCACTGGGAGATAGACCACCGCTGGTACGCCCGGTGGGAGATGGACTATCGCTGGTACGCCCAGTGAGAGATGGGCCATTGCTGGTACGCCCACTGGGAGATAGACCACCGCTGGTACGCCCAGTGGGAGATAGACCATCGCTGGTACGCCCAGTGGGAGATGGACCATTGCTGGTACGCCCACTGGGAGATAGACCACCGCTGGTACGCCCAGTGGGAGGTAGACCATCGCTGGTACACCCAGTGGGAGATGGACCATTGCTGGTACGCCCACTGGGAGATAGACCACTGCTGGTACGCCCAGTGGGAGATGGACCACTGCTGGTACGCCCAGTGGGAGATACACCATCGCTGGTACGCCCAGTGGGAGATGGACCACTGCTGGTATGCCCAGTGGGAGATAGACCTTCGCTGGTACACCCAGTGGGAGTTGGACCACTGCTGGTACACCCAGTGGGAGATACACCTTCGCTGGTACGCCCAGTAGGAGTTGGACCACTGCTGTACCCCAGGTGGGAGATGGACCGCTGCCTGTATGCCCAGTGGGAGATGGACCACCGCTGAGCCCTGCCTGACAGGAGATTCATAGTCCCCTTAGTTTAGGGGACTGACTCTGTGCTGGCTGGTGTTACAGTCAGTGTGTTACTGTTAGTTTCTGCTTCCCTTCTTTTCTGGAGGGGAAAACCTGATTCCTGACCTGGCTGAATTATTTCGCCAGTTTAATTGGTATTCCTTTTAGTGAGGACTGATTGTTAAACTCCTGATGCACAGAATATGTTTCAGGTGTAACTCAGTTCTCATTAGGGGATTGTTGTTTCACTGGCTGGTTACAGTCTGTGTGTTACTCTTTTCGAGAAAAGGATAACGTTAATTTTATGGTAGGGCTTAGCCCTTGGGCTGTAGTTTTCTTTGTTTTTTGTATGTGTCTTCACTTTTTTGTGTTTGGACTGAGCCTTTGTGGAAGACATACATTTTACCAGAGGAGCTGTTCCTGTGGGGAGGCCTAGCCCTGGGACTGGGACTCTGAAGATTGAACGTGTGTGTGTGTGTGTGTGTGTGTGTGTGTGTGCGCACGCGCTGGGAGGTGAGCAGTTGCTGTATCGTGGAGTTTGGCAGCAGACTTTTCCTTCAGGAGTGGACCAAACCCCTGTGAGTTAACTGCACCTGTACTGTGTTCCTGTGAGTGGGCCTGGTTTTCCAAGGCTGGGCCAGGACTCTATGGAGACTGAACACCCGTGTGCTGTGGGGTGTGCATTTGCTGTCTTCAGGAGTGGACTCTGCCCCTGGTTGCGGACTCTGCAGTTTGGAGCGGACTCTATTTCTGACCACATACATTGTATACTGGAGTGGACTCTTCCTAGAAATGGATTCTATATTTTGAAGACTGTATAGATTTGGACTGTGTACTAGAAAGGACTCTTTTTTTTTGGTAATTAACTGTTGTGGTGTTTCTTGCACTGTCTTGTGTCCCTGGGTCTGTCAGGCCTTGTTGTGAGCTGGGAGGCTCATGCGTCGCTCTGAAAGCTGTCACCCTGAAAGCCAGAGGGTGGGTAGGCCACCCTGATGCCAGTCACCCCGAGAGCCAGATGGTGAGTAGGCTGTTCTGAGCGCCGTCGTCCCGATAAGGGATAATCGGGACGGGCTGCCCTAGAGGTGGTCAGAAGGTGCGTAGGGGCAGGCTGAGATCCGGAAGGCTTGTGGGCTACCCTACACGCTGTTGTCCCAGGGAAAGGGACGGGCTAGAGCCCTAGAGGTGGCTGGAAGGTGTACCAGGATAGCCCACTGGTCGGAGGCGCAACAGGGTGGGTGAGAGCCCAATGGTATGTAGGGGCAGACTGAGAGCCAGAAGGCGGGTAGGCCGTCCTGTCCACTGTCACCCTGGGCAGGTACCGGGGCAGGCTGTCCTAGAGGTGGTCGAAAGGTGCTGAGGGTGGACCAAGAACTGGAAGGTGGGTAGGGGTGGGCTGCCTTAGAGTGGTCGGAAGGTGGGAGGGTTGGGGGGCTTGCTGGGTCTGTATTGTCTGCACTTCTGTATGTAACAGGATTGTTTAATGTACAAATGTCGTTGTTGATGTCTCTTTATATTTTTATGTGAGACTGGGATTTGAGGTTTGTCCTCATGTCCCTGTAAACTGTTTGAACGGTGGGGTTCGGGGCCTGGCTTTGCTGCTCCTCCTTGTAAAATTGCTGTCTCTTGTATGCAGCTGTAAATGTAACTGTTTGTTGTAAACTGTTTTTGTAATTTGTTTAATAAAATTTTAAAAAATAAACAGGACTGTGCTCGGGTGTGCGGTGGGATCCCGTCCGCACTCACCCCTGCCCGGACGGAATTTCACGTTGGCCCCAGGGTCCCGTATTTCCCGCGGGAGCCTGTGCCCCCAACCTGAGCTGCCTCCGGAATTTTAATTTTGTCCCTTTTTAAGGACGTAAAAAGGCAGGTCCTGTATTGACTGCTGCTGCACACCGTCCACCTCTTCTCCCTCATCCACCGCCCGGACACGCCCTGGCATGTCCATTTGCCACCGGGCGGTGGGGATCCCCAGTGGAGGGCTCTCTACACGGGAGTCCTCCCCCTTTCTCTCGGGGATCTGGGGTGGAGGGTGCTGCATGCAGCAGTCCCCTGCAACCGCAGATTGCGGTGGTTCACGGACTCCCAGCCCAACTGCTTGTTCTGTGGCGCTGTGGAGTCCGTGGACCATGTGTATATTGGGTGTGGGCGTTTGCACTCCCTCTTTGATTTTCTCAAAAACCTTCTCCTCTGCTTTTGGTTGCACTTCAATCCCACGCTCCTGATCTTCGGGCACCCGGGGTACGGAGGAGGGAGGGCAGGTCTGAAGACCTCCTCGTGGGTCTGCTCCTGGGCCTGGCCAAACTGGCCATAAACAGGTCCAGGCAGCGGGCCGTGGAGGGGGTCGTTAGGGCCGACTGCCTGCCCCTCTTCCGCGGTTACGTTAGGGCCCGGGTGTCCTTGGAGAAGGAGCACGCGGTGTCCACCAACACCCTGGAGTTGTTCAGGGAGAGGTGGGCGCCGCAGGGAGTGGAGTGCATCATTTCCCCCTCCAACTCTATTTTGATTTAGTCCCTGCCCTCCCCTTCACTGATTGATCACACAGCATTGCCCTTTGATGTGAAGGGCACTGCTTGTCACAGGCCACTCGAGTGTTTCCTTTCTTCCTGGTGGTGGGAACCGAATAAAGATTCGTGCACCTAGAGAGAAAAAAAAGGAAAAAATAAATCGGACTGTCAGAGATCCTGATAATTCTAATACCTGACTCTGTAAAAGGCAATAGCATGGGTAAAGAAAGGCTGACTTGATGATTGGACCCTGGCCTCTGTGGAGTTATTTCAAAGAGAAAACTAGAGAGAGAGAGAGAGAGACCTTGCTCTCTCTCCATTTCACACTCTGACCTCTCTCTCTTCTCTGAATTGGTTAGAGCGTACGGTTGGTGCAAGTAAATTGGCAGCATTTCTCCCATCTTTATGAACCTCATAACCATTATCGAGGGGTCAGTCGCAGACAGACAGCTGCAATATCGAAGGGTCAGTCAGTCACACAGAGACAGGGCTGCACTGGTCTTAATGGGTAATGACTGTTCTCCGGTGCTCTCTTCCAGAGTTCCCAGTGTAGTGAGGTGATGTTTGAAGCTGTTGAGCAGCAGGATCTTGACACTGTGCAGTTGTTGCTCCGTCACTACAGTGTGCATGAGCTGGATCTGAACACTCCCAATCGGGACGGTCTAACGCCATTGGACATCGCTATCATGACCAATCAGGTGGCTATTGCTCAGAGTCTCCTGAGGGCTGGAGCCAATGAGAGTCCGCACTGTGAGTCAATCCATTTGTTCATTGTCCTTCTGCTTGGAGCTGTAATTCCTTCAATTTTTTGTTTGAGATTTTGAGAAAGGATTAGAGTCATAGAGATGTACAGCATGGAAATAGACCCTTCGGTCCAACCCGTCCATGCCGACCAGAGATCCCAACCCAATCTAGTCCCACCATATCCCTCCAAACCCTTCCTATTCATATACCCATCCAGATGCCTTTTAAATGTTGCAATTGTACCAGCCTCCACCACTTCCTCTCGCAGCTCATTCCATACACGTACCATCCTCGTGTGAAAGAGTTGCCCCTTAGTTCCTTTTTATATCGTTCCCCTTCTCACCTATGCCTACTAGTTCCACCACAGGGTAAAAGCTTTGTCTATTTACCCCATCCACGACCCTCATGAATTTATAGACCTCTATAAGGTCACCCCTCAGCCTCTGACACTCCAGGGAAAACAGCCCCAGCCTGTTCAGCCTCTCCCTGTTGCTCAAACCCTCCAACCCTGGCAACATCCTTGTAAATCTTTTCTGAACCCTTTCAAGTTTCACAACATCTTTCCAATAGGAAGGAGACCAGAATTGCAGCAATATTCCAACAGTGGCCTAACCAATGTCCTGTACAGCCGCAACATGACCTCCCAACTCCTGTACTCAATACTCTGACCAATAAAGGAAAGCATACCAAATGCCTTCTTCACTATCCTATCTACCTGAAACTCCGCTGTCAAGGAGCTATGAACCTGCACTCCAAAGGTCTCTTTGTTCAGCAAAACTCCCCAGGACCTTACCATTAAGTGTATAAGTCCTGCTAAGATTTGCTTTCCCAAAATGCAGCACCTCGCATTTATCTAAATTAAGCTCCATCTGCCACTTCTCAGCCCATTGGCCCATCTGACCAAGATCCTGTTGTAATCTGAGGTAACCCTCTTCACTGTCCACTACACCTCCAATTTTGGAGCAAATTTACTCACCATTCCTCCTATGTTCACGTCCACATTATTTATATAAGTGATGAAAAGCAGTGGACCCAGCACCGATCCTTGTGGCACTCCACTGTTCACAGGCGTCAGTCTGAAAAGCAACCCTCCACCACCACCCTCTGTCTTCTACCTTTGAGCCAGTTCTGTATCCAAATGGCTAGTTCTCCCTGTATTCTATGAGATCTAACCTTGCTAATCACTCTCCCATGGGGAACCAGTGTATTGGAAGCCAGACAGGATATTACGTAAGGCCCAGTAACCTACAGGCATGAAGACCATGTACATGTGCTACCCCCAGTTCCAAATGAACACAGAAGGTGGGAAAACCCGGCAGTTGGCTATCAATCGTTAACATTCCTGATGAAGGGCTTTTGCCCGAAGTATCGATTTCCTGCCCCTTGGATGCTGCCTGACCTGCTGTGCTTTTCCAGCACCACCCTAATCTTGACTCTAACCTCCAGCATCTGCAGTCCTCACCTTCACCTATCAATCATTAACACCCCTACCTTCCCCTCTACTTGACCCTGTTACCTCTCCCTCCCACCTCGACCAAGCCTAAACACCTAGCTAGATTGTTTGCCACCTTGAGCCCTGGCACCTGATCCTCACACTGTCTTTACATCCTTAGCCTTTCACAGGAGATGTTGATGTGCCTCTGTAATGCCCCGTCTTTATAATGATAACATCTGGTCACTGATAGCTGGGAGACAGAGGGTATGATTTGCTTTGATCTGAGGGGCCTGACAGAATGCAAGTACAGCTCAATGTTTCTGAAAGAGCCCTGATCAAATCTCCGTCAGGAATGTACAGCTCTTTCATGACGTAAAAAACGCAGAGTAACAATCTGTGAGTGATTGCCTTCGTGGAGATGATCTGTCCTCTAAGGGGAATACCCACCCAGACATTCATAACCTTTAAAGTAGCACAGTCACAATGAAAGGTCATTGTCCAGAAACATTAACCCCTTACCTCTCCACAGATGTTGCTTGACCTGCTGTGTTTTTCTAGCCTTTTCTGTACTTATTAGATAATTATTATTCCATTGCAGATCAAATGCAGCTCAATAACGTTCTCAAGATTCCATCAATAACATCTGGCTTCCTTTCTCTCACAACAGCAGTCTTGCCTGGGAAGCAGTGAATCAGTTCCTCAGAATAGCAATACAGTCCATGCAATAGCAAAGCCTTTACTTGAGGGAAAAGCTGTGGTATTGTGTGAATGCCAAACATTTGAAACACAGGACAAGTCCTGTGAACGCTACAGTGCATTTTTACAGGACCTTACTGAGGTCAGTGACCAGACCAAGCAGAGTTGTTGCACGGTTTATGTAATTAGATTAGATTACTTACAGTGTGGAAACAGGCCCTTCGGGCCATCAGGTCCACACCGACCCGCCGAAGAGCAACCCACCCAGACCCATTCCCCTACATTTACCCCATCACCTAACACTACGGGCAATTTAGCATAGCCAATTCACCTGACCTGCACATCTTCAGACTGTGGGAGGAAACCGGAGCACCCGGAGGAAACCCACGCAGACTCGGTGAGAATGTGCAAACTCCACATTCTGGAATTGAACCCGGGTCTCTGGCGCTGTGAGGCAGCAGTGCTAACCACTGTGCCACCATGCCATCCATACATCAAATAGGCTGCAGCATCCCATAATGCAGGGAGCTGGCACCTGATACATGGCAGTGTGCTAAAGACATCAAAAAACAATTCACTCGTCCCCATGTACCCATGAGCTGGTGATGGCTTTTCCCCACTATCAGATATCCATCAGATACTGTCTGTGAATTGTGCCACTTCGGATAGGAGCAGGCTATTCAGCTAATCAAGTCACATCTGGGAATCACCATCCTGGGATCTGTTTATTTATTCTGTCAGAATGCCGAACTGGATTGGTCAGTGTTAAATTTAAAATTGCCATTTCTTGGCCCAGCCACTTGAAAGATAAAAAGATTCTTCACGTTCATGCAGGATAACATCTAAACATTACTGATTGAAAATAAATTCTCAAACACAGATAAAGTTAATGAGAACCTTAGCAATAGAGTTGTAGTTTTTATTCAAGGAGGGCCGGCTGTGTTGGGATATGTGGACTTGGCTGAGGCTGACAGCACAATTCAAGAATTGGTAAAAATATTGAAAGGCCTGGATCTGGTTCCTATTGCATTGCCAATTTAATTCAATACTTTGGACAGGCCTTTAATTCCCAGCTGGGAAATGGGAATGACAGCCCTTAACATCAAATCTGCATTGACCAAATGTGGCGTCAAGGAGCCCTGGCAAAACTGGAATCAATGGGTATCGAGGGTGGGGTGGGGTGCAAACACCACTGGTTAGAGTCATACCTCATACACAGGAAGATGGTTATGGTTGTTGGAGGTCAGTCATCTCAGCTCCAGGACATCTCTGCAGGAGTTCCTCAGGATAGTGTCCGAGGCCCAACCATCTTCAGCTGCTTCATCAATGACCTTTCCTCTGTCATAAGGTCAGAAGTGGGGATGTTCACTGATGATTGATCAATGTTCAGTCCCATTCACAACTCCTCAGATACTGAAGCAGTCCATGTTCAAACGTGACAAGATCTGGACAATATCCAGGCTTGGGCTGATGACTGGCAAGTAACATTCAGGCTAAAAAATGCTAAGCAATGACCATCTCCAAGATCATCCCTTGACATTCAGTGGCATCACTGAATCCCCCATGTTGACATCCTGGGGGTTACCATTGACCAGAAACTCAACTGGCCTTGCCACATAAACACAGCGGCTACAAGACCAGGTCAGAGGCTGGGAATACTGTGGTGGGTAACCCACCTCCTGATTCCCCAAAGCCTATCCACAATCTACAAGGTACAAGTCAGGAATGTGACGGAATACTCGCCTGGATGGAGGCAGCTCCGACAACATTCAGGAAGTTTGACACCATCCAGGATAAAGCAACCCACTTGATTGGCACCACAACCACAAACATCCCCTCCCTCCCACCCCCACCGACGCTCAGTAGCAGCAGTGTGTACCATCCCCTCCCTCCCCCACCCACCGACGCTCAGTAACAGCAGTGTGTACCATCCCCTCCGTCCCCCCACCGACACTCAGTAACAGCAGTGTGTACCATCCCCTCCCTCCCCCACCCACACTCAGTAACAGCAGTGTGTACCATCCCCTCCCTCCCCCCACCGACACTCAGTAACAGCAGTGTGTACCATCCCCTCCCTCCCCCACCCCCACCCCCTCAGTAACAGCAGTGTGTACCATCTACAAGATGCACTGTGGAAACTCACCAAAGATCCTCGGACAGCACCTTCCAAACCCATGACCACTTCCATCTAGAAGGACAAGGGCAGCAGACACGTGGGAACAGCAGCCTCTGCCAGTTCCCCTTGAAGCTGTTGGAAATATGTCAACATTTCTTCACTGTTGTTGGGTCAAAATCCTGGAATTCCCTCCCTAAGGGCATTATGGGTCAACTTACAGCAGGTGGACTGCAGCTGTTCAAGAAGGCAGCTCCCCCCACCTTCTCAAGGGGCAACTAGGGACGAGGTAATAAATACTGGGCCCAGCTGGTGAGAACCATGTCCCATATGCAAAAGAAACACTCCCCAAGTGAGAATTGATTTCTGTTCAATCTAACGCGATGTGTTTGCTTTGTTGCCAGTTATTAATGTGGATAGCAGAGACAGGCACCTAACACACCTCATCCAGCAGGCAGAGGAACTTCTGAATGACCTGTCCTCTGAGAAGCTGAACAATTCACTCAGCCACAACAACGCAGAGAAACAGAAACAACGTCGAGCCTGCGAGTCACGATACAAACTGTACAAACAAATGAAAGCACAGGTTACAACAGCAAGTAAGAGTCAGCTCAACAGAAAGATCAGATTCTCTGTTCAAATCCAGAGCGATAATGGATCCCCAAGCGGGAGTTACAGACTGGAATCTAATCAAGGGGTTCGGGGTGGGGGTTATGTACAGAATAACAGATACCCCGGGAGGGAGGTACAGACTGGAATCTAATCGAGGGGTTCAGGGTGGGGGTTATGTACAGAATAACAGATACCCGGGAGGGAGTTACAGACTGGAATCTAATCGAGGGGTTGGGGTGGGGGTTATGTACAGAATAACAGATACCCGGGAGGGAGTTACAGACTGGAATCTAATCGAGGGGTTCAGGGTGGGGGTTATGTACAGAATAACAGATACCCCGGGAGGGAGGTACAGACTGGAATCTAATCGAGGGGTTCAGGGTGGGGGTTATGTACAGAATAACAGATACCCCGGGAGGGAGGTACAGACTGGAATCTAATCGAGGGGTTGGGGTGGGGGTTATGTACAGAATAACAGATACCCCGGGAGGGAGGTACAGAGTGAACTCTGGGCTCTCTGTCAGTCTGGGAGAGTATTAGCTTGTTGTTGTGTTTTGCAGTGGTCCCTGGCCCTCCGAATAATGTCTGTCTCACTGTGACGAGCAGTACCTCACTGACTGTGACATTTGAGGAGCCACTGAGTGTGAACCCCGCTTTGATCACCAGATACAAAGGTATTTCTCTCTTCCCATCACTCTGTGTCCAAGAAGTATCGTGTGGTAGCCCTCAGTGCCCCTTCAGCTGGCACGTGTTTCAGTGTGTGTGAATTAGATGGTGAGACACTCATCATCTGCCTTGTGTTCTGTTCTCCTGGTCTGGTTTAGTGTTAGGTCAGGAACAATATTGTTGTGGAATCCTTCAAAATCAAATAGTAATCTCTCAGACATGCCTGAGACACGGTTTCTGAAACATTTGAGGAGATGTTGCCCAGGTGTTTGTGCCTGAGGAGTAGAATGTAGGAGGGCTGCATTGTGGCAAGAACACATGCACCTTGTGATGCTGGAGAATCTGATCACAGCAAGTGGACCAGGTGGTGGCTGTCACCTCCATTATTAACCAATGGCTGTGCAGACTGACCCACCAGGCACCCAATGGCTGTGCTGACTGACCCACCAGGCACCCAATGGTTGTGCTGACTGACCCACCAGGCACCCAATGGTTGTGCAGACTGACCCACCAGGCACCCAATGGCTGTGCTGACTGACCCACCAGGCACCCAATGGCTGTGCTGACTGACCCACCAGGCACCCAATGGCTGTGCTGACTGACCCACCAGGCACCCAATGGCTGTGCTGACTGACCCACCAGGCACCCAATGGCTGTGCTGACTGACCCACCAGGCACCCAATGGCCAGAGGCTGACTTTAGATCTTCCACAATGGGATGATGATGATGTCACAGGGACTCTGAGGTAACTGGGGCTGGATGGATTTGAAATTACATTTGAAGATTGAGCTAGAATCTGACAGCGAGTCTCTGTCACATCACCTTGGCAAGATATTCCCACTGACAGGGAGTGAGCTGAGGGTGTCACGGAGTGACGGAGAGTTGATGCTGACTTTAGCCATTGCTGGGGCTCATAGTGTTATCAAAGCAGATAGCAGCACGTACACGTGGATCACTTTCTGCTCTTCCCCCCATCTCTCATTGCAGCTAGTTCCTCTCAATATTTCTCCAATTCCTTTTGTGAAAGTACCCATTGAAGCTCCTTCTGTCTCCCTGTCAGTCGTGTGTTCCTAACCATGACAACCCCCTGCTTCGAGGAGAAAGTGAGGACTGCAGATGCTGGAGATCAGAGCTGAAAATGTGTTGCTGGAAAAGCGCAGCAGGTCAGGCAGCATCCGAGGAGCAGGAGAATCGACGTTTCGAGCATAAGCCCTTCTTCAGGAATGAGAAGGGTGTGCCAAGCAGGCTAAGATAAAAGGTAGGGAGGAGGGACTAGGGGGAGGGGTGATGGAGATGTGATAGGTGGAAGGAGGTCAAGGTGAGGGTGATAGGCTGGAGTGGGGGTGGGGGCGGAGAGGTCAGGAAGAAGATTGCAGGTTAGGAGGGCGGTGCTGAGTTCGAGGGTGAGGACTGAAACAAGGTGGGGGGAGGGGAAATGAGGAAACTGGAGAAATCTGAGTTCATCCCTTGTGGTTGGAGGGTTCCCAGGCGGAAGATGAGGCTCTCTTCCTCCAACCGTCGTGTTGCTATGGTCAAAGGCAAAGACTCAAAGCCCTCCGCTTCTTCCTTTCCCGCCGCACCAACCAGTACCCTTCCACTGACACCCTCCTTCGACTGACTGAACTGGTCCTCACCCTGAACAACTTCTCTTTCCAATCCTCCCACTTCCTCCAAACCAAAGGAGTTGCCATGGGCACCCGCATGGGCCCAGCTATGCCTGCCTCTTCGTAGGATATGTGGAACAGTCCATCTTCCGCAACTACACTGGCACCACCCCCCACTTTTTCCTCCACTACATCGATGACTGTATCGGCGCTGCCTCGTGCTCCCACGAGGAGGTTGAACAGTTCATCAACTTTACCAACACCTTCCATCCTGACCTCAAATTTACCTGGACCGTCTCAGACTCCTCCCTCCCCTTCCTAGACCTCTCCATTTCTATCTCGGGCGACGGAATCAACACGGACATTTACTGTAAACCGACTGACTCCCACAGCTACCTAGACTACACCTCCTCCCACCCTGCCCCCTGTAAAAACGCCATCCCATATTCCCAATTCCTTCATCTCCACCGCATCTGCTCCCAGGAGGACCAGTTCCAATACCGAACAACCCAATGGCCTGTTCTTCAAAGACTGCAATTTCCCCCAAGACGTGATCGACGATGCTCTCCAACGCATCTCCTCCACTTCCCGCTCCTCCGCCCTTGAGCCCTGCCCCTCTAATCGCCACCAGGACAGAACCCCACTGGCCCTCACTTACCGTCCCACCAACTGCCATATACATCATATCATCCGTCATCATTTCCGCCACCTCCAAACGGACCCCACCATGAGGGATATATTTCCCTCCCCTCCCCTATCAGCGTTCCAAAAAGACCACTCCCTCTCGGATCCACACCCCCCACCAACCCAACCTCCACTCCCGGCACCTTCCCCTGCAACTGCAAGAAATGCAAAGCTTGTGCCCACACCTCCTCCCTTACTTCCCTCCAAGGCACCAAGGGATCCTTCCATATCCGCCACAAATTCACCTGCACCTCCACACACATCATTTACTGCATCCGCTGCACAAGATGTCGCCTCCTCTATATTGGGGAGACAGGCCGCCTACTTGTGGAACATTTCAGAGAACACCTCTGGGACACCCGGACCAACCAACCCAACCACCCCGTGGCTCAACAATTCAACGCCCCCTCCCACTCCACCAAGGACATGCAGGTCCTTGGACTCCTCCATCGCCAGACCATAGCAACACGATGGCTGGAGGAAGAGCGCCTCATCTTCCGCCTCGGAACCCTCCAACCACAAGGGATGAACTCAGATTTCTCCAGTTTCCTCATTTCCCCTCCCCCCACCTTGTCTCAGTCCCAACCCTCGAACTCAGCACCGCCCTCCTAACCTGCAATCTTCTTCCTGACCTCTCCGCCCCCACCCCACTCCGGCCTATCACCCTCACCTTGACCTCCTTCCACCTATCGCATTTCCAACGTCCCTCCCCCAAGTCCCTCCTCCCTACCTTTTATCTTAGCCTGCTTGGCACACTCTCCTCATTCCTGAAGAAGGGCTTATGCCCGAAACGTCGATTCTCCTGCTCCTTGGATGCTGCCTGACCTGCTGCGCTTTTCCAGCAACACGTTTTCAACCCCCTGTTTCAAGAAAGCATCTCCTGTGGTTCTTCAGTCTGTCCCTGCAAACCCCCTCCCTCTGGTTACCCCCACTCCCACCTGCTTCCCTCAACCTGCCCCAGTGAGAATCCCTGTGATAGTGGCCCAGGATCATTCCTACCAGAGTGACTGTCACTCCCCTAACCCCTGGTTTCACTGCTAAAAAAAGGCCAGGCTCACATCTGTCTTTCCAATGACCATTCCTCGTGTCACAGCAGCAGATACTCTCTGTTTTTCTGTACAAGATACTCAGCTTTCTGTTTCTCAACCCCAGGGAACATTGCTCCGTTCCCTGCACAGCTCATTGTTTTTATCAATGTACACTTCTTCCATTTCACCCTCACCCTGTGACTCCTTGTCTACCAAGTTCCTTTTTGCTAAAGTCCATTCCCATCCCCCTTATTGCTTCCCACATTTTCCAAATCTTTAATCCTCTGTATTGTTTGAAATGATGCGTCCTGTTTATCCAAATCCCAGTTAGTAATTTACATCAAAGGAACCAAGCAGCTGATGCATGAGGGAGGTGAGACAGTGATGGGCCGAGGGCAGTGATGGGCCGAGGGCAGTGATGGGCCAAGGGCAGTGATGGGCCGAGGACAGTGATAGGCCGAGGGCACAGTGGCCAATATCATCATCAAAATGTGAGGGCCAAAGGGTCTGTACTGGGCTGTAATGTTCAAACTTGTTGTTAACCATGTCTCTGAAGGAACTTAATTCCTCTTTGTGCTGTTGCCCTAGTGGAGTGGAACTGTTTGCTGGATTCCTCGGTGGAATGTGGGGAGCTCCTGCTGGAAGATCTCAGCACTCTAAGATGTACGATTACAGGACTCGTGACGGTAAATACACCTCAGCGATACCACCTCACATCACAGTATGGAAGCTCAGTATGGGCAGGAACTGAGGAAGAGGATGAACTGACTGGGTTGGATCAGTGAGAGGGTGCAGGGACTGTCATGTTTTAATCATGTCCTTTTGATCTTATCCCAGGGTCAAGGTTATTATGTCCGAGTCTCAGCTGCCAATATGAAGGGCTGGGGCTCCCCACAAACTGCCAGTCCAGCATTCGCTGTTCCATCCAGTAAGTCAAACTGTGAACTCACAATGAGCACACTTATTTGGGGTTTCTGCAGAAATATAGTCCCTTACACATTTAAAATATCATTCCTTTATACTCTGAGAAATGCTCCAGAGTTTGGTGTCCACAATGAATGATAATTGGTTAGTGCCTGTCCAGCCAATGTTAACTGAGGCCGTAGTCTTTGTAACGTGCGGATTGCATGAACTGAGATGTGATTTTGTCGTTTGATGATTCATTCTCAATGTTTTATTGTTCACTGCTCAGGTAAGACAGCACAAACTTCCCAAAACTAAACTTTGCTGCAATGGTACTTGGCCTATGAACAGCAGAATAAATGAATACAAACCATCCTGTTGGGTGTGTGTGGGGGTGTGGGTGTGGGGGGGGAGCGGGGGTGGGGGCGGGGCTTGTGTGACATGCTGCAGAACCCCCTTCATTCTGCTGCTGTTTGTGTTTGAGATTGGAAGGAGCTTGAAGAAAGGGAGCCCAGGTTCAGAGACCAAACCGAACAACTGGAACACCTGCTCAAACGTGTGCGAGCAGAACACGAGAATTATAACGACAAAGGTTAGTGTGAGAATATCAGTGAGCTGTGAGTGTGTGAGAGTGTTGGTGTGTGGTGAGTCTGAGCAGTGAATGTGAGTGTGAAAATATCAGTGCCCAGTGAATGTGAGTGTGGCAATGCCGTGTGTGTGTGTTAGTGCCCAGTGAGTGTGAGAGTGTCAGTGCCCAGATAAACACACGCACAGGAATACTCTCTGAGTCATACACCGCGCGCGCACACACACACACACACACACACACACACACACACACACACACACACACACACACACACACACACACACACACACACACACACACACACACACACACACACACACACGTTGCCTAATGGTGTTATCAGTGGATTATTAATCCAGAAACGCAGCAAATGTTGTGGGGAAAGTGAGGACTGCAGATGCTGGAGATCAGAGTCGAGAGTGTGGTGCTGGAAAAGCTCAGCAGGTCAGGCAGCATCCGAGGAGCAGGAGAATCGACGTTTCAGGCAAAAGCCCTTCATCAGGAATGAGGCTGTGAGCCGAGTGAGTGGAGAGATAAATGGGAGGGGGTGGGGCTGGGGGCAAGGTAACTGAGAGTGCAATAGGGAGACAGAGGTGGGGGTAAAAGTGATAGGTCAAAGGGAAGGGTGGTGCAGATAGGTGGGATGGAAGATGGACAGTTAGGACAGATCATGAGGGAGGTGCTGAGTTGGAAAGTTGAAACTGGGATAAGATGGGGGGAGGGGAAATGAGGAAATTAGTGAAATCCACATTAATTCCGTGCGGTGGCAAGGCAGAAAATGAGGCGTTCTTCCTCCAGGCATCAGGTGGTGAGGGTTTGGTAATGGTGGAGGTCCAGGACCTGCATGTCCTTGCTGCAGTGGGAAGACATGCAAGTCATGGGCCTCCTCCATGACCACAACCTCACCGAGTGACAGCCACAATCCTTGAGTGAATTAAAAATAAACAAATGCACATCCAAATTTCCTTGAACTAATTGCCTGAGAAACACAATTTTCCTTTTTGTGGTAAATGAGGAGGAGCTTATTACCGGAGAGAGCAGTTAGCTGAGATGGATCTCACCAGGGCTGTCAATCCCACACATTTACAAAAACATCTTCTGTTTCTTTTCCAGAAGATGTAAAGCGGCAACATTCCTGCCGGAAGCCATCGGTATCACGGAGTCTGAAACATCTCTTTCATTCCTCCAGCAAGTTTGTGAAAACCTTAAAAAGGTTCCTGTCCAAACCTCATCAGGGAAAATCACCAGGAATAGGGAAGTGCAAAGAAAATCCCATTCCAAACTCAAAGAACCAGGAATGGAACAGACCCAGCCCCATTCCCAGACACACCCCACCGTCCCAAACCCATTCCCCAGACACACACCCACCGTCCCAAACCCATTCCCCAGACACACACCCACCGTCCCAAACCCATTCCCCAGAAACACCCCCACCGTCCCAAACCCATTCCCCTGACCCCCTCCCCCCACCGTCCCAAACCCCATTCCCCAGACACACACCCCACCATCCCAAACCCATTCCCCAGAAACACCCCCACCGTCCCAAACCCCATTCCCCTGACTCCCTCCCCCCACCGTCCCAAACCCATTCCCCAGAAACACCCCCACCGTCCCAAACCCATTCCCCTGACCCCCTCCCCCCACCGTCCCAAACCCCATTCCCCAGACACACCCCCACCGTCCCAAACCCATTCCCCTGACCCCCTCCCCCCACCGTCCCAAACCCCATTCCCCAGACACACCCCCACCGTCCCAGACACACCCCCACCGTCCCAAACCCCATTCCCCAGACACACCCCCACCGTCCCAGACACACCCCCACCGTCCCAAACCCCATTCCCCAGACACACCCCACCGTCCCAAACCCCATTCCCCTGACCCCTTCCCCCCCCCACCGTCCCAAACCGATTCCCCTGATCCCCACACCGTCCCAAACCCATTCCCCATTTCCCTGCCCCCAACACTACCAACCCCTTTCCCTGACTCCCACCACCCTAACCCCTTCCCCAAGCCCTACCCTGATACCCTCTCGATAACCACTATCTTCCCAAGTCCAACAAAAAGCTCTTCCCAATTCCCTCACCCTCACCTTCACCGACCCCATCCCCATCCCCTTCATGGGCCCAGTTCCCAGGGTGGGAAGAGGAGGTGGGCGGAGGGGAGCTGGTGTGAGTCTTGGGCTCAGACAGCACGGGACAGGACGGGAAGGGGGTTGTAAAGATTGAGGACTCTCTGACTGCTGTCTCTCTCCTGTCTTTCCAAGAGGAATGTACATCACTGTTATCTTCCACTACAAGGACAACGTCCTGCTCACAAACGAAGACCAGATCCCAATGATGGAAATAGACGATTCCTGTTCTGGATCCTTGATGCAGGACTTTCTCTGGTTTACAAAGGTCTGTCCAAATGTCCTCATCTTCACCTGACAGCACATCGTTCACAGCAACTCTGTCAGGTCACTGATCCAACCAACAATCTCGACTAAACCTTTCAGAGAGTTTATTGAGGGAGTGCCGCACAGTCAGAGGGTCAGTACTGAGGGAGTGCCGCACTGCTGGAGGGTCAGTGCTGAGGGAGTGCCGCACAGTCAGAGGGTCAGTACTGAGGGAGTGCCGCACTGCCGGAGGGTCAGTACTGAGGGAGTGCCGCACTGCTGGAGGGTCAGTGCTGAGGGAGTGCTGTAATGTCAGAGGGTCAGTGCTGAGGGAGTACTGTACTGTCGGAGGGTCAGTGCTGAGGGAGTACTGTACTGTCGGAGGGTCAGTGCTGAGGGAATGCCGCACTGTCAGAAGGTCAGTACTGAGGGAGTGCAGCACTGTGGGAGGGTCTGTGCTGAGGGAATGCCGCACTGTGGGAGGGTCAGTGCTGAGGGAGTGCTGTAATGTCAGAGGGTCAGTGCTGAGGGAGCGCCCCACCTTGGGAGGGTAAGTGCTGAGGGAGTCCACACTGTCGGAGGGTCAGTGCTGAGGGAGTGCTGTAATGTCAGAGGGTCAGTGCTGAGGGAGTACTGTACTGTCGGAGGGTCAGTGCTGAGGGAGTACTGTACTGTCGGAGGGTCAGTGCTGAGGGAATGCCGCACTGTCAGAAGGTCAGTACCGAGGGAGTGCAGCACTGTGGGAGGGTCTGTGCTGAGGGAATGCCGCACTGTGGGAGGGTCAGTGCTGAGGGAGTGCTGTAATGTCAGAGGGTCAGTGCTGAGGGAGCGCCCCACCTTGGGAGGGTAAGTGCTGAGGGAGTCCACACTGTCGGAGGGTCAGTGCTGAGGGAGTGCCACATTATCCTCAGCTACAGGCCTGATCACCTCCTTGAAAAATTCTATTCAATTTGTTAAACATCACAAAGCCATGTGACTATCCTGATCAAACCATGCCTCTGAAAGTGGAACGGTCTGTAACTCCCTGGGTTATCTCTACCACCCTTCTTGAAAAGTGAAACCAAATTAGCTGTCATTCAGACCTCTGGCACCTGCCCTATAGCCAGAGAGGAATTAGAAATTTGGGTCAGAGCCTCCAAATTTCCTCCCTTGTCTCTCACAGCAGCCTGAGATACAACACACCTGGACCTGGGATTTGTTCCAAGCAAGAACAGATGTGAAGTAGTCATTTAAAACTCTCCCATTGTTCTCTGGTTTTCCCCCTTGATCCCTAACAGGCTGTACTCTGCCCCGGGGTATTCTCTTTCACTTGATATACTTGTAGAATATTTTGGGACTCTTCCAAATCTGTCTGCCATCATTAGTACCCTCTTTGCTCTCCTGATTGCCTTCTTGAGCTCACTCCTGGTTACCTTGTAACCCTCTCGAGCTCCTGTCTCCACAACCTTAAGTAAGCTTCCTCCTTCCTCTTGACTAGATGTTCCACATCCCTTGTTACCCAAGGTTCTTCACCCTACCATCCCTTCCTTGTCTCCAGGGGGACAAACCTGTCCAGCACTATCAGCAAGTGCTTTTTAAACAACCTCCACATTTCTGTCGTGCATTTCCCTGTGAACATCTGTTCCCAATTTAGGTGCTCCCCACCACCCAACCCAGCTTCTGCCTAATAGCATCGTAATTCCCCCTCCCCCAATTCAATACTTTCCCGTACTGTCTGCTCCTCTCCCTCTCCATTACTGTAGTGAAGGTACGGGAGTTGTGATCACTATCACTGAAATGCTCTCCCACCGAGAGATCTGACACCCCACATGGTTCTTTGCCAAGCACCAAATCCAATATGGCCTCCCTCTAGTCAGCTTATCTACATATTGAGTCAGGAATCCTTCCTGGGCACACCTAATAAAAACTGTTCCACCCAAACTATTTGAACTATGTAGGTTCCAATCAATATCAGGGAAGTTAAAGTCATCCATGACAACAACCCTGCTACCTCTGAACCTTTCCAAAATCTGTCTCCCAATATGCCCATCCATGTCTCTGTTGCTATTAGGGGGCCTGTGGAAAACTCCCAATAAAGTGACTGCTCCTTTCTAGTTTCAGATTTCTACACATACCAACTCTGTACCAAACCCTCCTCTACGACCTCCCTTTCTGCAGCTGTGACACTATCCAAGATTAGCAATGCCACTCCCTCATCTCCTTTCCTCTTCCCCCTCCCCCCCTCCCCCCTCCCCAACTCCTTTTGAACATCTAAATCCTGGACCTTCCAACAGCTGTTCCTGCCCCTGTGATATCCAAGCCTCTGTAATGGTCACAACATAGATCAGTACTAGGACCCACTGTAGCGCCTCGACATATGAACGACCCCATTCACGAACAAATCAGTTTACGACCAGGATTGTATGTAAAATTTTGCTTCAATGTACGTACGAAGTTCAAGGTACGAACGCAAAAAGCCCGTGTGCGACCACATGGTTTCATTGTTCTGCTTTGCTACGTGCTTGTTGAACGCAAAAGCTCTCTGGCCCCCGCGTGATCTCATTCAGTCCATCTTTGGCGCATGCGCTGTGAGCAGTCATCCAAGTATTCTTACACTATCCCAACAATGGGAAAAATTGATTCAGTTCGTGAACTTTTTGGTTCGTGAACCGGGTCCTGGAATGGACTAAGTTTGTAAGTCGAGGCGCTACGGTATGTTCCGAGTTGGTCATCCTTATTCCTGATACTACTTGCATTGAAATAAACGCACTTCCAGCCATCACACTGACTGACTGCATCTTTGCCCTATCACATGCCCCTCCCTCTTCACAGACTCTCTGCGCGGTGTATCTGGCTGTTCATGACCTATTCCAGCACCTGATCTGTAGCTCAGGTTCTGACCCCCTGCTGATCTAGTTTAAACCATCCTGAAGAGCTCTAGCAAACCTCCCCCCCCCCGGGATGTTGGTGCCCCTCCCATTCAGGTGCACCCCGTCCTCCTTGTACAGGTCCCACCTTCCCCCGAAGGTATCCCAATGATCCACATATTGGAAGCTCTCCCTCCTACACCAGCCCTGCAGCCACATCTGCACTCACTCTCTGTTCCTAAAATCACTAGCACGTGGCATCAGTACCAAGCCTGAGATTACTACCCTGCTTGTCCTGCCTTCTAGCTTCCAACCTAACTCCCAATATTCTCTTGTCATGTCCTCCTCCCACTCCATACCCATGTCATTGGTACCGATCAGTACCTCAGCTTTTAGCTGCTCTCCTTCCTCCTCAAGCATCCTGTAGACTTGATCCGAGACATCCCTGACCCTGGCGCTAGGGAGGCAACACTCCATCGGGGAGTTTCACTCGCACCCAGAGAATCTCCTGTCTGTCCCTCTCACGACTGAATCTTCTATCACTATCACTCTCCTATCCTTCCCCCTTCCATTCTGAGGCACAGAGCCAGAGACCTGCCCACTGTGACTTCCCCTCGGCTCCCCAACCCACACCCAACAGTATCCAAAGCACTGTACTTATTATTGAGGGGAACAGCCTCAGGGTGTCCCTACATTGTCTGCCTGTTCCCTTTCCCTCTCCTGACGCTCACCCAGCTACATTTGTCCTGGAACGTAGGTATGACTATCTCCCTGTAACTCCTCTCTATCACCCCCTTAGCCTACATTTCTTTCCTTTTTACCAAGTTCTGACCTTCTAACTTTCTCTGACCTTATTTTTTATTCATTGATGGGATGTGCACATTGCTGGCTAAACCACCAAGTATTACCCCGTCCCTAATTGCCCCTTGAGAAGGTGGGGGTGAGCTGCCTTCTTGAACCGCTGCAGTCCATGAGCTGTCGGTAGACCCACAATGCCCTGAAAGAGGGAATTCTAGGATTTTGACTCAGTGACACTGAAGAAACAGCGATATATTTCCGAGTCAGGATGGGGAGTCGCTTGGAGGGGAACTTGCAGAGGGTCAGAGTATCATGTGTCTGCTGCCATTGTCCTTCTAGATGGAAGTGGTCATGAGATTGGAAGGAGCTGTCTAAGGAGCCTTGGTGAATTTCTGCAGTACATCTTATAGATAGTACACCCTGCTGCTACTGAGCGTCAGCGCTGGAGGGAGGGGGTGTTTGTGGATGTGGTGCCAATCAAGCGGCTGCTTTGTCCTGGATGGTGTTGAGCTTCTTGAGTGTTGTTGGAGTTGCCTTCATCCAGGCAAGTGGGGAGAATTCCGTCACACTTCTGATTTGTGCCTTGTAGATGGTGGACAGGCTTTGGGGAGGCAGGAGATGAGTTACTAGGAGAATTCCCAGCCTCTGACCTGCTTCTTGTAGCCATTATGTTTATATGACTAGTTCAGTTGAGTTTCTGATGAATGGTGACCCCCAGGATATTGATAGTGGGGGGATTCAGTGATAGTAATGTTAGTTTGTCTCTTATTGGAGATGTCAGAGCCTGGCACTTGTGTGGTGTGAATGTTACTTGCCACTGGTCAGCCCAAGCCTGGATATCGTCCAGATCTTCTTACATTTGTACCTGGACTGTTTCAGTATCTGAGGAGTTGTGAATGGGGCTGAACATTGTGCAATGATCAGTGAACATCCCCACTTCTGACCTTATGATGGAGGGAAGGTCTGGGACACTATCCTGAGGGACTCCTGCAGAGATGTCCTGGAGCTGAGATGACTGACCCTCCAGTGCCAGTATTCCTTCCCCTAAATAAGGGGTGTAAAACTTTTGATGGTATTCTAGTTGTGGTCTGACTCGTGCCTTGTATAATTTTAGACAAATCTCCCTACATTTATATTCTATTCCCTTTGAAATAAAAACCAACTTTTTGTTTCCTTTTCTAAGACTTGCTGAATTTGGATGCTAGCTTTTTGTGATTCATGGATGAAGATAGGAGCTGAAAATGTGTTGCTGGAAAAGCGCAACAGGTCAGGCAGCATCCAAGGAGCAGGAGAATCGATGTTTTGGGCCTGAGCCCTTCTTCAGGAATCTTTCCTGAAGGGCTCATACTCGAAATGTCGATTTTCCTGCTCCTTGGATGCTGCCTGACCTGTTGCGCTTTTCCAGCAACACATTTTCAGCTCTGATCTCCAACATCTGTAGTCCTCACTTTCTCCATGGATGAAGATATCTTAGTCTCTCTGTTCTGCAGTTTTCTGCAGTATTTCTCCATTTAAATAATATTCAGCTCCTCTATTCTTCCTGCCAAACTGTACAATTTCACATTTCCCTACATTATATTCCATCTGCCAAGAGTTTGCCCACTCACTGAACAAGTCTCCATCCCTCTGCAGACCCACCACTTGCCTTTCCACCAATTTTTGTGTCAGTTGCTAGTTTGACGATAGTGTATATATACTCTCCTTGTCTGAGTCATCGGTGTAGATACATGGACTACAGCATTTCACGAAGGCAGCTCCCCAGCAGAGGAGACCGGAGAGGAATGGGCAATAGGTGCTGTGCAGCTGGTAATCACCATAACCAAAATGAGAGAAAAATACATTGTGAATAATGGCCGGTACCAGCACTAATCACCATGGCACTGGTTCCTGCGGTGTCAGCTTCATGTAGCCATCCACACCCCACCTTGAAGACAGCTCCCTGGTTACCAAGTGCAGAGCTGCATTATTTGTCTGTTATGGTGATAAATGATTTGAATATAAACAAAGTGGAATCCTTTACTGATTTGTGGACTGCTGGTTCCTGCAAGGGCACTCTGTTCATGAAAAGTGAAGTGGGGCCTTGAATACATAAAGGGGAAACGGTGAGAGGAGTTTCTCTAACTGGAGAGAGACCCGTTCAGAGAACAGGAGAGGGAGATGAGAATATACCATGAGTTATCGTGATCAGGAGCACACTGCCTGAAATCATGGTGCACGCAAATCCTATAGGAATCTTCACAGGGAAAGTAGGAAAAGGACAGTAAAGTGCATAGGGATGAGGCGGAGCGCAGGGCAGAGGGATTAAAGAGACTGACAAGGTACAGTGGACTGAATGGCCTTCATTGGTGCTGTCTGATTCTCTGACATTGCTCCACCTCACCACCGGGATGTGCCATTCAGGACAAAGTGCTGTAATATCTTTGACAGCAATTAAACTGTTTCTTTCCTCTAGCTGTCCTGCACGTGGGAAGAGGTCAGATGGTTGCGACAGAATCTCGCTGTTTCCACCTCGCCCTCCTCAGGCCTGCAGTCAAGGCACAAGATGTTGAATGCAGCAGCTCAGTTGCAGGTCAGTAACTCAGGACAGAGGAAAGAATGCCCGTTACCATCAGTGCATCTGACATTCCTGTCCACAGAGTACTTGATGGGGATAGAGCTTTACTCTGCAAACATACTGGTCACTTTCTAAATTTGTGTCTAGATCATAATGTACACAACAAAGAGCAGGGGACCCAGCAATGACCCTACAGGACACAGGTTTCCAGGCACCAAAACAACCTTTGACCAGCACCCTTCGCCTCTTATCAATTTTTGATTCAATTTGCCAAGCTACCCAGGTCCAATGGACTCTTACCACATTGACCAGCTTCCCATGTAAGATCCTATTAAAAGACTTCCTGACGTCCGTGCAGACTATATCGAACTGCACTACCCTCATCCACACATCAAACATCTCCTTGAAAGTTCAATCAAACCTGTCAGACATGACCTCCTGACAAAGCCTGTGAATATTTTTGATTAATCCTTGCTCCTCCAAGTGGAGATTAATTCTGTCTCTCGGAATGTTTACCATTCATTTCTCTACCACAGATGTCAGATTCACTGGCCTATAGTTTTCCTGGTGTGTCCTTACCATCCTCTTGAATAATGGAATTACAATCTTACAATCCTCTGCCACCTCTTCCATGTCGAAGGGGGATTTGAAAAATAATGTCAGAGCTCCTGCAATCTCCTCCTTTGCTTCCCACAGCACCCAGAGATCCATCTTAACTGTGCCTGGGGATTTATCCCCTTTCAAGCCATTAAAACTGTTAATGCCTCCTCTCTCTCAATGCTAGTTCAGTCAAGTGTATCACAGACGCCCTCCCTGATATCTATACCTCCCTGATATCTATACCTCCCTGATATCTATACCTACCTCTCTCTTCTCTACAGAGAACACTGAAACAAAGTACTCATTTAATGGTTCACTGATGACTTCTGGCTCCACCCACAGTTTATCCCTTTGGTCTCTAATGGACCCTACCCTTTCCCTGGTTATTCTCTTGCTGCTACCGTATTTATAAAATTTGGATTTTCTTTAATGTTACCTGCAGTGGTTTTCATGTTACCTCTTTGCTCCCCTCATTTGTTTTTAAACAATCCCTGCACTTTCTACGCTCCACTCGGATATCTGCTGCTCTCAGCCTTTGGTGTCTGACGTATGCTTCCTTTATTTTCCTTATCCGATTCTCTCTATCCCTCGATATCCAGGATTCTCTGGATTTGTTGGTCCCATCCTTCACCTTTACATGGACGTGTTGGTCCGACACTTTCCCTATTCTCCTTTCCAATGCCTCCCACTCCCTGATGGGGATTTGTCTGCTGCCAGTTTATTTTGATCAGACCCTGTCTTATCTTATTTAAAACCAACTTCCCCTCATTACAGAACCCTTATTTCTGGTCCAGCTTTGTCCTTAATCATAATTCCTATCTCCACTATGGTCACTATCTCCAAAATATTCCCCAACTGCCTCATCTCCCACTTGCCTGATTTCATTCCCTAAAATGAGGTCCAACACTGTCTCCTCTCTTGTAGGACTTCTTCTGTGTAACTTATTCATGAATTTTGCTCTCTCTAAACCCTCTACTCTTTACCAATATTACGCTGTTATTTTTAAACGTCTCTGAGATTTGCCTACCTTCCTGCTGCTTTGTGTCTCCCTAGCTCTTGTATATGTGTGTCTGTCATATTCCCCAATCAATGTGACCACATCTCCTTGTTTTTAAGATCTACCCAAACTGTCTCATTCGAAGTCTCTTCTGAAATATAATTGATACCTTCACCAATATTGCAACATCACCTTCTCGTTTATCCTGGAATATTGAGTTTCTGTTCCTGTCCTACCATCAACCATGTTTCTGTAACAGCAATAATATTCAGCACCTTCAACTCACCAGCTTTAATCATTAGATGCCTTGTGTTAAATAAATGCCATAAGCCCCTGTACCTTGACTGTACATGTACTGACTTGGCTTTTCATCTGCATTTGCCTGTGCATCACTCCCTATTTCACCTCCCCCCCCCCCCCCCCCCCCCCCCACAATATCCTCTCCCCTTGCCGGATTCATGTAAGCCCCCAGTTACAGCTCTAGGAATTTTCTACCTACAAGGATATTGGTCCCATTGCAGTTTAGCTGGAACCCATCTGACTTGGACAGGTCCCACCTTCCCAGACCAGTGACTAAGGAATCCAAAGTCCTCACCCCACACTAACTTTTTAGCCACATATTCATCCACTCCATTTGCCTATTCATATCCTCATTAGTACATGCAACTGAGAATAGTCCAGAGATTACAACTTTTAAAGTCGTGATTCTCAATCTGCGACCTTACTCCCTAAATTCTTGTTCCAGGACCTCGTCGTCCTTTCTGCTTGTGTCACTGGTCCCAGTGTGAACCATGACCTTTGTTTGTCCAGCCCTTTCAGAATGCCCTACTGCACTCAGTGATATCCTCGACGCCGGTCCCACAGCATCCTACAGCCATGCCTGCTTGGACTGCTCATTATTAAATCTCTGTCACCAGATTGAGGAAGGGTCACTGGACCCGAAACATTAACTCGGATTTCTCTCCACAGATGCTGCTAGATAAGCTGAGCTTTTCCAACAATTTCTGTTTTTGTCTCTGATTCCCAACATTTGCAGTTCTTTTGGATTTTTAAAAATCATATTGTTCTCCCTCTCCTTCATCTCACCCCTGGTACAGCCTCAGCTCTGGCTGCAGTCCTCAGTAGATCCACCACTTGTCCCATCGCTCCCATCCACCACTTGTCCCATCGCTCCCATCCACCACCTGTCCCATCACTCCAGTGAGATATTCTGGAGCAGGACATGTTACTAACTGCCTGATTTTGCTGAAGGGTTGGTGTCTCTCCAGGTGGGTGATGTCCATACTGATTGCTGTGATAGTGTTCTGACAGTGTGTTGGGTGTTCTGTATGGAGGTATCTGACTGTGGCTCACCACCATACTGTACTCTTGCAGACATTACTTGGTACCCAGAACCTGGGCAGAGTTTATTATGAGCCCATCAAGGATCGACATGGGAATGTGCTGTTGGTAACAGTACGGGAGCTCGAGACTCAGTGCTCCTTCATCACTGGCAAGTGGATACAAATCGCCAAGTTTCAGAACCAGAGGAAATCAATGTCCACACTTGAGGAGCCAACAGCACTTGACGTGTTACTCATAACAATCCAGGTTTGTACCAACCCTCCAACGTAGAGGGAGCTTCACTCTATATCTAACCTCTTGTTGTCCCTGTGCTGCGAGTGTTTGATGGGGTACAGTGCAGAGGGAACTTTATTCAGTATCTAACCCCGTGCTGTCCCTCTGAATCGGAATAGGCCAGCCCAGTGTAAGATGATGAGGTGGTGCCTAGTGTGAAATGTATTGTGTTCTCTGCTATTGTTTCTTACTGCACTACCTGTACAGTCGTCATATTTCAGCCTGGACCATTCAGCTTATTTTCCCTGGAAATATTTTTTAATTTTAAATGGGATTGTGCTGAGTCTTCCATTTGTCCATTTTGTTAAAATCAGTGCTGAGAAAAAGACTGGGCTACGAGCCACTGGCAGTTCCTGTGTTGATCTCTTGCAGGATGTCCTGTCCTATTCCAAGAGGAGTCGGAGGAGACTGAGTCCTGGGCTGTATTTAGGTTATTTGAAGCTGTGCAGTTCTGTGAATCAGATCAAGGTGATGGTCCCAACCAGGATGCCCAACATGCTCTGCCACATGAAGGTGTGTGACAACAGCAATGTTTCCAGGTAGGATATCCTTGCTGACCTTCCATCAGAAAGTTACCACCTCTCCTCACACCAATGTATGACTCTGACCCGATAATCATTCTCCAATTCCTATCTGTCTGCCTATAGTTAAGTCTCCTAGAATCTGATTTTCACTTGCAATGCATCCTGCTCCAATTTTATCCTCAATTCTGGTTCATAATCATTGTTCCATGGAGGCAGTGATATTGTCACTGGGTTAATGATCCACAGGCCCAGATTAATGCTCTGGAGATTTGAGTTCAAGCCTCACCCCAGCATCTGGTAGAATTTAAATTCAAGAAATAAATTTGGAGTCCAAATCTATTTGTTAGTAATGATGATCAGAAATCATTGTAGACTGTTGTAAAAACCCAACTGCTTCACTAATGTCCTTCAGGGAAGGAGACCTGCCATCTTTAGCTGATCTGACCGACATGTGACTCCAGTTCTGGTTTTCCTGCTATAGAAGGTTGTTGTGAAACTTGAAAGGATACAGAAAGGATTTACAAGGATGTTGCCAGGGTTGGAGGATTTGGGCTATAGGGAGAAGCTGAACAGGCTGGGGCTGTTTTCCCTGGAGCGTCGGAGGCTGAGGGGTGACCTCTTAAGAGTTTATAAAATCATGAGGGGCATGGATAGGGTGAATAACCAAGGTCTTTTCCCTGGGGTCGGGAAGCTCAAAACTAGTGGCATAGGTTTAAAGTAAGAGAAAACATTTAAAAGCTCCCTGGGGTGGACAGGTTGGACTGAAGGGTCTGTTTCCATACTCGATAACTCTATGACTGCAGATCCACAGTAATGTGGTTGTCTCTGGACTGCCTTCCGGCATGGCCAGGCAAACTGCTCAACTCCACGACAACTGGGATGGGCAATAAATGCTGGCCTTACTGGTGATGCACAGCTCCCATGGAAGAACATAAAAATCTCATTACTGTTCCCAATCATTGACAGCCTTTGCTGAACCTAACGATAATTATTCTGGAAAAGTGTGGGATGGAACATACCCATCGTTATCCTGGTTCTAATCAGCTGATCTCAGTTAGTGGCTCCTGATCAGGATTTGAACATTGAGTGTGGAAATCAATAGAGGAGTGAAAGGCAGTATGGATGATCCCTTGGGAACTCATGCCCATAACATCTTCCCTTCCAGCCCACCACTCCCGGTTCAAGTTCCCTTTAGTTTCTAGTGGATTTTATATTTCTCTCATCATTCTTCCTGCCAGGATGAATCATTTCTCTATATTCAATGAAACCCAACCTTGCTCTTGTACAAACCTGTCCCTGTCCTTTAGAATTTTCACGCTATCTTCATCTGAGTCCAAGATCTGCCTTCTGCAAATCACAGTCACAAGATTGTTACAGTGCAGAAGGAGACCATTCAGCCCATTATGGGGGTGAGCATCATTATCTCATACCAATCTCCTGCCTTTTGCCCATGTCCCTGGACACTATTTTCACCCAAACACCATCCAAAGTCCCACTTGAATGTCTCAGTTGAACCTGCCTCCACCATATTTCCAGGCAGTGCATTCTAAGCCCTAACTACTGGCTGAGTGAAAAAGCTTTATTTTGCTTACTCCCCCCCCCCCACACCTTGTTTCTCTTCAAATCTTTAAATCTGCACCATCTTGTTCTTGTTCCTTTTTATAAGCAGAAATATTCTCTCCCGTTCTACTCTGTCATGATGCTCATGATTTTGAAAACCTCAATCAAATCTCCTCTCAGCCTTCCTCTCTCCTGAGAGAAATATCCCAACCTTCAATCTACTGTCATTGCTGAAGTTTCTCATTCCTGTCACCCCTGTTGCGAATCACTTCTGCACTCTCTTTTTTTGGAACACATCTTTCCTGTAATGTGGCACCCACAACTGTATATAACACTCCAGCCAAGGTCTAACAAGTTCAACATCACCTCCCTGCTCTTGTACACTATGCCCCCATTATTAAAGCTGCTGTCTCCACCTTCGATGTTCTGTGCACATACACACAGTCCTGGTCCTGTGCTCTGCACCGCCTTTTGAATTGTACCCTCGATTTTATATCGTGTTTCAATGTTCTTCCAACCAAAGACATCACCTCACATCTCTCTGCATTGATCCCTCTCTGCCCACTCCAACTGTCCCTTTGAAGTTCCACACTGGCCACCTCACAGTTTACAATTCTTCCAAACGTAGTGCCATTTGCAAACTCTGAAATCGTGCCCCATGCACCAAGATCCAGATCATTAATAAATTCAAGCAAAGTAAGGATCCCAGTATAGACTGCTGGGATAGGACTCCTTCCTACAAACCTTCCCCCAGCTCAAAAAATATTCATTGTTTATTACCCTATTTAGAACAAAGAACATTCTGGAACAGGAAGAACCCTTTCCGCCCTCCAAGCCTGTGCCGATCCAGATCCTCGATCTAAACCTGTCGCTTATTTCCTAAGGATCTGTATCCCTCTGCTCCCTGCCCATGCACGTATCTGTCTAGATACATCCTCAATGACAGTATCATTCCTGCCTCTACCACCTCCCCTGGCAAAACATTCCAGGCACCCACCACCCTCTGTGTAAAGAATTTTCCACATATATCTCCCTTAAACCTTTCCCCTCTCACCCTGAACTCATGATCCCCCACTCTGGGGAAAAGCTTCTTTCTATCCACCCTGTCTATACCCTTCATGATTTTGTAAACCTCAATCAGATCCCCCCTCAATCTCCTTTTTTCTAATGAAAACAATCCTAACCTACTCATCCTCTCTTCATAGCTAGCACCCTCCATACCAGGCAACATCCTGGTGAACCTCCTCTGCACCCTCTCCAAAACATCCACATCCTTTTGGTAATGTTTGCTATTACTCAGCCAATGTGTACACCGCCCGTTTCTACCTCCTGCCCAAAATCCACAAACCTGACTGCCCCGGCCGACCCATTGTCTCAGCCTGCTCCTGCCCCACCGAACTCACCTCTGCATACCTCGACGCGGTCCTGTCCCCCTTAGTCCAAGAACTCCCCACCTACATTCAGGCACCACCCACACCCTCCACCTCCTCCATGATTTTCACTTACCCAGTCCCCAATGCCTTTACTTCACCATGGACATCCAGTCCCTGTACACCTCCATCCCCCATCACGAAGGACTCAAAACCCTCCGCTTCTTCCTTTCCCGCCGTCCCAACCAGTACCCTTCCACTGACACCCTCCTTCGACTGACTGAACTGGTCCTCACTCTGAACAACTTTTCTTCCCAATCCTCCCACTTCCTCCAAACCAAAGGAGTAGCCATGGGCACCCGCATGGGCCCCAGCTATGCCTGCCTCTTCGTAGGATATGTGGAACAGTCCATCTTCCGCAGCTACACTGGCACCACCCCCCACCTTTTCCTCCGCTACATCGACGACTGTATCGGCGCTGCCTCGTGCTCCCACAAGGAGGTTAAACAGTTCATCCACTTTACCAACACCTTCCACCCCAACCTCAAATTTACCTGGACCGTCTCAGACTCCTCCCTCCCCTTCCTTGACCTCTCCATTTCTATCTTGGGCGACCGACTCAACACGGACATTTACTATAAACCGACCAACTCCCACAGCTACCTAGACTACACCTCCTCCCACCCTGCCCCCAGTAAAAACACCATCCCATATTCCCAATTCCTTCGTCTCTGCTGCATCTGCTCCCAGGAGGACCAGTTCCAATACCGAACAACCCAGATGGCCTCCTTCTTCAAAGACCGCAATTTCCCCCCAGACATGATCGACGATGCCCTCCACCGCATCTCCTCCACTTCCTGCTCCTCTACCCTTGAGCCCCGCCCCTCCAACCGCCACCAGGACAGAACCCCACTGGTTCTCACCTACCACCCCACCAACCTCCATATACAGCGTATCATCCGCCGTCATTTCCGCCACCTCCAAATGGACCCCACCACCAGGGATATATTTCCCTCCCCTCCCCTATCAGCGTTCCGAAAAGACCACTCCCTCCGTGACTCCCTTGTCAGGTCCACACCCCCCACCAACCCAACCTCCACTCCCGGCACCTTCCCCTGCAACCGCAAGAAATGCAAAACGTGCGCCCACACCTCCCCCCCTCACCTCCCTCCAATGCCCCAAGGGATCCTTCCATATCTGCCACAAATTCACCTGCACCTCCACACACATCATTTACTGCATCCGCTGCACCCGATGTGGCCTCCTCTATATTGGGGAGACAGGCCGCCTACTTGCGGAACATTTCAGAGAACACCTCTGGGCCGCCCGGACCAACCAACCCAACCACCCCATGGCTCAACACTTTAACTCCCCCTCCCACTCCACCAAGGACAAGCAGGTCCTTGGACTCCTCCATCTCCAGACCATAACAACACGACGGCTGGAGGAACAGCGCCTCACCTTCCGCCTAGGAACCTTCCAACCACAAGGGATGAATGCAGATTTCTCCAGTTTCCTCATTTCCCCTCCCCCCACCTTCACCTTGACCTCCTTCCACCTATCACATCTCCAACTCCCTTCCCCCAAGTCCCGCCTCCCTACCTTTTATCTTAGCCTGCTGGACACACTTTCCTCATTCCTGAAGAAGGGCTTATGCCCGAAACGTCGAATCTCCTGCTCCTTGGATGCTGCCTGACCTGCTGCGCTTTTCCAGCAACACATTTTCAGCTCTGATCTGCAGTCCTCACTTTCCCCTCCTATATCTCATCCTGTCCTGCTGCTTTGTGCTAACAATCTTGGCAAGCTTCATCCTTGAGGCTTGTATCCCTTCCTCCTCTTTCACCACGGCCTAGGCAGCTTCACTCTTTTGTCAAAAAAAAGGAAATTCTATCCTTGATCAATAAACATTTAAGAATGACAAACAGGGAGGGTCTTCACCCCAAGGATTCCCAAAAAAAAATTGTTCCCCCTGGGGATTCCCAGTGCAATCCAGGCCCCAAACACCATGCTCAGGGAGTCCTTGTATAGATCATGATCCTCCAGTGTTGAGTAAATAATGATTCATCTGGCTGAAGGAGATATTGAAGGTAATCAGAAAACAGCCAAAGGGACACAGGGGTTGGTTAGTTGACTGAGATGTTGTGATTGTGAATACTCAGGCAGAATAGGCAGTGGAAAGAGATTCAAGAGGAACATATCAAGTGGATTTGAAGAAACAAACTAAATGGAGACATTTGCAGGCGCAGGGTGAGGGAGCAGAGGAGTGGGCCTGAATGGACAGCTCTTGTAAAGAACCAATGTAGGCTGGAGGGGCAGAAGGGTTTGTCTTGTAAATATTTCAACTATGAGTGGAATCTCTGGCTCATGAATGGTTTATCGACTGCAGAGAGGACTGGGAGTGGATGAGGAGTCTATCGGAACAGGAGGGGCTCAGTGGTGGAGGAGAGGCCACAGTTACAAAGCCCCGACTTTTCTTTGAGCTGCAGGCAGCTGTGCGAGCCTTATTCGAGCATATCGACCTCCCCCTGCAGCAGGTAAGTGACAGCAACCTCCCCGACTGCAGCTACTGCTCCACATCGCACTGTCACTGCTGTGGAATTCACACAGCGGGAGGGGAAACCAGAGCAAATCCAACATTACTGCACCTACACCCCAACGCCATCACTGTAACACACTGATATACCCCACACCCCTCACTGTAACACTCTGATGTACACCACATCCCTCACTGTAACACTCTGATACACCCCACACCTCTCACTGTAACACACTGATATACCCCACATCCCTCACTGTAACACACTGATATACCCCACACCCCTCACTGTAACACTCTGATATACACCACATCCCTCACTGTAACACTCTGATACACCCCACACCCCTCACTGTAACACTCTGATATACACCACACCCCTCACTGTAACACACTGATATACACCACACCTCTCACTGTAACACGCTGATATACCCCACACCCCTCAAGGTAACAAACTGATATACCCCACACCCCTCACTGTAACACTCTGATATACCCCACACCTCTCACTGTAACACTCGGATATACCCTACAACCCTCACTATAACACACTGATATATCCCACACCCCTCACTGTAAAACACTGATATACCCCACACCCCTCAATGTAACAAACTGATATACCCCACACCCCTCACTGTAACACACTGAAATACCCCACACCTCTCACTGTAACACTCTGATATACACCACACCTCTCACTGTAACACTCCGATATACCCTACAACCCTCACTGTAACACACTGATATATCCCACACCCCTCACTGTAAAACACTGATATACCCCACACCCCTCACTGTAACACTCGGATATACCCCACACCCCTCACTGTAACACTCGGATATACCCTACACCTCTCACTGTAACACTCTGATATACCCCACACCCCTCACTGTAACACTCTGATATATCCCACACCCCTTTAGTTCCACCACAGAACACATCAGATGGCCTCCTTCTTTAGAGACCGCAATTTCCCCTCCCACGTGGCTAAAGATGCCCTCCAACGCATCTCGTCCACATCCTGCACCTCCGCCCTCAGACCACACCTCTCCAACCGTAACAAGGACTGAACACCCCTGTTGCTCACCTTCCACCCTACCAACCTTCGCATAAACCAAATCATCTGCCAACATTTCCGCCACCTCCAAAAAGACCCCACCACCAGGGATATATTTCCCTCCCCACCCCTTTCCGCCTTCCACAAAGACCGTTCCCTCCGTGACTACCTGGTCAGGTCCATGTCCCCCTACAACCCACCTACATCCTGGCACCTTCCCCTGCCACCGCAGGAATTGCAAAACCTGCACCCACACCTCCTCCCTCACCTCCATCCAAGGCCCTAAAGGAGCCTTCCACATCCATCAAAGTTTTACCTGCACATTCACCGATATCATTTATTGTATCCGTTGCTCCCGATGCGGTCTCCTCTACATTGGGGAGACTGGGCGCCTCCTGGCAGAGCACTTTAGGGAACATCTCCGGGACACCCGCACCAATCAACCACACCGCCCTGTGGACCAACATTTCAACTCCCCCTCCCGCTTTGCCGAGGACATGGAGGTCCTGGGCCTCCTTCACCACGCTCCCTCACCACCAGACGCCTGGAGGAAGAACGCTTCATCTTCCACCTCGGAACACTTCAACCCCAGGGCATCAATGTGGACTTCAACAATTTCCTCATTTCCCCTTCCCCCACCTCATCCTAGTTCCAAACTTCCAGCTCAGCACCGGCCTATCTTCTTTTCCACCTATCCACTCCATTCTCTTCCCTGACCTATCACCTTCATCCCCTCCCCCACTCACCCATTGTACTCTATCCTACTCTCTCCCCACCCCCACCCTCCTCTAGCTTATCTCTCCACGCTTCAGGCTCACTGCCTTTATTCCTGATGAAGGGCTTTTGCCCGAAACATCATTTTACTGCTCCTTGGATGCTGCCTGAACTGCTGCGCTCTTCCAGCACCACTGATCCAGATATACCCCACACCCCTCACTGTAACACTCTGATATATCCCACACCCCTCACTGTGACACTGATATACCCCACACCCCTCACTGTAACATACTGATATACCCCACACCTCTCACTGTAACACATTGATATACCCCACACCCTCACTGTAACACATTGATAAATCCTACACCCTCACTGTAACACACAGATGTACCCCACACCCCTCACTGTAAGACACTGATATACCCCACACCCCTCACTGTCACATTCTGATGTACCCCGGTATATGTGACACTTGTTTGTGAGTATGTGTGCTGTGTGTGTGTGTGTGTGTCTGTGTGTATGTGTGGATGTGCGCGTGTGGGTGTGGGTGTGTGTGTGGCCGTTTCTCTGAAATGTCCTCCTGGTTTCTGCATGTCTGTTATTGTTGACAGGTGCAGCGGTTCCGTGTCTACACTCAGGAGGTGCTGGAACTCAGTCCCGACATTGCCTTCCTCCTGCTCCTGCCGTCCTCTGACTCAGTCTGCGCTGCCCCTGGACAACACAATCCTTCTCATCATCGCAGCAACTTCCTCTACCTCCCGCTGCAGATGTTTGAAATCGGTGTGTGGAACGGTCATTGTGAGCTTTCACTGCTTCCTTTGTGCTGACTACCCTGAGGTTGTTGTGAATGAGACAGGCTGTTGTGAAAATTTCTTTCATTCTTTCTCTGTTGGTGATTTTTGCTGCTGTTGCTGGACTATTGTTGAACTTTGATCCTTGCTAGTTTAATCTCACAATCTGGCTGCTCCCTGTACAGGACAGACCCTGATATCTCTCTCCAGTACAGAAACAAAAACAGAAATTGTTGGAAATACTCAGCAGGTCAGGCAACATCCGTGGAGAGAATTCAGAGTTAATGTTTCAGATCCGGTGACCCTTCCTCAGAAATGATGGAGTTTGGAAAACACTTGTGTTTATGCAGATGTTAGGGTGGTGCAGGGGTTAAGAATAAACGATAGGCACAGATAAACCCCAAAGAGAATGAACAGAAAGGGTAAAGGTCAGCCCTGGGAGAATGACTAGCTGTGAATAGGGATTGTTAGTGGTTGACATTGACTGTGTGTAAAAGCAGACTCAGTGATAAGGCCTGTTGTGTGAAGGTGGGGTAAGGTCATGGGAGAAGGTGCTTCATGCGTTGAACTCTGTACTGAGGCCAGAAGGCTATAGACCACCCCTGTGGAACAATGAGGTGGTGTACTTCCAGCTTGTTTTGAGCTTGGCTGGAGCACTGCAGCGAGCCTGAGACAGAGATATCAGCCAGGGAACATGGGAGGGTGGTGAAGTGGGATTCTGGATCAGTGGTGCTGGAAGAGCACAGCAGTTCAGGCAGCATCCAACGAGCAGCGAAATCAACATTTCGGGCAAAAGCCGGTGAAATGGGAGGCAACTGGAAGATTGGGATCATTTTTATGGACAGAATATAAGTGTGTTAAGGAGCCTGTGTTCACTTTGACTTTTTCTCTTTTAAAGATATTCTTGCTGTCTATCTTGGTCTTACTTGCAAATTTACCCCCACAGTTTATTTTGCCCATTTATTTTCATCCTTTGCTTTGTTTGATCATTCTGAATGTCTTGATGAGCTGGTTAGTCTGTTCCTGCTGCTGGTTTCAATGTTTCCATGTTTCTTTTGGCCTATCACTGTTTAACTGACAGGATTTATTACAGTTCAAGAATTCTGAGCATCATTTTTGAAATCTCATGTTGCTTTGTTACTATCAATCTGGAGGTCAATTCCCAGAACGAGGTTATCGTGGCAAAGAGTCCCACCAGACATTAGCTGCTCTTCGTACTGCAAACCTGGCAGGACATAAGGCACATTTATATCTTCCTTACAATGTGTGAGCTTGAGATGTTTGGACCAGGATGTTGATTAATGGGCTGCATGGATTGCTGGGGATGTGTCCGAGGGAATGTAAGCTCTGATTATTTGTACAGTAAACACAGTCAGACAGAACATCTCATTGCTCCTGCTGTCTCTTGTTCCAGTTCACTTCAGCTGCTACAGGGAGAGATTCATGAACCTGTACTGCCATGTGTCAACATTATTGGAGCTGGACTCCCTCATTTCCCAGCAGGCATTGCGAGAGGCAATAACAGATGAAGAACTGCAATCTGCAAAAAACCGGCACAAACAGGTGTCAGAATCAATCCAGGTAGGATCACAGCAAATACATGTTTGTGACTCAGTAATGCAGCCCACCCTGAATCCCCCACCCCCCACCGCCCCCACACGCCCCCACACACACACACCCGATTAGATTCTGTAACTGAAAATGTGTTGCTGGTTAAAGCGCAGCAGGTCAGGCGGCATCCAAGGAACAGGAAATTTGACGTTTCGGGCCAGAGCCCTTCATCAGGAAACGTCGAATTTCCTGTTCCTTGGATGCTGCCTAACCTGCTGCGCTTTAACCAGCAACACATTTTCAGCTCTGATCTCCAGCATCTGCAGACCTCACTTTTTACTCGTAGATTCTGTAACTCCCTCCCGAGTAGCTGTTATTCTGTACATAAACCCCCATGAACAACTCAATTAGATTCCATAGAACACAGAACGTAGAAATGTACGACACAGAACAGGCCCTTCAGCCCATAATTTTGTGTCGAGGATTAATCCTAATGTAAAATAAAATAACCTAACCAACGCACCCCTCAACTCGCTGCTGTCCATGTGCATGTCCAGCAGTTGCCTAAATGTCCTTAATGACTCTGCTTCAACCACCACAGCTGGCAACGTATTCCATCCATTCACAACTCTCTGTGTAAAAAATCTACCTCTGACGTCTCCTTTATATCTTCCTCCTAATATCTTCAAACTATGACTTCTCTTACCAGTCAGTCCTGCCCTGGGGAAAAGTCTCTGGCTATTGACTCTATCTATTCCCCTCATTATCTTGTACACCTCGATCAGGTCTCCTCTCTTCCTCCTTCTCTCCAGAGAGAAAAGTCTGAGCTTAGTCAACCTTTCTTCATAAGACAAGCCCTCCAGTCCAGGCAGCATCCTGGTAAACCTTCTTTGCACCCTCTCCAAAGCCTCTGTATCTTTCCTATAGTAGGGCGACCAGAACTGGACACAATATTCCAAGTGTGGTCTCACCAGGGACTTGTAGAGCTGCAACAAAACCTCGTGGCTCTTAAACTCTATCCCCTTGTTAATGAAAGCCAAAACACGTTGTCCTTTCTTAATAACCCTATCCACTTGGGTGGTAACTTTAAGGAATCTATGTACTTGTACACACAGATCCTGTTGTTCCTCCACACTGCCAGGAATCCTGTCTTTAATCCTATATTCAGCATTCGAGTTCGACCTTCCAAAATGCATCACTTCACATTTATCCAGGTTGAACTCCGTCTGCCATTTCTCAGCCCAGCTCTGCATCCTGTCTATGTTGCGCTGCAGCCTGCAGTAGCCCTCAATACTATCAACGGCACCTCCAACCTTTGTGTCATCTGCAAATTTACTAATCCACCCCTCAACCTCCTCATCCAAGTCATTTATAAAAACTACAAAGAGCAGAAGCCCAAAAACAGAGCCCTGTGGGACCCCACTCATCACTGACCTCCAGGCAGAATACTTTCCATCTACTTCTGACAGGTTGCCTTCTGTCAGCCAACCAATTCTGAATCCAGGTAGCCCAAGCTCCCTATATCCCATACCACCTGACTTTATGAATGAGCCTACCATGGGGAACCCTATCAAATGCCTTGCTGAAATCCATATACACCACATCCACTGCTTGACCTTCATCAACCTGCCTTATCACCTCTTCAAAGAACTCAATAAGATTCGTGAGTCATGACCTGCCCCTCTCTAAACCATACTGACTGCCTTTAATCATGCTATGCTTTTCCAAATAGTCATAAATCCTATCCCTCAGAATTCTTTCCAAAACCTTGCTGACCACAGATGTAAGACTGACTGGTCTGTAATTACCAGGGATTTCCCTATTCCCCTTTCTTGAAAAGAGGAACAACATTTGCTCCCTCCAATCCTTTGGTACGACTCCTGTGGAGAGTGAGGAGGCAAAGATCTTTGCCAGTGGCTTAGCAACCTCCTTTCTCACTTCCCAGAGCAGCCTGGGATAAATCTGGTCTGGCCCTGGGGACTTATCAATCTTAATGTTTTCCAAAATTTCCAGCACATCAACTTCATCAATCTCATTGTTGTGGTTCTGTTCGCCGAGCTGGAAATTTGCGTTGCAGATGTTTTGTCCCCTGTCTAGGTGACATCCTCAGTGCTTGGGAGCCTCCTGTGAAGCGCTTCTGTGATCTTTCCTCCGGCATTTATAGTGATTTGTCTCTGCCGCTTCCGGTTGTCAGTTCCAGCTGTCCGCTGCAGTGGTCGGTATATCAGGTCCAGGTCGATGTGTTTGTTGATAGAATCTGTGGATGAGTGCCATGCCTCTAGGAATTCCCTGGCTGTTCTCTGTTTGGCTTGTCCTGTAATAGTAGTGTTGTCCCAGTTGAATTCATGTTGCTTGTCATCTGCGTGTATGGCTACTCAGGATAGCTAGTCGTGTCGTTTCGTGGCTAGTTAGTGTTCATGGATGCAGATCCTTAGCTGTCTTCCTGTTTGTCCTATGTAGTGTTTTGTGCAGTCCTAGACAGGGAACGAAATGTCTGCAACACAAATTCCCAGCTCAGCGAACAGAACCACAACAACAAGCACCCGAGCTACAAATCTTCTCCCAAACTTTGTGCATCAATCTCAATCTGTTCAAGCCTGTATCCCAGCTCCTCAAAGTTCTCATTCACAACAAGGTCCCTTTCCTTGGTGAAAACCGAAGCAAAAACTCATTTAGGGCTTCCCCTATCTGCTCAGACTCCACACACAAGTTCCCTCCGCTATTCCTGATCGGCCCTCCCTTCTCCCTGATCATTCTCTTATTCCTCACGTATGAGTAAAACGTATTTGGGTTCTCCCTAATTCTTCCTGTCGAGCCTTTTCGTGCCCCCTCCTGGCTCTCCTCAGTCCATTTCTGAGCTCCTTTCTAGTAAGCCTGTAATCCTCTAAAGCTGTGCTAGATCCTTGCTTCCTCCACCTTACGGAAGCTGCCTTCTTCCTTTTGACGAGAAGCTCCTCTGTTTCCGTCAGCCAAGGTTCCTTAATCTTCCCCCTTCTTCCCTGCCTCAGAGGAACAAATATGTGCATCACTCACAACAACTGCTCCTTAAATAGTCTCCACATGTCTGCTGTGCCCTTTCTGTGGAACAATTGCTGCCAGCCTGTACTTCCCAACTCCTGTCCAATAGCGTCATAATTTCCTTTTCGCAAATTAAATATCATCATTTGGTGACTGCTTCTTTCCTATTCCAACATTATGGAAAATGTAGATTCCAGTGTGTAACTCCCACCTGGGTATCTATTATTCTGTATAGACTTCTCCCTGAAACCTAGACTAGATTCCAGTCTGTAATGAACTTCTGGTTATGTTATTCTGAATATAAACCCCCAGAAACACTTCGATTAGATTCCAGTCTGTAACTCCCTCCTGGGTATCTATTATTTTATATATAAACCTTCCTGAGCCCCTCGATTACATTCCAGTTTGTAACTCCCTCCCAGGTATCTGTTATTCTGTATATAAACCCCCCGAGCCCCTCGACTAGATTCCAGTCTGTAACTCCCTCCCGGGTATCTGTTATTCTGTATATAAACCTCACGGAGCCACTTGATTTGATTCCAGTCTGTAACTCCCTTCTGGGTATCAGTTATTCTGTATTTAAACCACCCCGATCCCCTCGATTGGATTCCAGTCTGTAACTCCCTTCTGGGTATCAGTTATTCTGTATATAAACCATCCCGAAACCCTCGATTAGATTCTAGTATGTAAGCCCCTCCCAGGTATCTGTTATTCTGTATATGAACCACCTCATACCCCTCGATTAGTTTCCAGTCTGTAACACACTCCCGGGTATCTGTTATTCTGTGTTTAAACCACCTCGAACCCCTTGATTAGATTCTAGTGTATAACTGACTCCCGGGTATCTGATATTCTGTATATTAACCCCCCGACCCCCCTTGTCTAGATTCCAGTCTGTAACTCCCTCCCAGGGAGCTGTTATTCCGTTTATACACCACCCCGGACCCCTCGATTAGATTCTAGTGCGTAACTCACTCCCGGGCGTCTGTTATTCCGTATATGAACCACCTCATACCCCTCGATTAGATTCCAGTCTGTAACTCCCTCCCGGGGTATCTGTTATTCTGTGTATAAACCACCCACCCCCGCCGACTCCCTCGATTATTGTATCTGTTGCTCCCGATGCGATCTCCTCTACACTGCGGAGACTGGACATCTCCTCGCAGAGCGCTTCAGCGAACATCTCTGGGACACCTGCACCAATCAACCCACTACCCCATGGCCCAACATTCAACTCCACCCCCCCCCTCCCCCACTGGGCCTCCTCCACAGCTGTTCCCTCACCACCCGAAGCCTGGAGGAAGAACGCCTCATCTTCCGCCTCAGGACACGTCAACCCCAGGGCATCAATGTGGACTTCACCAGTTTCCTCATTTCCTCCTCTCCCCCCACCTCACCTCACTGCCAACCTTCCAGCTCAGCACCGTCCTCATGACCTGTCCAACCTGCCCATCTTCCTTCCCACACATCCGTTCCACCCTCCTCTCTGACATTTTACTTTCATCCCCACCTCCACCCACCTATTGTACTCTTAGCTTCCTTCTCCCCAGCCCCACCCCCCTTCCATTTATGTCTCCACCCTGGAGGCTCCCTGCCTGACCTGCTGTGCTTTTCCAGCACCACTCTCACCTTGACTCTGACCTCCAGCATCTGCAGTCCTCATTTTCGCCTTCATACAGGTGAGTGTCGTATAGGTGAGTTCAGAGTACACGTGTGTGGGTTACAGGTGAGTGGGGTAGAGGTGATTGGAGGAGAAAGTGAGGTCTGCAGATGCTGGAGTATCACAGCCGAAAATGTGTTGCTGGAAAAGCACATCAGGTCAGGCAGCATCCAAGGAGCAGGAGATTCAATGTTTCCTGATGAAGGGCTTATGCCCAAAACGTCGAATTTCCTGTTCTTGGATGCTGCTTGACCTGCTGCGCTTTTCCAGCAACACATTTTCAGCTACAGGTGAGTGGGGTGCAGGTGAGTGGGGTAGAGGTGCGTGGGGTACAGGTGAGTGTGTTGCTTATAGTTGATTGTGGGGATGTGTGAGTGACTCTTCCTGTACCTTTTCCTGCAGCAACTGGATGTGATTTGGAGAAGTGTGCGCTGGATTCCGGATGTTTTGCACTATGCCCGCTACAAACATTCATCTGGAGGCCTCCCCATCACATGGTTCATCGGATTCCCAGGGGAAACTCCTCAGGAGAAGGACTCCACCTCTTCCCACCTGGACGATCCACCTTCCCAATCATCCTCACCAGAAAACCAACAGAGGAAAGTTCAGAGTGGTGAGAGACAGAATCCATTCACTGACTGTCACAGTCTCCACCTCATAGGAGCGTAGTAAGCACCAACTGGAATAGGCCATTCAGCCCTTCAAAATGATCATGGCTCATCATCCGAATTAACCATTCCCCCATAGCCCTTGATCCCTTTAACCTCCAATGCTTTATCCAAATCCTTCTTGAAATTATACAAGGTCAGAAGTCACACAGAGTCATAGAGATGTATAGCATGGAAACAGACCCTTCGGTCCAACCCATCCATGCCGACCAGATATCTCAACCCAATCTAGTCTCACCTGCCAACACCCGTCCCATATCCCTCCAAACCCTTCCTATTGATATACCCATCCAAATGCCTCTTAAATGCTGTAATTGTGCCAGCCTCCACCACTTCCTCTCGCAGCTCATTCCATACACGTACCACCCTCTGCGTGAAAACGTTGCCCCTTAGGTCTCTTTTATATCTTTCCCCTCTCACCCTAAACCTATACCGTCTAGCTCTGGACTCCCCGACCCAGGGAAAAGACCTTATCCACCTATCTATCTATTTACCCTATCCATGCCCCTCATCATTTTGACAACCTCTATAAGGTCACCCCTCAGCCTCCGATGCTCCAGGGAAAACAGCCCCAGCCTGTTCAGCCTCTCCCTGTAGCTCAAATCCTCCAACCCTGACAATATCCTTGTAAATCTTTTCTGAACCCTTTCAAGTTTCACAACATCTTTCCGATAGGAAGGAGATCAGAATTGCACGCAATATTCCAACAGTGGCCTTACCAATGTCCTGTACAGCTGCAACATGACCTCCCAACTCCTACAATCAATACTCTGACCAATAAAGGAAAGCATATCAAACGCCTTCTTCACTATCCTATCTACCTGTGACTCCACTTTCAAGGAGCTATGAACCTGCACTCCAAGGTCTCTTTGTTCAGCAAAACTCCCTAGGACCTTACCATTAAGTGTATAAGTCCTGCTAAGATTTACTTACCCAAAATGCAGCACCTTGCATTTATCTGAATTAAACTCCAGCCCATTGGCCCATCTGGTCCAGGTCCTGTTGTAATCTGAGGTAACCCTCTTCGCTGTCCACTACACCTCCAATTTTGGTGACATCTACAGACTTACCAACTCTACCTCTTATGCTCGCATCCAAATCATTTATGTAAATGACAAAAAGTAGAGGACCCAGCACCGATCCTTGTGGCACTCCACTGGTTACAGTCCTCCAGTATGAAAAACAACCCTCCACCACCACCCTGTCTTCTACCTTTGAGTCAGTTCTGTATCCACATGGCTAGTTCTCCCTGTATTCCGTGAGATCTAATCTTGCTAACCAGTCTCTCATGGAGAACCTTGTTGAATGCCTTACTGAAGTCCATATAGATCACATCTACCGCTCCACCCTCGTCAATCCTCTTTGTTACTTCCTCAAAAAACTCAATCAAGTTTGTGAGACATGATTTCCCACACACAAAGCCATGCTGACTATCTCTAATCAGTCCTTGCCTTTCCAAGTACACGTACATGCTGTCCCTCAGGATTCCCTCCAACAACTTGCCCACCACCGAGGTCAGGCTCACTGGTCTATAGTTCCCTGGCTTGTCCTTACCACCCTTCTTAAACAGTGGCAACACGTTTGCCAACCTCCAGTCTTCCGGCACCTCACCTGTGACTATCGAAGATACAAATATCTCAGCAAGAGGCCCAGCAATCACTTCTCTAGCTTCCCACAGAGTTCTCGTGTACACCTGATCAGGTCTTGGGGATTTATCCACCTTTACCTGTTTCAAGACATCCAGCACTTCCTCCTCTGTAATCTGGACGTTTTGCAAGATGTCACCATCTGTTTCCCTACAGTCTATATCTTCCATATCCTTTTCCACAGTAAATACTGATGCAAAATATTCATTTAGTATCCCCCCCATTTTCTGCGGCTCACACAAAGGCCATCTTGCTGATCTTTGAGGGGCCCTATTCTCTCCCTAGTTACCCTTTTGTCCTTAATGTATTTGTAAAAACGCTTTGGATTCTCCTTAATTCTATTTGCCAAAGCTATCTCATGTCCCCGTTTTGTCCTCCTGATTTCCCTATTAAGTATACTCCTACTTTCTTTATACTCTTCTTATGATTCGCTCGATCTATCCTGTCTATACCTGACATATGCTTCCTTCTTTTTCTTAACCAAACCCTCAACTTCTTTAGTCATCCAGCATTCCCTTTACCTGATTGGAGGGCAGATTGGATCTGCCCTCCAATCAGCTTTCAAAAGTTCTTGCCTAATACCGTCAAAATTGGTCTTTCTCCAATTTAGAACTTCAACTTTTAGATCTGGTCTATCCTTTTCCATCATTATTTTAAAACTAATAGAATTATGGTCGCTGGCCCCAAAGTGCTCCCCCACTGACACCTCAGTCACCTGCCCTGCCTTATTTCCCAAGAGTAGGTCAAGTTTTGCACCTTCTCTAGTAGGTACATCCACATACTGAATCACTATGGCAGTCCCAGTCGATGTTTGGAAAGTTAAAATCCCCTACCATAACTACCCTATTATTTTTACAGATAGCTGAGATCTCCTTATAGGTTTGTTTCTCAATTTCCCTCTGACTATTGGGGGGTCTATAATACAATCCCAGTAAGGTGATCATCCCTTTCTTATTTCTCAGTTCCACCCAAATAACTTCCCTGGATGTATTTCTGGGAATATCCTCTCTCTCAGCACAGCTGTAATGCCACTCCCCCTCCCCACATCAGAAATGCCACTCCCCCTCTCTTGCTTTCTTTTCTATCCTTCCTGTAGCATTTGTATCCTGGAACATTAAGCTGCCAGTCCTGCCCATCCCTGAGCCACGTTTCTGTAATTGCTATGATATCCCAGCCCCATGTTCCTAACCATGCCCTGAGTTCATCTGCCTTCCTTGTTAGGCCCCTTGCATTGAAATAAATGCAGTTTAATGTAGTACTCCTACCTTGTCCCTGCCTGCCCTGACGTTTTGATTCACTTCTGTTCTCAACTGTACCCGTCTCAGATCAATCTCTTTCCTCACTATCTCCCTGGATCCCCCCCACCCCCCTCCCCTCCCCTCCCCTCCCCCACCACCACCCCCACCTTACTAGTTTAAATCCCCCTGAGCAGCTCTAGCAAATTTCCCTGCCAGTATATTGGTCCCCTTCCAATTTAGGTGCAATCCGTCCTTCTTGTACAGGTCACTTCTACCCCAAAAGAGATTCCAATGATCCAAAAATGTGAATCCTTCTCCCATACACCAGCTCCTCAGCCATGCATTCATCTGCTCTATCCTCCTATTCCTGCCCTCACTAGCTCATAGCATTGGGAGTAATCCAGATATTACTACTCTTGAGGACCTTCTTTTTAAATTTCTGCCTAACTCTCTGTAATCTCCCCCAGAATCTCAACCATTTTCCTTCATATATCATTGGTTCCAATATGGACAATGACCTCCTGCTGGCCCCTCTCCCCTGTGAGAACATTCTGCACCCTCTCTGAGACACCCTTGATCCTGGCACCAGGGAAACAACACACCATTCTGCTTTTTCTCAGCTGGTCACAGAAATGTCTGTCTGTATCTCTGACTACAGAATCCCCTAACACAGTTGATTTCTTGGAAGCCGACGTACCCCTTGTTGCATTAGAGCCAGTCTCAATACCAGAAACTTGGCTGCTCGTGCTACGTTCCCCTGAGAATCCAGCACCCCCTACATTTTCCAAAACAGCATACCTGTTTGAAATAGGTATTTCCACAAAAGGCTCCTGCCCTAGGTGCCTACCTCTCTTACCTTTCCTAGAGTAAACCCATCTATGTGACTGTATCTGAGACTTTCCCCCCTTCCTATAACTGCCATCCATCACATACTATTGCTGTTGCAAATTCCTCATTGCTTCTAACTGTCTCTCCAACTGATCCATTCAATCTGATAAGATTCGCATTCAACAGCATTTATGGCAGATATAATCCGCAGTAACCCTTAAACTCTCTTTAAACTCCCACATCTGACAAGAAGCACATATCACTGCAAAGGCCATTTTTGCTCCTTCACAATCTACAGACCCAGAAAATAACAGTCTTATTCCTCTACAAAATACTGCATTGGGTTAAATTAATAGTTATGGCTTATATTTTAAGTTTAATAGAGATATTTATCTCCAAAAACATATAATCAAGAAAGAACCCACTGTACTCACTACTGCAGCCTTTTTATTGGACAGACTTAAAACAACGATTAACTTGTCTGATTCTGTGTTGTTGACTTCGCCCAAACAGGTTCCTCCAAGATTAGTTGTGAAATTCACTGTTTGTTAATTTTCCCTGACGCACTCCGATGTCCAGCAACACATGAAAGGCAGTAACTGTGCAGGTTTTCTCTCTCTCTCTCTCCTGCACTGTCCTCACCATGTGCTTCCTTTGTCTGTTCTTCTTCCTTTTAAAACTGCTGTTGTTTTGACTTTTTTTTTCCCCAAAGTTCCAAAACAATGCAGCAGCATATAAAACAGTAATTGCTGCTCCTGGGATTCGAGGAAATCACCTCCAACACCTAAAATACCTCAAAAAAAAGGAGCAGCTGTTACAGCCAGAAATTTTTCCCATCCTCCATCTTGGATTACCCAGAATCTTCTTGACACCAGGTTATAGTCCAATAGGATTATATCAAATCACAAGCTTTCGTAGTGCTGCTCCTTCCTCAGTTGACACCGGCACTTCCGCATCATTGAAATTAGTTAATGTTTAAGCCTCGACTGCTTTTTGTAGTCCTGCATTCCAAAGGCTCATCACTTTCTGGGTGAAGACATTTCTCCTTGTCTCAGTCCTAAATGGTTTGTCCCATATCCTTACACTGTGACCATCCATCTGGTCACTAATGTCCTTCAGGGAAAGAAACTGTCATCCTTACCTGGTCTGGCCTACATGTGACTCCAGACCCACTGCAATGCCCTCTGGGTAATTAGGGATGGCCAATAAATGCTGGCCCAGATGGTGTCACCTCATCCTGGTGATTTAAAAAAATATTCTGCATCTGCCATGTATTTGCCACTCCCTCAGCCTGTCCAAATCCCACTGCAACATCTCTGCATCCTCCTCACCAGCTCAGCCTCCCACCCTGCTGTGTCATCTGCAAATGTGGGGATGTTACATTTAGTTCCATTATCTTAGTCAATAATATATATTGTGATTAGTTAGCAGTGATCCCTGCAGTAACTCACTAATCACTGGCTCTCACTCACAAAAAGACCCGTATATTCCTACTATTTGTTTTGTGTCTGCCAACCAGTTCCCTATCTATCTGAACACACTACCCCCTATTCCATGTGCTTTAATTTTACACATTAGTCTCTTGTGTGGGTCTTTATTGAAAGTCTTCAGAAAGTCCAAATAAACCACATTTACTAGCACCCCTTCATCAACTTGTCTAGTTACATCCTCACAGAATTCTAGTCGATTTGTCAAGTACAATTTTCCTTTTGTTTGTTCATTCCTGTCTGGTGCAAAAGGTGTACAGGAAAGGTGGCTAAAGCCCTTACAAGGGAATTAGAGAGAGGATTAGATCCAAACAGGAGACATACAAATTGTTTAGAAGCGAACTACAGACCTGAGGAATGGGAGCATTAGAATTCAGCAAAGGAGAACAAAGAGATTGTCTAAGAAAAGGAAAATAGTGAGAGAATACGTTTGTGGGGAACATTAAAACTGACTGTAAAAGTTACTGTAGGTATGTGTGAAATAAAATGGTAAGAACAAATGTACATCCCTCACAGTCAGAAACATGGGAAGTGATAATGGGGAAGAAAGAATACAAATAAGTACCCAGAGGATTCAGTGAGAGGCAGAAACTGTAGGAAATCAGGATTCATAGGGAAATGGGGTTGGCGAGATTGGTGGGATTGAGGCCAATAAATCTCAAGGGCCTTCCTAGAGTACTGAAGGAAATGGCCCCAGAACCTCATGGAGCAAGAGCATGGATCAGACATTCACTGAGTCAATCACACTGCCTACAACTCAATGCAGAGGTGTACAACTGGAGTCCTCTGTCCAACATTCTGCTCCATGGCACTTTCACAAGTTGGTTGATGTTCGTTGTCAAGCTCTCTGAAAGGTGATGTAGCACACTGTCCCTTGTGGAAAACCATCTCTGATTTTGTTTCCTCATTCACCCTCCAAATGATGCAGCTTAACTCGTCCTCTTCAGAATAGGGCCACTCAATCCAATCTCCCGCTGTTCATCCGTACATGATCTCTGCACTATGACCCCGACATCAGGATTGAATACAGCTGAACTGGTTTGCTGTTGATTGCTTGTTTATTCAGAGGCCTCGGGTAAAATTTCTAGGGTTTGATTTCTCGGGGGTGATTGCTCAGTGTCTGACTGTGAGCTGCTCTCTGTGTTCCAGGCTCCCAGCCCTGCTCTGACGATGACGCCTGTTCTGAGGTATTCCTTCCCACTGACAGTGACTATGATTCGAGTGATCCTCTGAGTCCCCGTGAGCTGCAGTCTTCTCCTGCTCCATTCAGGAACCCAGGCAGTTGCCGATTAAGTGGCAGTGCCCCAGATGTTCTCCAGGTGAATGAGCTGCGACTGAAAGGTGACTGTGAACAACTGAGCAGTTTCCGAGGAGTGAGTGAGCCTGCTTCAGACTACAGCCAGGACTTGACCAGGGGAGCAGTCAACAAGGTCTTCATGGAGAAAGCACCAACAAACACCCGATCTGTTAGTGAGACTCAGCCCAGAGTACCTCGGTATCAGAAACATCGGCACTTTAACCAGAACAAGTGGCTGTGTTTCCACCCAGAACCCGAGTGCCTCAGCCTGTCACTAGGGGTCTATAAACACAGACCGGAGCCTGAACTATCCTCCTCAAAATCACCCTGTCTGGCCCAGGATCTCAGCATTGCTGAAAGCACCAGGGTAATCCTGGAAGAATCGAAATCGAGTGACAGAGGAATCATGATGGATCTGAGTCAGAAAGGCAGTTCCCAGGAAGAGTCTAGCACATTGTCCTTGAGTATCTGCAGCCCTCAGTCCCAGGGTGCTGAGCTTACAGCCCTGGAGACTGACTGTGACGCACTGGGTGACACTCAGGGCTCGGATGTAGTCAGCAGTGTTCTGTAGGGAGTTACTGCAAACAAAACAATCAGCAGACACGTTGCCTGGGATTACTGACTCTGATACCCCCAGGATGTTTCTCTGGTTTGCCAGCACAGGATTGGCTAGAATTGGTCTAAAGACACTGGATGATGACGGTGGTGCAGGGACTTTTATTGAGACAGGAGGGGAGGGAGAATAGTCAGTCAGTGTCCTCACCTCTTCATGTATGGATGTTGGATAAGAGTAGGTTCAGCCCCCCACAGCCTCTACCTGGGCTCGCACTCCATTGAAATTCAGTGCTTTTGGGATGGAATCAAGTATTGAGGGGAGGAAAGGGGATGAGGGGCAGTACCAGGGGAGCATTGGAGGCAGAGAAACAAGAAATAAGTTGTAGGTCAATGTTTTGTTGGAATTTGAAACTGGCTGTGATAATTGGTGGGTGGTTGTCAGTGTGTGAGCAGGGACTGCTTTTATCTGACTGAGATTCGACACTTTACCCATCATTGACACAGCTCATTCATCTGCAAATGGAAACATCATCAGTGCAGGAGATTGGAAAACCATCCGTATTCTAGTCAATCAGCAGTTTGTGGACTGAACACACTGACTCTGTCCAGAGTGTTTCTGACACCAATCTCCAACATCCCCTTTTGTCACCTGCTCTGCCTTTTCCTACCAAGGATCTATTTTTCCACTAAGTGTTAGCAGGGAGTATTTTTATTTAAGGCTAGGAATTTGATATGCAAAATCTGCCTAGATTTGTGAAATTGTTCCAACATTTTCAAGGAAGCAGGCTGAAAGAATAACGTGGGAAGCTCCAATTGATACATTGCTTATCCGGGCAGAGATGTGTTGGAATAAATACAGTTTGTGATAAGGGGCTTATTCTTGATCCAGGTGTACCTTAGAATCATCCAGCACAAAGTCAGTCAGCCTATTATGTCAGTCTGACCTATCCAATTAGAAAACGCAGTCCGCTCAGTCTCACTTACCAGCGCTTTGATCAGAGCCCTGAACGGTTCTTTGCATCAAGAGTTTCTCCAATTTCCACTGGCCTTTCAGACAGTGTGTTCCTGATCACAACAACTCGCTGACTCTACAAAGAAACCGAACATCTCCTCTGGCTGCTTTCTCTTTGATCTGAATTCATTGCTCACAGAGTCTCCTGCTCCTGGAAATGCTTTCTTCTTCTTTTCTCCAGGGAAACCATTTTCAGATTTTAACATATCAAGCTAATGTCCTGTGAACCCTATCCACTCCAAAGAGAAACAATAAATGTACCCTTCCTCTCCTAATTTCTCCCATTTTGCAAAGCAATAGGAACTACCTTCCAAAAATATCCTGGTTTCTGCATTTCAAACCCTGCACTTGATGTTGAATTATTTGCACTAATGAGTGTTTGGTGAGGTAATAGCGTGTCTGGACACTGAACTATTCCGTTTCTTGAAGAGAAAACTTCACCAATAGCCAAAAGACTGGATTGACCGAAAGGGGCCAGCAGGAATAACTTCAATGGAAAAATAAAGACCTGACATTTTTCAGCCACTGTCAATCCCTCCACTTTCCAAACTGTTTAAACTACAGGCTGCTGTGTGTTGACACTGCAAAGGGAACATAATAATGTTTGTGGCCATGGTGTGCATGTCTGTGATTTCTTACAATGCTGCACTGTTACAATGTTTGTTAAGAGAATACAGAAAATGTCAATGAACCTGTCATTTCTGTGAGGAATTTCAATTACTGTACAATTTACTTAGATATACTTTATCAACAGCAAGGTATCAGAGAAGGAAAATGTATAACACTCATGAAAAATGTCTCAGTCTGATAGTTCTGGTAGTTTATCCTCTACTCCGTTATCTCAGTGAAGAATGCTGTATACTCACAGTTATGTCACCCCCAATGATATCGATGTGAATATACGAGGTACAGTTAGTAAGTTTGCAGAAAATACCAAAATTGGTGTTGTAGCAAAAAAAGGTTACCTCAGTGTACTACGGGATCTTGATCAGATGGGCCAACAGGCTTAAGGAGTGGCAGATGCAGTTTAATTTCGATAAATGCGAGGTGCTGTATTTTGGAAAGGCAAATCAGGGCAGGACTTATACACTTAATGGTAAGGTCCTGGGGAGTGTTGCTGAACAAAGAGACCTTGAAGTGCAGGTTCATAGCTCCTTGAAAGTGGAGTCCCAGGTAGATAGGATTGTGAAGAAGGTGTTTGGTATGTTTTCCTTTATTGGTCAGAGCATTGACTATAGGAGTTGGGAGGTCATGTTACAGTTGTACAGGATATTGGTTAGGCCACTTTTGGAATATTGTGTACAATTCTGGTCTCCCTCCAATAGGAAGGATGTTGTGAAAACTGAAATTAGCAAAGGTTTACAAGGTTGGAGGGTTTGAGCTGCAGGGAGAGGCTGAATAGGCTGGGGCTGTTTTCCCTGGAGCGTCAGAGGCTGAGCTGTGACCTGACAGACATTTATAAAATTATGAGGGGCCTGGATAAGATAAATAGTCAAAGTATTTTACTTGGGGTGGGGGAATCCAGAACTAGAGAGCATAGGTTTAGATCGAAAGGAGAAAGACATAAAAGGGACCTAAGGGGCAACATTTTCACACAGAAGGTGGTGTGTGTATGGAATGAGCTGCCAGAGGAAGTGGTGGAGGCTGGTACAGTACAACATTTAAAAGGTAAATGGCTATATGTATAGGAAGGGCTTAGAAGGCAATGGGCTGGCAAGTGGGACTAGATTAATTTAGGATATCTGGTTGGCATGGTCAAATTTGGACTAAAGAGTGTGTTTCTGTGCTGTAAATCTCTATGACTCAATGACTCAGTGTGATAAAGCTGCATAAATTGTTGATGTGTGTTGTAAAGAGTTTAAATAAATAATGCACGAGTGTGATGGAAGCTTCGTGTTAGAGGGGAGAGTGAGTGTTTCTAATAGAAGCAAGGATAGTGAGTAAAGAGTGGGGCATGAGGAAGCATTAGGAACCGAGATGTTGGGAGTGAGAGTTTGTTATGGTTTGAGGTCTTGGGAGCGATTGGAGTGTGCGAATGAGATGTGGGTTTGATGTGAAGGGGGTGGGTGTTAGGGAGCGAGATGTGGAGGTGAGGTGTCCACTATGTGGGTTTGGAAGTGATGGCTTCATAAATTAGAAGATGACATGACAGAGTGAGTAGGCAGCTGAGCAGGGCTGAAGGGTAAGGTCAGGGGGCTGATGGAAGATCAGGGTTAGGAAGTGTTGCATTGCAGGGTGTGGGCAAATAAAGGTTCAGGAGTAAAATAAGGAATTGAGGGGTGAAGAATTGGAGTGTGAGGAATAAGGGATGAGAAATTCGAATGAGGACAGAGTGGTTGAGGCTGTGTTTGAGGATTCAGAATTTTGGAGTGAGGGATTTGGGGTCAGGAGTTAGAGGAGACAGGGATGGGCAGTGGGGTGAGAATCTGGTAGTGAGGAGTTTACACAGTGAGGGGTGAGGAGTTTGAGCTTAATGTTTAGGAGGTGGCAGTTGAAGAATTAAGGCTTGGGTTTTAGTTTAAAGGGTTCAGAGTGAGGGATGAGGGGTTGTGAGGTTAGTGAGTGAGATTGGGGATAAGACCTAAACAGATGGATTGTGGGAAGTGTCAGAGTTCAGTGAGGAGTTACAAATTGTGTCATTTCTAGCTCCCTGCCCTCCACTGGGAGGGTTTCTGTTAAAGGTGATTACTGAGCAGTCTCTAATTACAAACACTGGGTTACAACATCATCTGAGGGAGCTCAGTGACTGACGTTGTCATTAGAATTGAATTCTAGGAGCCAGGTACATGTGAAACATCAGCGTATTGATGCATTCAGGTTTTATTTAATCTTTCGGAACAATATAAGCCACGCTGAAACAAAGGTCCAAACACTGAGTCAACTCCATGAGGTGACAGTGACTCTTCGTTTGTATGGGAGGATGCAGTTTGAAGATAGGAAATACCACCAGACACAGAATTGGCCAAATTCTCCCTGTTAACCATTGTCCTTAGAAACAGCTCACTGGAGGGACCCTTCTAAGGGGAGTGACCGATTCTGTTAGGACAGGAATGAGAGTTAATGAAGATGAGGAAATTACAAATTGATAAATCCCTTCCTGAAGGAAAATTGGTGGGAAGAAACCGAGAGAGCTGGTGCTTCAGTGAGTAACCACATGGCTGAATGAACCAGTGAGGATTAGACTGGTGGGGAGGGTAGTCAACAATGTGGAGGACTAATCCGGAATGGGCAGGAGGAGGTAGTCAGGTAACTTACCGAAGCTACTCGGTTCACTCCAGGTCAATTCACAAAGAAGGAAAAAGAGTAGATTAATTCAGCAACGAACCAGAACTCTCTGGCAGGTGATAAACAGCATTGTTTTGTCACGAGGCAGAGTTGTAGCAAGAGGGAACTGCAGGCTGTGCTTAAAGAAGAGAGGGTGTAAGGATCAAATCTACTGGAGCCCAGAGTATGTTCAGGGTCAGACAAGAAGGTAGAAAGCTTCCCATATTCTCCATGAGACAAAGTGGCACTTGAACTAATTCTGTGATATTTTAGTGTTTTATAAACTCTTTATAAAGTGTATTTCAGACATGCAGGGCATGTACAAACAACACTTAGCATAAAGAAAATAAATGAATCCTTGGAGGCAATAATAACATCCAAAATTTTATAGATTTAATCCCAGCAAATTGGACAGTGGAAAACAGGCTGCTTAATAAAGGTGGGAGAGAGAAAATATGGAATTAGTGACTGGTTAGTCTCGGCATCAGTTGTAGGGAAAAAGCTGAAGTTTACGAAAACAAAAGGATGTCATACAGAACATGAAAAAATACTAACTGCATAGATTAGTGAAAGGGACAAACCCACGGGAGGTTTTGGGGATATAACTGGCAGAATGGATTAGAGAGAAGCAGTGACAAGATTTATTTGGATTTTAAGAAAGCTTTTGATTAAATCAAAGAGTATAGGATTAATGGAAATAAACTAGGATTGATTGAGAATTGTTTAGCAGACAAGAAATACAGACAAGGGAATAAATGGGTTATTAGAGTCATAGAGTCCTATAGCACTGAGTCAGGTCCTTTGGCCCAAACTGGTCCATGCTGACCAAAACATCCATCAATACTAACCCCATTTCTCTGCACTTGGGCCATATCCTTCTAAACCTTTCCTATCCATGTATTTGTCCAAGTGCCTTTAAAATGTTGTTAATGTACCCACCTTCACCACTTGCCCTGGCAGCTCATTCCATATGTGTACAACCCTCTGTGTTAACAATTTGCCCCTCAGATTCCCTTTTACTCTTTCCCCTCTAACCTTAAACTGGTGCCCTCTCTTCCTCAATTTCCCAACCCTGGGGAAAAGACTGAGTGTATCCACCCTATCAATGCCTCTCATGATCTTATACACCTTTATAAGGATCCCCTCAGTCTTCTATGCTCCAAAGTAAAAGTCCTAGCTTGTCCGACCTCTCCCTATAACTCAGAAGATGGAGTCCTGGCAACATCATTGTAAATTTCTTCTGTACTCTTTTCAGTTTAATAACATCCTTCTTATAGCAAAGTTGTACACAATACTCCTGACTGATGAAGGTCAGTGTACCAAAAGCCGCCTTCACTGCCCTGTCTACCTGTGATTCCACTTTGAGAGAACCGTGCACCTGAACTCCAAGGTCTCTCTGTTCCATGACACTTTTTTTTAAGGCCCTACCATTCACCGTGAAACTCCTACCTTGATTTGACTTTCCAAAATGCAAGACCTCACATTTGCCTATAATAAACACCATTTGCCATTTATTGGCCCATTTCCCCAGCTGATCAAGGTTCTGCTGTAATTTCTGATAACCTCCCTCACTGTCCTATTTTAGTGTCCTCTGCAAACTTCCTAATCATGCCTTGTGCATTCTTATCCAAATTATTGATATAAATAGCAAACAGCAAGGGGTGCAGCACTGATCCCTGAGGCACTCCACGAGTCACAGTCACATTCCGAATAGCATCCTTCCATTATTACCCTTTGCTTCCTACCATCAAGCCAATTGGGTATCCAATTTGCCAGCTCCCCCTGGATTCCATGTGAACTAATCTCCAGAACAGCCTACCATGTGGAATCTTTTCAAAGGTCTTACTGAAATCCATATAGACCACCCTGCCCCCAACAACCCTCCTGGTCACATAGAGTCATAGAAACAGCATGGAAACAGACCCTTCGGTCCAACCCAAACAGATATCCCAACCCAATCTGGTTCCACCTGCCAACACCCGGCCCATATCCCTCCAAACCCTTCCTATTCATATACCCATCTAAATGCTTCTTAAATGTTGTAATTGTACCAGCCTCCACCACTTCCTCTGGCAGCTCATTCCATACCCATACCACCCTCTGTGTGAAAAAGTTGCCACTTAGGTCTCTTTTATATCTTTCCCTTCTCACCCTAAACCAGATTCCTGATGAAGGGCTTTTGCCTGAAATGTTGATTTTCCTGCTCCTCGGATGCTGCCTGACCTGCTGTGCTTTTCCAGCATCACTCTAATGTAGAATCTGGTTTCCAGCATCTGCAGTCCTTGTTTTTACCTAAATCTATGCCCTCTAGTTCTGGACTCCCCAACCCCAGGGAAAAGACATTGTCTATTTACCCTATCCATGCCCCTCATAATTTTGTAAACCTCTATAAGGCCCCCTCCCCCTCAGCCCCTAACTCTCCAGGGAAAATAGCCCCAGCCTGTTCAGCCTCTCCCTATAGCTCAAATCCTCCAACCCTGGCAACATCCTTGTAAATCTTTTCTGAACCCTTTCAAGTTTCACAACATCTTTCCAATAGGAAGGAAACCAGAATTGTACGCAATATTCCAACAGTGGCCCAACCAATGTCCTGTACAGCTGCAACATGACCTCCCAACTCCTGTACTCAATACTCTGACCAATAAAGGAAAGCAAACCAAACGCCTTCTTCACTATCCTATCTACCTCATCAAAGTTGGAGAGGAAAATGGTAATAAGTAGAACACTACAGGATCAGAGCATGGGCCCAGCTATTCTCAATAAAGTCAACTATCTGGATCAGAAAAACTAATGTAATATTTCCAAGTTTCGTCAAAATAAAAAACAAGGTGGGAGTGAGAGTGGTGCAGAGGCGACAAAGAGCCTTTAGAGTGGTTTAAATAAATTGTGAATGAGCAAATACATGGCAGTGTCAGATTAACGTGGAGAAGTATAAAGTTGTAAACTTCATTGGAAAAACAAAATGGCAGAGTTTTATTTAAATGGGATAAATGAGGCAATATGGATGTACTGTTGGTCCTGGGTGTCCTTGTACATTAATCACTGATACAAGCATGCAGGTACTACAAGCTGATAGAAAGGTACATGGTACATTGGCATCATTGAATTCGGGAGCAAGGAATTCTTACTGTAACTGGACAGGGACTTGGTAAGACCAAATGTGGAGTATTGTATGCAGAAGGGAGCACAGCAAAGATTCACCAGATTAATTCCTGGGATGGCAGGTTTGTTGTATAAGGAGAAATTAGTTGACTGGGTCTCTATTCATAGCATTATAAATTCCACGCAGTGTGGAAGCAGGCCATTCAGCCCACCAAGTCCAAAACAACCCTCTGTAGAGCATCACACCCAGAGACACATCCCTACCCTATCCCTATTCCTCTAACCCCACTAATTGGCTAATTCATTTAGCCTGCACATCCCTGGACACAATGGGCAATTTAGCACAGCCAATCCACCTAACTCTAGTATTCACTGGATTAAGTGCAGTGATTGTGTTCCCCTGTTTGGGACTGAGGGAGGTCCAGAACCAGAGGATATATTGGACCATTTTGAGGTGAGGAGAAATTTCTTCATTCAAAGGGTGACGAACCTATGGAATTATTTTTCACAAAAAACTATGGAGGCCAAGATACTGGACGTATTCAAGAAGGAGATGGATTGATTTCTAGAAACAAAATATATTAACGGACATGGTGACACAGTGGGAGTATTGCTTTGGGATATGATCATGTTTAATGGCAGAGTGAGCTCAATGGCCTATTCTAGTTCATGTTTGTATTTTGATCAAGAAACCATTCTTCATTCATCTGAGTGACAGTGTCTCAGTTGAAAGATTGAGCTAGATAGTAGTCAGAATTGGAGATATTTTCACATCTACCCAGTCAGGAATGTTTGGACACATCCCTGGAACAATCCTAACTCCAGGCCTAGTATCTAAGCCCTTCATAAAGGGAAAATCATGCTTCACAACTTTACTAGATTTCTTTGAGGGGGTAACAAGCAGAGCAGATAGAGGGGAAGCAGTGGATGCGAAGTGTTTTGAGTTCTCAGAAGGCATTGGATAAAGTATCAAACATTCAGCTGTTTAATGAAGTGAGGTGACAGTGACAGCCTTTGACATCAAGACTGAATTTAATGGAGTGTGGCATCAAGGATTCCTGGCAAAACTGGACTGCAGATGCTGGAAGTCAAGTGTCGATAAAATGTGGAGCTGGAAAATCACAGCAGGCCAAGCAGCATCAGAGGACCAGGAGAGTCAACAGTTCAGGTTGGGATCCTTCATCAGTCCAGACTTTTCTGCTCCTCTGATGCTACTTGACTGCTGTGCTTTTCCAACTCTACATTTTATTGATTTTAAAATCTACGGGTATCAGGGGCAGACTCTCTCTGCTGGTTAGAGTCATACCTGGGACATAGTAAGATGATTGTGGTTGTTGGAGGTCAGTCATCTCAGCTCCAGGGCATCTCTGCAGGACTTCCTCAGGATAGTGTCCTAGGCCCAACCATCTATAGCTGCTTCATCAATGACCTTCCCTTCATCATAAGGTCAGAAGTGGGATGTTCACTGATGGTTGATCAATGTTCAGCCCCATTCACAACTCGTCAGATACTGAAGCAGTCTGCATCCAAATGCAACAAGACCTGGACCACATCCAGGCTTGGGCTGACAATTGACAAGTAACATTCGCGCTACACAAATGCCAGGCTATGACCATCTCTAGGAGAAAATGAGGACTGCAGATACTGGAGACCAGAGTTGAAAAGTGTGATGCTGGAAAGGTGCAGCAGGCCAGGCAGCATCCGAGGAGCAGGAGAATCGATGTTTCGGGCATAAGCCCTTCTTCAGGAATGAGGTTGGTGTGCCAAGCGGGCTGAGATAAAAGGTGGGGGGGGGGGGGGAATTTGGGGGAAGGGCGCTGGGAATACGATAGATGGAAGGAGGTGAGGGTGAGGGTGATAGACCGGAGAGGGGGTGGGGGCGGAGAGGTCAGGAAGAAGATTGCAGGTGAAGAGGGCGGTGCTGAATCCGGGGTTGGGACTGAGATAAGGTGGGAGGAGGGGAAATGAGGAAGCTGGAGAAATCTGCATTCATCCTGTGTGGTTGGAGGGTTCCTAGGTGGAAGATGCTGTGGTCTTCCTCCAGGTGTCATGTGGCCAGGGTCTGGCGATGGAGGAGGCCAAGGACCTACATGTCCTTGGTGGAGTGGGAGGGGGAATTAAAGTGTTCAGCCACGGGGCGGTTGGGTTGGTTGGTGCGGGTGTCCCAGAGGTGTTCCCTGAAACATTCCACAAGTAGGCGGCCTGTCTCCCCAATGTAGAGGAAACCACATTGGGTGCAGCGAATGCAGTAAATGATGTGTGTGGAGCTGCAGGTGAATTTGCAATGGATATGGAAGGATCCATTGGGGCCTTGGAGGGAGGTGAGGGGGGAGGTGTGGGCGCAAGTTTTGCACTTATTGCGGTTGCAGGGGAAGGTGCCGGGAGTGGAGGTTGGGTTGGTGGGGGGTGTGGACCTGATGAGGTAGTCGCGGAGGGAGTGGTCTCTCCGAAACGCTGATAGGGGAGGGGAGGGAAATATATCTCTGGTGGTGGGTCTGTTTGGAGGTGGCGGAAATGACGAAGGATGATACGATGTATCCGGAGGTTGTTGGGGTGGAAGGTGAGGACCAGTGGGGTTCTGTCCTGGTGGTGATTGGAGGGGCGGGATTCAAAGGCGGGGGAGCGGGAAGTGGAAGAGATGCGGTGGAGGGCATCGTTGACCACGTCGGAGGGGAAATTGCAGTCTTTGAAGAGTGGAACTGGTCCTCCTGGGAGCAGATGCGGCAGAGGCGAAGAAATTGGGAACATGGGATGGCATTTTTACAGGGTGGGAGGAGGTGTAGTCTAGGTAGCTGTGGGAGTTGGTCGGTTTATAGTAAATGTCCGTGTTGATTTGTTCGCCCGAGATAGAAATGAAGAGGTCTAGGAAGGGGAGGGAGGAGTCTGAGACGGTCCAGGTAAATTTGAGGTCGGGGTGGAAGGTGTTAGTAAAGTGGATGAACTGTTCAACCTCCTCGTGGGAGCACGAGGCAGCGCCAATACAATCATCGATGTAGCGGAGGAAAAGGTGGTGGGTTGTGCCAGTGTAGCTGCGGAAGATGGACTGTTCCACATATCTGATGAAGAGGCAGGCATAGCCGGGGCCCATGCGGGTGCCCATAGTTTGGAGGAAGTGGGAGGATTGGAAAGAGAAGTTGTTGAGAGTGTGGACCCGTTCAATCAGTCGAAGGAGGATGTCAGTGGAAGGGTACTGGTTGGGTCGACAGGAGAGAAAGGAGCAGAGGGGTTGGAGGCCTTCGTGATTGTGGATGGAAGTGTATAGGGACTGGATGCCCATCGTGAAGAAAAGCGTTGGGGGCTGGGGAAGCGAAAATCATGGAGGAGGTGGAAGGCGTGGGTAGTGTCCCAAACGTACGTGGGGAGTTCTTGGACTAAGGGGGACAGGACAGTGTCGAGGTATGTTGAGATGAACTCCCCTTCCTAGACCTCTCCATTTCTATCTCGGGTGACCGACTCAACACAGACATTTACTACAAACCGACCGACTCCCACAGCTACGTAGACTACACCTCCTCCCACCCTGGCCCCTGTAAAACCGCCATCCCATATTCCGAATTCCTTCACTTCCGCCGCATCTGCTCCCAGGAGAACCAATTCCACTACCGAACAGCCCAAATGGCCTCTTCTCCGGCCTATCGCCCTCACCCTCACCTCCTTCTACCTATCGTATTCCCAGCGCCCCTCCCCCCCACCCCACTACCTTTTATCTCAGCCCGCTTGGCACACCAGTATTCCTAGCCTCTGGCCTGCTCTTGTAGCCACTGTGTTTATGTTTCATTGTACAATTAGATTAGATTACTTACAGTGTGGAAACAGGCCCTTCGGCCCAACAAGTCCACACCGACCCGCCGAAGCGAAACCCACCCATTCCCCTACATTTACCCCTTACCTAACACTATGGGCAATTTAGCATGGCCAATTCACCTGACCCGCACATCTTTGGACTGTGGGAGGAAACCGGAGCACCTGGAGGAAACCCACGCAGACACAGGGAGAATGTGCAAACTCCACACAGTCAGTCACCTGTGGTGAGTCCAGTTGAGTTTCTGGTCAATAATAGCCCCCAGGATGTTCATAGTGGGTGATTCAGTGATGGTAACACCATTGAATGTCAAGGGCAGTGGTTAGGTTGTCGCTTACTAGAGATGGTCATAGTTGAAAAGTGTGTTGCTGGAAAAGCACAGCAGGCCAGGCAGCATCCGAGGAGCAGGAGAATCAATGTTTCGGGCATAAGCCCTTCCTCAGGAATGAGGCTGGTGTGCGCTGGTTGATTGACCACTTCAATGCCTTTTACCTACAGAATCCTCAAAACCCCGTATACCACTGGCAACTAGAAATCTATCAATCTCTACCTCAAACAAGCTGAAAGATTAAGCCTTCACAGCCCCGTGTGCTAGAGAATTCCAAAGCTTCACCACATGAGCAAATAAATTGTTCCAGTCACAGAGTTGGATAAGGGGGGTATTTTCAGGATGGCAACATGTACCTAATAGAATAGCACAGGCATCAATGTTGTGGCCACATTTATTTACAGTACACATTAATGACTTGGATGAGGAAAATGAAAGTGCTATTACCAAGTTTGCACATGACACAAAAATAGGTGGGAAGGCAGGTGGTGAGGATGACACAAAGAATCTACACAGGGATAGAGACAGGTTAAACAAGTGGGCAAAAACTTGGTAGATGGAATATAATGTGGACAAATGTGAAGCTATGCACTTTGGCAGGAGTTATGGAAGAGCTGAATATTATTTGAATGGAGACAGACTGCAGAAAGCTATGGACAGAGAGATTGGGAGTCCTCTCCTATAAGTCACAAAAAGCCAGCATCCAAGTTCAATGCATAGGGAAAGCAAATGGAATGTTAGCATTTATTCCAAAAGGAATGGAGTGTAAAAGTAGGGAAGGTTTGCTAAAACTATACAAAGCATTAGTCAGACCCCAGCTGGAATACTGTCAACAGATTTGGTTACCTTCATCAAAAGAATGATATATTGGCATTGCAGGCAGTTCGGTGAAGGCTCACTGAGCTAACACTGGGTATGGAAGGGGCCTAATCGGGTGAATATGGGGAGGTTGTTTCTTACATAGTAAGGGATTGCACATTCAAGACAGATGAGAATTCCTTCTCTCAGAGGATAGCAAATCTGTGGAATTCTTCTCTGCAGAGGGCTATCGAAGTTGGGTCATTGACTATATTCAAGGCTGACATAAATTATTAATTAGAAAGGGAATCAAGGGTTATAAGGAAAAGGCAGGAAAGTGCTATTAAGGATTATCAGTCAGCCATGACATAATTGAATGGTGGAACAGATTCAATAGGTCAAATAGCCCACTTTTACTTATAATTTATATGTTTAAAAGTTTAGTGTAGATCCATTTGAAGAAGAGGTTGATTATAATCTGGAGCTCAGTTTTGAGTGACAGTACACTGGTCTCATTTACTTTCTGATGCTAAATGACTAAGGTTGAAGTGAACTTGGCTGAGAATTGAAGGCAAGTACAGATGAAACATTATATACATGAGATACACACTCATGGCTAATTTGCAAGAAGTAAACAAATAATATACGTACATTTAAACTCAATAACATATTCACAAACACCATTCTTACATACATTTAAAAACAAACCTCACATATCCACACCCCCCCCCCCCCCCCCCCCCCCCCCACCACACACACACACACAGAAACATACACTAACTCACAGACAAATGTATATACAGAGACACACAGACTGTTATGGTTGACTGGAGGGGTGCACTGCTAATGAGTGTGCTACTCGGAGAGTCAGACAGCACAAAAACAGATCCTCTGTCCAACTCATCTTTGCTGACCAGATTTCACAAACTAAACTAGCCCCATTTGCCTGAATTTGATCTATTTCTGTCTAAACCTTTCCTGTTCATGTACCTGTCAAAATGTCTTTTAAAATGTTGTAATTGTACCGGCCTCCACCACTTCCTCTGGCAGCTCAGTCCACACAAACACAACCCTCTGAGTGAAAACGTTGCCCCCTAGGTCTCTTTTATATCTTTCCCCTCTCACCCTAAACATATGCCCTCTAGGAAAAAGACCATGGCTATTCATGCTATTTATAGCCCTCATGATTTTATAAATTTCTATAAGTTAACCCATCAGCCTCCAACACTCCAGGGAAAAGGTCCAGCCTCTCGTTATAACTCAACCCCTTCATTCTCATAAATCTTTATTTGCACCCTTTCCACTTTAATAGCATCCTTCTTATAGCAGGGTGACCAAAATTGCATGCAGTATTCCAAAAGTGGCCTCACTAATGTCTTGTACAGCCGCAACATGACCTCCCAACTTCTGTACTCAATGCTTTGACCAATTTAGGCAAGTGTACCTAACACCTTTTTCAACACACTGTCACATGCGATGCCACTTTCAAGGAACTACACACATGCACCATTAGGTCTTCTGCTTAACCAGGCCCTTACCATTAACTGTGTAGATCCTGTCCTGGTTCGCCTTACCAAAATACATCTTGCATTTATCTCAAACTCCATCTTCCATTTCTTAGCCCATTGGTCCATGTCATCAAGTTCATGAGATGTGTCAAACAGGTGAATGTTTTATTCAATCACCAGAATGGTCAGTGTGTCTCTTTAATTCCTGTTCTCCAGCACAATAGAGACTCTCTCACAAAGTTCCTTCCGTAACCTCAAAGTAACCATTTATTATAGTTAAAATGTATTTGTGATTATCAACAAAGCAACACTGCAGAAATAAACCAAATCTCTTTAATTCTAAAAATGCCCAATTCATACACAGATGAAATAAGAATACACAGTTCTGCAGGGGTATTATGGGTAAGAAGAAAGTTACAAGCCCATGAAGTGTGTGAATTCTGCAAATGGGTTTACTTCTCACAGCTCCTCAGATTTCATGATGACAACATCTGATTGCTGAGAGTTGCAAAATGATGGAAGGTCTTCAGGTTCAGGTGGGAAAAATATCAGTTTTATTAAGAATATTTCAGTGAGCAAGAACAAATTTATTTGACTGGCTTTGTTTTAAGGATGTTTTCTCACTGAAAGAGGGAGGAATAGCACTGCTTCTTCTTGCAAACCTCTCGATTACTGCTCCAGCTATTGATGTAGTGAGAAAACAACATCAGTTCAGAGACTGCTCTTTACGCAGAGGGTGGTGGGTGCCTGGAACGCTTTGCCAGCGGAGGTGGTGGATCCAGACAGATAACATGAATGGACAAGGAGCAGAGGGATACAGACCCTTGGAAAATAGGCGACAGGTTTAGATCGAGGATGTAGATCGGCGCAGGCTTGGAGGGCCGAAGGGCCTGTTCCTGTGCTGTAATTTTCTTTGTTCATCCCAAAGCAGAGAGTATTTTCCATGATGTCCAACATAAACCCATCTCTTATCTCCTCTTAAGTGCTTTGCTAGACACTTTTTTTTCCAATCAGTTGACTTTTGTTTAACAGTGGGTCAATCACCTTCACTTTGACTTTTTAACTAGTTGTTTCCAAGAAATCACATAATGAAACCTTCTGCGACCCAACAGTGACCAAATCATATTCCAGTCCTCGTAATCCTTAAATTTATATGTAATTCTAATAACATGCTATCACACATAGGCAAATTCACACACGCAAACTCACAAACACACTGGCCCTCTTTCAGATGACACACATCTGGGTGCCTCCGGGTGCTCCGGTTTCCTCCCACTGTCCAAAGATGTGCGGGTCAGGTGAATTGGCCATGCTAAATTGCCCGTAGTGTTAGGTAAGGGGTAAATGTATGGGTGGGTTGCGCTTCGGCGGGTCGGTGTGGACTTGTTGGGCCGAAGGGCCTGTTTCCACACTGTAAGTCTAATCTAGTCTAATCTAATCTAAATCTGCATGCTTCTCTCTTACATAACACATTGACTCTGGTTTATTGAGGTTGATGGGTTTTGCTATTCTTTAAAAAATGCTTTAACTGGGGGCACGATGAAATGTCAAAAGCCCTGTTCTGGTGTGATCTCATTGTTTGAGCATCATGACTTTGAATCAGGTAAGGTTGCTATATTTACACAAATGTTATTTCATGTACAGGTATATACAAATGATTGTTAGAAGTTGCCAATCAGCCTGTCACACATGGACATCTTTTGAAATGTTTGATTATAAAAATAGGTAGAACATTAACAATTAACAAGAAGGCTTTGCTGGGCAACTACCACCATCCTCAGAGTACAGTCCGAGTGGATTTATTTAAAATCCTTTATCAATAAGTATATTACTGCAATGTGTATTATAAGGTATACTCCTGTGGGTAGTAATAGCCAGATATTTTAACAATGTCAGATTTAAACTTTTTGTATTATTTATCTTTTTTCTCTAAACCTCTCAATGTAATCATAATTTATCTTTCGGAACCAGATTTGACTTCAAGCCCTTTAAAGTTGGTATAACTTTTTTCATCAAAACACAGCCACTGAGTCAGAGACCCGCATGGAGACTCACCATGTTTAAACTTCAGCTGGGGGGGGGGGGGGTGCTTCAAAGTGGGGCAATTATCAAGGAAGGGGGCCACTGTGGGTAATTATTAAGGGGGGGTCACTAATTACTGAGGTCACTGTGTGAATAATTACCAAGGTGTTGTCACTGGGTGTAATTATCAAGGGGGTTTTATATTTTATGCACGAACCCCTGGTATGGAAGGATTCTTAAGGGGCCTGACAGTGTCAATGCTGAGAGGGTGTTTCCCCTTATGGGAGTGTCTGTGCCATTCGGTCCTGGTCTCGGAGTTAAGGGGCATCAATTTAAAACATATGAGGAGGAGGGTTGGGAGCCTTTGGAACTCCTTGCCACAGAAATGTGTGGGGCCAGAGATCTTATGTATATGTATTAAGGTTGACAGAGATAGATTCTTGATCAACTTCCTCCCCTTTCACTCTCTCTCCCACCATCTCTTCCCCTCCCATGCCTCTCCGTCGCCTTTTTTCCCTACCTCTTTTTCTCTCCCTCTCCCAGTTTCTCCCTATCCCCTCCATCTGTTTCTCCCTTCCCCTCCATCTGTTTCTCCCTATCCCCTCCATCTGTTTCTCCCTATCCCCTCCATCTGTTTCTCCCTATCCCCTCCATCTGTTTCTCCCTTCCCCTCCATCTGTTTCTCCCTATCCCCTCCATCTGTTTCTCCCTTCCCCTCCATCTGTTTCTCCCTATCCCCTCCATCTGTTTCTCCCTATCCCCTCCATCTGTTTCTCCCTTCCCCTCCATCTGTTTCTCCCTATCCCCTCCATCTGTTTCTCCCTATCCCCTCCTGTCTCCCTATCCTCCCTCCCTCAGTCTCTCTGATTTTCCCCGCACCCTCTCTCTGCTTCTCTCCTTCCATCCCTCTGTTCCATCCCCTCTCTCTTTTCTCCGATCAACTCTGGTGCTTCAGAAACTACAGACTGATTTGAAGTTTATACATTGTGTTGCAATTGGTTACAGAGGCTAAGCTTGTTGAGCGCCTGTTGGTGAATGTTTCAATGGAAATGGCTGGTGCTGCTGTGGATTGTTCCTCATCAATCCCAAACAGACCTACAACAGAAAAAGCCAGGTTAGTTCTGATGTGGCTGTGATTTCTGAGACATGTTTCTCTCAGTGTGGCTCAAGTAGCAGCTCCAATCCAGTCTCCTCAGCCCAAACAGAGGTCTGGAAAGAGCACCTCAGAACGAAGTTGGCAAGAGTAGGTCACACATTCAATTCTGAAAGCAATTCTGAGGGATAAGGTTTAACCAATAACAGTCAACATGGTTTTGCTAAAGGGAGATTATATTTAACCAACATGACTGAATTTTCTGAACAGGTGACCAGGTGTGTAGATGAGGGCAATGCTTTTGTTTATTCTACCTGAACTTCAGCAAGACTTTTGATAAGTCAGGATGGTACAGCATTCCCTCAGTGCTGACCCTCTGACAGTGTGGCACTGTCCAATGCCTCAGCTATTAACAGGGCGAGGCCTTATAGGATTTGGTACTGGGGAATGAACCCAGCCAGGTGTTAGATTTGGAGATAGCTGAGCACTTTGGTGATAGTGACCACAGTTCAGTTACATTTACATTAGTAATGGAAAGGGATAGGTATATACCTCAGGGCAAGAGTTATAACTGGGGGAAAAGGTAATTATGATGCAATTAGGCAGGATTTAGGATGCATAGGATGGGGAAGGAAACTGCAGGAGATGGGCACAATTGAAATATGGAGCTTATTCAAGGAACAGTTACTGTGTGTCCTTGATAAGAATGAATCTGTCAGGCAGGGAGGAAGTGGTCGAGAGAGGGAACAGTAGTTTACTAAAGAAGTTGAATCTCTTGTCAAGAGAAAGAAGGAGGCCTATGTAAGGATGAGACATGAAGGTTCGGGCGCTTGAGAGTTACAAGTTTGCCAGGAAGGACCTAACGAGAGAGAGCTAAGAAGTGCCAAGAGGGGATGAGGAGTCATTGGCAGGTCGGATCAGGGATAACCCTAAAACTTTCTACAGTTATATCAGGAATAAAAGAATGTTTGAGTAAGATTAGGGCCAAAAATCTTCGAGTAAAAAGTGAGGTCTGCAGATGCTGGAGATCAGAGCTGAAAATGTGTTGCTGGAAAAGTGCAGCGGGTCGGGCAGCATCCAAGGAACAGGAAATTCGACGTTTCCTGATGAAAGGCTTATGCCCGAAACGTCGAATTTCCTGTTCCTTGGATGCTGCCTAACCTGCTGTGCTTTAACCAGCAACACATTTTCAGCTAAGATTAGGGCCAATCAAGGATAATAGTGGGATGTTGTGTGTGGAGTCCGAAGAGATTCCACATTTTTATGAATATTTTTAATCAGTATTCACACAGGAAAAAGACAATGTTGTTGAGAAGAATACTGAGATACAGGCTACTAGACTAGACAGGATTGAGGTTAATAAGGAGGAGGTGTTAGCAGTTCTGGAAAGTGTGAAAATAAATAAGTCCCCTGGGCTGGTTGGAATTTACCCCAGAATTCTCTGGGAAGCCAGGAAGGAGATTGCCAAGCCTTTGGCTTTGGTCTTTATGTTGTCATTGTCTACAGGAGTAGTGCCAGAAGACTGGAGGATAGCAAATGTTGTTCCCTTGTTCAAGGGGAGTAGAGACAACTCTGGTAATTAAACACCAGTGAGACTTACTTTGGTTGTGGGTAGCGTCGGAAAAGGTTATAAGAGATAGGACTTAATATCTAGAGAGGAATAAGTTGATTATGGATAGTAAACACAGTTTTGTGAAGTGTAGGTCGTGCCTCACAAACGTTATTGAGTTCTTTGAGATGGTGACCCAACAGGTGGATGAGGGTAAAGTGGTTGATGTGGTGTATATGGATTTCAGTAAGGTGTAGGCTATTGCACAAAATACTGAGGCATTGAGTTTCGGAACCACAAGGTCATGCTGCAGATGTACAAAACTTTGGTGCAACCGCACTTGGAATATTGTGTACAGTTCTGGCCGCCGCATTGTAGAAACAAAGAAACTTTCAGCACAGGAACAGGCCCTTTGACCCTCCAAGCCTATGCCAATCCAGATCCTCTATCTAAACCTGTCACCTATTTTCTAAGCATCTGTATCCCTTTGCTCCCTGTCCATTCATGTATCTATCTAGATACATCTTCAATGATGCTGTTGTTGCTGCCCCTACCAGCTCTGCTGGCAATGCTTTCCATACACCCACCAGCCTCTACATAAAGAGCCTTCCCTGTATATCTCCCCTAAACCTTTCCCCTCTCACTTTGAACTCATGATCCCGAGTAATTGCATCCCCCACTCTGGGAAAAAGCTTCTTGCTATCCACCTGTCTATATCTCTCATGATTTTGTATGCCTCAGTTGGGTCTTCCCTCAACCTCATGTCCAGATTACAGACGAGGAAGTGCTGGATGTCTTGAAACACACAAAAGTAGATAATTCCCCAGGACCTGATCAGGTGTACCCTAGAACTCTGTGGGAAGCTAGAGAAGTGATTGCTGGGCTTCTTGCTCAGGTATTTGTATCATCGATAGTCACAGGTTAGAAGACTGGAGGTTGGCTAACGTGGTGCCACTGTTTAAGAAGGGTGGTAAGGCCAAGCCAGAGAACTACAGACCAGTAAGCCTGACGTCGGTAGTAGGTAAGTTGTTGGCAGGAATCCTGAGGGACAGGACGTACATGTATTTGGAAAGGCAAGACCTGATTAGGGATAGTCAACGTGGCTTTGTGCGTGGGAAATCATGTCTCACAAACTTGATTGAGTTTCTTGAGTAAGTAACAAAGAGGATTGACGAAGGCGGAGCGGTAGATGTGATCTATATGGACTTCAGTAAGATATTCGACAAGGTTCCCCATGGGAGACTGATTAGCAAGGTTAGATCTCACAGAATACAGGGAGAACTAGCCATTTGGATACAGAACTTGCTCAAAGGTAGAAGACAGAGGGTGGAGGTGGAGGGTTGTTTTTCAGACTGGAGGCCTGTGACCAGTGGAGTGCCACAAGGATCGGTGCTGGGTCCTCTACGTTTTGTCATTTACATAAATGATTTGGATGCAAGCCTGAGAGGTACAGTTGGTAAGTTTGCAGGTGACACCAAAATTGGAGGTGTAGCGGACAGCGAAGAGGGTTAACTCAGATTACAACAGGATCTTGACCAGATGGGCCAATGGGCTGAGAAGTGGCAGATGGAGCTTAATTTAGATAAATGCGAGGTGCATTTTGGGAAAGTAAATCTTAGCTGGAATTATACACTTAATGGTAAGGTCCTAGAGAGTGTTGCTGAGCAAAGAGACCTTAGAGTGCAGGTTCATAGCTCCTTGAAAGTGGAGTCACAGGTAGATAGGATAGTGAAGAAAGTTTTTGGTATGTTTTCTGACTTTATTGGTCAGAGTATTGAGTTGGGAGGGAGGTCATGTTGCTGCTGTACAGGACATTGGTTAGGCCACTGTTGGAATATTGTGTGCAATTCTGGTCTCCTTCCTATTGGAAAGATGTTGTGAAACTTGAAAGGGTTCAGAAAAAATTTACAAGGATGTTGCCAGAGTTGGAGGATTTGATCTACAGGGAGAGGCTGAACAGGCTGGGGCTGTTTTCCCTGCAGTGGAGGCTGAGGGGTGACCTTATAGAGGTTTACAAAATTATGAGGGGCATGGATAGGATAAATAAGCAAAGTCTTTTCCCTGGGGTCAGGAAGTCCAGAACTAGAGGGCATAGGTTTAATGTGAGTGGGGAAAGATATAAGAGAGACTTACGTTGCAACGTTTTCACGCAGAGGGTGGTACGTGTATGGAATGAGCTGCCAGAGGAAGTGGTGGAGGCTGGTACAATTGCAACATTTAAGAGGCATTTGGATGGGTATATGAATAGGAAGGGTTTGGAAGGTTTTGGGCCAGGTGCTGGCAGGTGGGACTAGATTGGGTTGGGATATCCGGTCAGCATGGACGGGTTGGACCGAAGGGTCTGTTTCCATGCTGTACATCTCTATGACTCTAACCTCCTTCTTTCCAACAAAAATAATCCTAATCTGGTCAATTTTTCTTCATAGCTCGCACCCTCCATACCAGGCAACATCCTGGTGAATCTCCTGTGCACCCTCTCCAAAGCATCCAATCCTTTTGGTAATGTGGTGACCAGAATTGTACGATGTATTCCAAATGTGGCTGAACCAAAGTCTTATACAACTGTAACATGACCTGCCAACTCTTGTACTTAATACCCCATCCAATGAACGAAAATATGCCATATGCCTTCTTGACCACTCTATTAGCCTGCATTGCCACCTTCAAGGAACAATGCACCTGAACACCCAGATCGCTCTGTACATCAATTTTCCTCAGGACTTTTCCACTTACTGTATAGTTTGCTCTTGAATTGCATCACCTCGCATTTACCTGGATTGAACTCCATCTGCCATTTCTCTGCCCAACTCTCCATCTATCTATATTCTGCTATATTCTCTGACAGTCCCTTTCACTATCTGCTACTCCACCAATCTTAGTGTCACCTGTAAACTTTATAATGAGGCAACCTACACCTCCCTCCAAAACCTTTGTGTAAATCACAAACAGCAGTGGTCCCAGCACGGATCCCTGTGGGACACCACTGGTCATAGGTCTCCATTTTGAGATGCTCCCTTCCACGACCACTCTCTGTCTCCTGTTGCCCAACCAGTTCTCTATCCATCTAACTAGAACACCCTGGACCCCTGTAACTTCACCTTCTTCATCAACCTACCATTGGGAACTTTATCAAATGCCTTACTAAGGTCCATGTATATGACATCTACATCCCTTCCCTCATCAATCAACTTTGTCACCTCTTCAAATATTTCTATTAGGTTTGTAAGACATGACCTTCCCTGCATAAAACCATGCTGCCTATCACTGATAAGCCCATTTTCTTCCAAATAGGTATATATCCTATCCTTTAGTATTTTCTCCTGTAGCTTCCCTCCCATTGATGTCAGGCTCACCAGTTAATAATTACCTGGATTATCCCTGCTACCCTTCCTAAACAAATGGGATAACATTAGCAACTTTCCAGTCCTCTGGGACCCCCACCCAACCCAATGCTGCAAAGATATCAGTTAAAGCCCCAGCTATTTCCTCTCTCGCTTCCCTCAGTAATCTTTTTTTTAGATTACTTAGTGTGGAAACAGGCCCTTCGGCCCAACAAGTCCACACCGACCCGCCGAAGCACAACCCACCCATACCCCTACACCTAACACTACGGGCAATTTATCCTGGCCAATTCACCTAACCTGCACATCTTTGGACTGTGGGAGGAAACCGGAGCACCCGGAGGAAACCCACGCAGACACGGGGAGAGCGTGCAAACTCCACACAGTCAGTCGCCTGAGTCGGGAATTGAATCCGGGTCTCCGGCGCTGTGAGGCAGCAGTGCTAGCCACTGTGCCACCCTGGGATAGATCCCATCGGCACCTGGGGACTTGTCCACCTTAGTGCCTTTTAGAATACACAGCACTTCCTCCTTCCTTATTCCAAATTGACCTAGAGTAATTAAAGATCTATCCCTAACCTCAACATCCGCCATGTCCCTCTCCTCAGTGAATACTCATTAAGTACTCATTAAGAATTTCACCCATTTTCGGACTTCAGGATTAAGGATGCAGAAACTTTGGAAACAGTGCAGAAGAGATTTACTAGGATGTTGCCTGATATGGAGGGAAGATCTTACGAGGAAACCATAAGGGACTTGAGGCTGTTTTCGTTAAAGAGAAGAAGGTTGAGAGGTAACTTAATTGAAACATAAGATAATCAGAGGGTTAGATAGGGTGGACAATGAGAGCCTTTTTCCTCAGGTGGTGATGGCTAACACGAGGGGATGTATGGACAAATTTCAGAGGTAGTTTCCTTACTCAAGAGAGTAGAGGGGCATGGAACGCACTGCCTATAACAGTAGCAGACTCGCCAACTTTAAGGGAAGCTAATGGTCATTGGATAAACATATAGATGAAAATGGTATAGACAGGCTTCAGATTGGTTCCACAGGTCGACGCAACATCGAATGCTGAAAGGCCTGTACTGCGCTGTTCTATGTAATCAATATCAATGACTTAGACGAGGTATCTGTGTCATGGATCCATTTTTTACGACAATACAAAGTCAGTCCAAAAACAGTGTGGAGGATGAAAAGAAGATGTAAATGGATATTGACAGGTGACATGGAAAGTGAGTGATGGAATACAATATGGGAAGTGTCAAGTTATCAATTTTAGAAGGAATATGAGAAAGGCATATTTGCTTTTTAGATGTTAATTGATTGGAAAATGTTTTGATTACTAGAACCCTGGGTTTTGTTGTACATGAATTACAGAAAGGGGGCCTGAGGGTATAGAAATTAGGAAAGAAAATTGTATATTAGCTTCTATCACAACTCTGTTCTTTTATACACGTGAGTGTGTATGTGTGGATGCGTACGTGTACTACTGTATATGCATGAATGCGTGCAAGCATGTGCACAGGTGGCTCAGCGGTTAGCACTGCTGCCTCACATTGCCAGGGACCTGGGGCTCAATTCCAGCCTCGGGTGACTGTCTGGGTAGAGTTTGCACATTCTCCCCGCATCTGCGTGAATTTTCTCTGGTTTCCTCCCACAATCCAAAGACGTACTGGCTATGCTAAAATTACCCACAGTGTTGAGGTAGGTGAATTAGTTGGGGTAAAATGTAGAATAATAGGGGAATGGATTTGGGTGGGTTCCTCTTCGGAGGGTCGGTGTGGACTTGCTGGGCCAAATGGCTTGTTTCCACACTATAAGGATTCTATGATGATGAGTTTTGTTCACGTGTGTGTGCATGAATATGCACAAGTGTGCTTATGTAGACATGCGCATAAGCATATGAGTGTTTGCAAGAGTGTGTGTGTACGTTGTTGTGGTTCTGTTTGCTGAGCTGGGAGTTTTTTTGCAAACGTTTCGTCCTCTTCCTAGGTGATATCTTCAGTGCTTGTGAGCCTCCTGTGAAGCGCTTCTGTGCTGATTCCTCCGGCATTTATACTAGTTTGAATCTGCCGCTTCCAGTTGTCAGTTGCTGTCCGCTGCAGTGGTCGGTATATAGGGTATGCTCGAAAAGTCGAATTCTCTATTCCTGAGATGCTGCCTGGCCTGCTTTGCTTTGACCAGCAACACATTTTCAGCTGTGATCTCCAGCATCTGCAGACCTCATTTTTTACTCTAGTTCGATGTGTCTGTTGATAGAATTTGTGGATGAGTGCCATGCCTCTAGGAATTCCCTGGCTGTTCTCTGTTTGGCATGTACACGTGTGTGTGTGTGTGTGTGTGTGCGTGCGTGTGCGTATGAATGAGAGAGTTTTGAAGTGTGCAGGCATTACCTGTAAAGCAATGCCCATGCTGTCCTAGACTCAGTGCACCCTGTTCCATTACAGTGAGGGTTTAGCCAGTGTTCATAAAACTGTTGCTCTGAGAGACTCTCCAGGTTCTGAAAGTGCATCAGGTACTGCTGTGATAATAAATACTAAAGGTATTAGTGACTCCCTGATACTCCTGGAGCTTTATAGATCAACATGCACAGCACACAGTTTAACAGTCCAACACCTATGGATCTGACTGCAGAGAAGGCGTGAATGTCACAGCTTTCCCTACACTTACTCTTCCACATGGAGAGCCCGGACCTGAATAAAAACAAATAAAGTGAAGATGCTGGAAATCTAAAACACAAACAATGTGCTGGAGAAACTCAGCAGATCTAGCAGTGTCTGTGGAGAGAGGAACAAAGTTAATGTATCGAGTCTGGTATGACTCTTCTTCAGAACAGAAAAGTCACTGGCTTCAAAACATTAACTTTGTTTCTCTCTCCAGACACTGCCAGACCGGCTGACTTTCTCCAGCAATTTCTGTTTGAACCCAGATTTAAAACCAGCTTCAACAAGTTCAAAGTCGTGTATCTCTGTGTGAACTGATGCAATACCATCACACAAAGCTGAATTAGGAAAACCTCATACCCTCATTGGTTCATCTGGGAAGCCGCTTTTGGGATTTCACTCCACAGAAGCTGATTGGCTTCCTTTGCAGACAAAAATCGGGGAAGCATCTGAAAAAAAGAGACTGAAGTGAAAGTTTTGTGAATGAAACTGGGCAGTGATTCTATGCTGATCCAAGATTATTTTGGAATTTGCATTGTGGTTAAATTCACACTGTTTCCTTTCATTCCTATCAATACCAGGATGGGAATCACGGATTCCTAAACAAGCTCATAGAGCTGCAGAATGCCAATAAACAATTAGAAATGGAGAGAGGGAAATAGCAGAGGATGGCAGCATCGATACAGCTTAATAAGGGTATGTAAGAACAAATAGAGATCTAACAAGAATTTCCAGTCAGATAGAAACTGAAAAGCAGAGTACTTTTAAAAATAGATTAGACTGGATTCCCTACAGTGTGGAAACAGGCCCTTCAGCCCAACAAGTCCATACACACCCTCCGAAGCGTAACCAACCCAGATCCATTCCCCTACTCCCTACTAATGCACCTATCACTATGGGCAATTTAGCATGGCCAATTCACCTGACCGATCCTCGGTTATTCCACACAAAGTTACTAGCCCAGAAGGAGAGTCTCTAGATTTATGAGAATGATACCTGTGCTGTGAGATTGCAGCTCTCAAGTAAATCTTCATTAGGTTTGAGGTCCTCTCCTATCGGGAGAAGGAGATCTGACAGGTCTTTAAAATGATAAATTGCCATGGCGAAGTAAATATCTGGATAATGTTCCAAAGCTTGGGAAGAGTGAAATAGTAGAGCAATCAATATAAGAGAGTTGTTAATAAGTCATGGAATCAAAGAATCCTCAGTGGGGAAGAAGGTCATTCAGCCAATCGAGTGCACACTGACCTCTAAAGGAACATCCCCACCCCCCTCCCCCAAGACCCACTTCCTACCCTTTCCCTGTAACCCTGCACTTATCATGGCTAACCCACTAATGGGTCTAGTGCACATCCCTAGACACTATGGGCAATTTATGGGCTTCAATCCTCATGAAGGGGTTTTTCCTGAAACATCAATTTTCCTGCCCCACAGATGCTGCCTGACCTGCTGTGCTTTTCCAGCACCACACTCTCGACTCTAATCTCCAGCATCTGCAGTCCTCATTTTCACCCACTACAGACAATTGAGCATGGCCAATCCCCCTAACCAGCATGTCTTTGCACTGTGGGAAGAAACTGGAGCACCCAGAAGAAACCCACACAGACACGAGGAGAATACACAAACTCCATACAGACAGTCTCTTGAGAGTGGATTCAAACCTGAGTCCCTAGTGCTGTGAGGCAATGGTGCTCACCACTCAGCCACTATGCCGTCCCAAGTCCAATCAAGAATTCAGAAGAAAAAAGGGTGGGCAAAATGTGGGAGTCACTGCTGCAGGGAGTGGGAGAAGCATGTGGAACTCACCTCTACATGGAGTGGGGGACGAATAGAACATTACAGCGCAGTCCAGACCTTTGGCCCTCGATGGTTGCGCTGACCTGTGGAACCAATCTGAAGCCTGTCTAGCCTATACTATTCCATTCTCGTCCAAATGTCTACCCAATGACCAATTAAATGCCCTTAAAGTTGGCAAGTTTACTACTGCTGCAGGCAGTGTTCCACGCCCCTACTACTGCCTAAATAAAGAAACTACCTCTGACATCTGTCCTATATCTATCATCCCTAAATTTAAAGCTATGTCCCCTTGTGCTAGCCATCACCATCTGAGGAAAAAGGCTCTCACTGTTCACCCTATCTAACCCTCTGATTATCTTGTAGTCTCAATTAAGTCACCTCTCAACTTTCTTCTCTCTAACGAAAACAGCCTCAGGTCCCTCAGCCTTTCCTCATAAGACCTCGCCTCCATACCAGGAAACATACTAGTAAACCTCCTCTGAACCCTTTCCAAAGCTGCCACATCCTTCCAATAATGCAGCGAACGGACCTGTACGCAATACTCCAAATGTGGCCACACCAGAGTTTTGTACAGCTGCAAAATGATCTCATGGCTTCGATACTCGATCCCTCCACCAATAAAAGCTAACACACCGCAGGCCTTCTAAACAACCCTGGATTAGAGTGGTGCTGGAAAAGCGCAGCAGGTCAGGTAGCTTCTGAGCAGGAATATCGATGTTTCAGGCAAAAGTCCTTTATCAGGACTTCTGCTATCCTCCAGTCTTCTGTTATTTCTATAAACAATGATAACATAAAGATCAAAGCCAAAAGATCGGCCATCTCCTTCCTGGATTGCCAGGATAAATCCCATCAGGCCCAGGGGATTTATCTATTTTTACACTTTCCAGAATTGCTAACACCTCCTCCACACCAATCTACTCGACCTCAATCCCATCTAGGTAAAAACAATGACTACAGATGCTGGAAACCAGATTCTGGATTAGTGGTGCTGGAAGAGCACAGCAGTTCAGGCAGCATCCAAGGAGCAGTAAAATCGACGTTTCGGGCAAAAGCCCTTCATCAGGAATAAAGGCAGTGAGCCTGAAGGGTGGAGAGATAAGTGAGAGGAGGGTAGGGGTGGGGAGAAAGTAGCATGGAGTACAATAGGTGAGTGGGGGAGGGGATGAAGGCGATAGGTTAGGGGGAAGGGTGGAGTGGATAGGTGGAAAAGAAGATAGGCCGGTAGGACAAGTCATGGGGACAGTTTGGAACTAGGGTGAGGTGGGGGAAGGGGAAATGAGGAAACTGTTGAAGTCTACATTGATGCCCTGGGGTTGAAGTGTTCCGAGGCGGAAGATGAGGCGTTCTTCCTCCAGGCGTCTGGTGGTGAGGGGGCGGCTGTGAAGGAGGCCCAGGACCTCCATGTCCTCGGCAGAGTGGGAGGAGGAGTTGAAATGTTGGGCCACAGGGCGGTGTGGTTGATTGGTGCGGGTGTCCCGGAGATGTTCCCTAAAGCTCTTTGCTAGGAGGCGTCCAGTCTCCCCAATGTAGAGGAGACCGCATCGGGAGCAACGGATACAATAAATGATATTGGTGGATGTGCAGGTAAAACTTTGATGGATGTGGAAGGCCCTATTAGGGCCTTGGATGGAGGTGAGGGAGGAGGTGTGGGCGCAGGTTTTGCAATTCCTGCGGTGGCAGGGGAAGGTGCCAGGATGTATGTGGGTTCAAGGTTTGTGCGAAGATTTGTAGCTCGGGTGCACGTTGTTGTGGTTCTGTTCGCCGAGCTGGAAGTTTTTGTTGCAAACGTTTCGTCCCCTGGCTAGGCGACATCATCAGTGCTCTGGAGCCTCCTGCGAAGCGCTTCTTTGATGTTTCTTCCGGTATTTATAGTGGTCTGTCCTTGCCACTTCCGGGTGTCAGTTTCAGCTGTCCACTGTAGTGGTTGGTATATTGGGTCCAGGTCAGACCCATAGTATCACTACCAGGGACACCAGCATACAAACTGGCCAAAGAACTACAACAGAAACTGAAATACCTGGTCAGCGGATCCAAACACTCCATACAATCAACACAGGAATTCTTGGACGTCATCAGGAAAACACACATAGACAAAGAAGAAACCATGATCTCATTCGACGTGACGGCACTGTTCACTTTGATTGACAAAACCCTAGCCGGAGAAACAATAGCCAACCTACTGGACATACATAACAGAAAACAGGAGGCGGAACCTATCAACAAAGATGGCATACTTAAACTACTGGACTTGTGCCTCACTACACACTTTACATTCAACAATCAGATATACGAACAAATCAACGGAACACCCATGGGATCACCAATCTCGGAACTCATAGCAGAGGCAGTTATGCAAAGGTTAGAACAAACAGCCCTACCACAAATTCAACCCAAACTCTGGGTCAGAAATGTCGATGACACGTTCGTAATCATCAAAAACACGGAAATAGAAAAAACACACCGGATCATCAAGGCCACACTCACAGGAATCCGATTCACGAGAGAAGAAGAAAAGGATAGCCAACTCCCATTCCTAGACGTGATAGTACAAAAAACACCGAATGGAGAATTCACCACAAGGGTACACAGGAAAACAACACACACAGACCAAGTCCTAAACTATAAAAGTAACCACCCCAACACACACAAACGAAGCTGCATCAGGACACTATTCAAAAGAGCCACAACACACTGCAGTACACCAGAACTGCAAAAAGAGGAAGAGGAACACCTATACAAGGTATTCGCCAAAAACGGATACCCGCACAACTTTATCAACAGATGCCTAAGAGATAGACCACGGAACGAGGACATGCCACAACCAAAAGGACTAGTCACACTACCATACATCAGGAGCGTTTCAGAACTGACAGCCAGACTACTGCGACCCTTAGGACTCATAACGGCACACAAACCAACAGCCACGCTCAGACAACAACTCACTAGAACAAAGGACCCGATACCCAACATGAGCAAAACTAATGTAGTTTATAAAATACTGCACAAAACACTATATAGGACAAACAGGAAGACAGCTAACAATCCACATAAATGAACATCAACTAGCCACGAAACGACACGACCAGCTATCCCTAGTAGCCACACACGCAGACAACAAGCAACATGAATTCAACTGGGAAAACACTACTATCATAGGGCAAGCCAGACAGAGAACAGCCAGGGAATTCCTAGAGGCATGGCATTCATCCACAAACTCCATCAACAAACACATCGACCTGGACCCAATATACCAACCACTACAGCGGACAGCTGAAACTGACAACCGGAAGCGGTAAGGACAGACCACTATAAATACCGGAAGAAACATCAAAGAAGCGCTTCACAGGAGGCTCCAGAGCACTGATGATGTCGCCTAGCCAGGGGACGAAACGTTTGCAACAAAAACTTCCAGCTCGGCGAACAGAACCACAACAATGTATGTGGGTTACAGGGGGGGGGGGGGGAGCGTGGACCTGACCAGGTAATCACGGAGGAAACAGTCTTTGCGGAAGGTGGAAAGGGGTGGGGAGGGAAATATATCCCTGGTGGTGGGGTCTTTCTGGAGGTGGCGGAAATGTCGGTGGATGATTTGGTTTATGCAAAGGTTGGTAGGGTGGAAGGTGAGCACCAGGGGCGTTCTGTCCTTGTTATGGTTGGAAGGGTGGGGTCTGAGAGCGGAGATGCGGGATGTGGACGAGATGCGTTGGAGATGTGGGAAGAGAAATTGAGGTCTCTAAAGAAGGAGGCCATCTAGTGTGTTGTGGTGGAACTGGTCCTCCTGGGAGCAGATACGGCGGAGGCGGAGCAATTGGGAATACGGGAAGGCTGTGGGAGTAGGTGGGTTTGTAAAAAAATGTCGGTCGTCATTAATGGAGATGAAGAGGTCCAGGAAGGGGAAGGAGGTGTCAGAGATGGTCCAGGTAAATTTAAGTTGAAAATGTGTTGCTGGTTAAAGCACAGCAGGTTAGGCAGCATCCAAGGAATAGGATCCTTGGATGCTGCCTAACCTGCTGTGCTTTAACCAGCAACACATTTTCAACTGTGATCTCCAGCATCTGCAGACCTCATTTTTTACCAACAGGTAAATTTAAGGTCAGGGTGGAATGTGTTAGTGAAGCTGATGAATTGCTCAACCTCCTCGCGGGAGCACGAGGTGGCGCCAATGCAGTCATCAATGTAGCGGAGGAAGAGGTGGGGAGTGGTGCCGGTGTAATTACGGAAGATCAACTGTTCTACGTAGCCGACAAAGAGACAGGCATAGCTGGGGCCCATACGGTTGCCTTCTAGCCGAGTAGCCTATATCTCAGTATTCTCCTTGGCAACATTGTCTTTTTCTATTGTGAATACTGATGAAAAGTTTTCATTTAGCTCTTCTCCTATCTCGTTGGACTCCACACACAACTTCCCACTACTGTTCTTGATTGACCCTAATCTTACTCTAGTCATTCTTTTATTCCTGATATACCTAAAGAAAGCCATAGGGTTTTCCTTGATCCTATCCGCCAATAACTTCTCATGTCCCCTTCTGGCTCTTCTTCGCGCTCTCTTTAGGTCTTTCCTGGTTAACTTGTAACTCTCAAACACCCTAACTGAGCCTTCACATCTCATCCTAACATAAGCTGCCTTCTTCCTCTTATCAAGAGATTCAACTTCTTTAGTAAACCACAGCTCCCAAGCTCGACCACTTCCTCCCTGCCTGACAGGTACACACTTATCAAGGACCCACAGCAGCTGGCCCTTGAATAAGCTCCACATTTCAATTGTGCCTATCCCCTGCAGTTTCCTTCCCCATCCTATGCATCTTAATTCTTGCCTAATTGCATCATATTTCCTTTCCCCCAGGTATAACTCTTGCCCTGCAGTATATACCTATCCCTCTCCATCACTAAGGTAAACATAACCGAATTGTGGTTACTATCACCAAAGTGCTCACCTCCCTCCAAATCTAACACCTAGCTGGGTTCATTACTCAGTACCAAATCTAACATGGCCTCACCCCTTGTTGACCTGTCTACATACTGTATCAGGAAACTCTCCAGGACAAAAACTGACCCATCTAAAGTACTTGAACTATAGTATTTCCTGAAGAAGGGCTTATGCCCAAAACGTTGATTCTCCTGTTCCTTTGATGTTGCCTGACCTGCTGCGCTTTTCCAGCAACACATTTTTAAGCTCTGATCTCCAGCATCTGCAGTCCTCACTTTCTCCTGTAGTATTTCCAGTCAATATTTGGAAAGTTAAAGTTCCCCATAACAACTACTCTGTCACTCACTCCTATTGAGGATCATCTTTGTTATCCTATCCTCTATATCTCTGGAACTATTGAGGCCTATAGGGAGCTCCTAACAGGGTAATCCCTTCTCTCCAGTTGCTAATCTCAGCCCATACTGCCCCAGTAGATATGTCCTCAAATGTCCTTTCTATAACTATATTACTGTCCTTGACTAACAGTGCCACACCGCACCCTTTTTACCATCTTTTCAGTTTTTACTGAAACATCTAAACCCCGGAACCCACAATAACCATTCCTGCCCCTGCTCTACCCATGTCTCCGAAATGGCCACAACTTCAACTCATGCTCCAAGTTCACCCACCTTATTGCAGGTGCTCCTGGCATTGAAGTAGACTTCAAACCAACCTCTCGCTTGCCAGTGCCTTCTTGCAATCTTGAAATCTTCGTTCTGATCTCCCTACTCTCATCCTCCTGTGTACTCCAACTACAGTTTCGGTTCCCATTCCCCTGATGAATTAGTTTAAACCCACTTGAAGAGCATTAGCAAATTCCACCCCCTCTCCCCAGGATATTGGTACCCCTCTGGTTCAGGTGTAGACTATCCTGTTTGTACAGGTCCCACCCACCCCAGAAAAAGCCCCAATTATCCAGGTATCTGAAACCCTTCCTCCTGCACCTTCCCTGTAGCCATGTGTTCAACTCCTCTCTCTCCCTATTCCTTGCCTCGCTAGCACATGGCACAGGTAACAAACCAGAGATAACAACCCTGTTTGTCCTAGCTCTAAACCTCCATCCTAGCTCCCTGAATTTCTGCTTTAAATCCCCACCTCTCTTCCTACCTATGTCGTTGGTGTCTATGTGGACCACGACTTGGGGCCTGCTCCCCCTCCCTCTCAAGGATCCTGAAAATATGATCAGAGACATTACAAAGCCTGGTACCTAGGAGACAACTCACCAACTGTGAGTCTCTGTCGTTCCCACAGAACCTCCTATCTGTCCCCTTAACTACGGAGTCCCCAATGACTAATGCTCTGCTCCTCTTCCCTCTTCCCCCTTCCCTTGTGGAATTCACTCTCACAGGGAGTGGTCTAGGGGAATATTGACAATATGTTGAAGTGGGGGGAGGATAAATACACAAGAGGGAATGGAAAGAAAAGTGAGATGATTGAAAAGGGAGTTGTGGAAGCATTGTGTGAGGCACAAAGACCAGTACAGAACATAAGGCCCAAATGTCTCTTTGCTATGCTGGACATTTTTGGCTTTTCTCCATGAAGTCCGTTCAGTCTCATAGAGACATCAGAGACTGTTTAGACAGTGGTCTTTGTTCAGGAGTTTCAGTCGGAGCAGATGGCACCAAGTGTTCTGGCAACGAGATCACACAGAAAACATTCACACATTATGGTCACAGTTATTTACTTTGTTAGGCAGCCAAATGAATGCCCAAACATGCAAATATTTCTAACTAAAAAGCTATAATTGGAAAAGTTACTTGAAACACTTTGAAACTGAATTTTGAATGACAAAACTTTCGGAATGGACTGATTTACCTGTGAGCAGAGTCAGGTATGCCAAACACAGACAGAAGATCACAAATTGCTCCATTCTGATAACAGGGTGTCCTTGGTGTGCCAGTCAGCACAGCAGCCCAGCGTGTATCCTGACTGACAAGCAGTATACTCACGTCACCACTCGGGAGCTTTCATAACATCTGGTTATTTGGCGCATGTTAAGGGGCCTGGTAGCAAGCCCTAGTCATTCAGAGAGTCTGTGTGTAAGTGAGTGAGAAACACTTCCATCATTGAATCTTCTCACACCACACCTCCACATCACTGTGGGAACACATTTTACCCTTACGGAAACAACTCTTCCAAAGGAACAAACCTCGCCCATTCTTCAGCAGAATTTCAGTGGAGTCAGTTTTCTGATTTTAAAACTTTTTTAAAAGTTCATTCATGAGATGTGGGTGTTGCTGGCTGGAGCAGCATTTTTCCACCATCCCGAGTTGCTCTTGAGAAAGTGTAGTGAGCTGTCTTCTTGAACCTCAGATACTGAAGCAGTCCATGACCAAATGCAGCAAGATCTGGACAATCCAGGCTTGAGCTGACAAGTGGCAAGTAACAATCACACCACACAAATGCTCAGCAATGACCATATTCAATAAGAGAGAAATTTAACCACTGTCCCTTGATATTCAATGGTACTACCATCACTGAATCTCCCAGTATCAACATCCCTGGGGTTACCATTGACCAGAAACTGAACCAGACTCACCGTATAAATACAATGGCTGCCAGAGCAGCTCAGAGAGAGGAATCCCTCAATGAGGAGCTCACCTGTCTCCCCAAAACCTGTCCACCATCCATAAGGCACAAGCCAAGAGTGGGTTGGAAAACCCCCACTTGCCTCCAACAACACTCAAGAAGCTGGACACCATCCAGGACAAAGCAGACTGCACATTGTTGTGGATGTGGTGCCAATCAAGTTAGCAGCTTTATCCTGGATGGTGTCGCACTGTCGGAGGGTCAGTGCTGAGGGAGTGGGCACTGTCGGAGGGTCAGTGCTGAGGGAGTGGGCACTGTCGGAGGGTCAGTGCTGAGGGAGTGGGCACTGTCGGAGGGTCAGTGCTGAGGGAGCGCCGCACTGTCGGAGGGTCAGTGCTGAGGGAGTGCTGCACTGTCGGAGGGTCAGTACTGAGGGGGTGCCGCGCTGTCAGTGCTGAGGGGGTGCCGCGCTGTCGGAGGGTCAGTGCTGAGGGAGTAGGCATTGTCGAAGGGTCAGTGCTGAGGGAGTGCCGCACTGTCGGAGGGTCAGTGCTGAGGGAGTGCCGCACTGTTGGAGGGTCAGTGCTGAGGGAGTGTCGCACTGTCGGAGGGTCAGTGCTGAGGGAGTGCCGCACTGTCGGAGGGTCAGTGCTGAGGGAGTGCCGCACTGTCGGAGGGTCAGTGCTGAGGGAGTGTCGCACTGTCGGAGGGTCAGTGCTGAGGGAGTGCCGCACTGTCGGAGGGTCAGTGCTGAGGGAGTGCCGCACTGTCGGAGGGTCAGTGCTGAGGGAGTGGGCACTGTCGGAGGGTCGGCGCTGAGGGAGTGGGCACTGTCGGAGGGTCAGTGCTGAGGGAGTGGGCACTGTCGGAGGGTCGGCACTGAGGGAGTGCTGCACTGTCGGAGGGTCAGTACTGAGCGAGTGGGCACTGTCAGAGGGTCAGTGCTGAGGGAGTGCCCACTGTGGGAGGGTCAGTGCTGAGGGAGTGGGTACTGTCTGAGGGTCAGTGCTGAGGGAGTGCCGCAATGTCGGAGGGCCAGTGCTGAGGGAGTGGGCACTGTCGGAGGATCAGTGCTGAGGGAGTGCTGCACTGTCGGAGGGTCAGTGCTGAGGGAGTGCCCACTGTGGGAGGGTCAGTACTGAGCGAGTGGGCACTGTCAGAGGGTCAGTGCTGAGGGAGTGCCCACTGTGGGAGGGTCAGTGCTGAGGGAGTGGGTACTGTCTGAGGGTCAGTGCTGAGGGAGTGCCGCAATGTCGGAGGGCCAGTGCTGAGGGGGTGGGCACTGTCGGAGGGTCAATGCTGAGGGAGTGCCGCACTGTCGGAGGGTCAGTGCTGAGGGGGTGCCGCGCTGTCGGAGGGTCAGTGCTGAGGGAGTGGGCACTGTCGGAGGGTCAGTGCTGAGGGAGTGCTGCACTGTGGGAGGGTCAGTGCTGAGGGAGTGGGTACTGTCTGAGGGTCAGTGCTGAGGGAGTGCCGCACTGTCGGAGGGCCAGTGCTGAGGGAGTGGGCACTGTCGGAGGATCAGTGCTGAGGGAGTGCCGCACTGTCGGAGGGTCAGTGCTGAGGGAGTGCCCACTGTGGGAGGGTCAGTGCTGAGGGAGTGGGTACTGTCTGAGGGTCAGTGCTGAGGGAGTGGGCACTGTCAGAGGGTCAGTGCTGAGGGAGTGCCCACTGTGGGAGGGTCAGTGCTGAGGGAGTGGGTACTGTCTGAGGGTCAGTGCTGAGGGAGTGCCGCACTGTAGAAAGGTCAGTGCTGAGGGAGTGGGCACTGTCGGAGGGTCAGTGCTGAGGGAGTGCCGCGCTGTCGGAGGGTCAGTACTGAGGGGGTGCCGCGCTGTTGGAGGGTCAGTGCTGAGGGGGTGCCGCGCTGTCGGAGCGTCAGTGCTGAGGGAGTGGGCACTGTCGGAGGGTCAGTGCTGAGGGAGTGCCGCACTTTTGGAGGGTCAGTGCTGAGGGAGTGGGCACTGTCGGAGGGTCAGTACTGAGGGGGTTCCGCGCTGTCGGAGGGTCAGCGCTGAGGGAGTGCCGCACTGTCGGAGGGTCAGCGCTGAGGGAGTGACGCACTGTCGGAGGGTCAGTGCTGAGGGAGTGCTGCACTGTGGGAGGGTCAGTGCTGAGGGAGTGGGTACTGTCTGAGGGTCAGTGCTGAGGGAGTGCCGCACTGTCGGAGGGCCAGTGCTGAGGGAGTGGGCACTGTCGGAGGATCAGTGCTGAGGGAGTGCCGCACTGTCGGAGGGTCAGTGCTGAGGGAGTGCCCACTGTGGGAGGGTCAGTGCTGAGGGAGTGGGTACTGTCTGAGGGTCAGTGCTGAGGGAGTGCCCACTGTGGGAGGGTCAGTGCTGAGGGAGTGGGTACTGTCTGAGGGTCAGTGCTGAGGGAGTGCCGCACTGTCGAAGGGTCAGTGCTGAGGGAGTGGGCACTGTCGGAGGGTCAGTGCTGAGGGAGTGCCGCGCTGTCGGAGGGTCAGTACTGAGGGGGTGCCGCGCTGTTGGAGGGTCAGTGCTGAGGGGGTGCCGCGCTGTCGGAGCGTCAGTGCTGAGGGAGTGGGCACTGTCGGAGGGTCAGTGCTGAGGGAGTGCCGCACTGTTGGAGGGTCAGTGCTGAGGGAGTGTCGCACTGTCGGAGGGTCAGTGCTGAGGGAGTGCCGCACTGTCGGAGGGTCAGTGCTGAGGGAGTGCCGCACTGTCGGAGGGTCAGTGCTGAGGGAGTGGGCACTGTCGGAGGGTCGGCGCTGAGGGAGTGCTGCACTGTCGGAGGGTCAGTACTGAGCGAGTGGGCACTGTCAGAGGGTCAGTGCTGAGGGAGTGCCCACTGTGGGAGGGTCAGTGCTGAGGGAGTGGGTACTGTCTGAGGGTCAGTGCTGAGGGAGTGCCGCAATGTCGGAGGGCCAGTGCTGAGAGAGTGGGCACTGTCGGAGGATCAGTGCTGAGGGAGTGCTGCACTGTCGGAGGGTCAGTGCTGAGGGAGTGCCCACTGTGGGAGGGTCAGTACTGAGCGAGTGGGCACTGTCAGAGGGTCAGTGCTGAGGGAGTGCCCACTGTGGGAGGGTCAGTGCTGAGGTAGTGGGTACTGTCTGAGGGTCAGTGCTGAGGGAGTGCCGCAATGTCGGAGGGCCAGTGCTGAGGGAGTGGGCACTGTCGGAGGGTCAATGCTGAGGGAGTGCCGCACTGTCGGAGGGTCAGTGCTGAGGGGGTGCCGCGCTGTCGGAGGGTCAGTGCTGAGGGAGTGGGCACTGTCGGAGGGTCAGTGCTGAGGGAGTGCTGCACTGTGGGAGGGTCAGTGCTGAGGGAGTGGGTACTGTCTGAGGGTCAGTGCTGAGGGAGTGCCGCACTGTCGGAGGGCCAGTGCTGAGGGAGTGGGCACTGTCGGAGGATCAGTGCTGAGGGAGTGGGCACTGTCGGAGGATCAGTGCTGAGGGAGTGCCGCACTGTCGGAGGGTCAGTGCTGAGGGAGTGGGCACTGTCGGAGGGTCAGTGCTGAAGGAGTGCCGCGCTGTCGGAGGGTCAGTACTGAGGGGGTGCCGCGCTGTTGGAGGGTCAGTGCTGAGGGGGTGCCGCGCTGTCGGAGCGTCAGTGCTGAGGGAGTGGGCACTGTCGGAGGGTCAGTGCTGAGGGAGTGCCGCACTTTTGGAGGGTCAGTGCTGAGGGAGTGGGCACTGTCGGAGGGTCAGTGCTGAGGGAGTGCCGCACTGTCGGAGGGTCAGTACTGAGGGGGTTCCGCGCTGTCGGAGGGTCAGCGCTGAGGGAGTGACGCACTGTCGGAGGGTCAGTGCTGAGGGAGTGCTGCACTGTGGGAGGGTCAGTGCTGAGGGAGTGGGTACTGTCTGAGGGTCAGTGCTGAGGGAGTGCCGCACTGTCTGAGGGTCAGTGCTGAGGGAGTGCCCACTGTGGGAGGGTCAGTGCTGAGGGAGTGGGTACTGTCTGAGGGTCAGTGCTGAGGGAGTGCCGCGCTGTCGGAGGGTCAGTACTGAGGGGGTGCCGCGCTGTTGGAGGGTCAGTGCTGAGGGGGTGCCGCGCTGTCGGAGCGTCAGTGCTGAGGGAGTGGGCACTGTCGGAGGGTCAGTGCTGAGGGAGTGCCGCACTTTTGGAGGGTCAGTGCTGAGGGAGTGGGCACTGTCGGAGGGTCAGTGCTGAGGGAGTGGGCACTGTCGGAGGGTCAGTGCTGAGGGAGTGCCGCACTGTCGGAGGGTCAGTACTGAGGGGGTTCCGCGCTGTCAGTGCTGAGGGGGTGCCGCACTGTCGGAGGGTCAGCGCTGAGGGAGTGCCGCACTGTCGGAAAGTCAGCGCTGAGGGAGTGACGCACTGTCGGAGGGTCAGCGCTGAGGGAGTGGGCACTGTCGGAGGGTCAGTGCTGAGGGAGTGCCGCACTTTCGGAGGGTCAGTGCTGAGGGAGTGCCGCACTTTCGGAGGGTCAGTGCTGAGGGGGTGCCGCGCTGTCGGAGGGTCAGTGCTGAGGGAGTGCCGCACTGTCGGAGGGTCAGTGCTGAGGGAGTGGGCACTGTCGGAGGGTCAGTGCTGAGGGGGTGCCGCACTGTCGGAGGGTCGGTGCTGAGGGAGTGCCGCACTGTCGGAGGGTCAGTGCTGAGGGAGTGCCGCACTGTCGGAGGGTCAGTGCTGAGGGAGTGGGCACTGTCGGAGGGTCAGTGCTGAGGGGGTGCCGCACTGTCGGAGGGTCGGTGCTGAGGGAGCGCCGCACTGTCGGAGGGTCAGTGCTGAGGGGGTGCCGCACTGTCGGAGGGTCGGTGCTGAGGGAGTGCCGCACTGTCGGAGGGTCAGTGCTGAGGGAGTGCCCACTGTGGGAGGGTCAGTGCTGAGGGAGTGGGTACTGTCTGAGGGTCAGTGCTGAGGGAGTGCCCACTGTGGGAGGGTCAGTGCTGAGGGAGTGGGTACTGTCTGAGGGTCAGTGCTGAGGGAGTGCCGCACTGTCGAAGGGTCAGTGCTGAGGGAGTGGGCACTGTCGGAGGGTCAGTGCTGAGGGAGTGCCGCGCTGTCGGAGGGTCAGTACTGAGGGGGTGCCGCGCTGTTGGAGGGTCAGTGCTGAGGGGGTGCCGCGCTGTCGGAGCGTCAGTGCTGAGGGAGTGGGCACTGTCGGAGGGTCAGTGCTGAGGGAGTGCCGCACTGTTGGAGGGTCAGTGCTGAGGGAGTGTCGCACTGTCGGAGGGTCAGTGCTGAGGGAGTGCCGCACTGTCGGAGGGTCAGTGCTGAGGGAGTGCCGCACTGTCGGAGGGTCAGTGCTGAGGGAGTGGGCACTGTCGGAGGGTCGGCGCTGAGGGAGTGCTGCACTGTCGGAGGGTCAGTGCTGAGGGAGTGGGCACTGTCTGAGGGTCGGTGCTGAGGGAGTGCCGCACTGTCGGAGGGTCAGTGCTGAGGGAGTGCCGCACTGTCGGAGGGTCGGTGCTGAGGGAGTGCCGCACTGTCGGAGGGTCGGTGCTGAGGGAGTGCCGCACTGTCGGCGGCTCTCTCTCTCCTTTCCTGCCCGATGCTGCTCTCTGCGGTTTAACGGTCTCCCGTCCTCGAGGGCGGTTTGAATCGGGCGCGCGCCTCCTGTCGTTCCCGCAGTGCGCGCCCTCGCCGCTGCCTGAGCGTGTCCCGCGGTGGGGCCCGGCTGGGCCGGGCCGGGCCAGGCCAATGGCTGGAGCCGGCTCCCAGGAGGAGGCCAGTCCGGCGGCAGAGGGTGAAGCCGAGGGCGAGGCTTCAGTTTGGGCCTGCGGCGAGTACCGGCTGTTGGTGTGGACGGCAGCCGCCGTGTTACTGCCCGTCATACTCACCCTGTGGTGCAGCGTGAGGAGGGCCCGGCGGGAGGAAGCTCTCAGGAGAGGCCCAGGCTTGGGTCTGGGCCTAGGCCTGGGCTCATGGCCCGGAGCCTCGGTGCACAGTTGGCGCTACACCGACCTGTTCACGCGGCCCACTTACTGCAGCGTGTGCGGCCAGGCCACTCTCCGCGGCTCCTACTGCCCTTGCTGCGGAATCTGTGTCGATGACTCCTGCTTGGCCCAGGCCGAGCGGCGGCTCCGCTGTAAGGAGGCGGTGCAGCCGCCCCCGGCCCCGGCCCCGGCCCAGGCCCAGCCCGAGGCCCCGGCCCCGGCCCCCGCCCACCAGTGGGTCCGCGGGAACCTGCCGATCTGTAACTCGTGCTCGGTGTGCGGCGCGCAGTGCGGCTGCCAGCCGCGGCTGTGTGATTGCCGGTGTGTGTGGTGCCAGCGGGTGGCCCATGATGACTGTGTGGGGCAGCTCGCTGCTGCCTGTGACCTGGGCCCGCTCCGCCGCGCCATCATCCCCCCGCGGTATCTCTACATGGCCCAGCGGCGGAGGCGGCAGCGGCGGCCGGCCCCCGGGGAGCAGCTCAGCCAGGTACCCGGGCTCCCCCCGCACTCACACCCACACCCGCACCATCACCATCCTCCCCCCCCCATCATCCTCCACCAACCCCCACCCCACACCTGCTATCATCCTCCTCCCCCCCCGCCATCATCCTCCTCCCCCCGCCATCATCCCTCAACCCCCCATCCTCCACCAACCCCCCACCCCCCTGCCATCATCCTCCCCTCCCCCCCGCCATCATCCCTCAACCCCCCATCCTCCACCAACCCCCACCCCACGCCCGCCATCATCCCTCCCCCCCCGCCATCATCCTCCCCCCGCCATCATCCTCCCCCCGCCATCATCCTCCCTCCCCGCCATCATCCTCCCCCCCCCCCCGCCAGCATCCTCCCCCCCGCCATCATCCTCTCCCCCCCCGCCATCATCCTCCCCCCCCGCCATCATCCTCCCCCCGCCATCATCCTCCCTCCCCGCCATCATCCTCCCCCCCCCGCCAGCATCCTCCCCCCCGCCATCATCCTCTCCCCCCCCGCCATCATCCTCCCCCCCGCCATCATCCTCCCCTCCCCCTGCCATCATCCTCCCCGCCCCGCCATCATCCCTCAACCCCCCTTCCCCCCCATCCCCACCCTCCCCTGTTCGCTCCCCCATCCCCACCCTCCCCTGTTCGCTCCCCCATCCTCACCCTCCCCTGCTCGCTCCCCCATCCTCACCCTCCCCTGTTCACTCCCCCATCCTCACCCTCCCCTGTTCGCTCCCCCATCCTCATCCTCCCTTGTTTACCCCCCCCAATCATCCCCATGCTTGCCCTCCACTGTCCCCATTGTCCCTCTCCCCTCTCCTCATCACCTACCACATCGACCCTTTCCTTCTCCCACCCAACCTCCTCTTCCCTCCATTATCCCACATTCCAATCTGAATTCATATTGTGTGATCGTCTTTGTAATGTGATGCTGGTTGGTGTGCTTTGATTTCTGCACTAACGTGCTTCTACACTCCTCCTCTCTACAGTTCTCCTATATGTGCCCAGAAAACTGGAGCCCAATTCTGGTCCTGGCGAATGCTCGCAGTGGAAACAACATGGCTCAGCATCTGATGGGAGAATTTCAAACACTCCTTAATCCCATTCAGGTAATAATTTGGATCTGTGGGAGCTTCATGATTGACAGGTGAATGAAAGGAACATCAGCAGCACCTTATCTGGCTTTTCAACTTTACATGTGATCCATTTTGAAGATTCAAGTTACAACAATGAATGAGTAACTTGCTTTTGGGGGAAATATCATGTCATAGTGTACCCCGCACATTGTGCTGGTGGTGAGGGATTTATTATTTTCCTCTTTTCAGATGCTAACTAAAACTAATCTTATCTCTTTATGTGGGATGGTGTTAAATGTTTTCACATATTTCTTTGAAGTGTCTCATCTCCGCCTCATTTTATTAAGGGTGCTGTTGTTATGACTCCAGATGATATTATTCCCAGACTGACATCTGGCTTGATAGATCACGTGTTTTTTGGTTTTAACAAGATAGCTTCTCACTGAAACAGAAACCAAGCATGCAAGGCTGCAGATTCTGTTTTCACAGTAAGAAAGTTTATTATGCAAAAACAAATATTCACATCACTCATATATTTAAAGATTTTGAAATGTTACTAACCCTATAAGGAATTCTTTTCTTTATCATCCCTCCTTTTCGCTGTGCTGTTCAGCTCCTAGCCTTCAGAATTGATGCAGTCTTTCGGGGTCCTTCATACAACTGAACTCAAAACTTATTGAGCTTCAAGTAACTCACTCAGTGTTTTAACCAAATACGTCTGATCTGGAGCTTTTACTAAAACCCTAATGTTGGCAGCATGTTGGCTCATTGGTTAATACTACAGCCTCCCTCTGCCACGGACTCAGATTTGATTCCAGCCTCGGGTGAATGTCTGTGTGGAGTTTGCACATTCTCCCCGTGTCTGTGTGGGATTCCTCCGGTTTCCTCCCACAGTCCAAATATGTGCAGGTTAGATGGATTGTCTGTGCTAAATGCAGGTTTACAAGGATAGGGTAGAGGGGTGTGTTTGGTGGAATGCTCTTCGGAGGGTAAATGTGGACTTGATAGGCCGAATGGCCTGCTGCTTCACTATACGGATTCTGTGATTCTAAGGTAGCCTATTTTTTAACAATTCTAAACAATCTACATAAATCAATTCCTGACCTTCCAAACTGCGATCTAATGCATAATGTTTACCATTTTTGATTGTAAAATTCTCCCAACCTACACAAAAAAAAATCATTTGTCAAGAAGGCTTTCTCCTACTATGTTTCAAAAAGTATAACCATGGACTCAGAAATGCTTATAAGTTAATTATTACACCCTTCAGATGCACAGAAATGCCACTGATAAAAAATTTTTAAAACTCAAAATAATTGACATTTTAATGCATTTAAATCACATAATGAAAATATTAAATTTTTGCTGTGTTTGAGGTGATGTGGTTTACTTGGATTTTAATGAGATGTTTGACCAGGTTGCATGAGCAGACTGGTCAGATAATTGAAACCTCATAGGGAGCCAAGGGAAATTGGATTCAAAATGAAGGGTGCTTATCTTTTCTTTTGGCAAGGGCAGTGAGTGAGTTGCTCCTCTCTGTCTGCATTGTGAGGGGGACATTGACATTTATCTGTGTCTGTCTGTGTATGTGAGTGTGCGGGGGGTGGGGGGGTGTCTCTGTGTGTGTGTCCATTCCTGTCTCTCTCTGGTGGATGATGGGTGAATGAGCGGTTGCTGAAATTGTCCCTGAATGTGTGCGTTGTGCCTCTGCAGGTTGTTGATCTTGATTCCACGACTCCGTACAAAGCTCTGCAGTTGTGTACACTTCTACCGAGCCACAAAACGAGAGTGCTGGTTTGTGGGGGAGATGGGACAGTGGGCTGGGTGCTGGACGCCATTGATGACATGAAGTATAAGGTATGAAAAATCATAATAAATGGGAACGAATAAATACTCTGTTTGGCCCCTCAAGCCGGCTCTGCCATTCAATAGCATCACAGCTGATCTGGCTTACTTCACATCCACTTTCCTGCCCTTGCTCCATAACCTTTGATTCCTGACTGAGAATCTACCTATCTCAGCCTTAAATATATGCAAAGACTCTGACCCCATAGCTGTCTGTGGCAAGGGGTTCCAAAGAGAGATAACCCTCAGAGAAGGAATTTCTCTTCATCTCAGTCTTAAATTGGCATTCCTTTTTCCTGTCAGCATTTGCTCTGTCAAGTCTCTTAAGAATCCTGTATGTCTCAATGGGATCATCTCTGTCCTCTAGACTCCCATGAGTAGGGTCCCATTCTGTTTAGCCTTTTCTCATAAGACCAGACCAGGGATCATCCTAATGTAATGTCTCTGAACTGCCACCAATGGAATGATTTCCTTCAACAAAGGGACTAAACCTGTGTTCTTGTACAGTTGTGGTAAGACTTCCCTCGTCTTACATTCCAATCCCTTTGAAGTAAGGGCCATGTTTTAGTCTTCCTGGTTACCTGCTGTACCTAAGTGCTAGCTTTCTTTGTTTCATGTATATCTACTCTGAAGTCCCTTTGTGTTACAGCTTTCCAGAGTTGTTGTTTTGTTCTACCTTCCAAAATGAAAAACTTCATTTCTTCCCACGTTATATTCCATTTGTCGATATTTTGTTCACTTACAAACTCTACCAAAATCTCTCTGTGAACTGTATGTATCCCTCTAGCAATATACCTTTAGTGTCATCTGTAAACTTCGCTATGGTACATTCAATTCCCTAGGAGAAAGTGAGGTCTGCAGATGCTGGAGATCAGAGCTGAAAATGTGTTGCTGGAAAAGCGCAGCAGGTCAGGCAGCATCCAAGGAGCAGGAGAGCTTCTTCAAGGAAGGCATCCTTGCAAGAGAATTCGCAGTAGGTTAAAATCAACTAGGAGAAAGTGAGTACTTTCTCCTGAAGAAGGGCTTATGCCCGAAATGTCGACTCTCCTGTTCCTTGGATGCTGCCTGACCTGCTGCGCTTTTCCAGCAATACAGTTTTCAGCTGCATTCATTTCCCTCAGAGTAAAGCTTCTATTATTCTTTTCATTTGAAAGAAAAGCTAACTCTTTTAAACTGAAAGTAAGGTTTCATCTATACTTTCTCTATCAAACGCACCTGGGACAATTGCAGCACAGAGTTAGATCCAGAGTAAAACTAACTCTACTTTTAAACTGAAAGCAACACTCCCTCTACCTCATTCCATCAAATTTTCCCAGGACAGGTATTGCAAGGAGATAGATACAGAGTAAAGCTCTCTGTATACTTTCTCCATCAAACACTCCCAAAACAGGGACAGCACAAGTTGCAAATTCTATTTTGGATAAATATGGGTTGTAATTTATAGTAGACAATTACTGAAGGTCAGTGATGTGTATCTTATTGGCAGTGCTTGATTCTGATCAAACTCATGTGAGCATTGGCAATAAACCTGATGTTGTCTTTGTTCAGGGACAGGAGCAGTACATTCCATATGTTGCTGTTCTCCCTCTGGGAACTGGCAATGATTTGTCAAACACTCTCGGCTGGGGAGCTGGATACACCGGTGACATCACAACCGAAGAGATTCTTCAGAGTGTTCTAGACGGGGAGGTAACCAGATTAGATCGGTGAGTTCTGGGTTCGCTAGCTGAGAAACATCAGCAATCAGCTTTTCTGTAGGAAAGATGTCCCAGAGAACCTCCTGTGGCTAACCTGTGTAAAGAGATTGCCACGTGGTGGGGATGTGTGGAGCAGTAACGAACACTTGAGCCTAAATGGGTTTTAAAGAGCCTCTTAAAGAAAGAAGATCATTAGGGTGCGGCAGTGGGATTTAGGGAGGCAACTGGGTCAATTAAGAGATGGCTGGTGGTGGTGGTGGGGGGAGGGGGGGTGGGTGGTTAAGACAATAAGAAAATGGAGCAGGAATAGGCCACTGGCCAGTCTGACCTGCTGCACAATTCAGCAGGATCATGGTTGGTCCAACATTCCACTTTCCTGCCTTTTACCTATAAATAACCCTTGGTTTCTCTACAAATCAAGAATCTGTCTATGTCAGCCTTAAATATACATGGGGATTGTACCCCCCCCCCCCCCCCAAGTCTCTATGGCAAAAACTCTTAACCCTCAGAGAAGCAATTCCTCCGTATCTCAGTTTTAGATTCGTACGGGTTTATTCTGAGATGATTCCCTGTGGTCCTAGACTCTCCCATGAGGGGAAACATCCTCTCCTTGTTTACCTTTTCATGCCCTTTGATCCTTTATATCTCAGTGAGTTCACCTCTCATTCTTCTAAACTCCGGTCAGTAGAGTCCCAACCTGTTGAACTTTTGCTCATAAAACAATCTCTCCATTCTGGGAATTGTCCTAGTGAGCTTTCTCTGAACTGCCTCTGGTGAAATGATATGCTTCCTTAAATGAGGCAATCTAAGCTGGGAGAGGTGATATGTCACCGAGGTCTGTACTGTGTGAATTATCTGTTCAGTGTGGGGGCTGTCCGTTTTGTAGGAATGCAGCCGATAACTGGGGAGGGACAGAGCCAGCAGAGGATTTAAAAGCTTGTGGGTTGGAGATGGACAACAAGGTAGGGGTTTTTGGATGAAAGACACTTGCTGCAACATTATATACAATAGAATCATAGAATCCTACACCATTCAGTCCATACTGACCCTCTGAACAACATTCTATCGAGACCTACCCCCATAACCCTGCATTCCTCATGGCTAACCCACCTAGCCTGGACAATATGGTAACTTTAGCTAATCCATCTAACCTGCACACCTTTGGACTGTGGGAGGAAACTGGAGCACCCGGAGGAAACCCACACAGACGCAGGGAGAATGTGCAAACTTCACACAAACAGTCACCAGAGGCGGGAATTGGACCCAGGTCCCTGGAGCTGTGAGGCAGTCGTGCTAACTACTGAACCACTGTGCTGCCGAAACAGAAGGGTTTTGGAGAAGCTGGATTTTCCAGGATGAGAGAACAGTTAGGAAAGCATGGAATGCTTTGGCAGTGAAAGTCCTGATGGAGAGGAGGAGATGGACAAGTGACAGTGTTCTTTGTTTTTCTAACCATTCTCCAGAGCCCCAGTGTTGATGGTGAGATAGAAATGTCACAGTATCCTTGAAGCTGTATACATGTAGCTGGGCACTGGGTACAAGACTGGGCTGCTCATTGACAATGAGTTGGGTGTTTCTCAGCTACAGTGCAGCTGTGTTTACAGCACTTGCATCCTATGTGTATCTGCTATGATTTCACTCTGGCCACTGGAACTATTTCAGCTCCCATTTACATTCCTTACAATACATCTCTAAGAACTGCTGTTGTCTATCTCTTTTGTTGGAATCAGACTGTATGGGCAGATATGCCTCAAACCAACAATTGTAAACAGCAGGACAAGAGAAAGTTAAATCAACAAGTTGAGTTTTAAAATGGAGGACGCAGAGTAACTTTGACCTGTTGGACACAGTGGTCTTTTAATCCAGAGACTCGGGTAACGTTATGGGAACCCGAGTTCAGATCCTGCCATGGCAGATGGTGAAATTTGAATTCAATAAAATCTGAAATTAAAAGTCTGATGGTAACCATGGATACATTATTGATTGCCAGAAAAGCCCATCTAGTTCACTTATGTTCTTTCAGGAAGAGAACTTCAACCCTTACCTGGTCTGGCCTACACCTGACTCCAGACCTACAGCAATATGATTGACTCTTAACTACCCTCTGGGCAATTAGTGATGGGTAATAAATGCTGGCCTACTCCTTATCCCATGAATGAATAAAAACAAAATTGAAGTATGAGTGAGCTGACAGGAAGGAGAAAGTGTGTGGGGGACAGGAGCTATGAGAAAGTAATGGTCACTGGATGCATGTTAGGTAGCAAGATAAGACCTAGAGGACCTACTTACTCGGGGTAGTGTCTTAGGCCCAATCATCTCCGTCTGTTTCATCAATGACCTTCCCTCAATCATAAAGTCAGAAGACTGAATGCTAAGCACCATTTGTGATTCCTCCGATACTGAAGCAGTCCATGTTCAAATGCAACATAATATTCAATGGTGTTACTGTCCCTGAATCCATCACTATTAACATCCTCTGGGTTACCATTGACCAGCAACTCAACTGGACTCACCACATAAATGCAGTGCTACAAAAGCAGGTCAGAGGCTAGGAATGCTGTGGCAAGTACCTGACCACCTGACTCCCCAAAACCTCTCCATCATTCTGCAAGGCACAAGTCAGGAATGTGTTGGTCCAATCCTCACTTGCCTGGATAGGTACAGCTCCAACAACCCCATCCAGGACAGAGCAGCCCACTTGATTGGAACTGCATCCACTCCCTCCTCCACTGACATTCAGCAGCAGTGTGTACTACCTACAAGATGCACTGCACACATTCACCAAAGATCCTCAAATAGCACCTTGCAAACCCATGACCACTTCCATCTAGAAGGATAAGGGTGGCAGATACATGGGAACACCACTGCCTTTATGTTCCACTCCAAGCCACTCACCATCCTGACTTGGAAATATCTTGTCAGTGTTGCTGAATCAAAGGCCTGAAATTCCCTCTGTAAGGGCATTATAGGTCTACCCACAGCAGGTGGGCTGCAGCAGTTCATAAAAGCAGCTCACCACCACCTCAAGGGGCAACTGGGGATTGGGCAATAAATGCTGGGCCTAGCCAATGATGGCCACATCGCACAAATTAATTTTAAAAAGTGCTGTCCTTCCAAGTAATGCATGTGTCCTCAGAGTGAATTTAATGAAAAAAGAATGCTTATGAGAATTGGAGTTTTCATAGGGACAGAAAATGCTATAAGTGCTTGGGCTGAGAGGTGGCAAATGGAGTTCAACGCAGACAAACGTGAGGTGATTCACTTTGGGAAGAATAACTGGAAGGCAGAATACTGGGTCAATAGAAAGATTCTTTGTGGTGTGGATGTGCAGAGGGATCTTGGAGTCCATGTACATAGATCCTTGAAAGTTGCCACCCAGGTTGATAGTGCTGTTAAGAAGGCATAAGTGTGTTAGGTTTCATTGGTAGAGGGATTGGATTCCAGAGCCACAATATCATGCTGCAACTATACAAAATGCTGGTGTGGCCTCTCTTGGAATATTGTGTACAGTTCTGGTCGCCCCATTTCAGGAAGGATGTGAAAGCATTGGAAAAGGTGCAGAGGAGATTTACCAGGATGTTTCCTGGTCTGGAGTGAAGGTCTTATGAGGAAAGGCTGAGGGAATTGGGTCTGTTCTCATTGGAAAGAAGAAGGCAAGGGGTGGATTTGGTAGAGACATACAAGATGATCAGAGGATCAGATAGGGTAGACAGTGAAAGTCTTTTTCTTAGAATGATGACGTCGGCTTGTACAAGGGGGCATAGCTACAAATTGAGGAGTGATAAATTTAAGACAGATGTCAGAGCCAGGTTCTTTACTCAGAGAGTGGTAAGGGCGTGGAATGCCCTGTCTGCCAATGCAGTTAACTCAGCCCCATTAGGGAGATTTAAACAATTCTTGGATAAACACATGGATGATGATGGGATAGTGTAGGGGGATGGGCTTAGATTAGTTCACAAGTCGGAGCAACATCAAGGGCTGCGTCAGAGAGAAAGAGATAAGTATATCAGATCGATGAACTTGCTTAGTATTCTCTGTCACTTGTTCACCTTGTGAGCTTGAAATGAAAATTAATTCTGTGTCTGAAAAGCAACTAGTATCCGGGCGGGCACATTACCTGCATGAAACCATCCAAGCAGTGTGTTCAGGAGAGGAAATATTGTGGGATAAGGATTGAATTGCTTTCTAAGTATGAATTCAATGTTTCCAATTCTCCCCACAGATGGAGTGTGCGGGTGACAAAGGGATTTTACAGCTTCCATAGGCCCAAGGTAACAATCACATCCAGTATCCTCCCCCTCCATACATCAAAGAAGCAGGCATGCGCTCTTCTCTCTCCCTCCCCTCTCTCTCTCTCCCTCCCCTCTCTCTCTCTCTCCCTCCCCTCTCTCTCTCTCCCTCCCCTCTCTCTCTCTCTCCCTCTCCTCTCTCTCTATCTCTCTCTGCCCCTCTCCATCTCTCCCCCACACTCCGTCTCTGGCTCTCTCTCTCTCTCTCTCTATCTGGATTGCAGTCAATGGCTGTAGCACTGTGTGTTCCTGCTGCCTCAGTTAGAAGTCCTGTCTTATAGGCTGTCTGATTACACTGTTCTCTGCTCCTATTCTTGTTCCCTAGATTTACACCATGAACAATTATTTCTCCATTGGACCAGATGCGCTTATGGCGCTGAACTTCCATGAGTGCAGGCAGCAAAGCCCTTTCCTTTTCTCCAATCGGATTATTAATAAGGTGAGCAATTCCATGTACAACACTTGGAATACTGTGTTCAGTTCTGGTCACCTCGTTATAAGGAGGATATGGAAGCTCTAGAGAGGGTGCTGCGGAGATTCACAAGGATGCTGCCTGGACTGGAGGGCATGTCTTATGAAGAAAGGTTGAGGGAGCTAGGGCTTTTCTCATTGGAGCGAAGAAGGATGAGAGGTGTACAAGGTAATGAGAGGCATAGATAAATAGCCAGAGACCTTTCCCCAGGGCAGAAATGGCTTTCACAAGGGGACATAATTTTAAGGTGATTGGAGGAAGGTTTAAGGGAGATGTCAGAGGTAGGTTCTTTACACAGAGAGTGGTGGGTGTGTGGAATGCACTGTCAGCGGTGGTAGGAGAGTCAGATACATTAGGAACATTTAAGCCTCTCTTGGATAGGCACATGGGTGATAGTAAAATGAAGGGTATGTAGGTTAGTCTGATCTTAAAGTAGGATAAAAGATCGGCACAACATCGAAGGCTGAAGGTACTGCATGACGCTGTACTGTTCAATGTAATTCTGTGAATAAGATCAACAGGGTCTGCCTCTTCATTGAATAGTGACAGCACCAATCTGCCACATGTCCAACTGTGACACTGGCGTTCGAAAGTTTTAGAAAGATTGACATAACTGCACAGTTCTTGGCAATGTCTGGAAGGATGTCTGAAACTGTGTTGTGCCTATCCTGGGAGTGTTGGATGGGGACAGTGGGGGAGGTTTGTTGGATGGAGCGTGGGGACAGTGAGGGGGGGGGACAGTTGGAGGGGGGTTGTTGAATAGGGGTGGGGACAGTGGGGAGGGTTTTGTTGGTTGGGGAGTGGGGAGGGTTTTGTTGGGTGGGGACAGTGGGTGGGGGTTGTTGGATGGGGTGGGGACAGTGGGAGATTATGGGGAGTGGGGACAGTGGGGGGGGTTTGTTAGATGGAGCGTGGGGACAGTGGGGGGGAGTTTGCTGGATGGGGGTGAGGACAGTGGGGGAGGTTTGTTGGATGGAGCGTGGGGACAGTGGGGGGGGGTTTGTTGGATGGGGGTGGGGACAGTGAGTGGGGTTTGTTGGATGGGGGGATGGGGACAGTGGGGGAGGTTTGTTGGATGGAGCGTGGGGACAGTGGGGGGGTTTGTTGGATGGGGGTGGGGACAGTGGGGAGGTTTGTTGGATGGGGGGATGGGGACAGTGGCGAAGGTTTGTTGGATGGAGCGTGGGGACAGTGGGGAGGTTTGTTGGATGGGGGGATGGGGACAGTGGGGGAGGTTTGTTGGATGGAGCGTGGGGACAGTGAGGGGGGTTTGTTGGATGGGGGGATGGGGACAGTGGGGGAGGTTTGTTGGATGGAGCATGGGGACAGTGGGGGGGGGTTTGTTGGATGGGGGTGGGGACAGTGAGGGGGGTTTGTTGGATGGGGGTGGGGACAGTGAGGGGGATTGTTGGATGGGGGTGGGGACAGTGAGGGGGGTTTGTTGGATGGGGGTGGGGACAGTGAGGGGGGTTTGTTGGATGGGGGTGGGGACAGTGGGGGGGGTTGGATGGGGGTGGGGACAGTGGGGGGGGTTGGATGGGGGTGGGGACAGTGGGGGGGGTTGGATGGGGGGATGGGGACAGTGGGGAGGTTTGGATGGGGGGATGGGGACAGTGAGGGGGGGGTTGTTGGATGGAGGGTGGGGACAGTTGGGGGGTGTTGTTGGATGGGGGGGTGGGGACAGTTGGAGGGGGGTTGTTGAATAGGGGTGGGGACAGTGGGGAGGGTTATGTTTTCTGTGTAAACGAGTGGTGCAATGTTTAGTTTCAGGTTAAAAGTGTTGAGGCAGCTTTACTGTGTATCTCACCGTCTGCTGTGCTTGCCTTGAGATGAAATTTCCCCGTGGTACTATTGGGACTGTGGGATGGAGCAGGATTTAGTTCAGTACACTGTGTGCACCACTCGCTGTCCCACACTCCACGATTATATTGTATTGTAGCTCTAGTATCCAGGTGTAATCACTCACTCCAGACTGCAGTTCCTGGTAGGTCTTGTGCTAATTGACAGAGTTTCTTACTTTGGATTCAGCCCTGGAATTTCTCACATTTCTGTTATTTATTTCATGAAAAGGCTGTTTATTTCTTCTATGGGACCAGAGACTGTTTAGTTCAAGCTTGCAAGGACCTGGATCAGAAGATTGAGGTGAGTTTGCTGTTGTCAGCATTTCAAAGCTCAAGTTTATTGCAAAGGTGGGTTTGGTGATAGTGTTTGGGCTTGAGTGATGGGTGAGCTCAGTGATAATGTGCACTAGGCTGGAGGGTGTGAACACTGGTGGGTAGGGGCCTTGGTTTGGGCACTGGTCTGAGGCTTTATCTCCCTGCAAGCTGATCCTGTGGCTCAGACCGACAGGAAAACCAGATTCATCTTCCTGGTAAAATAAAATGCTGGAAATTTGAAAGAAAAACAAATTGCTGGAAAAACTCAGCAGATTTTGGCAGCATCTGTGGACAGAAACAGTTTCGAGTCCAGTGACTCCTCTTTAGCACTGGTAGCTAGGAAAAGCTGGTAAATATGTACATGCTGAAGATGTGGGGAGCGGGAAGCCCAGAAAGAGAGACAAAGGGATAGATGATAATATGCTAATGAGAAGAGGTTGACGCTGGGGACAGTAAATAGGTGATAAAGGGTTGGCTGTGCTGCCAGTGTCATTGCCAGGGCCCAGAGTGTGGGCATGAGTAAAGGACAGAGAGGGCAGTGTACAGGTTTTAAAATTATTGAATTCAATATTGACTCATAGAGGCTGCAGGGATCCCAAGCTGAAAATGAGTTTCTATTCTTCCAGCTTGTGCAGAGCTTTCCTGGAGCACCGCAGCTGGCCTGAGGCAGATGTTGGCCAGGAAACACTGTGGCAGGCAGCTGGAAGCATGGGTCATGTTTGTGGACAGAACGTAGGCATTCTGCAGAGTGGTCACCCAGTCTGCAATTGTTCTGTCTGGTGTAGAGGCGAGCACATTGTCAGCAGCGAATATATTAGATTAATTTGAGTGAAGTGGTGGTAAATTACTGCTTCAGCTGGAAGGTGTGTCTAGGGCCTTGAATAGTGAGGAGGGAGGAGGTAAACAGGCAGGGGTTGCACCTTCTGTGGTTCCAATCGCAAGTGGCATCATAACCAATGTAATGGAGATGGAGAAACTGGGAGAATGGAATAAAGTCTTCACTGCAAGCCGGGTGTGAGGATGTGTCATCAAGGTAACTGTGGGAGTTGGTGGGTTTGTAGTGGATATTGGTGACCAGCCTATTACCAGGAATGGGAACAGATGTTGAGGAAAGGAAGGGAAGAGTCAGAGATAGACCAGATGAAGGTGAGAGCAGGGTGGAAATTGAAAGCAAAATGAATAAACTTTTCCAGTTCTGGACTAGAGAGGGAAGCAACACCAATGATGTCATCGATGTACCAGAGAGAGAGTTGTAGGTGGTGGTCAGTGTAGTTCCAGAGCAATGGATGTTCCACATACCCCACCATAAGACAGGCAAAACTGTGCAGGTACCCAGGGCCACCCCTTTGAGAGGAGTTTGAGGAGTTGTTCAAAGTGAGTTTGAGTTTGACCAGGTGGAGGAGGGTGGAGGTAGTAGATGGGGACATCTCAGCTCTTTCTCTCCAGGAGGAAGTGGAGTGCCCTGAGACCATCCTGATGGGGGAATGGCTGTGTCGGGGGAGTGTATGTCCATGGTAGAGAGAACGTGGCTGGAGCCCACAAACTGGAAATTCTGAAACTGACATAAAGTATCAAACGACCCGCAGATTTAAGGGACTAGACAAGAGTAATCTTGGTTTTCTCACATACCAGCACTTCAAAGCTGGATTTCAGTGGCTGTAAGTATCTGGGAAATCCTGGTGGGCTGTGTGTGCTTGTAGAATCCTTCCTGTCACTAACCCTTGTCGGTCACCCCTTTCCTGGTGGGCCCTCTTCGGGAGAAAGGTGCCTCTGCTGTCTCTCTCAATCTGTCCTCCTTTGCTTTTTCTCTTCTGTACCTCCTCACCCAAAACACAGTTGGAGCTGGATGGGGAAAGAATTGCATTGCCGAAACTGGAGGGGATTATCGTTCTCAACATTGCTTACTGGGGAGGGGGCTGTCGGCTTTGGGAAGGCACAGGGGACAAACCTTATCCCCCTGCCAGGTAAGTCCTACTTTAACAATAGGCTGAAAGCAGGTACTGAGAGGCTGCTCTCCCACCTTGAGTGCTGCGATCCTGTGACGTGTGTGGCACTAGCCTGTGCTCTTTACCCCTGAACAGATGTTACATGTAAATGTAACATCGAAGAGTGAGTGAGTCCTTCGGGGTTGAGAGCGAGCGAGTTCACCCCTTTGAGGAGGGGGAGTGAGTGAGTTAACCCCTTTTGGGGGTATTGGGGAGAGAGAGCAAGAGCGAGTTAACCCCTGCGGTGGAGGGGAGAGTTTCCCTTCAGGCAGTGGGGGAGAGGGCAAGTTAACACCTTGTTGGGGGGGGGGGGGGAGGGGGGAGTGAGTTAACCCTTTTAGAGAGAGAGCAAGTCAGCTGTTTCAGGAGAGAGTATGTGTGTGTCAGTCTGTCCTTCATGGGAGGGGAGGGAGAGTTGTACAGAGTGAGTGTTGTGATTTGGGGGTGATTCATTGAAGGAATGGAGTGTGGTGGATTCTCATCATTTAACAAATGTTCTTGGGTCTTTTAGGACAGGGTGTTGTTTGACAAAGAACAAATCTAGTGTTGACTATATCAGTTTAACTACTAACACAAACGCTGACAAAGGAAAGGTCAGCCTAGCTGATAGTAATATTGATATCTAACTGTGATCTGGCTCTGTATCGCAGCTGGAGAGGAGATTGGCAGAGAAGAAAAACAAGGTTGTCAGTGCAGTTATAGGTGAGAGTCGTGTTCCACGTTGTGGTTGGGACAGACTGGAAGACATAAGCTATGGATAGGACTGGACAGTTAGCCAGCTTGTCCATTGTCCACCTCTTGGGAGTAGCAAAAGCTTTCAAGTTTCACAACCTCCTTCCTGTAGCAGGGAGACCAGAATTGTACACAATATTCCAAAAGTGGTCTAACCAATGTCCTGCACAACCACAGCATGATCTCCCAACTCCTATACTCAGTGCACTGACCAATAAAGGAAAGCATACCAAACACCACCTTCACTATCCTATCTACCTGCGACTCTATTTCAAGGAGCTATGAATCTGCACTCCAAAGTCTCTTTGTTCAGCAACACTCCCCAGTATCTTACGTTTAAGTGTGTAAGTCCTGCCCGGGGGAATGATGTGCTTGCCCATTGGCCAATTTGATCAAGATCCCATTGTACTTTGAGGTACCTTTCTTCGCTGTCCACTACACCTCCAATTTTGTGTCATCTGCAAACTTACTAACTGTACCTCTTTTGTTCACACCCAAATCATTTATATAAATGATGAAAAGCAGTCTTTGTGCACACCGCTAGTCACAGGCCTCCAGTCTAAAAAGCAACCATCCACCACCACCCTCTTTGAGCAATTCTGTATCCAAATGGCTAGATCTAACCTTGCTAACCAGTCTATCATGAGGAACCTTATTGACACCTTACTGAAGTCCATATAGATCACATCCATCGCTCTGCCCTCGTCAGTCCTCTTTGTTACTGCTTCAAAAACTCACCTCAGTTAGTGAGACATGATTTCCCTCCCAAAGCCATGTTGACTATCCGTAAAGATTTGAGTCAACTTCATCTTCCAGAAACACAACTGCCAGCTTTCCTACCTCAGAGCAAACTTCTTAGCTGGCTCCATGTCCCTGCTTCAATCTGACTCAAAATCACAACTAGATTCAAAACCCCCAACTCTGCAACCAACTCCCCCCTCAATGTTGGGACTGACTTAGAAATTGTTTAAACAAAAGGGCCCACTGAAGCCTGTTCCAGTAAAAGGTTACTGAGCTGGAATGTTGCATTTCTCTCTCCTCAATAACTTTCTGAACTGCTGAGTATTTCCAGCATTTCCTGTTTGGTTTAGATTTTCAGCACGGGAAGCGGTTTGGTTTTGTAATGAAAGCAGGGACTGATGAAAGGCTGGTTAAACCAAACCTATCCTTAACATGACCCCTGCAATTGTCCAAGACAAAAGACAGACTAGAATAGAAATACTTTATCAAACAGCATCATTAACAGGGAGGTGATGATGTGGGTACCATGTCACTGGACTCTCAGGGTAATATTCTGGGGTCATGGGTTTGGATCCCACCGTAACAGATTGTGAATAGCAAGGGTCTTTGTCTTAGGGTGGAGGAGTTCAAAATTAGGAAGTATATTTTAAGACGAGAGGAGAACATTTTTAAAAGGACATGAGGGGCAATCTTTTTACACAGAGAGTGGTTCATGTGTGGGATGAGCTGCCAGAGGAAGTGGTGGATGTGGGTACAGTTACAACATTGAAAAGACATTTGGATAGGTACATGGATAAGAAAAGTCTCGGGGGATATGGCCCAACACAGGCAGGTGGGACTAGTTTAGTTGGGAAATTTGGTCGGCATGGACTAGATGGACTAAAGGATCTGTTTCAATGCTGTATGACTCTGTGACTGATGTACGTTCAGGCCAGCAATACTAATGAATGAATTTTTTGAAAAGGCACCAATGAATCCTTCCTCTCACTTTTCCTTTTATCAAATCTGCAATTGCCATATCGTGGTGTTCAGTCAGGACAATCACAACTGTCACGATAGTGCCATGTGCAAGTCCAGACAGCAGAACATTAGGCTCCACATCTAGATGTTTCCTCCATTTCCCCAGCTGAAGGGACAGAACCAAAGAATTCTCTATCGGAATAGAAAGTGATGTTTTCCAATCCAAAACTAGGATCCTCGTACTAAACACAGGAAATGGCGAGGTCTGAGTGATGATCTGGTCACAATAGACTATGTATCATCACTAAAAAGCATGATAATGGATAATATTTAAAGAACACATACATTAATCATTGCAGTTATACATTTCTCTCAGGCAAAAGCACCCGACAGGAAACATGGCACAACTGTGGATAAGAAAGGATATTTCAGACAGTATTAGATCCAGACAGGAGTCATATAAAGTTGCTTAGAAAAATAGCAAGCTTGGGGACTGTGAGCAAAGGAGAAATAAGGGGTTAAATAAATGGGGAAAAATAGAAATTAAAATAAGAGACCAAGAAGATAGATGAGAGAAGAATGATAGACGCTGTCTAAATGGGCTTTAGCAAGGCTTTTGACAAGGCAGACTGAGTGGTAAAGTCAGATTACATGGGATCCAGGCAGATGTTGCCAAGAAAATATTTACTAGGATGTTGTCGGGTTAGAGGGCTTGAACTATAGGGAGAGGCAGAATAGACTGGAACTATTTTCCCTGGAATGTTGGAGCCGAGAGGTTAATAAAATCACGAGGAGCATGGATAGGGTAGACAGACGAGGTCTTTTCCCTGACGTGATTGAATCCAAAACTAGAGGGCATATGTTTAAGGTGAGAGGGGAAAGATTTAAAAGGGACCGAAGGTGCATCCTTTTCAGACAGAGGGTGGTGTCTGTATGGAATGAGTTGCCAGAGGAAGTTGTGGAGGCTGGTACAGTACAACATTTAAAAGGCATTTAGATGGGTATATGAATAGGGAGGGTTTATAGGGATATGGGCTGGGTGCTGGCAAACGGGACTAGATATATTTGGGATATCTGGTTGGCATGGATGAGTTGGACTGAAAGTTCTGTTTCTGTGTTGTACGTCTGTATAAGTTGATTATCTGTCATTGTTTTGTAGGATGTAAAGTAATGGCAGTGTGTCCACTGTGGCTGTTTCAGTGAATTGAGCTGAATATATTCTCTGTCCATCTACCTTACAGTCATAGTGACGGGCTGTTGGAAGTAGTTGGTGTCTATGGCTCATTCCATTGTGCTCAGATCCACGTGAAACTGGCCAACCCAGTACGCCTGGGCCAAGCCTACACTGTCAGAGTAAGTACATACCTCTCAGAGCCTGAAGAGCACTCTGGTGGCAGAAACAATCCCAAAACAGGGCTTTCCTGACAGCAGTCACCACTGCAGCTTGAGTCCATGATGATGCAGGTGGAAGTGGGTGCTGTATGCCATGGTGTTTGGGTATATACATTTTTTTTCTTTCAGGATGTTTGGTTTCTTTGGGGCATGCGGTCAGCATGTCAGCCTTTCAGGGAGTGGGGGGGATCCGTGCCTGGCCTTCCGGGAGGGAGAGGGGCCAGGTTTTGGGCTGGGTGGGGCTAAGGGCGCAGGGCCGATGATGGATTTTCCAGGAGGAAGAAGGGCTGGTTTTCTGGAGGGCAGGGGGAAGTGGAGAGGGGAGGGGTGATCCTGGATTTTCCAGGAAAGGGAGGGGCCAGTTTTCCCTGGGCAGGTGGGTGGAGTGTAGGGCGTTGCTGGATTTCTGGGAGGGAGTAGGGCCGGTTTTCTCGGGTGGGGGTGCCTGTCTTTCAGGTTGGGGAGGGCAGCAGCGCTCAGTTGCTGCTCCTGGGTTGAATTTGTTTCTGTGTTCCTCCCAGCTGATTCTGAAGAACTCGGTGATGCCCATGCAGGTTGATGGAGAACCCTGGGTTCAGGGACCATGTTCTGTTGTCATCACTCACAAAACCCAAGCTCTGATGATCTCACCATCAAAACGACAACCAGAGGAGGATGTCCAGGGTGCATCAGCACAAGGCACAGTGGAAAGCTGACACCGACATTCAGAATGGTACAGAGGCAATCCTGTCCAAACTGCCTCCCAACAGGGAAAGATGCACTTTACCAGAGTAACGTTACTCCCTCTCCGCTTGAATGGTGATTAGTAGCCGAGAAACATCAGATACTGTGATTCATGAGAGCTGGAGGGAGGGAGTGTGAGCACTGGGGCTGGGAAAGCCCCTGATCCTTGGGACTGGGGCAACACGATTCCTTTGTGGGATAGGGGAAGTTGATCCATGCAGGACATTGGAGGGACAACAGGAATCAGATGGGGAAGGATTTCTGCAAGTAATTTGAGTTCTTTTGTAGAGAGAGCTTTACTCTGAATTTAACCCCATGCTGTCCCTGTCCTGGAATTGTTTGATGAGGACAGGGTCAGGATTAAAGTGTGTTATCTTCCCAAGTACGACATTTACCAAAGGCAGCATAATATTCCTGTCTGCTCTCCACCACGGTCTTGTTTAGTTGATGCAGCTCCCCCACGAGTGATTTCCAGCAGATCGAGTGAGTTGGTTTAATTTTCACTGTCCCTCCCCTAGACCGCCTTTCTGTTTTTGGAAGTTGTTATTTCTGGATCTTTGATGTTGTTTACAGTATATTTTTTGTCTTGCTGTGTTTGCACAGATTCTGGACCTAATTGAGTCTTTGCACTGTGGCTGTTTACTGTGGTCATTGTTACTGCTTCATCCATATTCATACTGCCGGGGTCTGGACTGCACTGCTGATAGCTGACACTGAGTTGCAGGTCGACGCTGACTAAAGACCGGTTAACATTTCTGTATTGCATAACCAAATGAAAAGTCCCAACCTGCTTCCCAGGAGCTGTTCTCAAACACAATTTGACCCCGAGCCACATCAGGAGATATTAAAACAGGTCTCACAGCCTTGATATAAAGACAGAGAGAGATTTTAAACGCCTAAGAGGTGACTCCGGGTCAAGTTGAGCTCGAGCTTTGTTTGTGACCTTCATGAAAGTGCAGAACCGAGAGGCACCAGGGTCCAGGTTCTGCTACACCCCGGCCTTCACAGCCCCTCATCAGTGGGGGTCAGGAACTGAGGCTGCCCCTGGGGATTAGGGGAATGGAGCAGGGGGTGATGTTTGGGCTATACTGAGCTGTTGTTAACCCCAGTTCCATCCTGATAACGATGGGACTGATGCTGCTCTCAAACCAAATTCTGTCTCCTTTCCTGATTCCGAACATTGTTTCCACGTCACATTTTTATCCTCCGCTGCTTCTGGGAGGTGTAATGTCAAGTGTTCTCATTCCATCTGTTGTAATTTGTGTAAATGGGGAGGGAAGATTAATGTCCTGATTGTGGTCAAACTTTGTGACATCAATAATGTGAAATAAATTTGGGACTAGCTCTGAAAGAGTGTATCTCTTGTCTTCTGCTCCAGGTTAATATATCGAGTCAGAGGTTACAGCATGGAAAGAGACCCTTTAGCCCATTGTGTCAGTACTGGCCATCAAATGTCTATCATTCTTAATCCCACTTTCCTTCACTTGGTCTGTAGCCTTGATGCTCTGGCCTTTCAAGCTTCTCCTCTGTAGTTCTTTAATGTTTTGAGGGTTCCCATCTCTAGCACTCTTGCCTACCAGTGAGATCTAGGTCGCCACCATCCTCTGGATGATTTCTTTTCCTCAAATCCCCTGAACCCCTAGGTGTCTCTGTTCTAAAACACTGCCCAGGTTCCTACCATTAATTGTACAAGTCCTCTCAATTGAGAAAAAGGTTTCAGGATTATGTACATGGTTCAAATTATATATATTTTTAGTATCATTTATTGCAAGTGTAAATTTTTTTGAATTAGTAACGTATGGGTTTTATATGTATCTGAAGGTAATAATTAATGTTTAAATACTTCTGTAGCCATTGTGGCTTCTTTCAAAACAGATTGAGGCATCACTTTAGAATTAATAGTGTGTACATTAGTAGAGATTTACTGTTGTTCCAGTTTAAGCACTGCTGCCTCACGGCGCTAGGGTCCCGGATTTGGTTCCACCCTTGCACAACTGTCAATGTGGAGATTTGAGAAGATTTGTAGCTCAGGTTGAGGTTCTGGATGTAAGTTTGCTCATTGAGCTGGAAGGCTCGTTTTCAGATGTTTCGTCACCATACTAGGTAACATCATCAGTGAGTCTCCGGTGAAGTGCTGATGTTATGTCCCACTTTCTATTTGTGTGTTTAGCTTTCCTTGGATTGCTGATGTCATTTCCTCTGGTGACATTATTTCCTGTTCTTTTTCTCAGAGGATGGTAGATGGGGATCCAAATCAATGTGATGGGTGAGAGAGTTCTATGTTGGAATGTTCATTGTTGGAATGCTATGCTTCTAGGAATTCTTGCGCATGTCTCTGTTTGGCTTGTCCCAGGATGGATGTATTGTCCTAATCAAAGTGGTGTCCTTCCTCGTCTATTAGGATACTAGTAATAGTGGGTCACGTCTCCTCCAACATCGACGATGCCCTCCACCGCATCTCCTCCACTTCCCGCTCCTCCGCCCTTGAGCCCCGCTCCTCCAACCGCCACCAAGACAGAACCCCACTGGTTCTCACCTACCACCCCACCAACCTCCGCATACAACGTATCATCCGCCGCCATTTCCGCCACCTCCAAACGGACCCCACCACCAAGGATATATTTCCCTCCCCTCCCCTATCAGCGTTCCGCAAGGACCACTCCCTTCGTGACTCCCTCGTCAGATCCACACCCCCCACCAACCCAACCTCCACCCCCGGCACCTTCCCCTGCAACCGCAGGAAATGTAAAACTTGCGCCCACACCTCCACACTCACTTCCCTCCAAGGCCCCAAGGGATCCTTCCATATCCGCCACAAGTTCACCTGTACCTCCACACACATCATCTATTGCATCCGCTGCACCCGATGTGGCCTCCTCTATATTGGGGAGACAGGCCGCTTACTTGCGGAACGCTTCAGAGAACACCTCCGGGCCGCCCGAACCAACCAACCCAATCACCCCGTGGCTCAACACTTTAACTCTCCCTCCCACTCCACCGAGGACATGCAGGTCCTTGGACTCCTCCACCGGCAGAACACAACTACACGACGGCTGGAGGAGGAGCGCCTCATCTTCCGCCTGGGAACCCTTCAACCACAAGGTATGAATTCAGATTTCTCCAGTTTCCTCATTTCCCCTCCCCCCACCTTGTCTCAGTCGGTTCCCTCAACTCAGCACCGCCCTCCTAACCTGCAATCCTCTTCCTGACCTCTCCGCCCCCACCCCACTCCGGCCTATCACCCTCACCTTGACCTCCTTCCACCTATCCCACCTCCATCGCCCCTCCCCCTAGTCCCTCCTCCCTACCCTTTATCTTAGCCTGCTTGGCTCTCTCTCTCTCTTATTCCTGATGAAGGGCTTATGCTCGAAACGTCAAATTCTCTATTCCTGAGATGCTGCCTGGCCTGCTGTGCTTTGACCAGCAACACATTTTCAGCTGTGATCTCCAGCATCTGCAGACCTCATTTTTTACTCACGTCTTTTTGTGGCTAGTTGATGTTAATGTATCCTGGTGGCTAGTAGTGTGCCTGTTTGTCTTGATCTAGTTTTAGTTATGATTCTTGTAAGGTATTTTGTAAATGACATTAGTTTTGTCTGCTTGGTTGGGTTCATTGCTGAGAAATTGATGGACTTGTTCATTCTGTAGCTGAAAATGTGTTGCTGGAAAAGCGCAGCAGGTCAGGCAGCAACCAAGGAGCAGGATATTCGACGTTTTGGGCATAAGCTTCATCAGGAATGAGGAGAGGGTGCCAGGCAGGCTAAGATAAAAGGTAGGGAGGAGGGACTTGGGGGAGGGGCGTTGGAGATGTGATAGGTGGAAGGAGGTCAAGGTGAGGGTGATAGGCCGGAGTGGGGTGGGGGCGGAGAGGTCAGGAAGAGGATTGCAGGTTAGGAGGGCGGTGCTGAGTTGAGGGAACCGACTGAGACAAGGTGGGGGGAGGGGAAATGAGGAAACTGGAGAAATCTAAGTTCATCCCTTGTGGTTGGAGGGCTCCTAGACGGAAGATGAGGCGCTCTTCCTCCAACTGTCGTGTTGTTATGGTCTGGCGATGGAGGAGTCCAAGGACCTGCATGTCCTTGGTGGAGTGGGAGGCAATCTTCTTCCTGACCTCTCCGCCCCCACCCCCACTCCGACCTATCACCCTCACCTTGTCCTCCTTCCACCTATCGCATCTCCAACGCACCCCCTCCCCCAAGTCCCTCCTCCCTACCTTTTATCTTAGCCTGCTGGACACACTTTCCTCATTCCAGAAGAAGGGCTTATGCCCGAAACGTCGATTCTCCTGCTCCTTAGATGCTGCCTGACCTGCTGCGCTTTTCCAGCAACACATTTTCAGCTCTGATCTCCAGCATCTTCAGACCTCACTTTCTCCTTGTTCATTCTGTACCCATTCTTTCTGAATACACAGTATCGGTGATTTTCCTCTGCTCTTCACACTTCCTCTGTGCTGCATTGTGTGGTTGCTGGATGAAATAATTACCTATTGCAGCTTGCGTTGTGGATGTTGGGATGATTGCTTCTGTAGTTCAGAACGGAGGAACCTCAATTATCTGAAGCACATAGGCGGGGGAGTGTTTCATTCGGTTAACTTCTAGCCATGCATTGGGATCTTGCGATCTTGTTCGCATGATCTGAAGTTGGGTTAATTAAATGCTGGATAATCGAGATTCCTCTGTCAATGGTCCGTGTGTGTCGCCATTCTGTAGACGCTGGTTTGAAGTTCCCCATTGGCTGTTCTCTCTACTGTGACATCTAGGAATGACAGTTGTTTTCCTCCTCTTTAGTGAATGTTATACCAGTAAGGGTATTACTGATGGTATTGAAGGTTTTCTCTAATTTGTTTCATTTAGTGATGATAAAGGTGTCTTCCACGTAGCTGATCCAAAGTTTGGGTTGGATGATTGGCAGAGCTGTTTGTTCAAGTCTCTGCATTACTGCCTCTGCTAAGAACCCTGATATGGGAGATCCATTGGTTTGTTTGTAGGTTTTGTTATTGAATGTGAAGTGGGTGGTAAGGCATAGGGCCACTAGCTTGACGATGTTATCTTTGCTGATGAAGTTGGCACTGTCTGGTGTTTGTGTCTTTGGTTCTTCTAGTAGCGTGATCAGGGTTTCTTTGGCCAGGTTGATGTTATTGGATGTGAACAGGGCTGTTACGTCAAAGGAGACCATTATTTTATCCTCTTCTATCTTGGTATCTTTGTTCAGGAATTCTTTGCTGGAGTGAATGGAGTGGCATGAGTTTTCTAAGTGTTTTAGTCTTTGATGTAGTTCCTTGGCTAGTCTGTATGGTGTTCCAGGTAGTGAGACTATGGGGCTGAGGAGGGGCTCCTGGTTTTTGTACTTTGGGTAGTCTGTAGAGGCATGGTGTGTTGGATCCATCTAACCTGTCTTGTTTAATTCTCCTGATTTCTGAAGCTTTTTGAGTAAGGCTGTGATTCAGTTCTCTATTTGTGGGGTTGGGTCTATCACCACCTGTTGGTAAGTGTCGGTACCTGCAAGCAGTGCGTCCGCTTTCTCATAGTAGTCTATTCTGTTTAAAATGACAGTCATGTATCCTTTGTCCGCTGGTGGGATTACAATGTTTGTTATCTTCTTTGAGTACTTCTAGTGCTTTCCTTTCTTGTGTATTGAGTATGTATCCTTCCTTTTTCCTGCTTAATATTGGTGTGACTTTCTGTCTGATAGTTTGCTGGGTTTCCTCTAAGAGTTGGTTGTCTTTCAGTGTTGTTTCTAATGCTGCTAAGAAATCTTTTCTGTCCGCATCCTGGAATTTGTAATTTAATCCCCTTAGTAAGGTGGCCTTTTCAGTGTTTGTTAAGGGTCGATCAGATAAGTTTTTTAATCCATGCTTCTGCATTGTCGGTGTTGTTGTTTTGTTTGTCTAGTTTTCCTGCAGGTCTAGTTTATTTGTTCTGTGTTTGTTGTTGTCCACTGCCTACGGCACGTTGTACTGTGTCTGTCCTGTTAGCGAGGAAAGGTTTTTTGGTGCAAAATGTCCCCGTTGTATTTATGGAGTCTGTTGTGGGCATCGTTAATCATCTCTCTAAGTGTGGCTGTGGCCATGTTGCTCTGCTATTCATTTGGCTAGTGGGATGTTGAGGGGAGGTTTGTATTTAAGACATTTAGGTAGTACCTGGTTCCTTGGGTTTTAATGCAGGAAGTACAGCTGCTCACGGGTGGCACTCTGTCAGATGGTATTGGTTTCCCAACTTCAGACCAGTTTTAGTGTATTTGTACCCATAGGTGGTAGTGAGCAGGGAAGCAGACAAAACGTGCCCAGAAACCCTAGCCACTCTCCCCTCCGTCAAAGACATCTTGGAAATGACTCTGGAGAAAGTGAGGATTGCAGATGCTGGAGATCAGAGTTGAGAGTGTGATGCTGGAAAAGCACAGCAGGTCAGGCAGCATCTGAGGGGCAGGAGAATCGACGTTTCGGGCAAGAGCCCTTCATCACAAATGACCCCTTGGCATCACGGTAGCCCACGAACCCACCAACACACTAAAACATCAGCTAATTAACATAAAAGATCCTGTACGGACAACAAGCAAAATATACATTTAAAAATGTCTTGCAAAAATTGTAACAAACACTACAACTAGCCACCAGGATACATGAACATCAACTAGCCACAAAATGACATGACCCTCTCTCACTAGTACCCTCACATATGGATGAGGAAGGACACCACTGCAACTGGGACAACACATCCATCCTAGGACAAACCAAACAGAGACATGCACGAGAATTCCTAGAAGCATGGCATTCTAACCAGAACTCTATCAATAAACACACCGATTTGGATCCTGTCTACCAGCCTCTGAGAAAAAGAACAGGAAATGACACCATCTACCAAAGGAAACCTAAACACACAAATAAGAGTGCAGGGCATGACATCAGTGCTTCACCGGAGGCTCACTGATGATGTTACCTGGTATGGTGACAAAACGTCTGAAAACGAACCTTCTAGGTGAGCAAGAAAACTTGGATCCTGTCAATGTGGAGTTTGCATATTCTCCCTGTGCCTGTCTGAGTTTCTGCTGGGTGCTGTAATTACCTCCCTCAGCTGAACGATGGGCAAGTTAGGTGGATTGGCCTGGTCTACACAGGCTAGGGAAATGCAGGGTTACAGTGAAAGGGTAGTGGGTGGGTCTGGGTGGAATGCTGTTTGAAGGGCCAAATGGCCTGTTTTCATGTTGGAGGGATTCTATGAAAGGTTTTTTAAAAAGTTTTAGGGAAACACCCAGAAGTTGAGAAAGAGTGATTTTTGTTTTGAGCAACTGTGAAGTCCTGGCATAATTAATGGAATTGAAAGATCATCTCCATAATGCTGATCATCAAACTACCATTGTCACAAGGTAAAAAAAACAGTGACTGCAGATGCTGGAAACCAAATTCTGGATTAGTGGTGCTGGAAGAGCACAGCAGTTCAGGCAGCATCCGAGGAGCAGTAAATTCGACGTTTCAGGCAAAAGCCCTTCATCAGGAATAAAGGATGAAGGGCTTTTGCCCGAAACATCAATTTTACTGCTCCTCGGATGCTGCCTGAACTGCTGTGCTCTTCCAGCACCACTAATCCAGAATACTGCCCACCCTGACCACTAGCTGATGAATTCGTACTCCTCCATATTGAACAGCACTTGGAGGAAGCACTGAGGGTGGCAAGGGGACAAACTGTACCCTGGATTAGGGGGTGGGATTTCAAAATCCACCATCAAGAGTGGCTCAGGCTGGTTTGGTCCAAAAGGACAAAGCTGCAAGGCTGGGTCTGCAGGTGGTGGTGGTGAGGGAACCAACAAGGAGGGAAAAACATACTCAACCTCCTCCTCACCAAACCACTCAGTTCCTGATGTCATTACAGCCTTGGTTCAAACATGGACAACTGAGGAGAATCCCAGAGGTGAGGTGAGAGTGACAGCCCTTGACATCAATGTCATGCCTGCAACATAGGAAGGTGGTTATGGCTGTTGGAGGCCTGTCATTTCATCTGCAGGAGTTCCTCAGGGGAATATCCTGGGCACAACCAACCATCTTCAGCTGCTTCATCTCCAACCTTCTCTGCAGTCTGTATCTGTGCAGAGATAGTGGGGATTAAGAATGACAGGTTCCCAGGTCATCACCCTTGGGGTAAGGGAAAGAGTGTACAAATCAAAGGAGTTTATGGCTCAATGTTGACTAATTCATCAAAAATAAACCATATCTGTTTCACTAATTTCCTGTAAGGTTGCTGTGCTTGGGCTCTTACACCCCATCACAAAAAAGCGCATTGCATTGCATTGGGTCAGGAGGATGGTTATTCCCAGTAAATCACTCCATTAGTAGTCTTGCTGCTATGATCCAAATAGGGCCCTTTTGGTACATTGGAAACTTACTTTCCATGGTTGCATGTGACTTCTGCTTTCTCTCTTTACCCCCAGACTACCACCTAACTGCGGTAGTGCTTATTTTTCCCCAGCCCCCATGTTGTGTGTGTGCAGGTGTGAGACAAGGTGTACAAATCTTTATTTATTTTCCACCACTTGGAAGAAAGGAAACAGTCAAGTGGCCAGTGACCAGCAGTGCCCTTCACATCAAAGGGCAAGGCTGTGTGATCAAACAGTGAAGGGGAGGGCAGGGACTAAATCAAAATAGAGTTGGAGGGGGAAATAATGCACTCCACTCCCTACGGCACCCATCTCGCCCTGAACAACTCCAGGGTGTTGGTGGACATCTCATGCTCCTTCTCCAGGGAGACCCAGGCTTTAACCATGGAAGAGGAGCAGGCAGTCGACCCTAACGGCCCGCTGCCTGGACCTATGTATAGCCAGGTTCAGGAGTAGACCCACCAGAAGGTTCTCTGACTTACCCTCTCTCTTCCTCCTCAAGTGCCCAAAGAGCAGGAGCATGGAACTGAAATGCAACAAAAATTCAAAGTTAAAATCAAAAAGGGAGTGCGAATGCCCACACCCAATATACACATGGTCCACAGCACCACAGAACAAGCAGTTGGGCTGGGAGTCCGTGAACCACCACAATCTGCGGTTGCAGGGGACTGCTGCGTGCAGCACCCTCCACCCCAGATCCCCGAGAGAAAGGGGAAGGACTCCCACGTAGACAGTCCTCCACTGGCGATCCCCACCACCTGGTGGCAAATGGGCACGCCAAGGCGTGTCCAGACAGTGGATGAGGGCGAAGAGATGAACGGTGCGCAGCAGCAGTCGTTACAGGGCCCACCGTAATACTTCCTTAAAAGGGACAAACCTAAAATTCCAGAAGCAGCTCAGGTTGTGGGTAACAGGCTCCCTCCAGGCCAATGTGAAATTCTGTCCAGACAGGTGTGAGCGCGGACAGGATCCCACCGCACACCGGAGCATCCTCCCACTGGTGCACTACATTGAATGGCAGTGGCCGTGAACCGGACTTCTACCGCTGCCCTGTCTTGTGCTGAGAACACATCAGCCAAGTGTTTCTTATCCTTCATAATTTCTGTTAAACATTGACTGCAAAGCTGTTTGGGGCTACTGGCAGCCATTTTTGTTATACTGTCATGGGGCAGCCTGAACAGCCCTCTGCTCAATGAAAAGATCCCCAAACCCCACTTAGTTCCAGTCTCAGCAGCATCGTGCCTCAGGGACAGCCAGTTTGTGTGTGGAGGAACCATAACTGTGTGTGTGTGTGTGTGTGTTTTGGGTCCCACTGCACAGAGTCAGTGCGTGTGGGACACATACCCCAGCAAAATGATCTGATGACAGAATGAACATAGGCCCCACAGCGTACTTTTGCTCCCAGCCCAGTTTATTGCCTATCATTCATTTTCCACTTCACAGCACTTCTTACAAATTGTCATGTTCCTTTCTCTTGAAGGCAGACTTAGTGTACTTGAACTCAAAGACCCTCCTCTGCACCAGCACCCTGAAGACGCAGAAAGGATTCTCACACTCTACTTTGGAATATTTATTTCATGATTTTTCAGTATAAAAATAATTGCAGTCCATCCATGAAAATCTGTTTCTCCAATTATTATTCATCACAATCAGTAAATTACCCTTTCCCCAGGCACAACCCAAGTAACGGCTTCAATCACTCACTCCAACCAGTTGCAAATATCATCATTCTTTAGCATTAGTCATAGTTAACAAACACTTGATTTCTACTGAGGAGCTTGGGATCACCTGAGTCCTCTCGGACAAAAATGGATGACTTCAACTTTTCCCGTGTTACATGATTAGGTCACACTGCCCAGGACCGAGCATGCATTGCTGGGCACGGGACAGGAATTTACCCCTTGAATATTCCAGATAACCTTTACAACATTTGTAGAAATGCCTCCAGCTGTATAATGCTTGAAGACATTGAGATACTTGAATAGTAATGAGTATTTCTGTAATACATAAGATGAGAAGTTGAACAAACTGTGGTTTAAATGAAGCCAGAATATTTCAATAACTCCCCTTTTGCTAGTTTCTTAGCTGCAGAAACAATTCCACAAGTGGCTATCTTATTCTGAAAAGAGTTTGAGTAATAAGACACCCCCCCCAAGTAATCGATAAAATGAATTATATTTTCAAAGATTTAAGTTCTGAAACAAATGTCTGCATTTTAAAGTGATGGTGATTCTGCTCAAGAGCTGGGTGATGAAGGAGAGAGCTGGAACTCAAAAGCATGGAAACCTACACAACCACACTGGATTCAAAATAAACAATGTTTCAACACTGGGCAAGGGAGCAAGCACAAGCAGCTGGTGAAAGTGGCAATGGGCAATATTATAATAGGCACTGGAATAGTTCAGTAGAATACACAACACACAACATGTCCACTCAGGTCCACGCACATGTGTCTGCTCCAGTCAAACCTGCCACACTTCCGCATCTGAGCCTATCACTGGAACACTGTTCACTGCCCCTTCTAGGTTCCCCTTCAATACATTATTTCATTCCAGTTCTATGGCAGCAGAGTTTCACCTTCTCCCCACTGTACAGGGAACAGGTTTCTTCCAAATCCCTGACTGGATTTTTTGGGAAGTCTCTTATATCAACTGCTTCTAGTTCTGCTCTCCTCCCCCTACCAAACAAGGAAGAGTTATTTCAGTATCCGTCAAAACATTTCATCATTTTAAAGACTCAAGTAGATACAATGGTAGCTACTACTCACACAATAATACAAGTGTGGTCTGACCAAGGTTCAAGCCAAGTTTAGTGCAGTGCAATCATCAGACTTTCCAACTGGAAATACAGTTTTATGACCTTACTAAACTATTGTCACTGTGATTAGCATATTTTGTACTTTGGAATTTAGTCTGGATACAACACTCTCATATTCTTATCCTTAAAATCAATATGCAACCAGTTTTGCCTGAATATATTTCCTTCCATTTCAGTGTTGAACTTCAATGTATTTCTTTCCATCCACACAGCGATCACAGACTACTTTAACCCTAGTGCCCACCAGCAGTAACCAGCTGTGGTGCTAATTAAATATCTACAAGCAAATCAGAATTAACAGTCAAAGGTGTGTGTGTGTGTGTGTGTGTGCGCACACATGTATACACATGAAGTTGTGGGGAATTAAATCAAAACTGGGCCATGGGGGAGATAAGCACTGTACCCTTGAGGTGCTCCTTTGAAGGCATCGAGAACACTGATGGATACCATGTGCACCCTCTCCAATGGCACAAACTACCATGGAAGTGAGCCCTTTTTATTAAGTTTATTAATGCCCCCTTATAATTGGCTTCAGGTCCTCCTCCTCTACTCTCTACCCCAGTCTGGTGCATCATCATTTATAATTCCAAGATTAACATCATGTGACACCAATAAATGGTGCACACCACCAACATAACCAGGAATAGGCACTGATAACAAATAGTTGTGTAATTAGCTCGAGTAAATGACACAACCAGGCATAATCAATGTGACTAGAATCTGATACCAGAATAATTAGCACAGGGAACCAGTCCATCCATCACTAGGCACAGCCATAACCAGCAGACTGCAACCAAACCAGAGCTAACTAGGCATTGCTGTAACTAGCACTAAGTAACCACGCCTACATTGATTGGCACAAAAATAGCAGTAGATTGTGCAAAATAGTCAAGGTGATGAACTCCTGGGTATCATATGGGTTAATACAGCCTGGATAATTAATTGCAGATTTAAGATTTAACATATGGTATGTGTTAGCTTTTATTGGGGGAGGGATTGAGTTTTGGAGCCACAAGGTCATGCTGCAGCTGTACAAAGCTCTGGTGCGGCTGCACCTGGAGTATTGTGTACAGTTCTGGTCACTGCATTATAGGAAGGATGTGGAAGCTTTGGAAAGGGTTCAGAGGAGATTTACTAGGATGTTGCCTGGTATGGAGGGAAGGTCTTATGAGGAAAGGCTGAGGGACTTGAGACTGTTTTCATTAAAGGGAAGAAGGTCAAGAGGTGACTTAATTGAGATATATAAGATAATCAGAGGGTTAGATAGGGTGGACAGGGAGAGCCTTTTTCTTTGGATGGTGATGGCTAGTATGAGGGGACGTAGCTTTAAATTGAGGAGTGATAGATATAGGACAGATGTCAGAGGTAGTTTCTTTATTCAGCGTAGTAGGGGTGTGGAACGCACTGCCTACAACAGTAGTAGACTCGCCAACTTTAAGGGCATTTAAATGGTCATTGGATAAACATATGGATGAGAATGGAATGGTGTAGGTTAGATGGGTTTCAGATTGGTTCCACAGGCCGGTGCTGGAATGTTTATGTTTTATTTAGCAAGAGTAAGTTATGGACTTGTGCCGGACAGGTGATCATAAAAAGGAGGTGGTTATTCAGCACATTGAATTGTGGAGCGGGCGCTATCTGAGCATGGCAGTTTGAACACTTGAATGCCTTTTACTCAGGTCATCCCCACAGTCCTATAAACCACTGGGAATCAGAAACCTGTCAAACTCTACCTTTAAACATACTCAAAGACAGAACCTCCACAGCCCTGTGGGGTAGAGAATTCCACCTTTAATACGACTTTTCATTCTGCACCCAAGTGATATTCCTGTGATTTTTAAATTGTGGCCCTGGTTTGAGACTCCCAAACCACGGGAATTCTCTTACTTGCTTCTACCCTCGCTATTCCTTTAATTATTCTGTAGGTTTCAATGCGATCACTTCACATTCTTCAAATGAGGAGAATACAGAGCCAGTCGGTCACTCTCCCTTGACAGGACGATGCTGCTCTCCCAGGAACAAGACCTGGTGAATATTCACAGCGCTCCCTCCATGGCAATAACAACTTCCCTGACATAAGCAGACCAAAACTGCACACACTACTCCAGGATCAAAGCCCTGCAGAAGTGGAATGGAAAATATGAATTGTTCCCTTACACCACATCATTGAAAGGCAGTAACTCCAACATCACAGCTTTCCTCTGACTGTTTGATATCATGAGAGCAATGCCCCTGATCTCTAGCCTAGCAGCTCCACACACTCTACACCCTGAGCATAGTCTTCAGGCCCTGACCGCCATGAAGATTTACAACCACTCAGAATTCCCACTGCCAAACATTCAGAGAGATTTGGAAAATGTTTTGGATATTGTCCAGGTGTTGCTGCAAATGGACACAGACTGCTCTGATGTCGGAGGGTCCAACAACTATCCTCACTTAACCTCATAGGAGGAATAGGAGTGGCAGCACGGTGGTACAGTGGTTAGCACTGCTGCCTCACAGCACCAGAGACCCGGGTTCAATTCCCGACTCAGGCTACTGACTGTGTGGAGTTTGCACGTTCTCCCCGTGTCTGCGTGGGTTTCCTCCGGGTGCTCCGGTTTCCTCCCACAGTCCAAAGATGTGCGGGTCAGGTGAATTGGCCATGCTAAATTGCCCGTAGTGTTAGGTAAGGGGTAAATGTAGGGGTATGGGTGAGTTGCGCTTCGGTGGGTCGGTGTGGACTTGTTGGGCCGAAGGGCCTGTTTCCACACTGTAAGTAATCTAATCTAGGTCGTTCAACCCCTCTAGCCTGCTGTACCATTCTGATTGTGGTCTCAACTCTACGTGAGCCTAGACTCCACTGTGAAAACCCATCCAACACTGCTATAAATAGCTTCAATGACCCAGCCTTTTCTCTGAGGAGGGCAACTCCAAAGATACATGACCCTCAAAAGATTTCTTACTTTTGCCTTACACACTAACCCCTCATTTTTAAACACTCTCTATATTCTAATTTCTCCCACAAGAGCAAATACACTGTCAGCCAATTCCCTCCGGGATGTATAAGCTGCAATAAGGCTACCCCTCACTTGAAACCCTGACAGACTTGTCCAATAATTGTGTGAATGAGGTTTGGCCTCAGACATGGCTAAGAGCTCATCTCCAAATGAGGATGTACTCAGACTGGGGTCAAAGCCACAAAGTGAGCTGTCACTCCAATACAACTCTATGCAATTCGCAAATGCATTACCGATAAAGTCGAAATAAAACAGTATGGGATGCTAGAAATCAAATAAAAACCACAATGCTGGAAAAGTGCAGCAGTCAGGCAGCATCTGTTGAGAGGGAATAAGAGGTAGTCTATCAGAGTGAATGGGCCTCTCCACATTCCAATCAAAACTTCACATTTTGTTGTTGTTTCCCCGTCAGATGTGACCAGGCCATTATTGTTGGATTATCATTTTCTCCATACTATATCTTAAAAGTGGAAATCTAACTGGTGAGGATGGGCTGCTGGAGTAATCCAGAGCCACACAAAGCAGAAACATTTAGAACTGAACCAGGGAGAGGGTGGTGCCAATGTTGCCCAGCCAGAAAGCAGGAAAAACCCGGCCTTGAAACCCTACTTCGTAATAAAACAGCCTCATAGAGTCAGTGACCGAATAAAAGGCCACAATCCCTTGGTTATAGTTGAGATGGATTCCTATGATTCTGGGCTGAGAGACATGCAGGATAGCTTCCTGGCCTCTGTGCCAAACAGACAGCTTCTGGCCAAAACTCTCCAAGCACCAGCTCAGTGGGCCCCTTCCTAGACGACTCCTACTCCCTTGCCTTTCCAGGCCAACATAAGCAAGCCCAATTGCCCAGAAATTGCTGCCCTCATTGTCCACCTCCCAGTAATGGCAGCCGCTTGAGAAACTCTGCAGCCCGAGGACCTGCACACAGCTGACAAACCTCCCAGGATGGTCAGGGTAGGGCTGTAACTGGTCAGCCACACTCAGGTGGGTGTAATCATTACGCACGAGCAGCTTCTTGTGCGCAGTCCGGTGATCAAAGGTGATTTTCGATTTATCTGCAGAAAAATCAGAACAAATCCTCATCATTCAATACAGTCATTGCTGTGGAACAGGGAGAGTTACACTGCAGGCAACGGTCTCGTGGTATTACACTGGAAAGTTAATCCAGATACCCAGATAGTGGGGACTTGGGTTTGGATCCCATCACACCAGATGGTGGAGTTTGCATTCAGTACAACGGAATTGCATTCAATAAAAATCTGGAATTAAGAGTTTAGTGATAATCACAAAACCGTTGTCAATTTTTGGAAACCCAGTCAGATTCATTCACATCCTTTACAGAGGGAAATCTGCCGTCCTTATCCAGTCTGGCCTAGATGTGACTCCAAACCCACAACATGGTTGCCTCTGAGCAATTCGGAATGGGCAATACAATGACCACCCAGCCAGAGATGTCCACGTTCTGTGGATGAAGGAGAAACAACACGTCTGGGTCACAATGATCAGAATCCAAGAAATGGACAGATATGGGAACTGCAAAGCACTGCCTCAAACCCACAGTCACAATGAAGCTGGCCATGTGACTGGGGCAGTCCACCCACTGCAGCCTCCCGCCCTCACTAAACCCTGCCACTAACTGTCCCACCGAGGGGAGGTCATTGGGAAGCAGCTGAAGGAGGTTGGGTTTAGGGAGAAGTGGATAAGGAGGAAGGGGGAAGGAGAGAGAGAGAGATTGTTCTGGATGACACTCACACTGCAGCAAGTCAGAACGAGTCAGCGGTAACGTAGCAACATTATACAGTTTCTCTGTGGGGGAGAAACACAGATACATTTTACTCTCTCACATTTGTGTAGTTACAACCCAGAAAAGTGAAACAACTCAAACAGACTGATGGATTTAAAAACTTGGGCAGATTCTGTTAACGTAATCACAAACACACCATTGAGCTTCACACAGTATCAGCACACATGGGATGGTTCACAGTGTAACACTGCACACATGGGTGAGACGTGGGGAACAGATTAATCTGATAAAACCATGCTCTGTGAGGAAGGCTTTGACCAGCAAAAGCACAGCACACACTTCAGCGTCAGAACCCCAGCACATGACATCTGGAAAGATGAGACATCAGACACACTCCCAGCAGATATACAACATCCGATTGCACCATTAACAAAGGCAGCACTGTCCCCCTTTCAATCCATCAGTAAACCAGCAGCGTAGCGGCCCGTGGGGGTTGTCAGAGAGAGTGCTATATCCATCACTTACTGTACTCCTCTGGCTGCACCGCACCTGAACCATGCTTTTGACTGTTTGATGCTTTAGTCTTGGCTGTCTCTGTGGAGTTTGATGAGAAATCATTAACATCTGGAATGGGCTACAATGGATCACTTTATACTATTTTTCTCCCCAATTACCTTATCCACCAGAGTCACTCACCTTTACTCAATACCATGAGATAGTGATCAGGAACCTGAGCTGGTTTCCCATCTCTGTCTGTCACACACAGGAATAACAGTACAATAAACAAGAGCAACACTCGGTGGGAGAGATCCAAACCCCAGCCCAACCCCAGCCCAGAGTTTGAAAAGGCTGATGAAAATATAATCAGTGTCAAAGTGTGAACTGAATGAGAGGGATTGGATCCAGTGTTTTGTTCACTTTAAAGCTGTAAGGAACTGTAAGGATTTCAAGTTCAGAGTCAGAAACACACAGCAAGGGAACAGACCCTTCAGTCCAACTTGTCCTTGCTGACCAGAAATAATCTAGTCCACCCGGCTCATATCCCTCCAAACCCTTCCTATTCATATACCCATCCAAATGCCTTTTAAATGTTGCAATTGTACCAGCCTCCACCACTTCCTCTGGCAGCTCATTCCATACACGTACCACCCTGTGTGTGAAAATACTGCCCCTCAGGTCCCTTTTATATCTTTCCCCTCTCACCTTAAGCCTATGCCCTCTAGTTCTGGACTCCACAACCCTAGGGAAAAGACCTTGTCTATTTACCCTATTGCTCCTCAGAGTCATACAGCATGGAAACAGAGCCTTTGTTCCAAACTAAAGCAGTGCCACCTGCCTGCTCCTGGCCCATACCATACCAACCCTTTCCTATTCATCTCCTTATCCAAATGCCTTTTAAACGTTGTAAATGTACCCACATCCACCATTTCCTCAGGAAGGTCATTCCACACACAAACCACTCTTTAAAAAAATTGCCTCATGTCTTTTGAAAATCTCTCTTCTCTCACCTTAGAAATGTGCTCCCTAGTCTTGAAATTCCCTATTTTAGGGAAAAGTCAACTACCATCAGCTCTACCTATAGAGAGTATATATGTGTGTGCGCATGAGTGTAGATTGGTCTAAGTCTGTGAGAGGATGCATGTGAGTGTGTCTGTGTCTGTAGGTGGAGTGTCTGGGTGTGTATAGTGCAATGGTGGTCACCTGCAGAGTGACATGTCACACTACAGGTGACCACCATTTCACTATACGCACACACACAAACACTACGTACACACAAAAACACTTATACACAGACACACTCACTCACCCTTACAGACACACACTCCCACATGCACCCCCTCACAGACTTAAGACACTCTACACTCACAACCCCCCAACCCAGACACACACACACACACACACCCAACCCAGGCAGACACACAAATACACACACACACACACACACACTCACAACCCCCCAACCCAGGCAGATACACGCACACATATACATATACACTTGTGGGGTGAATTTGTACTTGCAGAGTTACATTGTACTTTGCTCAAAAACTGCATACACTCATGTAAGACTCTGTTATCTCACTTTTTACATTAGAATCAGCCTAAATATTATGGCATAGACAGAGAACACACAGGGCTAACACCTTCAACATACTGTCTAGCTATCACCAATTGTTACAGTTAACCTGAGAATGTAACTTCTTTTAAAACGAGTTTTGTGATCTACACATGAAAGCAGTGAAACGATCACGGTATTTGAACAGATGAAAGACTCAACAAACAATCAAGGTATTTTTCAATGTAATTCCAGTTACATCACTCTAAATTTTTGCTATAAATTCTGTGTTACAATTGAGCCCTCCACAACCACCTGATGAAGGAGCGGCGCTCTGAAAGCTAGTGCTTACAATTAAACCTGTTGGACTATAACCTGGTGTTTTTTAACTTTGTACACCCCACCCCAGTCCTGAAGCAGGGCTCATGCCCGAAACGTCGATCCTCCTGCTCCTTGGATGCTGCCTGACCTGCTGCGCTTTTCCAGCAACACATTTTCAGCCCAACCCAGTCCAACATAGCAGCTCCAAATCATGATTTTGTAAACCTTTATAAGGTCACCCCTCAGCTCTGACGCTCCAGGGAAAACAGCCCCAGCCTGTTCAGCCTCTCCCTGTAGCTCAAACCCTCCAACCCTGGCAACATCCTTTAACTCTTTTCTGAATCCTTTCAAGTTTCACAACATCCTTTCGATGTCTCTCAGTATTCTAAACGTTGCCGAACCAACATCCTGTACAGCTGCAACATGACCTCCCTACTCCCATACTCATTAAGTGACCAATAAAGGACTTGAGGGGGTTTCAAGGTAGTCAGGAAGGAACTGAAGAATAGACTTAGGAGAACTAGAAGGGGGCATGAAAAAGCTTTAGTGGTAGGATTAAGGTGTTTTACACTTTTGAGGAACCAGAGGATGGCCAGAGTGAGGGTTGGGCCGATCAGGGATAGTGGAGGGAACTTGTGCCTGGAGTTAGAGTAAGTATTGGAGGGCCTTAAATGAATACGTTGCTTCAGTATTCACTACTGAGAGGGATCTTGACATTTGAGGACAGTGTGAAACAGACCAATATGCTGGAACAGGTTGATGTTAGGAAGGAGGATGTGCTGGAAACTTTGAAAAACATCAGTATAGATAAATCCCCTCGGCCAGTCAGGATATAGTCAAGGGTGTGGTGCTGGAAAAGCACAGGTCAGGCAGCATCAGAGGAGCAGGAAGATTGACATTTCGGGCAAAGGCCCTTCATCAGGAATGGATTCATTGGAGAGAATTCAGAGACACAAGATTAATGATTTCTCGGAAACCCATAATTTGCTTCGAGATAGTCAGCATGGCTTTGAGGGGTTCAGGTCGTGCTTCATAAACCTTAATGAATTCTTTGAGAATGTGACAAAACACATTGATGAAGGTAGAGCAGTGGTGTACATGAATTTCAGCAAGGTGTTTGATAAGGTTCCCCATGGTAGACTCATTCAGAAAGTAAGGAGGCATGGGATACAGGGAGATCTAGCTGTCCGGATGCAGAATTGGCTGGCCCGTAGTGGTAATGGATGGAAAGTATTCAGCCTGGAGCTTGGTGATAAGTGGTGTACCACAGAGATCCATTCTAAGACTTCTGCCCTTTATTATTTTTATAAATGACTTGGATGAGGAAGTTGAAGGGTGGATTAGTAGGTTTGCCGATGACATGAAGGTTGGAGGAATTGTGGATAGTGTGGAGGGCTGTTGTAAGTTGCAACAAGACATTGCCAGGATGCAGAACTGGGCTGGTAAGTGGCAGATGGAGTTCAACTTGGAAAAGTGTGAAGTCAATCACTTTGTAAGGTCAAATTTGAATGTAGAATATAGGGTTAAAGACAGGAATCTTGGCAGTGTGGAGGAACAGAGGGATCTTGGGGTCCATGTTGGCGTGTTGGAATAGTGTTCAGTTCTGGTCGCTTCATTATAGGAAAGATGCGCAAGTTTTAGAGAGGGTGCAGAGGAGATTTACCAGGATGCTAGAGGAAGCACTGAGGGTGGCAAGGGGACAAACTGTACCCTGGATTGGGGGGTGGGATTTCAAAATCCACCATCAAGAGTGGCTCAGGCTGGTTTGGTCCAAAAGGACAAAGCTGCAAGGCTGGGTCTGCAGGTGGTGGTGGTGAGGGAACCAACAAGGAGGGAAAAACATACTCAACCTCCTCCTCACCAAACCACTCAGTTCCTGATGTCATTACAGCCTTGGTTCAAACATGGACAACTGAGGAGAATCCCAGAGGTGAGGTGAGAGTGACAGCCCTTGACATCAATGTCATGCCTACAACATAGGAAGGTGGTTATGGCTGTTGGAGGCCTGTCATTTCATCTGCAGGAGTTCCTCAGGGGAATATCCTGGGCACAACCAACCATCTTCAGCTGCTTCATCTCCAACCTTCTCTGCAGTCTGTATCTGTGCAGGGATGGTGGGGATTAAGAATGACAGGTCATCACCCTTGGGGTAAGGGAAAGAGTGTACAAATCAAAGGAGTTTATGGCTCAATGTTGACTAATTCATCAAAAATAAACCATATCTGTTTCACTAATTTCCTGTAAGGTTGCTGTGCTTGGGCAGGATAAAAGGTCAACACAACATTGAGGGCCGAAGGGCCTGTATTATGCTGTTATGCTCTGTGCTGTAATCGCCTGTGACTCTGCTTAAGGGTTTTGAAGATTCTGTTGAAAAGAATGAAATTTCCTATTCGGGGTAAAGTTACATTAAGTTTGATGAAGCTCAGGTAGGATAGGTTTACAACCTGCAGTATGTGGGAAATGGGAGATGGTCCTGGCAGTCTAGGTTTGACAGCTGCTGGTACAGCAATGGGTCTGTCAGGCTGGAAGTTGCACGTGCTGTTGGTGGGAATTTCACTTCACTTTGCAGGGGAATGGGGTAATGGAGTGGAACAGAATCGAGGTGACACACAGGCAGAGCTCAAAGTCCAGGCATGAGGGAGTTCAGCATGGCTGTACTGTATTTGTTTTAATGTAAGGAGTATCGAGTAAGGCAGTTGAGTTTCAGTTGCTGTTTACACATGGGAATGTGCTATCATTGCTATCAGAGACATGGTTAAGGGAGGAAGGGGCAGATCTGGACCAGGTCAACATTCCAGAGTCTAGAACCTTCAGGCAAGACAGGGAAGGGTGGAAAAATGGAGATGGTTCATGATGTTTATGAAAAAGTCAATTACTGCACAAAAAAATGATACCATGTAAAGCCCCTGAACTGAGGTCATATGGATAGAATTAAAACAAGGAGGGAGCAATCATCTTGCTGGGGGCATACAACAGATCCACAAACAGGGAGGCAGCTACAGAAGGGAGATACATAGGTAAATCTCAGGGAAGTGCATAAATAAATAAACAAACAGCTGGGGATTTCAACTTTCCTGATATTAAATGGGAGAAACTTGGAGGTGGTGAAATTCTGAAAACGTGCCCAGAAAGTGTTGTTTTCCTTTGTGCGGACTTCCAAGGTCCATATGAGGCAATGACCTTTGGAAGTGGAACTTTGGAGCAGCTCCATATGAACAACCTCGGAGCAGCGTTGTCCAGGAATGCCAGCACTTAGAGAGTGCAACCACACGGATTATGGCACTAGACTGAATTTTAGTGAACAAGAGCAAGCAAGTGGCAGAAGTGGCATCAGGTCAGCATTCTGATGGTAATGACTGTAAGAAAGATTCAAAGTTGTGTTGGAAAAGGAGAAATAAATGTTCGGAATTTTGATAGGATGAGACAACCTTTGGCCATCACAACTGTTGGGAAAACGAAGTGAGAGTGGCGAGGTGCTTGGCCTGGACCCAGTGGGGCCGAACAGCTTCCTTCCACGCTGTTAGCAGCAGCCCTTGCTGGTTTACCCCTTTAACCCCACCTCACATCAGCTGCTCATATCAACATGGGGATGTGCCTTCACCACCACAACACGAAGAGGTGCAGGGAGACAGTGCTCCCATTCTGCCAATCTCGCAGTGACGTTTCTCCTCACTTACTCTTTCTAGCTTGCTTGCCCTCGGGAGGGTTAGCTGTTTGAAATGATTTGGGCTCATTTGCAGATGGTGGCTCCAATGGATCCGAAGGGGAACCTATAGAATGTAAAGGAAACATTAGAATCATATGACAGACATTACCATCACTGTATCATCCACAATCACCATTCTGGGCTTTATTACTGACCAGCCCAGAGAAAGCCAAGAGTTGAGAGTTTCTGTAGCAAGTGCCTCCTAAACTCCCCAAAGCCTATTCACTATGTCCAAGGCACAAGTCAGGAGGGTGATGGAATATTCCCCACTTGCCCTGGATGGGGGCAGCTCCAACAACACGTAAGAAGCTCAACACCATCCAGGACAGAGAAGCCACTTGATTGAAATGGCATCACATCCAAAAACACCTCCCTTCCCCCCCCCCCCCCCCCCCCCAGTGAAACTCTGTAGCAGCAGTGTGTACCATCTACAAGAGGTACTGAAGAATTTCAAAGATCCTTAGACAGCACCGTTCCTACTACAGAGGATGGTAAGGGCAGCAGATACATGGGAACGTCACCCTCTGCAAATTCCTGACGCCCCTCATCCCAGCGTCACGGGGGAGATGACATGTAGCAGTGTCCCTGCAAGCAGGGGAACACCCATTAGCATCACAGCAAGGGGTAGGAGGACACATCACTACGTTACGGAGAGCAAGTTAGTGTCGGTCACTTACTTTCTTCATTTGGCTGGCCTGCAGATGGCTCCTGGTCTGGACTGTTTGATGCTTTAGCCTTGGTTTTCTCTGTAAGGTGTGAAGAGAAATTAAACTCTAGAATGGATTGTCACATGCCCTTTGACACCAGCTCTTCTCCCATCACCCTTTTCACTTTCCCTCCTCATAATTGTGTACCTAGTCTCAGCCTTACCCAACGTCACTGGGATTGTGCTCAGGAGCAGGAGGCCTGGCTGATCGCTCTCCTCTTTAACCCAGAGATCTCTCGACACTGATCCGAAACCCTGCCATATTTCATTTCTCTAAGGGGTGCTGGCCAAGTGTTATTATAGCTAGATTATTAATCTGGCAATCCCCCGGTGTAGGGCTGGGTCGAAATCTTGCCACGTGGATACTGGAATTTGAATTCATTACTGTTGTTGATTGTTGGAAAACCCATCTGGTTTACTAATGTCTTTCAGGGAGGGAAACCCCCTCAGGGCAATTAGGGATGGGCAATAAATGCTGGTGCGGCCAGTGACACCTTCAACCTGAGGTGTGGAGTTTCACTGTGCACTCAGAGCTGAGCACACCCTTTACATAAATCACACCCCACCCTGTATAACACAGGAATGCTCCTTCTCTACAACACGAAGAGGTGCAGGGAGACAGCGCTCCCATTCTGCCAATCTCGCAGTGACGTTTCCCCTCACTCACTCTTTCTAGCTTGCTTGCCCTCAGGAGGGTTAGCTGTTTGAAATGATTTGGACTCATTTACAGATGGTGGCTCCAATGGATCTGAAGGGGAACCTAAAGAATGTAAAGGAAACATTAGAATCATATGGCAGACATTATCATCACTGTATCATCCACGATCACCATTCTGGGCTTTATTACTGACTAGCCCAGAGAAAGACTTGCTGCAAGGGCCCAGGGCCTACAGTCTGTGTGATGAATGACTCCTAACTTCCCAAACTCTGTCCACCAGTTACAAGGCACAAGACAGGGATACTCTCTATTTGCCGGGATGGGCACAGCTTGAACAACACTCAAGACGCTCACACATCAGGACAAAGCAGCCAATTGTCTGGCATCCTGCCCACTACCTTCAGCGATCATTGCCTTTAATACCAATGTTTTGGTTACTCCTTCCCTAACAATACTGGGGATATTCCTCCAACATTTGGACTTCAGAAGTTCAAGGAGACAGCTCACCCTGACCATATCAAGGGCAATTAAGGGCATACAATAAACCTTGGTCCAGCCTGAAGTCACAGGTGCAGAATTATGCCATTGCGTCCATCAAGGCTGTTTCCCCATTCAATGGGATCATGGCTGATTTGATACATTGCCAGCTCCCCTTTTATTCTTTTCCTGATCATCTTTTATTCACTTGATTTAAAAAAACACCTAGCTGACTCAGTCCTGAACATATTTAGTGACAGCCTCAACTCACCTTCTGTAACTCCACAGAAATCCTAACATATAACTTCCCTGCTTCCCACATCCTGAAAGAACTGTAATACATTTCTCAGGCATGATTTCGTCTTCAGAAAGTCACGTTGACTCTGTTTGATCATATTATGTATTCCTAAATGCTCTGCTATTCCATCCTTTATACCAGACACTAACATACACCCAGTAACAAATGTTAAGCTAACTGGCTTTTAGTTAACTGCTTGTAGTCTCCTACCCGTTCTGAATAAGGGATTGGACTGGGACTCTTGTACTCCTCTGACTTTTCCAGAATGTAAGGATTCTTGGAAGATTCCCACCAGTGCATTCACTATCGCTGTAACTATTTCCTTCAATATTCCAGCTTGCATCCCATCAGGTCCAGGTGATGATCAGCCTTTAGCTCCATTACTTCCCCTAGTGCTTTTCTCTCTTGTGATAGTTAGCATGCATTACCCAACGTAAGTATTCAATATTTTGGAGTGCAATTAGTGTTATCCACCATGAAGACTGATGCAAATTATTTCAGTTGCTATGCAATGTCCTGCTTTCCCCACCCTTGTTCTCTAAAGGGCATGCGTTCACTTTGGCCTCCCTATTCCTTTTTACATACTTGAAGCACTTGCTGTCCATTTTTATAGTACTTGCTAGATTAACCCTCCAGTTAACCAGATTAACCCTCCAGTTAACTCCCTCTTAATTTTATTAGTTTTTAAAACATTTTCATTCCTCTCATTTACCACAAACATTTGGCACATTATATGCTTTTCTTCCAATTTACTGCGATCCTTAATTTTCTTGATTGACCATGATCAGTTCACTTCCTTTCTAATGTCCTTCTTCCTCATAAGGATTATTTCTTCATTGTGTATCTGGCATCATTTCCTGGGAAACTCCTTTCCCAGTCCATTGAGCCTGACACACTCAGAATTAGAAGTTTACTGCAGTTGTTTCTGACCCAAGTTTCTCACCCTCAAAGTGAATTTCAAATTCTCAGATTACAATTACTGTTCAAGGGGATCTTTTACAATCCGATCAATTATTAAACATGCCCCTTTACAAACTACCATATCCAAAATATGCTGATCCCTGGTTGGAACCAAGGGATATTGCTCTAGGAAACTGTCCCACACACACACACACACACACACACACACACACAATGAACTCTTCTCATCACTACCTTAGCCAAACTGATTTTCTCAAACATCATAGCATAGAATTACTTTACAGCGAGAGGTGCAGGGTACACTGCAATCTTAGAGAGAGGGGATTCGGGATTATCAGAATGTTAGAGAGGGGGCTGGGGTATATCACAATGTTAGAATGTGGTGCCTGGTACTTTCCTCCCGTAGCTGGTCTGCAGCTGGCCCTTGGTCTGGGTTGTTTGATGCTTCACTTTGGTTTATTGACTTTCAGTGGGATGTTACTCATGCCCCCTACACATTAACAGCAGAGAGGTGGAACGAGTGGAGAGTGTCAAACTCCTGGGAGTGGTCATCCACAACAAGCTTTCTTGGACTCTACATGTGGACGCACTGGTTACAAAGGCCCAACAACGTCTCTTCTTCCTCAGGCAGCTGAGGAAATTTGTCATGACGGTGAATACCCTTACCAACGTTTATAGGTGTGCCACCGAGAGCATTCTGTCTGGATGTTTCACTACCTGGTATAGTAACTGTTCCATTCAAGATCGGAGACGGTTACAGAGAGTGGGGAACTCAGCCCGGACAATCACAAAGGCCAACCTCCCATCTATAGAATCCACCTACCAGGCCCGCTGTCAAGGAAAGGCCACCAGCATTCTTAAAGATCCATCCCACCCTGGCAATGTTTTTCTACAACCTCTACCATCGGGGAGAAGGTACAGAAGCCTGAACACACACACCAGCCGGTTTCGAAACCGTTTCTACCCCACTGTTGTTAGAATACTGAATGGACTCTCAAACGCTTAACATTCACCTGTCCCTGTGTTTCAGTTTTTGCTGCTGTTTACCTATCTGTGCTACTTCACTGTGACCTGCCTGTATTGCTCACAAGACAAAGCTGTTCACTGTGCCTTGGTACACATGACAATAGATTCAATTTTCTCTGAGGTGTGGAGAAATTAAACTCTGTTACACCAGAATTTACAGATAATACCAATAGGGTAACTGCGTCCCCTTTGAGAGGGGAGAAATTATAGAACCATAGAATCCAGTATAGAAATAGGCCATTCAGTCCATTGGATCCATATTGAACCTCGGACGAGCATCCCATCCAAACGTAGCTCCCAATGCTATCCCCATAGCCCCAAAATTTACTATGTCTAATCCACCTAGCCCTGATCTCTCTCGCTCACCCTATTCACCTTCCCTCTCCTCCTCTTAAATGCATATCTAGTCTCAGCCTTATTCAACGTCACTGGGACAGTGCTTAGGAGTAGGAGGCCTAGCGGAATTCCACACACTCTCTAACCCAGAGATGTCTAGACATTGATCTGGCAGGGTTCCATACTGTCCAGGAATGAGCAGGTTAGAGTGGATTCGCCATGGTAAATGTGGAGTTACAGGGACTGTGTCGGGGTGAGTCTGGGTGGGAAGGTCTTTAAAGGGTCAATGGACTGAATGGCCTCTTTCTACACTATAGGGATTCTATAACTCTTCAATGTCCCCATTCTAAGGGAGTTTTGGGGGGCTCTGACCCCATGGTATTATCGCCAGACTGTTAAGCTAGCGACTAACTAACATTGTGTGGGGTATAGCTGTGTATTCCAGTGAGGGTTGTAGTGAATATCACTTACTTGTGTCCATCATCTGGTCTGGATTGGCCAATGCTTTCAGCTTTGTTTTCTCTGTGGTGTAAGAAGACAAAGTATTAATATTGCCCAAAACATTGACATACTATGGAGGCTTTCTATCTTCAACAGGGCTACAGCACAAGCAACAGTTCAACATGTCCACACCTGTCAAAACCAATGACCTAACTATTCTACTGCCTATTGCCAGCACTAGCCCAGCCATGACATCACAAGTGCTTATTTAAATGCTTCTCGAGTGTGCTGAGGGTTTCTGCCTCTACCAACCTTACAGTGAGTACCAGATACCCACCACCCTCTGGGTGAAAAGGCTTGCCCTCACATCTCCTCCAAACCACCTTTGCCTTATCTTTGATCCCTCAATTAAGGGGTCATTTTTCTTCCTGTCTACCCTACCTGTGCCTCAATTTTATACATTTCATCAAGTCCCCTCTCAATTTATTTTGCTCTAAGGAAAACAACTCCCAGACTGTCCAATCTCTCTTCATAAACTCTCCGGCCCAGGGACCACCCTGGTCAGTCTCCCCTGCATCACCTCCAGTGCTATCACATCAAATTCACAAAAGATCCTTGGACAGGATCTTCCAAACCCATGACTCCTTCTATCTAGAAGAACAAGGGCAGCAGATACACAGATCACCACCTCCTGCAAGCTCCCCTTCAAATCACTCATCCAATGTCTACAAGATAAAGGAGCAGAATTAGGCCATTCGGCCCATTAAGTCTCCTCCACCTTTTGATCATGCCCGATGTGTTTTATAACTTCTGCCTTCTTCCTGTAAACTTTGATCTTACTAATCAAAACCTTGACCTGGCCTCCACAGCTTCCTGTTCCAAAAGGAGTCCTAAAGATTCCCCACCCTCTGGCTGAAGCAATCCTTCCTTATCTCAGTTCGAAAGTGTCGCTCCTTCACAGAATCTCATCACTCCTAATGTGAGAAAATTCTGTGCTGATCACTATCCAGACCTCTCCTATTCTTCAAGTTTCACGTAGATCCTCCCTCATCCTTCTCACCTCAGTGATCAGACCCAGAGTCCTCAGCCGCGTCTCTTATCACAAGCCCATAGTCACTGGGATCATTCTTGTACACCACCTTTGAACCTCCCCCAAGGCCGGTACATCTCTCCTTAGATACTGGACCAGACTACTCAATATTCTAAATGTGTTCTGACCAGAGCCTCATACAGTCTCAGCAGCACGTTCCTGGTCTTGTAGGTGAAAGTGAGGACTGCAGCTGCTGGAGATCACAGACAAGATTAGTGTGGTGCTGGAAAAGCACAGCAGGTCAGGCAGCATCAGAGGAGCAGGAAAATCAACGTGTCAGGCTGGAGCTCTTCATCAGGAAATGCTATCCCTGCTCTTGTATTCTATTCCTCTTGCTGTGATTGCATTTGTCTTCCGAACTGCCCACTGAAACCTGCATGTTTACCTGAAGAGAATCCTGAACTCGGACTCCCAAATCCCTTTGTTTCAGATTTCTGAATCCTTTCCCATTTAGAAACTGGGCCTATGTCTCTATTATTCTGACCAAAGTGCATACCCTCTCACTTTCCCACATTGTATTCCATCTGCCACTTCTTTGCCCACTCTTAGTCCTTCTGCAATCTCCCCACTTCCTCAACACCTACCTGTCCCTCCACCTTTGTGTCATCTGCAAACTTACCAACAAAACCCTCAGTTCTTTCACCCAGATTATTAATGTATAAAATGAATAGCTGTGGTCCCAACAGTGACCCCTGCAGAGCTCCACTAGTCACCAGTTGCCATCCTGAAAGGACTCCTTTATCCTTTTGCTCTGCCTTCTGCCAGTCAGCCATTCCTCGATCCATGTCAGTACCTGGCCCCTAACACCACAGGCTCTTATCGTATTTAACAGCCTCCTGTGTGAAACCTTGTGAAAGGCTTTTTGGAAATCCAAATAGATCACGTCCACTGGCTCGCCTTTGTCTAACTTGCTGATTACCACCTCAAAGAATTCCAATAGATTTGTCAGACATGAGCTCCCCTTGATGAAGCCGTGCTGACTCAGCCCTATTTCACCATGCACTTCCCGGTACTCCACCATCTCATTCTTAGAGATAGTGCAGGGGCCCCCTGTGGTCATCTCCCTTTCGAACACAAACCGTTTTGGATACTGTTCGGGAAGATGAGCTGCACAAGCGGGGATAAAAAAGAACAGGAGGGTTATTGTGGGAGGGGATTCCGTTGTAATGGGGACATGCAGCTGCAGGATGCAAACTGCCTCCCCTGTGCTAGGTCAGGGATGGCAATGAATGGCTGTGTGGCATTGTGAAGGGCAAGGATAAACAACAGAGATCCATTTGTTAATAATAACATCGGTAGAAAAGAGGGATGAAGTCCAGCATGCAGAAGTTAGGGAGCTAGGAAGTAGATTAAAGAAGAGGACCCCAAAGGATTCCTTCTGGTGCTATGTACTAGTGAGTACAGAAATAGGTTGGATGAACACGTAGCTACAGAAATTGTGCAAAATGCAAGGTTTTAGATTTCAGGGAAGTTGAGATGACTTCTGTAGACAGCAGAATCTGTACAACGCATACGGGTTGCAACTGAACTGGAATGGAATCCGCATTCTTGCAGAGCTGCTTTGCTCGTGCTGATGGGGAACATTTAAACTAACTTGTCAGCGGAGGAGTTACAATACAAAGAGAGAGTTCAGCAGGGGAGGGCTATGGCCAAAATTAGAAGAGACAGCTAGTCAGTCATGGCAGCATAAAAACTATAGCCCAGTTACGGCACAAGGGAGCTTGGCAAAGGTCAGATGGGATTTATTTTACTACTGGTCATCTGATAGTCAAGGTGACGAGTTAAGGGAACACATTAAACCATGGGAATATGAAGTTATTGCTATCACTAAAACATGGCCATGGCATGGCAGGGGGTTGGGGGGGGGGGGGGGGGGGGGGGGGGGGGGAGTTTCCTGAATAGGAAATGACATCACCACAAACCCCAGGAACCCCATCCAGGAGAAAGATATAAATAGAAAGCAGGAGACAACAGCTTCGCTTCACTTGGAGGTCACCACTGATGATGTTACCTAGCCAGGTAATGAAACGTCTGGATATCAAACCTACAGCTCAGCGAGCAAACCTACACCCTAAACCTCAACCTAAGCGACAAACCTTCACAAACTTTACAAACACAAGAGCAGATATACAGGCAAAGTTCAGTGAAATAAAACTAAAGGGAAGGGAGAGTGGGTGATTTCAACTTCCCCGGCATTAACTGGGGTAGTCATAATGTGAAAGGTTTTAGAGGGAACGGAATTCTTAAACTGTATCCAGAAGAGATTTTGCAGCCAGTCTGTAGAAAGCCCGAGGAGAGAGGGGATGAACTGGGATTTAATCTTAGGCAGTGCAGCTGGCCGAGGGTTTGGAGGATCAAAGGGAAGCATTTTGCAGGCAGCGATCGTAACTCCATTGGTTTCCAGACTGTCCTGGGAAAGGACAAGAATGGGCCTGAAATCAAAATTCTCAATGAGAGGAAAGCTGGGGTTTTTAATAAAATCAGATAGGAATTGGCCAGAATGGACTGGCAGCTGACACTTTCAGGTAAATGTGTCAGAAAACTGGGACCCATTTAAGGGGAAAATAGGGAGAGTCCAGGGTCAGCATGTTCCAATAATTAAAAAGGCAGGATCATCAAGTCCTGTGAACCCTGGATATTGACGGATACATGGGATTGGAGAAAGACAAAAAGGAAGGCTTCTGGCAGATAACAAGGGCTCAAAACAGCAGAGGCCTGAGAGAAGTTCAGAATGTGTGAGGGGAAACTTAGACAGGAAATTAGAGGAGCAAAATGGGCGATGAAAGAATAATGGCAGGTAAAATAAAAGGAATTCCTTTGTTATTTTATAATTAAATAAAGGAGGATATACGATAACTAGGAAACTTAAGGAGCTCAGTGGGAATTTGCATATGGAGCCAGAGGATGTAGGTAGGGTTCTAAATAAATACTTTGTGTCTGTGTTCACTAGTAAAAGGGATGACATGGGTATAGAAATCAGGGAGAAGGACTGTGATACAATTGAAGAAATTAGAGTCGAGGGGAAATTCTGAGTGGTCTCAGATTTAAAAGTAGATAAATCTCCAGGGCCAGATGAAATGTATCCCAAGCTATCGAGTGAGGCAAGGGAGGAAATAGCAGGGGCACTGGCAATAATACTCAATTCCTCTCTAGCCACAGGGGATATGCCAGAGAACTGGAAGACAACTAGTGTGGGATCGTTATTCAAGAAGGGAGCAAAGAATAAACCAGGAAGCCATAGGCCAGTCAGTATGACCTCAGTAATAGGGAAACTACTGGAAACAATTCTGAGGACAAGAATTAAATCTGCATTTGGAGGGGCAGGACTTAATTATGAAGAGACTGGTTTCGTTAAGGGAAGGTCATGTCTGGCCAACTCAGAATTTCTCAAAGGGGTGACTAGGTGTGTCGATGAGGGCATTCAACATTGCCTACTTAGACTTTAGCAAGGCTTTCGATAAGGTCCCACATGGGAGACTGATAGCCAATGTAGAGTCCTTGGAATTCAAGGAAATTTGGCAAGTGAGATACAGAATTGGCTGAGTGGTAGAAAGCACAGGATGATGGTGTGTGTGTGACTGAAAATGTGTCCAGTTGGGTTCTACAGGGATCGGTCTCGCTGGTTGTGGTTTATATAACCAATCCAGATGTGAATACTGAAGGATCAGTAAAAAGACAGTATGAAAAAGTGGTGGGTTGGTAAATAATGAGGAGATGGATAACCTTAGAGTACAAGATGATAAAGACAGGCTGACACAATCCGGAAAAGAGAGAGATAAGAAGTCTCCAGGGCTCGATGGGATCTGCCCTCTGTTATTGAGAGGAACAAGAGGGGAGATTGCTGGGGCCTATACCGAGATTTTTGTCCCCTCGCTAGCCACCAGAGAGGTCCCAGAGGACTGGCGAGTAGCTAATGCTGTTCCTGTACTCAAGAAGAAACATATGGATAATTCAGGAAACTATAAACCAGTGAGTCTCACATCAGTGGCTGTGAAGCTACTGGAGAAAATTCTTAGGGAAATGACTTATGTGCATTTGGAAAAGCATAGCCTAATAAAGGATGGTCAACATGGCAGGGCAGCTCATGTCTTATTAAAATGATTGAATTGTGAGGTGACAAAGGTGATCAATTAGGATAGAGCAGTGGCTGTTGTCTACATAGATTTTAATAAGGCTTTCGACAAGGTCCCTCATGGTAGGCTCATCCAGAAGATTAATATGCATAGGATCCATGGTGACTTGGTTGGGTGGATTTAGAATTGGCTTGCTCATAAAAGACAGAGGGTAGTGCTGGAAGTGTGTTTTTCAGGCTGGAGGTCTGCGATTAGTAGGGATCCGTACTGGGATCTTTTCTGTTTGAAATATATATAAATAACTTGGAAGAAAATGTAGATGGGTGAGTTAATAATTTCCACACAATACAAAGATCAGTGGAGCTGTGGATAGTGTAGGAAGTTGTCAAAAGGATACGGGGGATATAGAACAATTGCAGATATGGGTGGAGAAATGGGAGATGGAGCTTAATCTGGGTAAGTGTGAGGTGCTGCACTTTGGGAGATCAAATATTAAGGCAAAGTGTACAGTTAACAGCAGGACCCTGAACAGCTTTGATGTACAATGGGATCTTGGGGTTCAAGTCCATAGCTCCCTGAAGGCAGCCACACAAATTGATAGGGTGGTAAAGGCAGCTTATGGCATGCTTGCCTTTATCAGTCAGGGAATTGAGTACGAGAGTCAGCATGACATGTTGCAGCTTTTTAACTGCTGTTAGGCATTAGAGTACTACAGCTGATAAATGTGTTGCTGGTTGAAGCACAGCAGGTCAGGCAGCATCCAAAGAACAGGAAATTCGACGTTTCGGGCCAGAGCCCTTCATCAGGAATGAGGAGAGGGTGCCAGGCAGGCTATATAAAAGGTAGGGAGGAGGGACTTGGGGGAGGGGCGATGGAGATGTGATAGGTGGAAGGAGGTCAAGGTGAGGGTGATAGGCCGGAGTGGGGTGGGGGCGGCGAGGTCAGGAAGAGGAGGCAGGTGCTGAGGAAGGAGATGTGGCTGTGGTAGCGGGTCTGTTTGAGAACGTGGCTGGACGTGTGCAGAGGAGATGACCTGGGGGGTGCAGTGAGAGAGAGAGACTCACTGAAATCTTTGTAGAGGGAGGAAGAGAGCTTCTTCAAGGAAGGCATCCTTGTAAGAGGATTCGCAGTAGGTTAAAATCTTCAAGTAAAAAGTGAGGTCTGCAGATGCTACATTCAATTCTGGTCACCACATTACAGGAAGGATGTGGAGGCTTTGGAGAAAGTGCAGAAGAGAAAAGGTTTATCAGGACACTACCTGGATTAGAGGGATGAGCTCTAAGGAGAGGCTAGAAAAACTCTGGTTGTTTTCTTTGGAGCAGTGGAGACTGAGGGGAGATTTGATAGAAGTCTATAAAATTATGAGATGCACAGATAGATTCTGACATCAATCCTTTCACCACCAGAAACTGAAATGTCTAAAACTAGGGGGCATGCTTTTAAGGTGGAGGGGGTTCAAATGAGATGGGAGGGGCAAATTTTTTACACAGTGGTAGGAGTCTGGAACACACTGCCGGGGGGGATAGTGGAGACAGATACAATAGGAGTATTTCAGGGACTTTTAGATAGGTGCATGAATATGCAAGGAATGCAGGGATATGGACCAAAGGCAGACAGATGGCATTAGTTTAATTTGGCATCACATTCAACTGTTCTATATTCAAATGCACTTGGGAATGACAAGCAAGGTAAGGGATATACATGAAAGGGGGGGGGGGGGGGGGGGGAAAGGACCCTGGGAAGCATGAGGACTCAGAGGGACCTTGGTGTGCATATCCCCTGACCCTGAAAGGAATAGGGCAGGTAGAGATAGTGGTTAAGGAGACATATGATATGTTTGCCTTTACTGGCCAAAGCACAGAATTAAGGAGCAGGGAAGTGACGTTGGAGCTACATAAAAAGTTGGTTAGGCCACAGCTAGAGTATTTTGCATAATTCTGGAATCCACATTGTAGGAGGGATGAGATTCAACTGGAGCAGGGGCAGAGCTGATTTGCCGGGATATTGCATGGAATGAGAGCTTCAGTTATGAAAAGAAATTGGATAAAATGAGAAGCAAAAACAGAAAGTGCTGGAAAACCTCTGCAGATTTGATAACCTTTATTCCTTTACTTTCCTACTTAATACTAGTAAGGACTGTTACGTTAACTTTACCTTTATTTCTGTATTTCTTTATTTATAATACAAAGTTCTTTCACTACTTTCTTCTGGTTCTCATACTTTCCTTTCTTGCACATGCAGCCTGAGAGTTAGAGGTCTACAGCACAGAAAAAGGTTCTTCAATGCATCGGGTCCACGCTGGGATTCTGCTCAATCTTGCTCAGCAACATTTCAACATGCCCCTTCCTAGGTCTCCTAATAGCTTCAAGATCCCTGCACACTTGGTATTCTCCGCAAGAGCCACTTGATCTTCTCCCTTTGTATCGTCTAAAAGCCTCTTTTTTTCCTTGTTATGTAGTCCCAAATACTCCTAGGTATCCAGAATTCTTGGGGCTTGTTGTTCCTACATTTCACAACTGTGGTCTCACCAATCCCATTTGAACGTTCCCCTCGCCACCCAACAGTGTGGGGTGACAGGAAAAGAGCAGAGAAGTGGGGATGGGAGGGAGACGATCTGATGGGTTAGACGACCTCCTCCATGCAGTAAGCATTTGCTGACACCGCTGTAAGGAGCAGCAGCTGCCAGAAAAGATGGTGCACATGAAACTGATCTAAATCTGGTATGTTTCCACTCACCGGCCCGATCCACTTGATTGATTCTCTGCTGCAGTGGAGCTTTCAACTCCCGAACCAGAACCTGCTTCAATTCAGAAACCACTTTTTGAACAAGCTCCACTTTCCTGACATTCACTTCAACAGGACTGGGGGGTGTGCAAGCTTTCAACGAGATTGCAGGCAGTTCAGCAATGTTCTGAAAACAAACACCAGCATTAATCTTGAACACAGAACTCACCACTAAATCAGAAGACAACTGATCATATTCTGAAAATAGGAACTCATCTCCAACATTCAAAAAAGGGCCATTCAGCCCACTCCATCATTCAATTTGATCCTAGCTCATCTACTTCAGTCGGGGAATTGAGGGATATGGAGCCAGGCCAGGAAAGTGGAGATGAGGAATGCTGAATCAGCATTGATTGTAATGAATGGTGGAGCAGGCTGAAGGGGCCAAGACAGCCTACTCCTGTCATTGTTTCTTATTCAACATTTCCCTAAGCTGTTTACAATACAGAGAAATCTAGTAAGTAAAGTCCTGTATCTCCTCAGTGTCTGAGCCTCCATGGCCCTCAGATAGAAAATCCCAAAGATTCACCATCTCCATGAAGAAATCCACGGTGGCACAGTGGTTAGCACTGCTGCCTCACAGCGCCAGAGAGCCGGGCTCAATTCCAGCCTCAGGCAACTGTCTGTGTGGCGTTTGCACATTCTCCCCGTGTCTGTGTGGGTTTCCTCTGGGTGCTCCAGTTTCCTTCCACAGTCCAAAATTGTGCAGGTTAGGTGAATTGGCCATGCTAAATTGCCCATGGTGTTAGGTAAGGGGTAAATGTAGAGGAATGGGTCTGGGTAGGTTGCTCTTTGGAGGATTGGTGTGGACTTGTTGGGCTGAAGGGGCCTGTTTTCAAACTGTAAGTAATTTAAATAAAAAATCCCTCATTTCAGAACTAGGTGACCTATCACTTAGCCTGCGACTTTGTTTGCATGATCTCAACTGCCAGCCAGAGAGAAACATCCTCCCAACTACCCTATCAAGCCCTCAAAGAAGTTTGTTTGATTAGATTAGATTTTTAGATTATATTCCCTACAGTGTGGAAACAGGCCCTTTGGCCCAACTAGTCCACACCGACCCTCTGAAGAGCAACCTACTCTGACCCAATTCCCTCTGACTAATGCACCTAATACTACGGGCAATTTAGCATGGCCAATTCACCTAACCTGCACATCTTTGGACTGTGGGAGGAAACCGGAGCACCCGGAGGAAACCCACGCAGACAAGGAGAATGTGCAAACTCCACACAGAGAGTCGCCTGAGGCGGGAATTGAACCTGGTGCTGTGAGGCAGCAGTGCTAACCACTGAGCAACCATGCCATCCTTTGCTTGAATTACATCACCTTCCATTCTTCCAAACTACAGAATGTAGGTCCAGTCTAGGTAATCATACCTAATAGGACAATTCTCATCCCAGGAATTAGTTCAAAACATTTGCAGACTGACAATGTTAAATGTCAAGCCTTTTGCTGAGGCAGTTCACAGTAGAGGGGAACATGTAGGTGATAGCACTCCTATGTATCTGCTGTCCATGTTGTTCTAGATGGAAGTGGTTGTGAGTTTAGAAGGTGCTGTCTAAGGAGCCTTGGTGGTTCCTGCATTGCACCTTGTTGATGGTCCACATTGCTGCTACTGAGCATCAGTGTTGGAGGGAGTGAATGTTTGTGGACGTGGTGCCAATAAGATTAAGTGCCTGCTTTGTTCAAACTTGCGTGTTGTTGGGGTCAGGGCTGCTCTTATCCAGGCAAAAGGGGAGGATTCCATCACACTCCTGATTTGTGCCTTGTAGATGGTGGACAGGCTTTAGGGAGTCAGGTGGCGAGTTACTCACTGCAACATTTCTAGCCTCTGATCTACTCTTGCAGCCACTGTATTTATAAAAGACAAAAAAAAACTGCAGACGCTGGAATTCAAAGTCAACAGGCAGGTGGCTGGAAGAACACAGCAAGGCAGGCAGCATCAGATGGCAGAGAAGTCAGTGGTTCAGGTGGAACCCTTCTTCAGGGTGAGGGGCGTAAAGACTCCTGAAGAAGGGTTACACCCAAAACATCCACTTCTCCACCTTCTGATGCTGCCTGCCTTGCCCTGTTCTTCCAGCCACCTGCCTGTCTACTTTGTATCTATAAGGCCAGTCAATTTCAGTTTCTGGTCAGTGATAACCCCAAAGATTTGATAATGGGGGATTCAATAAGGGTAATGCGAATGAATGTGTAACGTTGGTTATTAGATAGTCTCTTATTGAAGAGGATTATTGCCTGGCACTTGTTTGACATCAATGCTACTTGTGAGCCCAAACCTGGATATGGTCCAGGTCTTGCTGCATTTGAACATGGACCAGTTTGGGCCAAAGGGTCTGTTTCCATGCTATATTATTCTATGACTGCTTCAGTATCGGAGGAGTCATGAATGGTGCTTAATATCATGCAATCATCAGTGAACATCCTCACTTCTGACCTTATGACAGAGGCAAGGTCATTGATGAAGCAGCTGAAGATGGTTGGGTCTAGGACACTACCCTGAGGGACTCGTGCAGAGATGTCCTGGAGTTGAGATGACTGACCACCAACAACCACAATCATTTTCTTATGTGCCAGGTATGATTCCAGCCAGAGAGTTTGCCAATACCCATTGATTCCAGTTTTGCCAGGACTCCTTCCTGCCACACTCGACAAACGTAGCCCTTTTGTCGAAGGCTATCACACACCTCATCTCAAACTCTTACACCAACACAACAACTGCTTAAAAACACTTCCTCATCCAGCATTTGTGTTAGAAAACGGACACTGTTAGAAACTGGAAAAAGACTACTAAAGAAAGTCAAACCTTCCAGAAGTGCATGCTCCCAGTGTGGGAGAGCAGTGAATCTAGCTGCTCCTTGTATTCCTTCAGTTTTTCGAGCTGGGTGTTGATCTGATCAACTGCATCAGCAACTTGGCTCGCTGCTTTATTCTCCTCTTCCTCAATTAGTTTAGCTGCAATCTTCTCCTCTTTCTCAATTAGAGTTTTCATCTCATTGAATTCACTGGAAAGTGACAATTTCTGCTTCATGGAGGAATCCTAACAATGAAGATTGAAAGTTCAGGGTTTCATGCAGAACTTTACTTGTCATAGATAAGGTAGCAGGACAAGTGACTAAAGTGTTATTGAAGGAGCAGTTTGGGACCAGTGACCATAATTCCATTAGTTTTAAAATATCTACAGAAAAGAATTGGCCTGGTCAACAGGTTCAAGTTAACCAGGGCCAATTTTGGTGGTATTCAAAGTTAAAAATCACAACACCAGGTTATAGTTCAACAGGTTTATTTGGAAGCACTAGCTTTCAGAGCACTGCTCTCCATCAGGTAGCTGTGGAGCAGAACCATAAGACACAGAATTTACAGCAAACATTACAGTGTCATGCAACTGAAATGATAAATTGAACAAACCTGGATTGCTGTTAAGATTTTCATCTTTGAGAATGCGTTGCAGGTTTCGGTTCATTGAAACTACTTTTAAGTCACATTCTCGAAATAACTTAAGGTTTTTACAAATAAGGTGACATCTTGGCTCAGACAATGCAGTAAAGCTATATATTAGAGTATGTCTGTATCCCAATCTTGAGTCGGACTGGTTCTATTTCCAAAGTGTAATTTACAAAATATTACATGAATTCACTACCTGTAGATTGTATTTTGCTCAGAAAATGCACAATGTATCTGCAAATACAAATTCATCCCATAGACTTTTACATGTGCGCTTGCATGAGAGAGAGAGAGAGAGAGTGTGCATGTGCGTGTGTGTGTGTGTGTGTTTCTGTGCATGCAAGCTTGGTAAAGTGTGTGTGACAGTGTGATGGAATATAAGCCTGTGAGAAGGTGTCTAGGTGGGTGTGAGCGTGAATGGGGGTGTGTATGAGAGAGAAGGTCTGTGTGAGTGTGACTATGTTAAGAGTGTGTGTGTATGCGTGAGAATAGTGAATTGGGGTCACCTGGAGTGTGACATGAAACCAAGGTCCTGGTTGAGGCCATCCCCATGGGTACCGCACTTGGCGTTGTTACCTGTGCCGAAATCTGCCTTAGAGGATGGTCACCTGAAGATCCGAGGCCAAATGACCCTGACCACTGAAGTGTTCCCCGAGGGGGCTGGGGCAGTTTGCGCAAAGGATCGTGGGTGGTTTCCAAAATTTAGTTAGAGGGCTCTGGCCAGTACATTCCTGATGGAATGAAGGGTACGCCTGGCAGGAGTGAGGAACCCTGCACGATTAGAGTTATTGAGGCCTGGTCTTGAAAACGGACACATTGTATAAGCAGCTGGGACCAGGTGAATTCCTTGAACATAGAGGGTGTCAGAGTATATGCAAGAGAAATCAGGAGGGCTAAAATGGGACACAAGATAAGGTGACAGAGAACCTGAAGAGATTCTACATGAAGGGCAAAAGAGTAACTAGGGAGACAACAGGGCCTATTAAAGACCAACAAGATCGTCTATGTGGGGAATCACAAGAGATGGGCAAATTTTAAAATGCATATTTCTTGTCAGTATGTACTGCTGTCGAAAAAGGTATAGATAGTAAGGAACTTAGGGGAATAAATAGTCATGCCTTGAAGCGGCCACATTCGAGAAGGTGCTAGAAGTCTTAAAATGCGTTAAGGTAGATAAATCGCCAGGACCTGAGGAAGCGTATTTCAGGAGTTTGTGGGAGTCTAGGGAGGAAATTGCGAGGCCTCAAGAGGAGATAGTTGTTTCATGTGAAATGCCTGAAGTTTGGAGATTGGAAATGCCTGGGAACTACAGACTGGAGAGCCTCATGTCCAGAGTGAGTAAGTTGTTAGAGAGGATTCTGAGAGACAGGATCTGTAGGCATTTGGAGAGGCAAGGACTCATTTGGGATGGTCAGCATGGCTTTGTGCGCGGGAAATCACATCTCACAAATTTGATTGAGCTTTTTGAAAGGGTGACTGAGAAAGTAGAGAGCAGTGCAGAAGATGTGGTCTTCCTGAATTTTAACAAGGTCTTTGACAAGTACCGCATGGTGGGTCGAGTAAATTTCAAGATTCAGGGAGAGTTTGTGGTGTTCGAGGGTTGTTTTCAGACTGGAGGCCTGTGATCAACAATATACCACAGTGCTGGGTCCACTGTTCTTAGACATTTATATAAATGATTTGGACGAGAATTTAGGCGATCTGGTTAATAAGTCAGCAGATGATTGGTGGCATAGCGGACAGTGAAGTTGATTATCTGGGAATGCAGTGAGACCTTGATCAAGTGGGCCAGTAGGCTGAGGGACAGCAGATAAGAGTTTAATTTAGATAAATGCAAGGTGTTGCATTTTGGGAAGGCAAGCCAGTGTAGGGCTTACACAGTCAATGGTAGAACCCTACGGAGCATTATAGAACAATGAGATCTAGGGGTACAGGTTCATAGCTCCTTGAAAATGGAAGCACAGATTTTCAGGACAGTAGAGAAGATTTTCAGCATGGTCGCTTTCATCAGTCAGAGCATTAACTATAGGAGTTGGGATGTCTTGCTGCAGCTGTACAAGACATTGGTGAGGCCACATGTGGAGCACTGGATGCTGTTCTGGTCACCCTACTCTAGCAAGGATGTTACTAAACTAGAAAGAGTGCAGACACATCTGCTGAGAAGTTACCTGGACTAGAGGCTCAAGTTATGTGGAGATTTTGGATTGGCTGGGATTCTTCCCTGGAGCATAGGAGACCGAGGAGTAACCTTATGGACATTATAAAATCATGAGAAGTGTAGATACCTTACACCTAAGATTGCCAGAAGGACTCTCATCCGGCAACCCAGTCTAGGAATTGCAGACATACAAAATCATTGACCCTCAGGCAGGAATTCACATGCAATACCTTGAATTTCAGCCAGGGATTCACACAATACAAACACCAACACCACCCCAACCCCCTCCCCCTCAGCCTAGAGCTCATTAGTATCCAACTGGAAACCACCAGAGCCCTGAAACAGTCCTCAATATCCTTGCTCCTCCCACCCTCACTCCTAACATTGACCCTCAATGCCCCTGCACCCCTCCTCACTCCTGACACTGATCCTCAACATCCTTACATCCCCCAACTCCTAACACCAACCCTTAATATACCCACCCCAACACTGACCTTCAATGTAACCCCATCTCACTTCCAAAACCGACCCCCAACATACACCAACACACACCAAGACAGCCTCAACGCGCACACTCCACCCATGATTTTAAGAGCCCGATGGTAACCACATACCGTGAGGTGTTGTTTCTTATACCGCACAAGTTCCAGGTGATGTTGTAATTGGATGATTTGATATTGCAGATTCTTTCGCTGGGTCTTCAGGTCTGCCTGAGGAAGGATTCATTCTAATCAATGTCATGTTATCAGTGGATCATTTCAAACTTATTAAAACACTAGCACCACAACCGCTCCACACCTCATGCCTAAGAAAGCCACTCAGGACTGGGACACAACCCCTGGAGAGCAATGCTTGGAGCTTCTCTGGGTCACCAGGATAATACCAGAGCTAAAAGGTTTAAATGAAAAGGTGGCGCAGACAGGAGTAGTATTCCCTGGAAATAGAGAATTAGTCAGAAGCTCAGGTGCACAGAAAAATGACAAACAGAATCCAGTGGAGGGGCGTGGGATAATACAATAGAACATAGAACAATCCAGCGCAGAACAGGCCCTCGATGTTGCGCTGACCTATGAACTATTCTCAGCTCGTCCCCCTACACTATCCCATCATCATCTATGTGCTCATCCAAGGATTGTTTAAATCTCCCTAATGTGACTGAGTTGACTACACTGGCAGGTAGGGCATTCCACGCCCTTACCACTCTCTGCATAAAGAACCTCCCTCTGACATCTGTCTTAAATCTATCACCCCTCAATTTGTAGCTATGCCCCCTCGTACACACTGAAGTAATCATCTTCAGAAAAAAACTTTCACTGTCTCCCCTATTTAATCCTCTGATCATCTTGTATGTCTCTATCAAATCCCCCCTTAGCCTTCTTCTTGCCAATGAGAACAGACCCAAGTCTCTCAGCCTTTCCTCATAAGACCTTCCCTCCAGACCAGGCAACATCCTGGTAAATCTCCTCTGCACCTTTTCCAATGCTTCCACATCCTTCCCAAAATATGCAGACCAGAACTGTACACAATATTCCAAGTGCGGCTGCACCAGCGTTTTGTATAGTTGCAGCATGATATTGCGGCTCTGGAACTCAATCCCTCTACCAATGAAACCTAATGCACTGTATGCCTTCTTACCAGCACTATCCACCTGGGTGGCAACTTTCAGGGATCTATGTACATGGACACCAAGATCCCTCTGCACATCCACACTACCAAGAATCTTTCCACTGACCCAGTACTCTGCCTTCCTGTTATTCTTCCCAAAGTGCATCACCTCACATTTAGCTGCATTGAACTCCATTTGCCACCTTTCAGCCCAATTCTGCAGTTTATCCAAGTCCCCCTGCAACCTGTAACATTCTTCCACACTGTCCACTACTCCACCGACTTTAGTATCATCCGCAAATTTACTAATCCATCCACCTATGCCTGCGTCTAAGTCATTTATAAAAATGACAAACAGCAGTGGTCCCAAAACAGATCCTTGTGGCACTCCATTAGTAAATCGGACTCCAGGCTGAATATTTTCCATCAACCACCACTCGCTGCCTTCTTTCAGAAAGCCAGTTTCTGATCCAAACTGCTAAATCGCCCTCAATCCCATGCCTCTGCATTTTCTCCAACAGCCTACCATGCGGAACCTTATCAAAGGCTTTACTGAAGTCCATGTATACCATGTCAACTGCCCTACCCTCATCTACACGCTTGGTCACCTTCTCAAAAAACTCAATGAGGTTTGTGAGACACGACCTGCCCTTGACAAAACCATGTTGACTATCTGAAATCAAATTGTTGCTTGCTAGATAATTATAAATCTTATCTCTTATAATCCTTTCCAAAACCTTTCCTGCAACAGATGTAAGGCTCACTGGTCTATAATTACCTGGGTCATCCCTACTGCCCTTCTTGAACTAGGGCACAATATGTGCAATCCTCCAGTCCTCAGGTACTAAACCTGTAGACAATGACGACTCAAATATCAAAGCTAAAGGCTCTGCTTTCTCCTCCCTAGCTTCCCAGAGAATCCTCGGATAAATCCCATCCGCTGCAGGGTATTTATCTACTTTCACTCCTTCTAGGATTGATAACACCTGTTTGTAACTAACCTTGATCCTTTCTAGTCTAATATCTCATGCCTCATTTTTCTCCTCAACAATATTCTCCTTTTCCTGAGTAAAAACCGATGAGAAATGTTCGCTTAGCACCTCTCCTACTTCCACAGGGTCCACACTCAACTTCCCACTTCTGTCTTTGATCAGCCCTATTCCGACCCTAACCATCCTTTTATTCCTCACATACCTATAGAAAGCTTTAGGGTTCTCCTTTATTCTAGTTAGGAAAAGGAAAACAAATCAAAGGTTTGGACAGGAACAGAAGGATAATGATGGGTGTAGAGGAACAAAATGAGCTTGGTGTGTATGTCTCTAGATCCCTGAAGGCAGTGAGATAGGAAGATAGGGTGGTTTAGCACAAGTTAAGCCACAGCTGAATTAGTTGCCTCATCACTGCATCATAGGAAGTGATCACATTGGAGAGGTCAATTAAACAGATCAAAGTAGTCGCAAAGAATTGGACAAATCAAGACTCGGAAAGATAGCCCAAAGAGGAGTTCAGTAGAACTCAACTTCAGATCAAAGTTTTAAACTCAATGCTTCTCTCTCCACAAAAGCTAAGGTTCTCCAGCACTTTGTTTATATCCCTATGTTTATATCCCTATGTTTATATTGCTTGCTCTTCTTAATAAACAATATCCCATTTGCTTTGCAAGTGAGGATGGTAAGTTGCTTTGATGAGAACTTCATGGCATCCCTTTTTATCTGCTGCTCTTGTCCTTCGAGATAGTAAGAGGTCGTGCACATAGAATGTGCTGTCCAAGGAGCCTGAATGAATTGTTCCAAATCTGAGTTACAGACCAAGGGTTGGCATTGGTCACAATTACTGATATGATGGGCAAAATGGTGTGTTGTTATTTACTATCTTTAGTCAGTTAGGAGAAAGTGAGGACTGCAGATGCTGGCGATCAGAGCTGAAAACGTGTTGCTGGAAACATCCAAGGAGCAGGAGAAGCAGGAGCACTCCTGAAGGGCTTATGCCCGAAACGTCGAATCTCCTGCTTCTTGGATGCTGCTTGACCTGCTGCGCTTTTCCAGCACCACATTTTTCAGCTATTTTTAGTCAATGCCAACATATCAAGACATTTTAAGATGACTAAAGGAGTGGTTAATGCTGGCTTAGAGAAACCATCACCTCTGGTATACAGATAAGAACATAGGGGGCAAAATCTTAAACATGGAGCTAGCCCTGGGACATTTGGAAGCTGTGGACCAGACCGAGGAGATTGGAATCTGCAATTTGACAAAAACCTGTCAAGGTTGGGGATCAACTGAAATTGATAGATGTGTCAGGAAAGAGCATTAACAGGATAGGTAGGTAAATGGATTAAACCAGAAATTGTGGGAGAACTCTGGCAGCACCTGGGGAACAGAGTTAGCAGTTCAAATCCACTGAACCCTATTCAGATTAATATACAAATTAGGCATGATCTAGCAAAATGACAGCATAGACTTGAACCGAATAGCCTCCTCCTGTTGCATGAGCCAACTTAATACACCCTGAACATGGAAGGGTATTTAACAACATCATAAATTGACTTTGCCAGAACTTTACTGGACTTTGAGGCATCATCTTTTACAATGACATTCAGAATGTTAGTCTTTAGGTCACCTCAGTTAAATGCCATTAATCGAATACTCTGTACACAATCTGTAGAGGAAGCTTTTCTCTCAAAATCCCCTGGTTATTGCACAAGTGATTGCGTCCACATCACGGCATACTGATCAATGATCAAACAGCTAATAAAAGAGCAAATATTAGTTACTCAGTAATCCTGCATTCAACTGCAACAAACCACAAGCAGAACCAGCAGCTCATATCTCTACCAAACACCACTTAAATGTGAATGTTTGTCTCTCTATTATCCTTTCAGGCAGAGTTCCAGGATCCTTCCATTCACAGGGGAAACAGCAGTGCCATTTCCCCTTAGCCAAACACTTCAAATCGCTGCCAATAGATACTATCGCAACTATTAAGGGAAATAGTCCCATTCTTTCTTGATCCTCAATTTTATACACTTCAAATGAATTTCCCCTCAATCTTCTGCTCTTCCCCTTAAGTGCTGAACAAGAATTCCTGTCAATATCCTTCGCTCACTCGTGTGCAAACTGATCTTTCCTTACAACTGTTGAGGGATCCCTGGCTGTGTCTGAGTAAATAAAAACCAACAGAATTGCAGATGCAGTAAATTAGAAACAAAAACAGAAGTGGTGGAAAAACTCAGGAGGCCTGGCAGCATCTGTGAAGAGAAATCAGACTTAACATTTCGGATCAAGTGATCTTTCTTCAGAACATAGACTTGTGCCTGTCTGATGTTTTATACTGTTCCAGTTTAACTTGCTGGATGGAACAGGCTCAAGGGCTGAGAACAAAAGCAGGACTAAAAGGACAACGATTGTCAAACTTGCTCTTGCACTGGATAAACTGGACCCTGCCACGTAACATCATTCGTGAGCTGCCAGTAGATGAACATTGAGCAATCCTCCACCTCTCTCAACACCAACTGACATGTTCAGGATTAATGTTAGTTTTGGTTTCTCAATCAAAGCTAATTTGTAAACACCCGGATATTACAAAGCCTGCCAAACCACCACCCATAACAGCACCAGTAGCAGGCACTCAGCTACAGGCTCAAAACAGACAAGCAGCATGTAGGTCTCTGTCATCAGGGAACAGGACAGGGACAGGGAGGGGAAGTGGGAAGAGGAGAGAGCGAAGGAGCCATGGGAGAATTGGGGTGTTGAAAGACAACATGAGGGGGAAGTGCTAGGATCCCAGTAATTCAAAAATATACACTCCTGATTTATATGAACATACTATCTCCAAGTCTGTAGATGGCATGAGGTTGGGTGGGGGAGTGAGGTGTGAGGAGAACGCAGAGATACTTCAGTGATGTGGACAAGTGAATGGACAAATGCATGGCAGAGGGAGTACAGTGTGAGGTTGTCCACTTTGGGAGCAAAACAGCAAAATCTGAATGACTATAAATGGACAGGGAGCAATGTTCGAATAGCCCTAGGTGTCCTTATACACCAGTCACTAAGAAGTAAACAGGCAGTCGAGGAAAATGCTATCTTGGTCTTAATAGCAAGGATTCAAGTACACAATTACCTTATAACCACAATCACCAACATCCCTTGTCCCTGCTCCACACTTGCTCCATTACCACCCTTCTTTCCTGTTTCCTCAACTCTATGCTCTCCCTCCCCATATATTTGGAATAGAGGTTTGGGCCCTGGGGTATCTGAGGAAGCTGTGCTGACATTGGAGGGAGTCCAGAGCAGGTTTACAAGAATGATACCAGGGATAAAGGACTTGTCGTGGGGAGTGGTTGATGACTCATGTGTACTCACTGGAGGTTAAAAGCATGACGGAGATCTGATTGACGTGGACAGAATAAGGAGAGGACTGGATAAAGTGGACGTGGAGATGATGTTTTCAGTAGAAGAACCTAGCACCTGAGAGCACAGACTGATTGAAGGGACCCTGTAGAACCGAGATGAGGAGGAATTTCTTCAGCCAAAGGGTGGTGAAACTGTGGATGGTCTCTACCAACTCGCCTATCCCTAGCAACTCATTCACCAACCTCCCTTCAATGACTTCACTGTCATCATCAACTGCCCACCATGTCTGCCCCTCATCCTCCACCATAGTCCCCATCCCTCTCCTGTCCCCAGACACCCCCACACCTCTCCTGCCACCTTTCTTCACTCCGCCAGTGGTCACTTGTTTATCCTACTCCATCTTCTCTCTTCCTGTCCCTCTATTTACACCAATGTCCCCTTATTTCCCCTCAACCTCCACCCTCTCCCCTGCTAACACTCTCACCCACAGTCCCATTGTTTACCCCACTTCTCCCTGCCCCCTACAGTCCCCTTGCCTCTTGTCCCTTTTCCGCTATCCAATGTCCGCTTACTTACTCCCCCATTACCCCCACTCCCTGACAGCCCGCCCTTACCCAAATGCCCCCTCACTGCCCAATGTCACACACCCCCTGCCCCCAAACTCCTGCCCCCAAGGTCACCTCACCCCCTGCCTCCCCATGCACCCTGACCCCCCGATGCCCCCTGACCTCCTGCCCCCGATGCCCCATGACTTTCTGCACCCCACAATGCCCCCAACCTCCTGCCCCCCTGAGGTCACCTCACCCCTGCCCCCCTGCACCCCCCGATGCCCCCTGACCTCCTGCTGCCTGAAGGCCTCCTCCATCCTGTCGGTCTGACAGCCGCGGTGCTCCAGGATGCAGACGGCGCAGATGCAGCTGCGGTGGGGGCGGCAGTAGAACTCGAGCAGGTTTCCGTGTTGGGGGCACAGGCGCTCGGCCAGGTCAGCGAGCGGGGGCTGCAGGTTGTGGCTCCGGAAGGCCGCGCTCTGTTGGTGCGGGACAAGGTGCTCGCTGCAGAATGAGGCCAGGCAGGTCAGGCAGCTGCGGACGGCCGGCGCCCCGGCCCCGGGAGGGCAGGCATCACAGGCCACGGCGGCCGGGAGCTCGGCCTCGGCCTCAGGCTCGGCCTGAAGGCGCTGGCCCCGGCCCCGCTCGAACTCCGCCACCACGGCGCACAGCACACGGTTCGGCTGCAGCTCGGGCCGCTCCGGGAAGTGGCGGCGGCACTGCGGGCAGGTGAAGCCCAGGAGGTACCGCCGGTCCCCGGCCCAGAACTGCGACAGGCAGCTCCGGCAGAAATTGTGGCCGCACGGCGCCGTCACCGGCTCCCGGAACAGGTCCAGGCAAATGGCGCAGGTCAGCTCGGCCTCCAGGCGCTCCGTGTCCCCGGCTCCCGCCGCCATCACCGCCACCGCCACCGCCGCGAGAGCCAACTGTCACTGGGCAGCTCGGGGCCGCGCACTGTTCCCGTGACCGCGCCCAGCCCCGCGGCACCGCCCCCTTCCCATCACCTCCCCCCGTGGCACCGCCCCCTTCCCATCACCTCCCCCCGCGGCACCGCCCCCTTCCCATCACCTTGCCCCCGCGGCACCGCCCCCTTTCCATCACCTTATTCCCGAGGCACCGCCCCCTTTCCCGCTGGACCGTCCCTTTTCCATCACCTCCCCCCACGGCACCGCCCACTTCCCCGGCACCGCCCACTTTCCATCACCTTCCCCCCGCGGCACCGCCCCCTTCCCATCACTTCCCCGCGGGACCGCCCCCTCCCCCACGGCACCGCCCTCTTCCCCGCGGGACCGCCCCCTACTGTCTGCTCCTTGCCCTTATCTCTCCCCTCCCGGCGCCATCTTGGGTAAGGCTGGTGGCCGGTGGCCTTCAACACATCATTGATGAGGAATATCTCGCCTAGATTATCCCCGCCTCTTACCTTCAAACAACCGCCAAAACTTAACCAGACCATTGTTCTCGGCAAACTGGCCAGCCTTCAGGACAACACCGACCACAACACTGAACCCTGCCCCAGTAACCTCTACACCACATGTCAGATCACCAGCATGGTTACTCCCAAAACATGTGGCAACACCACACACAGCAGATTCTCATATGACTCTGCCAGTGTCGTCTGTCTCATAGCCTGCTAGCAAGGATGCCCCAAGGCATGGTATATTGGTGAGACCAACAGATGCTGCCACAACAGATGAATGGACATAGTCAACTGCTGTCTGGCAATTGTTGCACAATCCCAGTCAGGGAACACTTCAGTGGTCAAGGATATTTCAGCCTCTGATCTTCGGGTAAGCATCCTTCAAGGCAGCCTTTAAGATATATAACAATGTAGAATCACCAAACAGAGGCTGATAGCCAAGATCCATACGCATGAGGGCGGCCTCAACCAGGATCTTGGGTTCATATGGGACTACAGGTGATGCACCCACACTACACACACCCACACACCCACACACTACACACACCCACACACCCACACACACACTACGCACACCCACACACCGCACACCCACACCCACACACACACACCCACACACACACACACACACAGACTCTCTCTTAAGCACACATACACACCCACACACCCACACTACACACACCCACACACACACACAGACTCTCTCTTAAGCACACATACACACACTCTCTTTCCCTCTCTCTTACACACACACACCCATATAAGTCTATGGGGGGAATTTCCATTTGCAGATACATTCTATTTGTTCAAAAAGCACAATGTTTTAGACAGTTAATCGATGTGGTATCATGTAAATTCCTACTTTGGAAATGAAACTAGTCTGACTCCAGGTTAAGACAGACGGATTTGAAACAAATCCTCACACCTAAAATGCATTGTCTGATCGAAGATGTCACCTCTTTTATACTGATAAAACTTTAAGTTATCTCAGTTAATGACTTGTAAATTCATGCCCATCAAAATTCATACTGTATCATTAGCAGAAGTCCAACTGATCTCTAAACAAATAAAGGAAAAAAGAACAAATTATGTTAATTCTGAAAATCCGATGCAGAACACAATAGACTGTAGACCGGAAGACCAGGAGCGGAGAGCTGGAGGACCGGGAGTAGCAGGCTGGAAAGCTGGAGCAGGATTTGACGGCCAGCACACTGACTCCTAAACGTGGATCTGTTATATGTGAAAAAATAGGGTCGACTTTTACACAAAATATATGGAAAATTTCAGATTATTTGGCCAAAACTGGAGAGTCAATTTTTACATGAGATCAACTATTACTCAAGTAGATATGGTAGATAAAACTAGAGCAGAATTTTGCTAAGAGAGTATGAACAGCTAGGAGCTAAATTATAAAGGAGAACCAAAAAGGTAATAATCTCTGGATTACTACCGAAACCACAATCTAATTGGCATAGTGTCAATAAGATTAAGCAGGTAAATGCATGGCTCAAGGATTGGTATGGGAGAAATGGGTTTGAATTCATGTGACATTGGCACCAGTACTGGGGAAGAAGGGACCTTATCCCAATGGGATCATCATCTGAACCGTGCTGGGCCCAGAGTCCTAGCGAATTACATAACTCATGCTGGAGACAGGCTTTAAACACTGAGAGCCTGTGAGGGGGGAGGTTTCAGATACAGGGGAAATTAGAAAATCCAAATTAAAGTGGGGAGGTAAGAGTGCACAATTCAGGAGAGTTTATTCAAATCTCCAGCACATTAGCAAATAGGACTGAGTGTATGGAAAGGGTTAACAATCAAACTTCAAGCATACTGGTCAAGCGAATGACAATGAGAAGAATGATGGTTAATACAGGACTGAAGGTGTTATATCTGCGTGCACGCAGTATAAGGAATAAGGTAAACGAGCTTGTGGCACTAAACAAAACAGGTGTGATGTGGTCATCACGGAGACACGGCTGCAAGGGGACCAGGATTGGGAGCTGAATATTCAAGGATATACATTCCCTTGAAAAGACAGGCAGGTGGGCAGAGGATGGATGGGGTATCTTCATTAGTAAGAAATAAAATTCAATCAATAGTAAGAATGGCTTTGGTTTTGGGTAATCCAAGATGGAGGATGGGAAAAATTTCTGGCTTTAACAACTGCTCTTTTTTTTGAGGTATTTGAGGTGATTTCCTTGAATTCCAGGAGCAGCAATTACTGTTTCGTCTGCTGTTGCATTGGTTTGGAACTTTGGAGAAACAAAAGTCAAAACAACAGCAAGAGAGAGGAACAGACAAAGGAATCACATGGTGAGGTTAGTGCAGGATAGAGAGAGAGAGAGAAAAACAGAAACCCACATTGCTAACTGGCAGAGTTAGCAGTTACTGCCTTTGCTGTTTGAATTTTTGTATCGCTGGACATTGGAGTACATCTGGGAAAATAAACAAACAGTGAAATTCACAACTGATCTTGGAGGAACCTGTTTGGGAGTGGTCACAGCACAGAAACAGATAAATGGATTTTAAATGTGGCCTTAAAATAAGTCTGCAGTAGTGAGTAGAGTGGGTTCTTTCTTTGATTATATGTTTTATTGAGCTATCTCCCTTGATCAAACTTAAACTATAAGCCATAAGTATTAATGTAACCTGGAGCAGCGTTTTGTAGAGGATAAGACAGAGCTATTTTCTACGTCTGCAGATTGAAAGAAGCAAAAATGGCCCTTAATAGAGTGATATGCTCTTCTTGTCGGATGTGGGAGTTTAGGGAGAGTTTACTGATAACTGAGTATTATATCTGCAATAAATGCCATTGGTTGCGAATCCAATCAGGTCGAATGGATCAGTTGGAGAGGCAGTTAGAGGCAATGAGGAATTTACAAAAGCAAGGAGATGTGATGGATGGCAGTTATAGGAAAGGGGGAAAGTCTCAGATTCTGTCACAGGAAAGGTAAGAGAGGTAGGCAGGTAGTGCTGGAGTCTTCTGTGCTTATCCCCATTTCAAACAGGTCTGCTGTTTTGGAAAATGTAGGGGGTGATGGATTCTCAGGGGAATGTAGCACGAACAGCCAAGTTTCTGGTATTGGTTTCTGGTTTCTGACAGGCTCTAATGTAATGAGGGGTACGTCGGGTTCCAACAGATCAATTGTGTCAGGGGACTCTCTAGTCCAAGGTACAGACAGACATTTCTGTGACCAGCAGCGAAAAATCAGAATGGTGTCTTGCTTCCCTGGTGCCAGAATCAAGGATGTCTCAGAGAGGGTGCAGAATGTTCTCACTGGGGAGAGGGGCCAGCAAGAGGTCATTGTCCACATTGGAACCAACGATATAGGAAGGAAAAGGTTGAGATTCTGAAGGGAGCTTACAGGGAGTTAGGCAGAAAATTAAAAAGGAGGTACTCAAGAGTAGTAATATCTGGATTACTCCCGGTGCTACAAGCTAATGAGAGTACGAATAGGAGGATAGAGCAGATGAATGCATGGCTGAGGAGCTGGTGTATAGGAGGAGGATTCACATTTTGGATCATTGGAATCTCTTTTGGGGTAGAAGTGACCTGTATAAGAAGGATGGATTGCACCTAAATTGGAAGGGGTCTAATATACTGGTAGGGAAATTTGCTAGAGCTACTCAAGAGGATTTAAACTAGTAAGGTGGGGGGGGTGGGGGAGGAGAGGTGGGACACAGGGAGATAGTGAGGAAAGAGATCAATCTGAGACTGGTACGATCGAGAACAGAAGCGAGTCAAACAGTCAGGGCAGGCAGGGATAAAGCTGAGAACAGGGTAGGACTGATAAACTGCATTTATTTCAAAGCAAGGGGCCTAACAGGGAAGGCAGATGAACTCAGGGCATGGGACTGGGATATCATAGCAATTACGGAAACATGGCTCAGGGATGGGCAGGATTGGCAGCTTAATGTTCCAGGATACAAATGCTACAGGAAGGACAAAAAGGGAGGCAAGAGAGGAGGGGGAATGGTATTTTTGATAAGGGATAGCATTACAGCTGTGCTGAGGGAGGATATTCCCAGAAATACATCCAGGGAAGTTATTTGGGTGGAACTGAGAAATAAGAAAAAGATGATCACCTTATTGGGATTGTATCAAAGACCCCCCAATAGAGGGAAATTGAGAAACAAATTTGTAAGGAGATGTGTTATCTGTAAGAATAATAGAGTGGTTATGGTAGGGGATTTTAACTTTCCAAACATAGACTGGGACTGCCAAAGTGTTAAGGGTTTAGATGGAGAGGAATTTGTTAAGTGTGTATAAGAAAGTTTTCTGATTCCGTATGTGGATGTACCTACTAGAGAAGGTGCAAACCTTGACCTACTTCTGGGAGATAAGGCAGGGCTGGTGACTGAGGTGTCAGTGGGGGAGTACTTTGGGGCCAGCGACCATAATTCTATTAGTTTTAAAATAGTGATGGAAAAGGATAGACCTGATCTAAAAGTTGAAATTCAAAATTGTAGAAAGGCCAATTTTGATGGTATTAGGCAAGAACTTTCAAAAGCTGATTGGGGACAGATGTTCAGAGGTAAAGGAACGGCTGGAAAATGGGAAGCCTTCAGAAATGAGATAACGAGAGTCCAGAGAAAGTATATTCCTGTCAGGGTGAAAGGAAAGGCATTTGGGAAAGGGAATGCTGGATGACTAAAGAAATTGAGGGTTTGGTTAAGAAAAAGAAGGAAGCATATGTCAGGTACAGACAGGATAGATCGAGTGAATCCTTAGAAGAGCATAAAGGCAGTAGGAGTATTCTTACGAGAAAAATCAGGAGGGCAAAAAGGGGACATGAGATAGCTTTGCCAAATAGAGTTAAGGAGAATCCAAAGGGTTTTTACAAATACATTTAGGACAAAAGGGTAACTAGGGAGAGAATAGGGCCCTCAAAGATCAGCAAGGCGGCCTTTGTGTGGAGACACAGAAAATGGGGGAGATACTAAACGAGTATTTTGCATCAGTATTTACTGTGGAAAAGGACATGGAAGATATAGAATGCAGGGAAATAGATGGTGACATCTTGAAAAATATCCATATCACAGAGGAGGTGGTGCTGGATGTCTTGAAATGCATAAAAGTGGATAAATCCCCAGGACCCGATCAGGTGTACCCTAGAACTCTGTGAGAAAGTAGAGAAGTGATTGCTGGGCCTCTTGCTGAGATATTTGTATCATCGATAGTCACAGGTGAGGTGCTGGAAGACTGGAGGTTGGCCAACGTGGTGCCACTGTTTAAGAAGGGCGGTAAGGACAAGCCAGGGAACTATAGACCAGTGAGCCTGACCTCGGTGGTGGGCAAGTTGTTGGAGAGAATCCTGAGGGACAGGGTGTACATGTATTTGGAAAGGCAGGGACTGATTAGGGATAGTCAACATGGCTTTGTGCGTGGGAAATCATGTCTCACAAACTTGATTGAGTTTTTTGAGGAAGTAACAAAGAGGACTAAGGAGGGCAGAGGGATAGATCAGATCTACGTGAACTTCAGTAAGGAGTTTGAAAAGTTTCCCCATGGGAGATTGGTGAGCAAGGTTAGATCTCATGGAATACAGGGAGAACTAGCCATTTGGATACAGAACTAGCTCAAAGGTAGAAAACAGAGGGTGGTGGCGAAGGGTTGTTTTTCAAACTGGAGGCCTGTGACCAGTGGATTACCACAAGGATCGGTGCTGGGTCCACTACTTTTCATCATTTATTTCAATGATTTGGATGTTAGCATAAGAGGTATGGTTAGTAAGTTTGCTAATGACACCAAACTTGGAGGTTACCTCAGATTACAACAGGGTCTGGACCAGTTGGGCCAATGGGCTGAGGAGTGGCCACCAAACCTCAAACAGATCATTGTTTGTAGCAAACTGCCCAGCTTTCAGGACAATACCATACAACCTTGTCATGGTAGACACTGCAAGACGTGTCAGAATGTCGACACGGATACCACCATGTACGTGGCAGGTACTCACGTAACTCAGCCAACATTCTCTATCTCATACACTGCAGGCAAGGATGCCCTGAGGCATGATACATTGGCGAGACCAAGCAGAGGCTACAGCAACAGATGAATGGACACTGCACAACAATCACCAAACAGGAGGGTTCCATCCCAGTCGGAGAGCACTTCAGTGGTCCAGGACATTCAACCTCGGACCTTCGGGTGACCATCCTCCAAGGCGGACTTCAGGACAGGCAGCAATGAAAAGTATCCGACCAGAGGCTGATAGCTAAGTTCGGTCCCCATGGGGAGGGCCTCAACCGGGACCTTGGGTTCATGTCACACTCCAGGTGACCCCACTGCACTATATACACACACACACACACACACACACACTTGTACACACACATACTCAGGCCCTCTCTCATACACTCCCACACACACACCCTCTCACAGACCTAAACCCCTTTACACTCACACACATGCACACACCTTCTCACAAACACTCATCGCCCTCCCCCCTCCCCCCCCCCCCCCCCCCTCCCCACATATATATAGAAGTGTGTGGGGTGAAATTGTACTTGCAGAATTACATTTTACTTTGCTCAAAAACTGCATGAATCCATGTAAGATTCTGTAAATCCGTTTCTTAGAGTATAATCTGTCTGACTATTGTGACACAGACAGTCTCACACGGAGTTAGTACCTGCAACACGTTCTCTGGGCCGACATGACCAGTGCACTTCAGAATGGAACTTTTAAAAAAGATTTTGCAATTTACATATGAATGAACGGAAACCAATATGGTCATTCTAAAAGATGAGAGACTTAACAAACAATCCGGGTCTTTTTCAATGTATGATTTCAGTTACATCACACTGTTAACTTTTGCTATAAATTCTGTGTCTTACAATCTTATTCTCCACAACCACTCAATGAAGGAGCAGCACTGAAAAAGCTAGTGCTTCCAAATAAGGACAGTAACCTGGTGTTGTGTGATTTTTAACTCTGTACAGCCCTGTCCAACACCAGCGTCTCCAAAAAATGCAATGATGGCATTTATTTTGAGAGGGCATGAATATAAAAGTGAGGATGTACTTCTGAGGCTCTGGTCAGACCACATTTGGAGTATCGTGTGCAGTTTTGGACCCCATATCTCAGGGAGGATGGACTGGCCTTGGAGTGTGTTCAGAGGAGGTTCATGAGAGTGGTCCCAGGAACGAAAAGCTCAACATACGAGGTTCACTTGAGAACCACGGGTTTATACTCGATGGAGTTTAGAAGGATAACGGGGAAATCTAAATGAAATGTACAGAATGGCCTAGACAGAGTAGATGTTGGGAAAAAGTTTCCATTGGTAGGAGAGACTAGGATCCGAGGGCACAGCCTTAGAGTAAAAGGAAAGCCCAAATTAGAATGGAGGTAAGGAGAAACTTCTTCAGCCAGAGAGTGGGGAATCATTGCCACAGCAGGTCATTGAGTATATTTAAGACGGTGACAGATAGATTCTTGAGTAAAGGGGATCAAAGGTTACAGGGTGAAAGCAGGAGAATGGGGTTGAGATACTTGTCAGCAGTGATTGAATGGCCTAATTTCTGCTCTTATCTCTGATGGTGTCATGAAGAAGAATCACTGGATTTGAAATGTGGGCTTTCTTCCCACAGATACTGCCAAACCTGCTGAGTTTCACCAGCAATTTCTGTTTTTGTTTCAGATTTCCACCACTTGTAGTTCTTTGTTTTATTACAGAGCAAGGGTTGTTTGAGATAACTTGCTGCCACCTAACCCCCTTTATCTAGGATCAATACAATGGTGAAAGATAGCCCACTATTCAGTGTTTACAAAAGGAGCGCCATTGTTACCAAACAGGTTGCCGTAAGTACTTCATAGCTTTAAGTACAACTACATTCTAGTCAGACATAAAAACAACAATCTTTGCAGCTGTATTCAGTACCTCAGCTAGGTTAAAAACAAGGGCTGCAGATGCTGGAAACCAGAGTCTAGATTAGAGTGGGGCTGGAAAAGCACAGCAGGTCAGGCAGCATCCGAGGAGCAGGAAAATCGATGTTTCGGGCAAAAGCCCTTCATTACAAATCCTGATGAAGCGCTTTTGCCCGAAATGTCGATTTTCCTGCTCCTCGGATGCTGTCTGAACTGATGTGTTTTTCCAGCACCACTCTAATCTAGAATTGAATACCTCAGCTCCTCACCAAGGCTGGTGTAGAACTCACTGTGTGACATCTTCAGAGTTTCAATCTGTTTGTGTAGCATGTAAAACAACACTTTCCACTATCACTCAGTACATGTGACAACAATAAATCAAACTCAACCATTATCTCCCTCAGTACACATGGCAGCAAACAAATTGGTTAGCACAAAAATTCACATTTCTTGCCAATTCATTCTCAATGTGGAATATTTTAAAAACTAACTCATCTTTCTTGGCTCATGGAACTCCTCAAATGATTTGTAATAAGCTTGAGCTTACTAAAGGGCCAATTACCGGCACTACCCAAAAACTACACAATGTATGTGTCAGGAAATGAATTCCTGAATGTCAGATGGTAGTTTTGTCAGGTAAGGTGGAGGATATGACTCATTACTGTGACTTACTCTGTGAATCATTGTTCGGTAAATCCAAAATAAAAACCAAAAGAACTGCGGAGAGGTAAATCCAACCCCTTAAACCAGCTCCACCAATCAGCACATTTATGGCTGATCTCCTCTCAGCTTCAACTCCACTGCTTTCGATATCCCTTTAACCCATTAATAAAAGTCTGTCCATTTGCTCCATAAATTTATTTAAAATCTTGAATTATAAAACAATAATGTTACTGCTGACACACCATCCCTCTACTCTGAAGCAGCTTTATTGCAGTCATTAATAATTATTTCATCCGTTTTATCAAGGTAGAATCAAAGTACCTGTTCCTCTGACTTATAATTGCTGATTCATACCTTCGCAGACTTTCTAAGATACTGCTCCTTGAACATAATTTGTGGAACTACAGCTTCAGTGTCTGACCTACTTCTGTCAAAAAAATATGATTTCCTGTCCTATGTTGAACTTCTGGCAGAATTGGTCATTGTCCTTCCAAATGGTAATTATTTTTCACTATAACTTGAAAATCACTAATCCCTCAAAATCATTAACAGACCCAGTCGTACCTGCACATTCCTAACTGCAATGCCTGTGGTGGTATTGCGTCTGTCACCCAATTCCACTGACCTATTGCTTCGAACACCTTAAACCAGCAGACTGGCATCAAAATACATTGGAAAGATGAAACAAATTGACAGCCCAGGTCAATTCCATCTTGGGCTTAGCTGTCAGATTCTCCAACTTTGAGATTTCTTTCAGAGTGACATGAAATGCCTGGTCACTGCTGAGTAAAGTCATCATACACTGACTGTCCATTGAGTCCCTGGTGAACTACAAGGAGATATCTGGCCAATGCAGTCCTCTACAATCTCCCATCTTTTCGGACGATGAGAGCAGATAACAGACAGTTTGCACCATCCCAAAATTGTCAATCTCTGCAAAAAGGAGCAGACTAGGCATTACACAGACACAATGAGAGGAGAAGCTGCAGGAATGAAGTTTCCTCTGGAGATGACCCTAGATGCTGTTGTAAGGACCCTCTCATAGCCCTGGCCAACATCAGGTACAAACAGAAGGTCATTGTCACCCAGCCAGTTTAGGTTTGTAGCCTTGTCAGTCATCCCACCATCGTCAATAAATGAATAAAACCACTCCGTTTTCACACTCAGGAGAACCATTCGTTCAATATTTCAAGACTAACTTTGCTTTGCTCCATATATGATACAACTGCAGTGGCATCAATCATTAGTGAAAAATACTGACCATTTTCACGATCACAACTGCCTAATTATCATAAACATGTCTTTTCTTAAATGATCATCATCTTATAAAAGGCTCCTAAAAGTCACTTATTCACTTTAACCAAAAAAAGCAGGTAGACGGATATGATATCTCAACAATTAAACAGGGAGACATTTAAAATTCCATTAACCTTTGGACAATGCAATGGATTTTTCTAAAGGGATGAGAAATTAAACCTTCTGAAAGAACAGGAGATAAGAATGATAGAATGAATTCCAGCATAATTTGTTTTGTGGAACAATAATTCAAAGTTAACATAGCAGCCATTTTGGCTTGGTGATATTAAGACCATGATAGAAGGGGGTTGAATTAAGGCATTAGCTATTAAGCTCTCCTACTAGTGGAAACATCTTCTCCACATCCACTCTATCTGGGCCTCTCAGAATGATACTGGCATTAGCTTCTGGACTGAAACGGAAGTAGTTTATCTCTCTTGTAAAATATCTGAAACCTGATGAAAACCAGTTGTTTTCTCTCATGTGTTGCTGTAAGCTGTTCCTTTTAACCAATAAATCAGAGGTTTTATCATTGTGGACCAGTCACTCTGTGCCTCTTATAAAGATGTGGAAGAAGCTGACGGAAGAGATTAAAGAACTGGAGGATTCTGGAAACAAAAGGAACACTCATTCAATCCCGAGGACTAGTGAAATTGCCTTGTTCACCAGTATTTTCTTCCCTTCACTCAACACCAATGTTCTTGGTCTGTCCGTAAGTCTGTATTTTCAAAAAGGGGATAAAATTGTAACTGGTAGTTGTATGGTAACTGTTCTTAGTTACCTGTGGATAGAATCTATTTATTTGTAATAAATATTAATTAAGTACAGAAACCTGGGTCTGCCTGACAGGTAGATTGGAGAATTTTGCATACTTAAGAACAACATTTTGAAAATACCAGGTTTGATTTCCACTGTGCTAACCCAGTGAGGCCTGGCACTTTCTGCTGTTGAAAATGTGTTGCTGGAAAAGCGCAGCAGGTCAGGCAGCATCCAAGGAGCAGGATAATCGACGTTTCGGGCATAAGCCCTTCTTCGGGCTTATGCCCGAAACGTCGATTCTCCTGCTCCTTGGATGCTGCCTGACCTGCTGCGCTTTTCCAGCAACACATTTTCAGCTCTGATCTCCAGCATCTGCAGTCCTCACTTTCTGCTGTTGAACCTGTTTAGCTGAGAGAGATTGGGAAGATGGGCTTTAGGTTAAAGCCTGTTACTTTAACATGTCTTGGTTGGTGTCTAATCAACACTACTTGTTGATTGATTATTTCGAGAAAATGTTGGCCATATGTCCCCTTAACCCTGAAGATGAGTGGATGTATTAATTCATTTTTCCCCCAAACCCTTGGATTCTGGAGGACTAGAAGACTGCCATTGTGTCACCCCTATTCAGAATGGGAGGGAGGCAAAATACAGGTAACTCTAGCCTTTTATAGCTTAACATCTTTTGTTGAAAAACTGTTGGAAACAATTAATTAAGGAAGTAATAGCAGAAGGTTTGGAAATTCATTATCTAATCAAGCAGATGTAGCACGGCTTCACGAAAGGGAAATCATGTCGAGAGTTTGAGAAAGTCGTACCCAGAGTGGTTAAGATGTATTGTATTTGGACTTCCAGTAGGAATGCAAAAAGGTACCTCACAAAAGGCGATGTCATAAGAGCCCATGGTGTTGGAGGTTGTTTATCGGTGTGGTTAGAGATTTGGCTCATACTCAGAAAACAGCATTGGATGCCTTCTTCAGGTTGGTAACTTGTAACCAGTGGGTTCCTCAGATCAGTGCTGGGGACCATAAAAAAAATTTGCAATAGATATTCATAACTTGGAGGGAGCGAGTGAATGTTCTGTAGCCAAATTTGTAGATAACACAAAAGTAGGTGGAAAGGTAAGTTGCAGTTAAATACAAGTAGATTAGAGAGATTGATAGGTTGAGTAAGTGGACAGTAAGTCAGCAAATGAAATATAATGAGGGAAATTGGATTGTTCATTTTAGAAGGTAGAACAAAAGAACTGAATATTATTTAAAATGGAAAGAAACTGCAAAAAGCTGCAACACAAAGGGAACTTGGAGGGACCTGTGCATGAAACACAAAGCTAGCACCCAGGGGCAGCAGGTAACCAGGAATGCTGGCTCTTATTTCAAGGGGATTGATGGAGAAGAGTAGCAAAGTCCGACTACAACTATACAGGATCAGATTAGATTACTTACAATGTGGAAACAGGCCCTTCGGCCCAACAAGCCCACACCGACCCACCGAAGCGCAACCCACCCAAACCCCTGCATTTACCCCTTCACCTAACACTACGGGTAATTTAGCAATTTAGCCAATTTACCTAAAATGCACATTTTTAGACCGTGGGGGGAAACCGGAGCACCTGGAGGAAACCCATGCAGACACGGGGAGAATGTACAAACTCCACAGAGTCACCTGAGGCGGGAATTGAACCCAGGTCTCTGGTGTTGTGAGGCAGTAGTGCTAACCACTGTGCCGCCAATGGTACAAGGTGCTGGGGAGGCCACATCTGGAGTAACGTGAACAGTGTTGATTCTCATATTTAAGGAAAAATGTCATTTCATTGGAGGCAGTTCAGAGATGATTCACCTGAGTTAATCGCTGGTATGGAGAGATTGTCTTAAAAGCAAAGGCTAAACAGGTTGGGACTCCGCGACCTCCAGTTTAGAAGAATGACAAGTGAGCTCATGGAGAAATATAGACTTCTTAAAGGGGCCTGACAATGTAAACACAGAGGATGCTTCCCCTCATGGGAGAGTCTAGAGCGCGTAGTCTCAGAATAAAGGGATGTCAGTTTTTAAGAAAAATAAATGAGAAATTTCTTTGCTCAGAGGGTTGTGCGTGTTTGGAACTCCTTGCTACAGAGAACTGTGGCTCTACAGTCCTTGTGCATATTTAAGGCTGAGATAGATAGATTCTTGATCAGTCTGGCAATCAGGGATTACAGTATTAAGGCAGGAAAGTGGTCATGAGGAACGTTTGATCAGCCATGATCCTATTGAAGGGGGATCAGGCTCAAGGGTCCAAATGACCTCTTCCTGCTCCTATTTCTTATGGCTAGGGACCGAATGGAGCGTTATTCCACACACACACCTATGGATAAAACAGACAGGCAGTCACAGGAAGCTATCAGAGTTCATTTTAATCAAGAAAAGAGGATTCTGACATTTCAGTACATCCCCACTCTGTGCATCAGGGGCAACAATATTAGGTTTAACAAGGTGCCATTGTCTGGGTCATTCTTCACAGAATGGCCTTCTCTCCCTGAGTAACTCCAGCCCCAAATCTCGAGGGGTGACACCACAAACTAATCATGGATTTGAACAGCATTTTTACAGCTACTCCTGTCCTGTCACCATCCGTAATAATTTCAGTGCCATCTCTCCCTGGTCAGATGGAATCTGAAAACAAAGAAATAACAGTCATGAGCACAGCTGCACATCAATGAAAGACAAAGGTTGCTTCTGGGAGTAGTTTAATAGATAACAATGGCTGGGGTAGGACAGAGTACACAAGGAAAACAATAATTGAGGTTGCAAGAAAGGTACTACAATAATCGTGGGGGATTTTAATCTCCAGAGACTGAATGAAGGAGAAGCATTAGTTCCCAAGAGTAAGGATTGTTTTATTCTTTAATGAGATGTGGGCATCACTGGCAAAGGCCAGCATTTGTTGCCCATCGGAGTGGCTTGCTCAGCCATTTCCGACGTTGCCCATCGGAGTGGCTTGCTCAGCCATTTCCGACGTTGCCCAACACCTAGTACACATTGATGAAGATACCGCGGAGACACTTCGAGCTCTACGAAACCACAATTCATTTATTACGACACCTCAATCACTGTCTGTCTTTCACTAATCTGAATTCTATAACTAAACCCAAATGTTATTACCCAGGAGAGTTCACAGCTGGCTAACTAAAAGCTCTGCTCAAGAACCCCAACCCTCACCCTATCACCATGCCTCCTGACATAGGGTACCTTCTTACAATGTTAGTCTTCGTGATGTTGTTGAACAAAGGAATTTCTTCAGGCTTTTTATACACAAGTCTCTGTGCCAAGTAAGTGTATTACTTGGAATTCTGTATGCACATGACCAATGTATACCTTATCTGATAGAGCCAGCAGTTCCTGTTTTCCTTCATTTCTAACTCTTAGCAAACCTCACTGACTCAGCGTAATTCCACTCACATAGCAGCCCATTGACAGGCGTCTTGTCAGTGCCTGTTATCTTCAGCCTTTTCCAACACAGAACCACACTGCTCTGGGTCTGGATCACTATGTAAAACAAGACCACACAAGGATTTCCTTTGAGCAAACCAGATGGCTTCTTTTTTAAGCAAAAATGGTGATTATATGGTCACTATTAGTCTAGTTCTTTAATTCCAAATTTTATTGAATTCCAATTTCACCATCTGCCATGGTAGATTCAAACCCATGTTCCCACAGCATTGGCAAGGGGGCTATGGTTTACCAGTCCGGTGGCATTTCTGCTACATGACTGCTATTTCAAAATACTAACTAGGAAGCAGGATATTTTAGATCTAGCTCCATGCAAACAGACATTAATTATGCTATTGTAACGGAGTCTCCAAGCAATATTGATCATAACATGGGAGTATTTTACATTCTGTTTCAGTGGGAGAAGGGTGGATTTAAAGCTAAAAGGCAATAAAGACAGAATTGGTAATCTGAACTAGGAAAGCAACTTAAGATAATGGAGAGTAGTGGCAGTCATTTAAGAACATATTTCATTACCCAGGACAAAGATATATTCCATTAAAAAAAAGACTGTCAGGGAAGGCGGCACCATCTGTAACTAGCTAAGGAAGATTGAAAAAGTGGTAGATCAGAGTACTGAACAGATTCTCAACCAACAGAGAATGTCTCTAAAATGCTGTTTAAGAGACAGCTAGCTAGAAATGTAACATAGTAAGAGTTTATAAAAAAGGAATAGAGTAAATAAAGTGAGCATTAGTCCCTTAGAGGTGGAGCTTGGAGAAATAATAATGGAAAACCAGGAAACATCAAGACGAGTGCTTCAACACTCAAGCAGCTTGACAACATCCAGGACAAAGGAGCCCTCTTGATTGGCATAACATCCACAAGCATCCACTCCGTCCATCACCAATGCTCAGTAGTAGCAGTGTGTACTAGCTACAAGATGCCCTGCAGAAATTCACCATAGATCCTCAGACAGCACCTTCCAAACCCACAACTACTTCCACCTGGAAGGACAAGGGCATCAGACACATGGAACACCACCCCCTGGTAAGTGCCCTTCTAAGTCACTTACCATCCTGAACAGGAAATATATTGCCATTTCTTAATATTGCTGAGTCAAAATCCTGGAATGCCCCTCTAATGGCATTGTGGGTTAACCCACAGCACATGGACTGCAGTGGTTCAAGCAGGCAGCTCAGTCCCACCACAAAAGCAACTAGGGACAGGAAAGAAATCTGACCCAGTCAGTAGCACCTACATCCCCTAACTTTTTTTTTAAATGGCAGAAGTGTTGAACAAGAATTTTGTATTTTTATCCTCTGCAGAAGACAAAAAACTTGAAAATCAAGAGGTAAAACAGAAACCTAAAACAATCACAGCCATTAGAGAATAAGGATCAGGGTCACAAAGGAGGTAGTTGCAAACACAGTGGTTGTAATCATTGTGTTCTTCCCTAGATTATGGAAAGCATGCATTAAAACTGACCAAAAACCTGTAGCCTGTAAAGAGGATTTTTACTGAATCTATATTACACAGACATAGAAGAGACAACAGACTTGCAGAAATACTACTAAAGAGGCTGCCAATACCATCAGTCTGTGTGGTGTTTATCCTCCATGAGCACTATCCCATCAACCCCTCGAGGAGCAGGCTTATGGGTACAAGATCCATGCCAGAAGCATACATACCTAGGCCAAGACTTCAGCCCAGTCCTGAGGCACTGCTTCATCTTCAAAAGGTGTTGCCTTTCACAAGGATGAAGGAGAACCTCTGATAAGGTCTTAAAGGGCAAAGGAGTTCCAGGGATTAGGGTCTGGGGAGCTGAAGGTATGATCAATGGCTAATACTTCCCTTCCACAAACATCATCAAAACAGAGAATCTGGTTATGAGAACATTTCTATCAGTGGAATCCTGCTGTACACAGTTTGGCTGCCAGGTTTCCTACATTACAGCATGACTACACCTAAACAACAACATTTCTTTGGCTGTAAAGCACTTTGGGACATCCCTGTGGTCATGGAAGAGACTAAATAATTGCAAGATGACATTTCCTTTTAGCTCCGGAACCTCTTTATCCCTTAACTCCATTCTGGAACATTAAAGTGGTATCCCAGACTGTCAGGAAGTTAACAAATCACTCACCATGTGACCAGCTTTCAGGATCCAGAAGAAGGCAAAGTTCTGATGCTGCTTATAGAATCCAGCAGTATCCGAGAGCTTCGATGGAGTGTACACAGGTTTCCAGCGCAGACTGGAGAATGTAGGACGACCTGGCCATTTCAGCTTCTTCACCCACATCTCTTGCCCTGGATTGAGAGAGAGAGAGATAGACAGAGAGAAAACTCTCCTATTTTCCTTTTCTGCTCCCGTGGAAAACTTCCAATATCTCTCAGTCCTGAACTAGCAACTGTAGTTTCTGTCCAGGCGAATCCACACTCTCCTTTCTATAATGGTACTGAGCTGCCTCCTTGCTGTGCTTTAACAAGTTCTTGTCCAGTGCACAGATTCATTGCCCTGTGCACTTTCAGACAATCCTGTATCTGATGCCCCAAGACTCTCTTCACCCACATCCTTCAGTCTATTCACCTTCACAACCTATTGCTTCTTGATATCCGCCATGTCTTCAACCCTTGCTTTCCTATTTCAAATCCCTTCATAACCTCACCGCTCCCCATTTAATATTTTCTAGGCTTGTAACCCTGAAAAGTTGCATTCATCTATTTTTGGCTTAAGAGCAAGAGACATGACCATTCAGCCCATCAAGCCTGTTCCAGCATTCGATATGATCTTGGCTGATCTTGGGCTTCAACTCCTCCTATTTCTGAGACAGCTAAGATTTATATAAGGCTGGGATAATTGTATCTAACAACAAAGCACCTACAAACCTCAGGTCCAGAATTCCAAAGATGTATCCATTCTTCATATTAAGTAAATTGTCCTCATCTCAGCCCTAGATGATTGGACCCTTATCCCAAAGCTGTTTCAGATTCCCTGCGACCAGTGTTGGTCACATTAAGCCCCAGAGTCTTGTATGTCTCAATCTGCTGTCTCTCATTCCTCTAAACTCCAGAAAATCTAGACCAATTTACTCAGCCTATTATTATGGGAAAACCCACTCTTTCCAATTTACTGAACTGTCCTGCCTCTGATCTGAATACATCTTTCTTCAAATAAGGACCCCAAATCTGCACATAAGTGTGGTCTCATCAAAAACCCTGAACAATTAAAGTGCAATTTCTTTATTCCTACACTCCAATCCCCATGTAGTAAAGGACAACATATTGGCCTTTCTCACTGCCTGATATTTTTGTGTTTTTTTTGTTCCAAATGTGTCTCTGAATATCAACATTTATAACTTTGAACAATTCTGCTTTTCTGTTCTTCCAAAGTGAATAAGACGATGAGCCATAGCAAAGTAGGCCATTCAGCCCATCGAGTCCGCTCTGCCATTCAATGAGATCATGACTCATCTGACAATCCTCAACTCCACTTTGCTACATTTTCCCTAACCTTCAATTCCTTTATTAAAAATAAAATCAGTATCACAGCCTTGAATATACTTAATGATCCACAAAATTATTAGTGTTGGAGGTGGCCATTTGGCCCATTGTACCACTATCAGTTAGCAATTTCCTGCCTTTTTCCCATTTTCCAGTACACTATCTTTATCTAAAAAAAAATTCAGTCTCCGCTCGAATGTCTCAATTGAATGTGCCTCTACCCCATTATCAGAGAATACATTCTAGACCCTAACTACCCGCTGGGTGTGAAAGTTTTTTGTCACTTCATCCTTGCTTCTTTTGCACATTCTTTTTATCCACTCGTAGGATGCGAGTGTCACTGGCTGGGCCCAGCATTTATTGCCTGTCCCTAGTTTCCTTTTGAGAAGGTGGGAGTGAGCTGCCTTCCTCCAACGCTGTAATCCTACTGTAGGTTGACCCACAATGCTCTTTGGGAAGGAATTCCAGGATTTTGACCCAATGACAGTGAAGGAATAACAATATATTTCCAGGATAGTGAGGGGCTCGGAGAAAGTGAGGACTGCAGATGCTGGAGATCAGAGTAGAGAGTGTGGTGCTGGAAAGATACAGCAGGTCAGACAGCATTCAAGGAGAATCAACGTTTCGGGCATAAGCCCTTCTCCAGGAAGTGAGGGGGCTCGGAGGTGATCTTGCAGGGGGTGCTGTTCCCATGTATCGGATGCCCTTGTCCTTCCAGATGAAAGTGGTCATGGGTTTGAAAGATGCTGTCTGAGGATCTTTGGTGAATTTCTGCAGTGTAGCTTGCAGATAGTGTACACTGCTGTTGCTGAGCATCGGTGGAGCAGGGATTGAATATTTGTGGATGTGGTGCTAATCAAGTGGGGGCTGCTTTATCCTGGATGGTGTCAAGCTTCTAGAGTGTTGTTGGAGCTGCCCCATCCAGGCACATGGGGAGTATTCCATCCCACTCCTGACTTATGCCTTGGAGATGGTAGGTAAGCTTTGGGGAGTTACTTGCCACAGTATTCCAAGACTCTGACCAACCCTTGTTGCCACTGTGTTTTGGTGGCACATCCAGTTGAGTTTCTGGTCAATGGTAACCCCCATGACGTTGATAGTGGGGGATTCAGTGATGGTAACACTAATGAATGTCAAGGGGCAGTGGTTAAATTGTCTGTTATTGGTGAAGGTCATTCATGCCACACAAATGCCAGGTAATGTTACTTTCCACTAGTCAGCCCATTTCTCATTACTTTAAATCTATGCCCGCTTGTTTCTTGTATGAGTGGGGACAGTCTCTCCCTATCAATTTGGACAGCACGGTGGCTCAGTGGTTAGCGCTGCTGCCTCACAGCACCAGGGACCCAGGTTTGATTGCTACCTCAGGTGACTGTCTGTGTGGAGTTTGTACATTCTCCCCGTGTCTGCGTGGGTTTCCTCCGGATACTCCAGTTTCCTCTCACAATCTAAAGATATGCAGGTTAGGTGAGTTGGCCATGCTAAACTGCCCATAGTCTGGGTGGGTTATCCTTTGGAGGGTCGAAGTGGACTTGTTGGACCGAAGGGTCTGTTTCCACACTGTAGGGAATCTAATCTAATCTAATACAATACAATCTTCTGTCGGTCATTCTCACCTTTGAGAATATTCTGCATCTTCTCGGAGACATCCTTGACCCAGGCACCAGGGAAGCATCACACCATCCTGTCAGCTGCAGAAATGTCTGTCTGCGCCCCAGACTAGGAGTGTCCTCTATCATAATCGATTGCTTGGAGCATGATATACCTATCTTTACAGTGGAGCCAATCTGAGTGACAGACCTGGCTGTCGTTGCTCTGTTCTCCAGTAATCTGGAATTTGGTGCAAGGGAAAGATTTCAATGTTTACAAATGGCACTAAGTTTGTAAGAATTGTAAATTGTGAGGTAGACAGTCTGGAACTTCAAGGACATTGATAAGTTGGACTGGGCAGAGAGGGTCTGACCCATTTCCCTCTGACTAATGCACCTAACACTACGGGAAGTTTAGCACGGCCAATTCATCTAACCTGCACATCTTTGGACTGTGGGAGGAAACCGGAGCACCCGGAGGAAACCCATGCAGACACAGGGAGAATGTGCAAACTCCACACAGTCAGTTGCCTGAGACAGGAATGGAACCCGGGTCTCTGGCACCGTGAGGCAGCAGTGCTAACCACTGAGCCACCATGCCACCCCTTGTACTTGTTGGTGCCAGCAACATCGGTTGAGAAAGGGACAAGGTCCTGCAGAGAGAATATGGGAAGTTAGGCAGGAGGTTTAAAAGGTAGGTCCTCAAGAATAGTAATATCTGGATTACTCTCGGTGCCATGTGCTAGAGAGAGAGGAGAAATAGGAGGGTAGAGAACATAAATGTGTGGCTAAGGAGCTGGTGTAGGGGCAAAGGATTCATACTTTTGGATTATTGAGATCTCTTCTGGGGTAGTAGTGACCTGTATATGAAGGACAGGCTGCACCTGCATTGGAAGGGGACTAATATACCAGCTTGTGGAGGTGTGGGGGACATCTTTCTGAGGTGTGCAAGCGAGCATGTGTGCGGCGTAGTTTGATCCAAAAACAGTCACAAAAGACACAGGGTGAGGCTGCTCCAAGGGGAGCAACTTATATTTTCAAGCTAGGCACGAGCAAGACAGAAATCCAGTTACATCAGACAACTTAAACTACACTTACTTCAGTGCAACAAGCCTTACAGATCAAAATCAAAAACGGGCACTGGAAAAGCACAGCAGGTCAGGCAACATCCGAGGGGCAGCAGAGTCAATGTTTCAGGCAAAAGTATTTCATCAGGAATTCCTGTTGAAGTGTTGGCTGTCCTCCCCCCTGACCTGCCGTGCTTTTCCACCACCCCTTTCGACTCCGATCTCCAGCAACTGTAGTCCTCATTTTCTGCTAGCACCTGACAGATAAGGCAGATGAACTCAGGGCATGGTTGGGAACATGGGACTGGGATATCATAGTTAATACAGAACCATGGCTCAGGGATGAACTAGATGAGCAGCTTAGTGTTCTCGAATATAGATGCTGTAGAAAGGACAGGAAGTTTGGGGGGGGGGAGGGGGGGGGGTGAGAGAAAAGGAGAGAAGGGGAGCAGTGGGGTTTTTGGTGAGCTGTAACGTGGGGAGGATATTTCTGGGAGAGCATCCAATGAAGTAATTTGAGTGGAACCGAGAAACAGGAAAAGGATGATCACATTATTGGGATTGTACTATCGGCCCTCCCAATAGTCAGCCAGAAATCGAGAAGCAAATTTGTAATGAGATCTCAGTTATCTGCAAGAATAATAGGATTGTGATGGTAGGGGATTTTAAATTCCCAAACATAGCCTGGGACTGCCATACTGTTAATAAGCTTGGATGGAGATGAATTTGTTAAATGTGTATAGGAAAATTCTCTTTTTCAACCTGTGGACGTACCCACTAGAGAAACAGAAGACAGGGGCAATAGCATGCCATTGAATCCCTCGAGCCTGCACTGGTCATTTTATATGGTTATGGCTGACCTTTGAGCTCAGTACCCTAATCCCACCTAAAGCCATAGTCGTCAGGTCTCTGGCACTGAGCCTGACACTGGCTCAGAAGGGAAGGGGGAAGAATAGAAAAGCGCTAGTGGTAGGGGACTCAATAGTTAGACGGATTGACAGGAGATTGTGTGGTCAGGAACGGTAGGTACATTGCCTCCCTGGTGCCAGGGTCTGGGATATCACCGATCGGGTTTACAGGATTCTGAAGGGGGAAGGCGAGCAGCCAGAAATCGTGGTACGTATTGGCACCAATGATATAACCAGGAAAGGGATTGAGGATATAAAAAGTGACTACAGAGAGTTAGGTTGGAAGCTGAACAGCAGGACGAGTAGAGTAGTGATCTCAGAGTGAAATGAGGAACAGTCAGCAAATGCAGCTTAACATGTGGCTGCGAGGCTGGTGCAGGAGGGAGGGCTTCAGGTACTTAGACCATTGGGATACCTTCTGGGGAAGGTGGGACCTGTACATGAAGGACGGGTTGTACCTGAACTGGAGGGGCACAAATGTCCTGGGTGGGAGATTTGTTCATGTGGTTCGGGAGGGTTTAAACTAGTTTGGCGGGGGGCTGGGAATCAGAGCTACACATCTGAGTTGCAGATGTGACAGTGACAGGATTTATTGAATCTATCAGGAGTGTTTCTCACGCGATGAAACAAAGGGATCGGTTAAAGTGTGTCTGCTTTAATGCAAGGAGTATCCAGAATAAGAGTGATGAACTTAGAGCATGGACAGTACTTGGGACTATGGTGTTGTGGCCATAATGGAGACGTGGGTTTCACAGGGGCAGGAATGGTTGCTTGATGTTCCAGGGTTTAGAATGTTTAAAAAGAACAGGGAGGGTGGAAAAAGAGGAGGGAGTGTAGCACAGCTACAGAAATGAAGGTTGTTGAGGAAGGTTTGTCTACTGAGTCAGTATGGAAGGAAGTTAGGAACAGCAAGGGAGCAGCCACCTCAATTGCGGGGGGTGGGGGTTCTACAGACCCCCTAATAGCAGGAGGGAGATTGAAGAACTCATGGGCCAGCAGATTTTTGAAAAATGTAGATGTAGCAGGGTTGTTGTTATGGGTGACTTCAACTTTTCCCAATATCAACTGGAACCTTTAGTGCAGATGGTTTGGATGGAGCCGTTTTTGTCAGGTGTGTTCAGGAGGGTTTCCTTACTCAGTATGTGGACAGACTGAAGAGGGGAGAGGCCATTTTGGATTTGATGCTCGGCAATGAGCCAGGACAAGGGTCAGATCTTCCAGTGGGAGAACACTTTGGTGACAGTGATCACAACTGCCTCAGATTTACCATAGTCTTTGAGAGGGAAAGAAGCAGTTACCAAGGGAAGATATTTAATTGGGGAAAAGGAAATTATGATGCTATCAGACAGGGGTTGGGAAGAACAGATTGTTCCACAGAAAGGGCACAGCAGACATGTGGAGACTACTTAAGTTTGTTCCTCTGAGACAGATAAGAAAGGGTAAGATTAAGGAACCTTGGATGACAAGAACAGAGGAACTTCTCATCCAAACGAAGGCGGCAGCTTACGTAAGGCGAAGGAAGCAAAGATCTAGCACAGCTTCAGAGGATTACAGGCTTGCTAGAAATGGACTGGGGAGAGCTAGGATGGGGCATGAAAAAGGCTTGGCAGGAAGGATTAGGGAGAACCCAAAGACGTTTTACTCATACGTGAGGAATAAAAGAATGGTCAGGGAGAAGATAGGGCCGATCAGGGATAGCGGAGGGAACTTGTGTGTGGAGTCTGAACAGATAGGGGAAGCCCTAAATGAGTTTTTTGCTTCAGTTTTCACTAAGGAAAGGCACCTTGTGGTGAATGAGAACTTTGAGGAGCTGGGATACAGGCTTGAAGAGATCAAGATTGATGAAGCTGATGTGCTGGAAATTTTGGAAAACATTAAGATTGATAAGACCCCAGGGCCAGACCAGATTTATCTTAGGCTGCTCCAGGAAGTGAGAAAGGAGGTTGCTAAGCCGCTGGCAAAGATCTTTGCTTCCTCACTCTCCACAGGAGTCGTACCAAAGGATTGGAGGGAGCAAATGTTGTTCCTCTTTTCATGACGGGGAATAGGGAAATCCCTGGCAATTACAGACCAGTCAGTCTTACGTCTGTGGTCAGCAAGGTCTTGGAAAGAATTCTGAGGGATAGGATTTATGACTATTTGGAAAAGCATAGTGTGGTTAAAGGCAGTCAGCATGGCTTTATGAGGGGCAGGTCATGCCTCACAAATCTTATTGAGTTCTTTGAAGAGGTGACAAGGCAGGTCGATGAAGGTCGAGCAGTGGATGTGGTGTATATGGACTTCAGCAAGGCATTTGATAGGGTTCCCCATGGTAGGCGCATTCATAAAGTCAGGAGGTATGGGATATAGGGTGATTTGACTACCTGGATTCAGAATTGGCTGGCTGATAGAAGGCAGAAAGTGGTTGTAGATAGAAAGTATTCTGCCTGGAGGTCAGTGTTGAGTGGGGTCCCACAGGGCTCTGTTCTTGGGCCTCTGCTCTTTGTAGTTTTTAATAAATGACTTGGATGAGGAGGTTGAGGGGTGGGTTAGTAAATTTGCAGATGACACAAAGGTTGGAGGTGATAGTATCGAGGGCTGTTGCAGGCTGCAGCGCGACATAGACAGGATGCAGAGCTGGGTTGAGAAATGGCAGATGGAGTTCAACCTGGGTAAATGTGAAGTGATGCATTTTGGAAGGTCAAACTTGAATGCTGAATATAGGATTAAAGACAGGATTCTTGGCAGTGTGGAGGAACAGAGGGACCTTGGTGTTCAAGTATACAGATCCCTCAAAGTTGCTACCCATGTGGATAGGGTTGTTAGAAAGCATATGGGGGATTAACAGGGGGATCGAATTTAAGAGCAGCAAGGTTTTGCTATAGCTCTATAAAGCCCTGGTGAGACCACACTTGGAATATTGTGTCCAGTTCTGGTCACCTTACTATAGGAAAGATCCAGACCTTTGGAGAGGGTGCAAAGAAGGTTTACCAGGATGCTGCCTGGACTGGAGGGCTTGTCTTACGAAGAAAGGTTGACTAAGCTTGGACTTTTCTCTCTGGAGAGAAAGAGGAAGAGAGGTGACCTGAACGAAGTATACAAGGTATGATAGGCATGGATAGAGTCAATAGCAAGAGACTTTTCCCCAGGGCAGGATTGAATAGCATGAGGGGTCATAGTTTTAAGATATTAGGAGGAAAATGTAGAGGAGACATCAAAGATAGGTTCTTTACGCAGAGAGTTGTGAATGCATGGAATGTGTTGCCAGCTGTGGTGATGAAAGCAGGGTCATTAGGGACATTTAAGTGACTGCTGGACATGCGCGTGGAGAGCAGTGAGTTGAGGGGTGCGTTGGTTAGGTTATTTTATTTTGCATTAATCCTCGACACAACATCATAGGCCAAAGAGCCTGTTCTGCACTGTACTTTTCTATATTGTATCCCTAATTTCAATCCCTGCACCACTGGCCACCATTCCTTTAATCCCTAGAATTCTGTATCCACCCCTTTTCCTCGCTTTCCTCCTTCAAGATTCTCCTCAAAACATCCTCCTTTCAAAGCTTTTGGACACCAGCCCTAATAATCTAATGTGACTTGGAGCTAAAACTTTGATATCACAATAGTGTTACCTTCATTTTCTAACACATTTAAGACACTACCTAAATACAAGTTACTGCAGCTGTTAATCACAATTTCTCCCGAGACATTTTCTTACTCTATACAACACATTTGCACTGTGCATCGCTACATCAGTCACCCAACATTGGGACCCATTTGATCATAAGCCTATAAGATATAGAGGCAGAAGTGGCCACTTGGTCTATCAAGTCTCTTTGGTTATTCAACATGGCCGACCTGATCATCCTCCAATGCACTTCCCTGCCTTTTTTCATCATAAACCTTAATTACCAACTGACCTGTGCCATCAGAATTAAGTTTTTGATGTTTTCTAACTATCCTAGAGATAAATTATTCTTTTCTTCCATTACCGAAAAGCACATTGCTCTAATTCTTTCAACAAGATATGGTGTCATCACTCCTCCAACCTTTGGAATCAATTGGGTCAATGGGCTGAGGAGTGGCACTTGGAGTTTAATTTGGATAAATGTGAGATATTGCATTTTCGTAAAATAAACAGGGGCACAACTTATACAATTAATGGTAGGGCACCAGGTGATGTTGTAGAACAGAGAGACCTAGGGGTTCAGATACACAATTCTTTAAACTTGTGTCACAGGTAGGACAGGGTGGTTAAGAAGGCATTAGCATGCTTGCCTTCATTGCTCAGACCATGGAGTATATGACTCAGGATGTCATGTTGGGGTTGTACAGGATGTTGGTGAGGCCACTTTTGGAGCACTGCGTACATTTTTAGAAGTTGCTTTATTATCAGTGTACATTTCTGGTCAACCTATGATTAAATTAGAGACAGTTCAGAAAGAATTAACCAGAGTTACAAAGGAAAGGCGGGATAGACTGCGACTTTTTTTCCCCAATGGAGCAGAGGAGTTTGAGGGGTGACCCTATAGAGGTTTATAAAATCATGAGGAGCATTACCAAGGTGAATAGCAAGGGTCTTTTCCCTAGGGGAGTTCAAAACTAAGGGGCATATTTTTAAGGTGAGAGGAGAAAGTTTAAAAGGAATCTGTAGGGCTCCTTTTCGGATAGAGGGTGGCTCATGTGTGGAATGAACTGCCAGAGGAAATGGTAAATGCAGGTACAGTTACAACATTTAAAAGACATTTGGATAGGTACATGGATAGGAAAAGGTTAGGAGGATATGGACAAAACACACAAACATCATTATTTAGTTTGGAAAACTTAGTCGGGATGGATGAATTGGACCGAGGGTCTGTTTCTGTGCTGTATGACTCAATGACACTGATGCTTAGTAAGCAGCAGCCGGTACTACAAGACGTGCTGCAGAATTCAAAGACCCTTAGACAGCAGCTTCCACTAGAAGGAGAAGGGCAGCAGGCACGCAGGAACACCAGCCCCTCCACGTTCCCTTGTAAGTCACTCACTCACCATCCTGACTTGGAAACATATCACCATTTGTTCAGTGTCACTGAATAAACACACAAGTGCAGTGCTTTCTTCCAGCACAAGGGGCAGTCTCAAGCAGGCTAGTCAGTTCCCACATGATCCTTTTTGTATTGGCATCCTAATCAATGAGACATCCTGTTCAGTATATTTACAACATAAAAAGAACCTGAGGGCTTCATGTATTGAGGTAGACACAGCTGGTTTTCAGAAAAGGATTGGAGAGGAATTAACTGGTAGAGAGATACTTAACCCTTGGATCAATGACTGCACAGGGCAGAAAGGGATTGTGGAGATAATGTGTTTGTGATGGAGCTGCAGCATATCCACACTCCCTCATCTCAGAAAAACAACAAAGACTCAAATCATACAATAAACAGCAAAATGGTGACATAAGCAGCATCCTACAGTCACCTTAAGTTCATTTCAACTGGCGTGAAGTCAGTCCGCGCCAACATTGAGGTAATTATAGATCGCAAGAATAGAATATTAAAGAAACTAAAAATTAAATTTACTTTTTGACTTCAGTAAAGTTAACAAGAACACACTCCCCACCCCAGCTTAACGCACAAGATGTATAAATTAATTTATAAACATGAATTTATATCGTATTTGTTATTTCATTTTGCAAGTTATTTCTCCTGGGATTGTGTAGTGCTACACACGTAAAAAAAACATTTGAGCTTAAAGATTTGCTTCTCCGAGCAAGAAAACGTCCTTAGGAATCAAACTCTGGCTTTAACCTGGAACCCTGTAGAAACCCATTATTCACTCAAAATCATTTAAGTTAAAGCAGCAATTCTGAGGAATACAGCCACAATGCTAAATGAGAACCATCTATGTGAAAATATCTGCAGTGGGATTTGAAATTTATGAACTTCCAATCCAACCCAGATAGATGTTAAAATGTAATTGTGTTGTGGAATGCGGGTGTCACTGGCTGGGCCAGCATTTATTGCCCATCCCTAGTTGCCCCCTAGTTGAGAAGTGGGGGTGAGCGGTCTTCCTAAACTGCTGCAGTCCATGTGCAGCCACATTGCCCCTGGGGAGGGAATTCCAGGATTTTCACCCAGTGACACTGAAGTGACCCTCGGACTCAGCACCGCCTTCTTGACCTGCAATCTTCTTTCCGACCTCTCCGCCCCCAACCTCACTCCGGCCTATCACCCTCACCTTAACTACCTTCCACCTATCGCATTCCCAACACCCCTCCCCCAAGTCCCTCCTCCCTATCTTTTATCTTAGCCTGCTTGGCACACTCTCCTCATTCCTGAAGAAGGGCTCTTGCCCGAAACGTCGAATCTCCTGCTCCTTTGATGCTGCCTGACCTGCTACGCTTTTCCAGCAACACATTTTTCAACACTGAAGGAATGGCAATATATTTCCAAGTCAGGGATGTCAGTGGCTTGGAGGGGAACTTGCAAGGTGTTGTGTTCCCGAGTGTCTCCTGCCCTTATCCTTCTAGATGGAAGTGGTCATGGGTTTGGAAGGTACTAGCTAAGGATCTTTGGTGAATTTCTGCAGTGCATCTTGTAGTTAAAAATTATTCACTCAGCCATGGCTGACAGCAATATGTAAACCATCGGTTCCCTGTTTAACTCATATGAAATTACTGTTAGAGGAACCAAAACCATTTTTAAATACAACCATAGCATAAAATACAGAACCACGTAAGTGTCACGAGACACCCAGCTTAGCATTGCTTCAGACAGAGTTCAGCAAAGCTGACATCTAACAAAAAAAAGGAAAATGACAGCACATAAATACAGTTCTGTATAAATGCACATTTATAAATATAAATTTGTGGGACTGGGGGAGGTTTCTTTTTCATTGACTTCAATAAAATTTACTATTCTGTTTATTTGAAAATATGTTATGGTTGTTGAATTTTTTGGGGTCCCTCCATCTCTCAATGTTGGTTAAAGACTTTCAATGAAAATCCATTCAAGTTTCTGACTCCTCTGAATAACACTGCCCTGACATAGGTTCCAGGTAACTGCCGGGGGGTGGGGGCGAGGAGTGAGAGAGAGAGCAAGACAGAGAGAGAACAAGTGCTATCAGTGATCTGTCCTTACCCAGGGTGTCCACAATCAGGTCGAGTTGTCCGTTATAAACCGTGACATTCACATTGGCAATAAGCAGCTTGTCAATTATGTCGATTACTGGTCTCATGAAATCGCCTTCCATATTGGAGAAAACCTCATTAGACTGCCCTGGGTGGTTTCAGATAAGAGACTGGTTAAGTAGCTTCTTATGTACATTATTCAAACACAATTCAAGGATTCATGGTACACAGGGCAGCAAGGACATAGGAATTCAATAATGGGGTGAACAGGGAAAAGTCACAAATAGATGCGCATATTGAACCCTTCCCTCAACCACCTCCTCCCCAGCTCCCCACAGACAGTACCTCCCCATTTCACAAAGTCCGGGATGATTTTCAGCTTCTTTCTGATTGGCCCATTCATCAGCCAATCTAGGCTGGGACCCTGCAAGGGGCTGATATGATGTTTGTAAAGACTGACTGCAAAAATACAAATGAGAAAGTAAGTCTGAGAGACAGAGCCACAGACAGCCTGGGTTCATTCAATAGAAGAAAGCAACTGTTTATTGCAATTTGTTCTTTCACTAGATTAAATTGCTTGAATAATCAAGGCACCAGATGAATCTAAGCATCAGTTCACACAGCACCATCAGTCCCAAGCATTTACATCCATCACTTTTATTTCTGGAGATTAACACAGCCACAATTTTCATCATCTGGCAGTTAAATGTTACTTCATTACAAGAGTCCACTATTCAAAAATGAAATGATCAACCAGCAAGATGACCTCGGTGCTGACCCTCCAACAGTGTGGCACTGCCTCATGCGGGCCCTCAGAGCGGAGATTTCTCTCAGTGACACCCCAGAGTGTTATTCTAAATCATGTCACAGAAACTAATTTCCCACAAGCTGCTCACCTAGTTGGGAGCTCATCAGTGGCATAATTTGTGGAGAATCCGAGTCTGTCCGTTTGGTCATTATGTTGTAGAAGTTCACCCCATCGGTATTCTGTAACAGAAGCAGCCAAATGTTATCCACAGTAATTATTGCCACAGTCTATGTTTGTGTGCGCTCGTGTGCACTTGTGTTTGTGTATGTGTGCGTGTACACACACACACGTGCGTGTGCTGGTGCTCTAACTGGGAGAGTGTGCACTGATAATTGTGCCCCACTGTTTGACAAGCCATCCTAAAACTTAAGAGCTCCCAAGGAGATGATTAATTTGCCTGACTGTGATTCAGGACCAAAACAATTCACACCAGGTTTCGTCAGGGACAGAAAGGAAGTGACAGGTCAGACACTACCTATTTCCTTCCAGTAGGACCTCAATGTTCAAACCCCCTGAAGAAAAATTACACCTTGTTGAAGCCCTCCCCTACAAGTAATTAGCCCAGAAACCCACCAGAGTAAGTTCTGGGGCATTGAGTCACTTGGGGATGGGGGCAGGAGTGGGCATGGGGGAGGTGATGGAGAAAAGAGGCATCACTGTCAGGGCCGGGGAGGGGGGAGAGAAACTGACAGCATACATGTGCTTTTGTGTGTACACCTGTGTGCGTGTTTACGTGTGCCTGAGAGTTTTGTGTGTGCACCTGTGTTAGTATGCTAATGTGCGTGTGTGTGAGAGAAAGAGTGTAGACGTGTGTGCACCTATGTGTGTACGTGAAGGCCTGTGAATATACATGAAGGCATGAGCACCCATGAGTGTGTGTTGTATACAGGAAGTGGCCTGATGAAGGGCTTATGCTCGAAACGTCGAATTCTCTATTCCTGAGATGCTGCCTAACCTGCTGTGCTTTGACCAGCAACACATTTGCAGACATGAGCAGCACATACACATTAGGGATGTCAGAGGATTCCTCTGGCTGGGCAATGACAAATAGCACCATAAGCCACAGAAGCACAAATTAGGCCATTCAGCCCATCGGGTCTGCTCTGCCATTCAATCATGGCTGATAGTTTCTCAACCCCATTCTCCCCACAACCCTTGACAATCAAGAACCTATCTACATCCGTCTTAAATACACTCAATGACCTCGCCTCCACAGCGTTCTGTGACAATGAATTCCATAGATTCCCCATTCTCTAGCTGAAGACGTTTCTCCTTACCCCTACTCTAAAAGGTCTTCATGGAGTTCAACCTGGATAAATGCAAGGTGATGCATTTTGGAAGGTCGAATTTGAAAGCTGAGTACAGGATTAAGGATAGGATTCTTGGCAGTGTGGAGGAACAGAGGGATCTTGGTGTGCAGGTACATAGATCTCTTAAAATGGCCACCCAAGTGGATAGGGTTATTAAGAAAGCATATGGTGTTTTGGCTTTCATTAACAGGGGGATGGAGTTTAAGTGCCGTGAGATCTTGTTACAGCTCTAAAAAACTTTGGTTAGACCGCACTTGGAATAGATTACTTACAGTGTGGAAACAGGCCCTTCAGCCCAGCAAGTCCACACCTACCCGCTGAAGCGCAACCCACCCATACCCCTACATTTACCCCTTACCTAATACTACGGGCAATTTAGCATGGCCAATTCACCTGACCTGCACATCTTTGGACTATGGGAGGAAACCGGAGCAAACCCAAGCAGACACAGGAAGAACGTGCAAACTCCACACAATCTGTCGCCTGAGTCGGGAATTGAACCCGGGTCTCAGGCGCTGAGAGGCAACAGTGCTAACCACTGTGCCACCGTGCCGCCCAAATACTGCGTCCAGTTCTGGTCGCCCTATTATAGGAAAGATGTGGATGCTTTGGAGAGGGTTCAGAGGAGGTTTACCAGGATGCTGCCTGGACTGGAGGGCTTATCTTATGAGGAGAGGTTGACTGAGCTCAGATATTTTTCATTGGAGAAAAGGAGGAGAAGAGGAGACCTAATTGAGGTATACAAGATAATGAGAGGCATAGATACAGTCGATAGCCAGAGACTATTTCCCTGGGCAGAAATTACTAACACGAGGGGTCATAGTTTTAAGCTGGTTGGAGGAAAGTAGAGGGGATGTCAGAGGCGGGTTCTTTACACAGAGAGTTGTGAGAGCATGGAATGCGTTGCCAGCAGCAGTTGTGGAAGCAAGGTCACTGGGGACGTTCAAGAGACTCCTGGACATGCATATGGTCACAGAAATGTGAGGGTGCATACATGAGGATCAGTGGTCGGCACAACATGGTGGGCTGAAGGGCCTGTTCTGTGGTGTACGGTTCTATGTTCTACTCTAAGGCTCTGCCCTTGGGTCCTAGTCTCTGCTACCAATGGAAAATTTTTCCCAACACCTACTCTGTCCAGGCTCTTCTGTACGTTTCAATTAGATTTTCCCTCATCCTTCTAAACTCCACTGAGTCTAGACCCGGAGTCAGCAAACAAACCAATGTTAAGCTTTGTGTTCCTGGGACCATTCTCGTGAATCTCCTCCGAACCCGGTCCAGGGCCAGTCCATCCTTCCTGAGATATGAGGCTGAAAACTACACACAGTACTCCAAATGTGGTCTGACCAGAGCCTCAGAAGTACAACCCTGCTTTTATATTCCTCTCAAAATAAATGCCATCATTGCATTTGCCTTCCTATCTACTGACTCAACCTGCAAGTTTACCTTGAGAGAATCCTGGACTAGATTCTCTTTGCACTCAGACTTATGAATTTTCTAGATTAGAGTGGTGCTGGAAAAGCACAGCAGGTCAGGCAGCATCCGAGGAGCAGGAAAATCTACGTTTCAGGCAAAAGCCCTTCATCAGGAATGAAGGCAGGGAGCCTCCAGGGGTGGAGAGATAAATGGGAGCTCCCAAAGAATTCTAGCACATTTGTCAGATACCTAACAAAGTAGACACTGAAAAGAGGGATCTCACACTCAGATACTCACTTTCTCAACAACCTCCTCTGTTACAGACCAGAGCTCAGTTGCCTTCTGATAATCACCAGCTTCAATTGCTGCCTGAACTCTCGCAGTGTAAGAGTTGACCTCTGCCAGCCCCTGGTCATCAAGCAGAGACTGGAGAAAACAGAGACATCTTTAGTTTAAATAGCAGACACAGACAGAAAGTGTCTTAAGATCAAAACTATGTACTTACGATGCTGTACAGGTAGGGCCCCCACGATAGGACTGAATCTAAAGAAACAAGGAAGTGTTTTCAGGTGGTCAGTATAACAACACGATTCTGACCCCATACAAACCCAGTCACTGTAAAATGTAAAACCCTGCTAATATCAGAGTACACAGCCATTGCTTCAGGTGAGGTGCCACTCTTTCACCTGTGCTTAATGTTAAAACTATATTTTAAAACATTCTTATTAATAAAATGCTGTTGCAATTAATGCTTTAATACTGGCACCAGGACACAGCACGACGGTAACTGTTCTGACTCTCATTCCCCACAGTGCAGTCCCTCTCCCATTTAATGGCGAGAAGTGAGAAGCCATACCCAGAGGCGAGATCCAGGAATCTCCCAAAGCCACACCAGCAAAATGACACTTGATTTGATTGAGCTGGACCTCCTGTGAATGGAATCATGCATCAGTACCGATATAATGACAGAAAACATCCAATCCAACAGGTTTCTACCGTACACGATATCACCTTCATCATGATAACCTACTCTGTTCTCCCTCTCATTTATCCAGCTCCCCTTCAATGTATCAATCCTACTCTGACCACAACCTGTGGGAGAGTGTTCCACATTCTCCCCATTCTCTAGGGAAAGAGGTTTCTCCTGAATTCACTCCCAATGGGATTTTAGTGACCATCTTGTCTTAGTGGTCTGTGGTCTCCCTGCTAGTGAAAATATCTTCTCCACGTCTGCCCTATTGAACTCTTTCAGAATCTTGAAGACCTCAATCAAGTGTGTCCTCAGCTTCTCAGATCCCAAGCCTGGTCCACCTTTCCTGCTTTCATTTTCATACACAGCTTTTACAATTCACCCACTTTCACTGTAACCTTGGAATATAACAGTTTAGAGACTGATCAAAATATTCAAAAATGGGCGGCATGATGGCACAGTGGTTAGCACAGCTGCCTCACAGCGCCTGAGACCCGGGTTCAATTCCCGACTCAGGCGACAGACTGTGTGGAGTTTGCACATTCTCCCCGTGTCTGCGTGGGTTTCCTCTGGGTGCTCCAGTTTCCTCCCACAGTCCAAAGATGTGCGGGTCAGGTGAATTGGCCATGCTAAATTGCCCGTAGTGTTAGGTATGGGGTAAATGTAGGGGTATGGGTGGGTTGCGCTTCGGCGGGTCGGTGTGGACTTGTTGGGCCGAAGGGCCTGTTTCCACACTGTAAGTAATCTAATCTAATCTAATCTAATTCCCAGTGTAATCTAATCAACGTTGTATACAAATTCAAAATAATTTCAGTTTTTTTCTGTGTTTTTTCCGTAGTTTGATTTGGTCGCTTTGTTACTTGATGATTGGGCTATGTTGAGCTTCAAATGCTTCTCTTCCTTTGAGTTATTATTAACTGAAGTTAATGTGGGCCCCTCCCTCCTACTGCCATGTACCATCTCATACATGGCGATGTTGAAATTAATTGTGCAATAACACCAAGTCTACAAGTCTACATTGAACACTTTTAATTTGCCGATTTTAGTTTCCTGAAGGAGGGCTCCGGCCCGAAACGTCGAATTTCCTGTTCCTTGGATGCTGCCTGACCTGCTGCGCTTTAACCAGCAACACATTTTCAGCTTTTATTGAACACTTTTAGCAAAGACCTGGACTAAATCACACATTTTACTGACATTACACCATCTGTGCCCAGTGACTGACTGCAGAAAGCTTACCCAGGGCGGCAAGCACTCCCTGACTCTCACTGCAAAAATACACCAAAAAACATATGCATTAACAAAACGTAGGTTGTACTTCGTTCAATAAGATCATAAGACACAAGCAGAAGTAGGCCATTCAGCCCACTGAATCTGTTCTGCCATTCACAGCTTATCCAATAATCAACTCCACATTTGTCCCAGAACCTTTGATTCTCAGCTTTTGCTTATATTTAATGATGCAGCTTTGACAGCCCTCGGTGTTACCACCCTCAGTGAAGCTATTCCTCCCCGTAGTCTTAAATAGCAAACCCCTTAACCCTGAACTCCACACGTTCCAGAATAATCCTACCTTAATCAGCTCCAAAGAAATACCAGCTGCCATTTTACCACCATAGGATTCAGCAAAAATGTAGAATGGAACATTCTGTTCAAAAGAAGTTGATATTTTGATTTCAGACTTCTAACACGGGAAAAATCAAAATTTTTATTCTATCATGGGTCGTGGACATCACTGGCTGGTCAACATTTATTACCTGTCCCTAGTTGCCCCTTGAACCACTGCAGTCCAAGTGCTATAGGTAGGCCCACATTGCCCTGTGTGAGTTAGTCTACCTACAATTCATACCGGGATGGGCAACATGCTCATGAGCAGACGCAGTGAAGTACACTCCTGTCGAGTTTTTGCTGTAGATCTAACCTGTTCATATCTCAGACAGAATGAACCTACATACCTGACCCTAAACCAAACCGGAGGCTCACCTCTAACCCTGCCTTCCATCTCTAGGACTGGACACTCCAGTGTAATAGTCAGACAACGATTTTCACCAACTGTGGAGTCGCAGCCATGTATTCTGGGCAGGGGCTAGAGGGGGATCTCCCCAGGGCTCATGGAGCTTCTTGTACAGCTCCAGTCATATCCACGTAAAGTGGTGCTATTTTGACAGGAGTGATAGAGCAAAAATGGTCCAAGGATGCAGATGAACAAATCTTCAAAAGATAGGAATGAAACAGTTAGGTGAGAGTGACTGCCTGTGACATCAAGACCACATTTGACCAAGTGTGGCATCGAGGAACCCTTGCAAAATTAGAATCAACAAGTATCAGGGCAAACTCTCTGCCAGTTGGAGTCATTCCTGGCACACAGGAAGCTGGTTGTGGCTGTTGGTGGTCAGTAATCTCAGCTCCAGGACATCTCTGCAGCAGTCCCTCAGGGTAGTGTCCTAGACCAAACCATCTTCAGCTGCTTCATCAATAACCTTCCCTCCATCATAAGGTCAGAAGTGGGAATGTTCACTGATGATTGCACAATGTTCAGCCCCATTCACAACTCCTCAGATACTGAAGCAATCCATGTTCAAATGCAACAGCATCTGGACAATATCCAGGCTTGGGCTGACATTCACACCACACAAATGCCAGGCTATGACCATCTCCAATAAGAGAATCTAACCATCACTCCATGATATTCAATGGGGGGGGGTTACCCATTAACCAGATGCTCAACAGGATGTACCTTATAAATACAAGAATAAGTCAGAGACTGGGAATCCTGTGGCTAGTAACTCACCCCCGACTCCCCAAAAGCTCAAGTCACAATTGTGATGGAATACTCCCCACTTGCCTGGATGGGGGCAGCTCCAACAACACTCAAGCAGCTTGACACTACCAAGGACAAAGCAACCCACTTGATTGGCAACACACTCTCAAACACCAACTCCCTCCACCATGGCTGCTCAGTAGCAGCACTGTATACTATCTACAAGAAGCAATGTAGAAATTCAAAGATCATTAGACAGCATCATCCAAGCCCACAAACAATTCCATCTAGAAGGACAAGGGCAGCAGATACATGGGAATGTCACCATCTTCAAGTTCCCCTCCATTCCACTCACCATCCTGACTTGGAAATATATTACCGTTGCTTCACTGTCACTGGGTCAAAGTCTTGGAACTCCCTAGCATTGTGGGCCTTGTACAGCACATGGACTGCAGCAGTTCAGGAAGGCAGCTCATCACCACCTTCTCAAGGGGCAAGTAGGGATGGGCAATAAATGCTGACCAGCCAACAATGCTTGTAGCCCACAAATGATGATGATATATGTCATATTGATAAGATGATGATGAAAGAGTGTTGAATATTTACATTTATAAAATACAAAACCATGAAATTCACACCAAACACTTCCAAGTCTGCGGTAAGGCCTCAATTCAGAGTATTGTGTCCAGCTCTGCCCCAAGTGGCTGTTGCAGGACCTAAGCTGTAGATCAGTGAGTAGGTCAATCCTGCCCAAAGACCACTTGCTGGAGTGTTTGAGACACTGACGATTGAGAATAGACTGAGAGTAGCAATTGCCTGGTTTGGATTTTTCCTGCTTTTTGTGTACAAGACAATATCCCATTGTCAGGGGGATGCCAGTGTTATAGCAAGAACAGTTCGGCTAGAGTTGCAGCACGTTCTGGTGCAGAGGGGGTTTATCAGGATGGTATCCAGGATTCTTCAGCTTTGAGGGCACCCAGTCCTGGTTTTAGTCTGTCTGGTCACAGTGGCAGATGATGGAATTATAAATTCAAAAAATTCTGGAATTAAAGGTCTAATGATTTAGATTATTTTCAAATATCAGGAAAAACTCATCTGGCTTTTAGGGGAGAAAACTACCATCCTTACCTGGTCTGGCCTCCATGTGACTCCAGACCCCATATCAACCACTATGTGGTTGACTCATGTGCCCTCTGGGCTGGCCTAGCCAGTAATGGTGCTGGAAGAGCACAGCAGTTCAGGCATCATCCAACAAGCAGCGAAATCAATGTTTCGGGCAAAAGCCCTTCTGAAACGTCGATTTCGCTGCTCATTGGATGCTGCCTGAACTGCTGTGCTCTTCCAGCACCACTGATCCAGAATCTGGTTTCCAGCATCTGCAGTAATTGTTTTTACCTAGCCAGTAATACCCACATTCGGTGAATTAATTTTTTAAAAAATCTTTAATTCAGTCCCAGGACGCAAGGCTCACTGGCAAGGCTAGCATTTATTATCCATCAGCCTGGTACCAGATGTTTGATGTTTTACTGCATATTCTACTTATCTTGGCAGAGTCCAGCTGCTCGCTCTTTGTCCAGTCTCCACGGACAGGGATGTTAGAATCAGGTATGCTTTGACACCACTTTTACCCTGACAACCCCTCCCTCTCATCTCCTCAACCTAGCCCTCCCCAGTCTCTCCTAAAAGCATGGAGTCTCTGAATGGGATGTTATTCCTAGACATATAGCCCAGTTCCAGCTGGTGCTTACTACTCAGTTACATCAAGTGGTAAAATTGGTCTTGTGCTCTTTCAAGTCGAGAATATTACAGAGAGAGTCATTCTAACTTCTGTGGGGCTTTGATAATATGAGAGATGTATTTCCTCTTAAAGAGTAAATGGTAGACTGAGCACATAGCTTTAAAATAATTAGCTAAAGAATAGAGAGGCAAGGGGAATTCACCAGGAAGCTGATGAGGAGATCTGTAATGTCTGAGCTGAAACGGTGGTGGCAGCAGGTAGCACGACAGCTTTCAAAAGGATATTGATGAAGTAATTGGAGAGAACCAAGTTGCAGAGTTACAGGCAAAGAAACAGACTGGGTTTGAGGGCAGAGATCCTGAGAGAGAGAAGCTGAGGAAATGAAAACAGATCAAACCAGGAAGGACAACTATCCACATGACATGAGGAACTGGTCGAGTGTCTTGGAACCACTTTAGACGTTCTGTCCCTGCTCTTTGGGATGAGATTTCTAGTCAAAGACCATGTAATCCACAACAGGGCCCATAGTGACATTACCTGGAATTCTGGCTTCATGTTGAAGAATTCCTTCAGCAGAACCATCATGTCTGTTACAACCATGGAGAGGTCTTTGGCAAATGCTTTAGCATCAGTGGTGTAACTGTACCCAGTGCCGACAGGGTTATCTACAAACAGCAAACTGGCAGCTGTCACCTGTCACAAGAGAAGGGACAAGAGGACAGAATCTTAAAAGCTAGCCTAATGGCAATTCTATAAGCATTGCATTGTAAAACAAACCCATCTGGTTCACTAACATCCTTCAAGGAAGGAAATTTGCCATCCTTACAGAGTCTGACTTATATGTGACTCCAGACCCACAGCACAGGTAACTCTTAATTGCTTCTGAAATGATTCAGCAAGCCACTTGGTCCAAGGGCAATAAACATGGGCCTTGCCATCTCACAAGAGAATAGATTTCCCCCACCCCAAAGAACCATTCTTTCAGCATTCACCCTGTTAGATCCCCTCAGGTCCCCATCTAAACTCCAATGGGATCCAAGAGGATACTGAGGGGCCAGGCATGGCCAGGGGAGGTGGCACACTGGCTGCTTTGACTCAGTATAAGCAGCGTGCACTCTAACCTCAAGATGGGAAATCAAATACCAGGTCTTAAACTTGGTTGGTCGGTCACGGGTGTGGGCGTAATCATGGATTCTGGACAGGAGCATTCCTTGCAGCAGAAGCTCAGAGCAGAAAAAGCACTGTACAGCTTCCAGTCACAAGCCACTGAGAGACCAGGCTGAGACGCTCCGCCCGCCCCCCTTGATAGTCATGAATCTTTGGTTATCAGGGAATGCAAGAAAGTGAAATTGAGGCCAATTACAGATCAGCCATCAACTTGCTCAAAGGCAGAAGAGGATGAATGTGGAGAATGGCCGACCCTATTCCTAAATCAGAAATAAAAACAAACTCTTGAAAAAGCTCAGCAGATATGGCACCACTTGTACACAGAGGTCAGAGTTAACATTTCAGATCCAGTTATCCTTCCTCAGTACGGTCCTAAGGAGGTGAGTGAGCAAAATGAGGGCGCATGGTATTGGGGGCAAAGTACTAACTTGGATTGAAAGTTGGTTGGCTGACAGGAAACAAAGAGTAGTGATAAACGGCTCCATTTCGGAATGGCAGGCGGTGACCAGTGGGGTACCGCAGGGATCAGTGCTGGGACCGCAGCTTTTTACAATATATATTAATGATATAGACTATGGTATTAGTCATAACATTAGCAAATTTGCTGATGATACTAAGCTGGTGGCAGGGTGAAATGTCAGGAGGATGTTAGGAGAATACAGGGTGACCTGGACAGGTTAGGTGAGTGGGCAGATGCATGGCAGATGCAGTTTAATGTGGATAAATGTATGTTTATCCACTTTGGCAAGAACAGGAAGGAAGATTACTGCCTAAATGGAATCAATTTAGGTAAAGGGGCAGTACAGAGAGATCTGGGTGTTCTTGTACACCAGTCAATGAAGGCAATCATGCAGGTACAGCAGGTAGTGAAGAAGGCTAATAGCATGCTGGCCTTCATAACAAGAGGGATTGAGTATAGAAGCAAAGAGGTTCTTCTGCAGCAGTACAGGTGAGACCGCACCTGGAATATTGTGTGCAGTTCTGGTCTCCAAATTTGAGGAAAGACATTCAGGCTATTGAGGAAGTGCAGCGTAGGTTCACGAGGTCAATCCCTGGAATGGCAGGACTACCTTATGCTGAAAGACTGGAGCGACTGGCTTGTATACCCTTGGGTTAAGAAGACTGAGAGGGGATCTGATTGAGACGTATAAGATTATGAAAGGATTGGACACTCTGGAGGCAGGAAACATGTTTCCGCTGATGGGTGAGTGCCAAACCAGAGGACACAGCTTAAAAATACGGGGTAGACCATTTAGGATAGAGATGAGGAGAAACTTCTTCACCCAGAGAGTGGTGGCTGTGTGGAACGCTCTGCCCCAGAGGGCAGTGGAGACCCAGTCTCTGGATTCATTTAAGAAAGAGTTGGATGGAGCTCTCAAGGATTGTGGGATCAAGGGTTATGGAGATAAGGCAGGAACAGGATACTGATTGAGGATGATCAGCCATGATCATATTGAATGGTGGTGCATTGTCTAATCCATGCGTTTACTGGCATCAGGAACAAACAGTGAAGGGACCATGAATGAGGTAAACACAGTGAACCAATTAATTTGTATATTTTCAAAGCGAACCTTACCCATGAGTTGTTCCTGGGATTCAAATCAGTGTCGAGGGGACCAATCTCTTTAAAGTTTCCAAATCCACAGCTGGAGGCTCCTGGGCCACCCTTTACGGGGACAGGGATATAACAAAGGGCTCAAATTAATGTCACAATCTGTTCAACTGCCTCCCCGCCACCCCCCTCCTCAAACACCCTCTCGCCCCTCCTAAACACTTTCTCTCCAGAAATTACCCTTCCCTCCCAAACACCACCTCCATCCTTCCCCAAAATGATAGCACCCACCTCCCCAAGCTCCCACTCACATTCCACCTGGCTAATTCCCCATTCCCCAGCCAGCACTCCCCACTCCCCCTCCCCCTCCCCACTCTCTCCTTCCCCTGCACCCACTCCCATCCTCACCCAGTGAGTTGGGATGCAGTTTTACCTGGAGCCACATAACAAGAGGCAGGGCGGTGAAGTTTTGAGTTGGACTGTCTGCGTAGTAAAGCCACCAGAACATATTTGCATCCTGCCGAACAGAGACATATCCCCAGGCCTCCTTCCCAGACTCTGAGGCAGCACCAACTGTGTAGGGAAACAGATTAAGAACTAATGGAATGGCCACTCAGACTGTGGGATACTCCTGAGGGTTGCGGGCAGGGAAGGGGGGAGGAGGAGAGAGGAATAGGTTGGGGTAATGGGAGGCTGGGGCAAGAGGGCACTGGGGGAACAGGACAAGAGGGGGAAGGTTTTGGTGGGAGGGATGAGGGCAGGGGATTGGGGGGGGGGGGGTGTAAAGCCATAGATGGGCAGAGAGCTCACAGTGGGATTTAGCCTGGGAGGTGGGGTCCTCTGATTCACACATTGAAACAGATTGAGACGGTGGTTTGGGGGAATGAGGAAGTGAGAGTGTGCCTGTGTGTGTGTGTGTGTCCGAGTGCCGGAGTCTGTGTGTGTGTGTCTGAGAGAGTCTGTGTCTGTCTGTGTGAGTCTCTCTCTGTCTGTGTGTGTCTGAGTCTCTCTCTCTGTGTTTCTGTCTGTCTCTGCATGTTTGTGTGTCTGTGAGAGTCTGTCTGTGAGTCTCTCTCTGTCTGTGTGTGTCTATGTCTGTCTGTGTCGCTCTCTCTCTGTGTCTATGTCTGTCTGTGTCGCTCTCTCTCTGTGTCTATGTCTGTCTGTGTGTGTCTATGTCTGTGTGTGTCGGTCTGTGTGTGTGTGTCTATGTCGGTGTGTGTCGCTCTCTCTGTGTGTGTGTCTATGTCGGTGTGTGTCGCTCTCTCTGTGTGTGTGTCTATGTCGGTGTGTGTCGCTCTCTCTGTGTGTGTGTCGCTCTCTCTGTGTGTGTCTGTGTGCGTGTGCGTGTGTGCGTGTGTGTGTGTCGGGCTCGGGAATGAATGTGAAAGTTTGTTGTCCGAGCGGACCGTTCAGAGACGGTGCTGTAGCATGTGGGTGGGGGCAGACCCCCGGGGGGAGGTTGGGGGAGCAGCCCCGGGAGGGGGGATCCCAGTCACACTGACCTGCCGCCGCGGATCCACACAACAACAACAACACCAGCAGCTGCAGCAGCGCCGCTCCAAGCCTCCCCATGGTGCTGATCATGTGACCTGTGCCCAGGCACTAGACACACCCTACCTATGGCCCCGCCCCTAACCCCGCCCTCTGGCCATGGTCACGAAGTCAGTCCGTAGCCCCGCCCCCGGCTGTGCGCATGTCCCCGCCCTCCGGCAGTAGTCCCGCCCCCTGGGGATGTGGGATGGAGACACCTGGGGAATTTGGACTGGGTTTCCCCACATTCTCACTTTTAGGGCCATGTGACGGTCTCTCAGATTATTAATCACAGATAAAGCAATCCCGACAATGTGCAAAAAAGCCATTTGGCCCAAAAATTCCACACCCCCACCCAGACCCATTCCGCTATCCTCCTACTGTACATTTACCCCTAACTGATGCACCCAACTTAAACATCCCTGAACACCACAGGCAATTTGGCATGGCCAACTCACCTCACCTGCACGTCTTTCGATTCTGGAGGAAACCCACGCAGACACGGGGAGAAAGTGCAAACTCCACACAGACAGTCACCCGAGGCTGGAATCAAGCCCAGGTCCCTGGCACTGTGAGGCAGCAGTGCTAACCACTGAACCACCATACTGCCCATTAATGGGACACTGTACAAATGTACATCCAATTTGTCAATCGCATTACAGTGAACTCGTGCTGACAAAACACATGCTGTACCAGAACCACCTATACATGATTAATGGGCGGGACGGTGGCACAGTGGTTAGCACTGCTGCCTCACAGCGCCTGTAGACCCGGGTTCAATTCCCGACTCAGGCGACTGACTGTGTGGAGTTTGCACGTTCTCCCCGTGTCTGCGTGGGTTTCCTCCGGGTGCTCCGGTTTCCTCCCACAGTCCAAAGATGTGCGGGTCAGGTGAATTGGCCATGCTAAATTGCCCGTCGTGTTAGGTAAGGGGTAAATGTAGGGGTATGGGTGGGTTGCGCTTCGGCGGGTCGGTGTGGACTTGTTGGGCCGAAGGGCCTGTTTCCACACTGTAAGTCTAAGTCTAATCTAATATACATGAAAAGCAGCACTGGAAACAGGCGTATAGTCACAACCTTTGACTATGAGCAAGTTCTGAGATTAGTAGCTCAGGTTGAAGTTCTGGATAGAGGTTTGCTCACTGAGCTGGAAGGTTCATATTTAGACATTTCGTCACCATACAAGGAAACATCTTCAGTGACCCTCCAGATGAAGCCTCGTCCGGAGGCTCACTGAAGATGTCACATAGTATGGTGATAAAATGTCCGAAAATGAACTTTTCAACTCAGTGAGTAAACCTACATGCAGAACCTTTGACTATCATCATCTTCTCTCTATCAAGTTTTGATATTAGCCCTGGTGTGGAGAAGTGAGTGTTGGACTGGGGTGGACAAAGTTAAAAATCACACAACACCAGGTATAGTCCAACAGGTTTAATTGGAAGAACCACCCGAAGAAGGAGCAGTGCTCCGAAAGCCTGTGCTTCCAAATAAACCTGTTGGATTATAATGTGGTGTTGTGTGATTTTTAAATTTTTGATATAATTTGCCAAACTGCCCTGGAACCAATGGGCTCTTACTGCCTTGACCAGCCTTCCATGTGAGACTTTGTTAAAAGCTTCATTGAAGTCCAGGTAAATGGCATCCACTGCACACTGCCACCCACACACCGAGACATCTCCTTGACAAACTCACTCAGACCTGTCAGACATGACCTCTCCTGACAAAGCCCTGTCAACATCCTTAATTAATCTTTGCTTCTCCATGTCAGTGCTGAGGGAGCGCCGCACTGTCGGAGGGTCAGTGCTGAGGGAGCGCCGCACTGTCGGAGGGTCAGTGCTGAGGGAGCGCCGCACTGTCGGAGGGTCAGTGCTGAGGGAGCGCCGCACTGTCGGAGGGTCAGCGCTGAGGGAGCGCCGCACTGTCGGAGGGTCAGCGCTGAGGGAGCGCCGCACTGTCGGAGGGTCAGCGCTGAGGGAGCGCCGCACTGTCGGAGGGTCAGCGCTGAGGGAGCGCCGCACTGTCGGAGGGTCAGCGCTGAGGGAGCGCCGCACTGTCGGAGGGTCAGCGCTGAGGGAGGGCCGCACTGTCGGAGGGTCAGCGCTGAGGGAGTGCTGCACTGTCGGAGGGTCAGTGACGGGTCCAATCCAAACCGTCGACATGGTGACATCTCCCCATCCGGGTCCTCCCTCTGATGGACGGCTCCTTGTCCAATCCAGTGTAGAAATACCGACAGGCGGCAGCCAATAGGAGAGCGGGTGGGCGTGTCCCGGTCGGCGCGGGTCTCCAGGCTGCGCGCGCAGCGCGGGCCTAAGATGTCGGCGGTTCGCCTCCGCCTGGTGTTCGAGTACCCGCCGCCGCTGCTGCCCGCCTCGAGGATGTGCTGGCTCCTCCTGCAACCCGACCGCTGCCGCGTGGTGGCCGACCTGGAGAGTATAATCCGTCAGCGGTTCGGGATCAGCGGCACCAACACCCGCCTCCATCTATTTGTGGACAGCTGCCTCCTGCCGCCCAATGAGAGCATCCACCTGGTTCGGGACAACGACTGCATCAGGTCCCGGGGGGGTCCTGGCGAGGGGGAGGAGGTGGGGGGATCCTGGGGGGAAGAGAGAGGTGGTGGTGGGGGGAGGGGGGAGAGAGGGGGGGGGGGGGTGTCCCGGGGGGAGAGGAGGTCGGGATGGTGACTTTGGGGAATGAAGAGGGTCGAGAGTGCGATCCTGGGGAGATCGGGAGGGGTGGGGGAGAGGGAGGGGTGGGTGGGGGTGGGGGAGAGGGAGGGGTGGGTGGGGGTGGGGGAGAGGGAGAGGTAGGTGGGTGGGGGAGAGGGAGAGGTAGGTGGGTGGGGGTGGGGGAGAGGTGGGTGGGGGTGGGGGAGAGGGAGAGGTGGGTGGGGGAGAGGTGGGTGGGGGTGGGGGAGAGGGAGAGGTGGGTGGGGGAGAGGGAGAGGTGGGTGGGTGGGGGTGGGGGAGAGGGAGAGGTGGGTGGGGGTGGGGGAGAAGGGGAAAGGGGTGGGGATTCGGACATTGATCATCTTGACGGTCTGAATGGCCTACTCCGCCTATCCAGATTGGAGAAATGTACCGTGTTGAATGACCCAAATCCTTAACTTTTCTCTGATTGTTTTGTAAGGTGTCTTAGATCTGAGTCCACTTTTCTAATTCTCCTGCTAGATGGAACACTTTCTCAGAGTCATAGAGGTGTACAGCATGGAAACGGGCCCTTTGGCCCAAAGTGCCCATGCTGGCCAGTCTTCACAATTTAAGCCAGTCCCACTTGCCTGTGTTTGGTCCATATCCCTCCATACCCATCTCATTCAGGTACCTGTCCAAATGTTTCTGAAGTGATGACATTGTACTCACTTTCACCCCTCCCTCTGGCAGCCCATTCCTTGCTTAATCTGTATTCTTCACCTGGTGTTTGCGGAGCAATAGACCAAGTTGTTCTCTCTAAATCTGCTGACTTGGAGCTGCCTTGTTATTGAAAGTGGACAATGTTTGAAATGCCTTGGTTCATTTCCACCTCAGAGAGGTTATAGCCATATGATATGCCGAACACTTTCTTCGATACTGATGTTTGCCTGTCATAAAATTGTCCTACTGCCAATGCAAAGTACTCTGTGTTTTCTGCTCAGGTCTATGGTGTCGTTCCTGCTTCCACACAGCCATAGGCTTAACTGAACCATGACTGACCTTGCTGACTTGGCACTGATTTCTGGCAGCTGAAGGCACATTGAGCAGTCACCAGCAAAGATGGAATGGGGATGCCTTAAAGGCTGGAGTTGGAGGAACACCCGGTTTGGTCAGGTTGTAAACTGCTGGTGGCACTTCTGTAACACGATGGCTGCGTTCTTGTGCAACCTCATGTTATAGAAAAATTGAGCTTTATGAACAGTGCTTAAAATGTTGCTGCTGTAATCGCGTTGCAGCTAACACACATTGTAAAAGTTCAGTTTTGAAACAGCATCCCCAATTCATCAATCCCATTACAGCGAAATTGTGTTGATAAAATGAGCATTATAGCGGAATGACCTGTAAATATTAAATATGAAGCTTTACTGAGCCAGTAGCTTGAGCCAGCATCTGAGTGATGTTCAGTGGGACACAGTGCAGCTTTTAACAGAAGTAAATAATGCCACCAAGCAATGAGCCTCCGTTCTCTGCTCATTTTCTGCTAATTTCCTCATTCATGCGATTGTTACATCGACATGTGACCATTGCAACAGTTTTTTCCCACATTGCTGATATGTCAGTAATTTGGATGAGAGAATTAAATATATTTCCAAGCTTGTTGATGCCACAAAAGGTGACAAATGTAAATGGAAAGGCAAGTGGTGAGGATGATCGAGTCTGCAGAGGGATGTCGATAGGTTAAGTGAGTGAGCGAAAACTTGTCAGATGCAATATAATATGGGAAACTGAGGTTATACTCTTTGGAAAAATATAGAAGCTGGATATTAGATAATGGACAAAGAGTGCAGAAAGCTATAGAACAGAAGGATTTCGGAGCACTTTTGCATGAATCATCCAGGTTCAGCAGGTAACAGAAGACAAAAAGAATGAAGCCCTATATTTCAAAGGGAATGGTGTCAAAAAAAATCTAGCTAAAACAATCTAGACCAAAGCTGGATTATTGTGAGGAGTCACGGTTCCTTATCTAAGGAAAGATATCCTGGCATTGGAGGCAGATAAGGTTACAGTGGCTGATCCTGGGTGTGGAATACCTGTCTTGAGGAGAGGCATAGTCATACTGCATGAAAACAGAATATTCGATCCAAATAGTTAATGCTGACCAGATATCCTAAACTGGTCTAGACCCATTTGCCCATATCCCTCTTAAACCCTCCTATTCATGTACCCATCCAGATACCTTTTAAATGTTGTAATTGTACCAGGCCCCTCCACTTCCACTGGCAGTTCCTTCCATACACACACCACCCTCTGCGAGCAAAAGTTGCCCTTCTGGTCCCTTTTAGATCTTTCCCCCTCTCAGTTTATACCTATTCCCTCCCACTCTGTACCCCCCCCCGTTCCCTCCCACTCTGTAACACACCCCCCCCACCCCCCATTCCCTCTATTTTTGGACTCCCCAACCCTGGGAAAAATGACTTCAAGTATTCCTCCTCCTCATGATTTTACAAACCTCTACATGTCTTTATGCTTCTGGGGAAAAAAGCCCCAGTCTATTCAGCCTCTCCCTGTGGCTCAAACCCTCCCAATCCCAGCAAGTTCTTACTGAAACTTTTCTGGAAGTTTTCATCTTTAACAGTATCTTTCCTATAGCAGGGAAACTAGAATTGCATGCAGTGTTCCAAAAGTGGTTGAACCAATGTCACGTACAACTGCCGCTTGACATCCCAACTTCTATACTCAGTGCACTGACCAATGAAGGCAAGTGTACCATATGCTTGTCTACTTGTGACTCCACTTTCAGGGAACTATGAACCTGCACCACTAGGTCGCTTTGTTCAGCAACGCTCCCCAGGGCCATACTATTAACTGTATAAGTCCTCTCCTGGTTTGCCTTTCCAAAATGCAACACCTCACATTTATCTCAATTAAATTCCATCTGACACTCCCTGGCCAATTGGCCCATTTGTCCCTTGAGTAGATTTTCACATGTAACCCATTCCCCGGTGTTTGTTAATGTGTGTAAACCACTCCGTTCCCCTCGATTAGATTCCAGTCTGTAACTCACTTTCTGAGACTGGTCACTGTACAAAAACCACCCCAAATGCAATCATTAGATTTCAGACTGTAACTCACTTCCCAATAAGTGTTATGCTCTATCTAAAAATCCCCCTGATCCCTGCAGTCAGATTACAGTCTGTATCTCACTTCTTGTGTTATGCTATAGTTAAACTTGCTGAGAACATCAATGAGACTCCAGTCTTTAACTCCATATAAATTAAATGATTGAATGTTAAATTGGGAGCAGGAACTGAGAAAACTGCAGTTTAATTTCTGCCGCATTCTGTTTCTCCAGAAAAATTAGTATTATGGAGTACAGTGGTTCAATAAGACACCTGCCTATCACCTTCTCAAGGCCTGATATGAATGGGGGATAAATGCTGGCCCAGCCAGGGATACTCCCATACTGTCAATGAATGAAAAAAATAAACAATCCCTTTGCCTTCCTAATCAATTGCTACCCTTGCAGACTTAACTCAATGTGATTGATATCTCAGGGCAGCCAGGTCCCTCTGCACCTCCAAGTCCTGCAACATTTCCCCGGTTAAAGTAAAGTCTGACAAACATCATACTCTTCACTTTGGACTGCATTGGACAATGTTTTATTCACTTGCTGACCATCACTACATTGCTGAATTTGAATCCCCTTATATCCCCTTTACAATAGCCTTCTAAACTATTCTGAACAATAATGTCTTCAATTTCAAATCTAAGACTGATCTGATCTGGAAATCCTTCTGTCACTCTCTGTCTCTTGGTCAGAGTGTATCTCTCTCTGTTTCCCTCTTCACTCCTGGAATATATCCCACAGACAGTTGAGCAGGTAATTGTTGGAGTTTAGAAGAAGCAGAAGCAATTTTCTTGAAATGTCAAGCCCTCTAAAAATCTTATACGGGTAGGTGTGTAGAGATTGTTTCCTTTGCAAGAATATAAACTATGGTTAGCATGGTGGCTCAGTGTCAGGGGCCTGGGTTCAATTCCACATTCAAGTGACTGACCGACTGTCTGTGGAATTTGTGCATTCTCCCTGTGTCTGTGTGGGTTTCCTCTGGGTGCTCTGGTTTCCTCCCACAGTCCAAAGGTATATGGGTTAGTTGGATTAGCCATGCTAAATTGCCTATAGTGTCCAGGGGTGTGCAGGCTAGGTGAATTAGCCATGGAGAATGCAGCAATAGAGTAGGGGGTTGGGTGTAGGTGGAAATCTCGCTGGAGGGTTGATGTGGACTTAATGGGCCAAATGGCCTGCTTCCACACTGAAGGGATCCTATATTTCTATAAGACATGGGAGCAGAATTAGGCCATTCAGCCCATCGTGGCTGTTACACCATTTTCCCTGCTCAGTTCCCCTTCCCAATCAGGTTTAGCCAGCTCCTCCTTCCTGTCTTTGTAGTGACCTTTACTCAATTGTAACACCATGGCATCTGATTCCAGCTACTTCCCCCTCAAACTGCAGGGTGAGTTCTATCATATTACGGTCACTGACCCCTCGGGGTTCCATCACTTTCAGCTCCTTAATCAAGTCTACCTGATTACACATCACCAAATTCTGAATTGCCTGTACCTCAGTTGGCTCTACCTTCAGTTGTTCCAAAGAAACATCTTGTAGACATTCCACAAATTCCTTTTCTTGGGATCTGTACCTGGGGCTTTCCCAGTCCACTAGAGGACATAATCTCAGAATAAATTATCCCACATTTAAGACAGATGCGGCAAAACTACTTCACTGAGGGTGGTGAATCACAGAAGGCTCTGGGGGCCAGATCGCTGAATGTGTTTAGTCTCCACAAACCTATTTCATTTTTAAAGATGTGAAGTGATATGGAGAGAGAGAGAGTAATACCCAAAGTTGGAGGAACAGCTATGATCAGGTTGAACGTGGGAGGGGACTGAAGGACCTACTCATGTTTCTATCCTGCCCTCTATAAGCTCATGGTGATCCCAAACTAACCTAATATACCTAACCAACATGCACCAAATTCTGTTCACCCATTGTCCCAGAGCTTGCTGACCTGCATTGACTGTTTGTGAAGTGGCACTTTTTAAGTTGTCATGTTTATCTGTGAGGCAGAAGGTTACAGATTGGTAATGGCGATGCCCTGTTAGTGCAGGATAATGGTCTGGGGCATGGCCTCAATTCTTACCACATCCACTAATGGAAGATCAATCTGATTCATCCAGAATTGAAAGCTGATGTCCTGGATAGTGACCATGAAAGTTTCACCTATTGTCCTACAACCTCATCTGGTTTACTGATGCCTTTTAGGGAAGGAAATCTGTAACCTTTTGCTGTTATGGCCTACATTCAGTGTTGTCAGACTCCAGAGCCCCACAAATGTGGTTAACACTCCAGTGCCCTTTTGAAATGGCTGAGCCAGACACATAATGCATTGGTGAAGAGAGAGAGAGGGAGACCAAATGCTGGCTAAGCCAGAGATGTCCACATTCTCTGAAAGAATAAGGAACTGCTGCTTCTGTGACACCCTGAAGTGTGCTATAGTGAAGGTGCTTTGGTAATCCGTGTTAATGCTGATGTATCTGTTGTCACGCCTTCATTAAAGATGGTTTGTGAAGACCAGCCACATGTGGTACATGTTTTACAGACTGTTTGACAGTAATGCTGGCTCATTCGAGAGGCACTAATCCTAAAGTGACTTAATTGGTGTCTTTTCACCTTTTACAGAGTGCAACAGGAGGAGCTGATAACAGAGAATGGGTTTGTGACCAGCAGCTCTGTAGACTGGCTGGCAGTGAAACCAAAGAAAAGACACCGGCAGCAATCTGTGGAGGAGCAACAGCCACAGGGTGAACCCGGTCAAAAAAAGAAAAAAAGGAAGGAGGCTGGACTGAAAGAGCAGAGGCATCATTCTGTGGAAGAAACTACGGTGATTGGAAACGTGGAGAGTGTGAAAAAACGAAAGAAAACAATAGAAGATGATGGAAAGTGTAATATTCAAAAGAAACATTGCAAAAAGAAGAAAGATAAATCCAGCAAAGATCAAACCAGACGGGATTGTTCCAGAAAAAGAGCCAGTTCTGGATGTTTGGGGAAAACTCCCTCAGAACCTTCTGCTCCGACACCACTCTCTAAACAAGGAGAAGGAATAAATGTTTCAAATGATTTTCCGCCCCGAAGGGAAGTGGCAATGCAGGCAGTGGGCAGTGAGTGTTCATCCAGCAGCACCAGTGAGAGTGACCCTGAACTGGCAACAGGTCACACCATCACCAAGAGTGAGGGGAAGGGCAATTCGACAAAGAAACTTCCCAACTCTCGACATGGGAAGAGACCTGCCCAGACTGACCTTACCCCTAAAATGGCAGGAGTAAGTACAGAGAGCAGCTCGGACTCTCAGAGCAGTGACTTTCAAATACCTAGAGTTAAGAAAGCACTCGCTCTGAATCACAGAGCTCTGCCTCCGGTGGAAAGGCTATCTGGCCATTCTGAAAATGGTAAGTCTCGTGCTGCCAGGACATCACCTACAGCTTCTTCGGACTCTCAGGATTCTGAATCCGAACAAACCAAGAGCAGAGCTGGAAGTGAAGATGCTGCGGCGCCAGGCCAAACAAACACCGAGGGATATCGCCCAACACCTGCTACCCTGCACCCGAAGCCAGCACAGCATTCTGACTTCGGGCAGGGCAATGGAAGGGGGCGAGGTCGAGGATTTAATGGATTCCCATGGAGAGGGGGACGTCAGCAGCGAGGTGCGTTCCGGGGCAGGGGCAGAGGAACTGGCTGCTTTTACTATGACTATGAAAATAGCCAGGAACCCAAACCTGGAGAATCAAATCAAACGTTAACTAATAAGCAACCTGTTGTCGAGGTGAGTAGATCGGAGGGCAAGTATGCAGTAATTTTGTTTAACTCTAATCAGAAATTTGATAGAACAAAGCTAGTGGATTCTTTGAAAGACTGATTACAGCATGCTAGGAGACTATTTACACCATTGTGTAGATCATCAGACAAGACCAACTCTGAGTTCCACCTCAGAGGAAGCTGAAGCCCTTCCCCTCAGACCAGTCTCAAGAACCCTGTAAGTGCTCTAACACCCTGTCGGTCTCCTGAAATGTGCTGCCCAACCTGAGCACGATCCTTCAGCTGAGGCTGAGCCAGTGTTTTATACAAGTTTAACAATACTGCCTGTCCTTTATACTGAATGTCTCAATTTGCAAAACGTAGGACCCTGTTCACTTTATTCTTGCTTATCTGCAGTCTAACTTATTAATTAATATCTAACCCAACTCTCTTCTGCAAATGTGTAATTAACCTGTAGTTGAAGACTCTAGTTTTGTACTTGGGTATACCCCTCTCTAAGTTAATGATAAATTCAACCATTTTGTGATTGCGCTTTCCAAGGGATTTCATTGCTGTGAGATGACTTGTTAACGCTCTCGGATTTCTGCAAGACAAGATCCAAAATAATCTGGTTGGTTTCACAAGTTTTGTGTAGGAACCAGCCCAAAGCGCACTCCATGAACAGGGCCCCTCTTGTTTTTCCAGTAACCTGGTGTGGGTGAGAGAGAGAGAGATAGGGAGGTAGCTGTGTGGTTACAGTATGAAAATGTGTTTCTGGAAAAGCGCAGCAGGTCAGGCAGCATCCAAGGAGCAGGAGAATCGATGTTTCGGGCATAAGCCCTTCATCAGGAAACCTTTCTTCAGGCTTATGCCCGAAACGTCGATTCTCCTGCTCCTTGGATGCTGCCTAACCTGCTGTGCTTTAACCAGCAACACATTTTCAGCTCTGATCTCCAGCATCTGCAGACCTCACTTTCTCCTGGTTACAGTATGACCTAGGAAAGTTGCAGCCAGAAAGGAGTTGTGGGTCCAGGGCTGCGAATACCTCTGTTTATCGTTGTGTTTCTGCCTTTGAACAGAGTTCTCCTGGGGCTCCCAAGAGAGACTACAGCAAACTTCCACTCCTAGCTGCACCACCTGAAGTGGGAGAAAGAATTGCTTTTAAGGTAACCTCTGTGTAGTCATTCTGGGCACCTTCAACATTTGTTTAAACATATCCCTGACCTTTATCGGAATAAAGACTGCATTGTCTAGCTCTAACAATAACTTGCTGATATTTGCTGTTGTAAGAATGGGGTTGTTGTCCTTGAGAGTGTACAGAGACAGATATGGAAACTATTTCCAGACATTACAAATTTCAATCAGTTGGCTAGAATCTCTGTTTTCTTTAGGGAAGCGCTGGCTTTGAGTTAATGTGTGAAAATTTCAAGATGATGAAAGTTGAGAAGAAAAGTAGGTGAAAGGTTTTGAATCTGAAAGGAGTAAAGGTGAAAATGAGTATCCAGCCTTTCGTTGGAATCTGGGCAAGCCCTTGAAGCCGAGTAGGATTAGCTCCCAAGGAAAGCTCCCACTGAAGCAGGATGTGTAACTGGGGTCAGTGGGCAGTTAGAAGTATTTGTCCGATGGTAGTGGGCCGAGTTATGGGGATGCACTGGCTGGAGGAGACCCTTTCTGAGATCAGTCTGTTATTGTGAATTTCCACACCCTCACGTGATTGTATCTGCTTTCCTCCTCAGATGTTGGAACTATCAGAGAATTACACACCAGAGCTGTCAGACTACAAGGTATTAAAGGGAGTGAGTGTTCATTTAGCACAAACATGGCGGATTGGATGCAGGGTTTGGGGGAGGGTGGGAGCTACTGGAGCAGAGGGTGGTGGTGGCATGGGGCAGCATTGAAGAAGTGTCGGGTGGGAGGGTAAAGTGGGGTTGCACTGGGCAGTGAAATGGGGGAGGGGTAGTGATAGAAAGGATGGGTATGTGGACAAGGAGGATGGGAGAGGGATGGGCTCCTGGTCAGGGGGGGTACGGGGATTGAGGGTTAATGGGGGGTGGGGGGGTGTGTGGGGGGTGTGGAGGCAGCATGAGGTGAGGTGGGGAGTTGCCATGGGGAGGCAGCATGGGGGCTGGTACCAGCCAAGACTGTGGTGAGGGAGGGTTCAGTGAATGATGGGAAAGTTACAGGTTGCAGAGACCAGGAGAGGGTGAGCTGGGAAGCAGTTTGAATGACTTGTGAAATCATTCCTTAAAGGAAGGAAGAATTGTGAGTTACAATGCCAGTACCCAAGAAGTGGAGCTGTGTTTGGATTCCGTGTCCACAGGTGAGGTTCGATGCAGGAACACGACTGAAACAAAAGGGACAGTGTTTATGAAACAAAAATCCCAATAGCTCAGAACTGCCAAAGCATTTTAATAATTAAACAACTATCTACTGGGCTCCTGGGTGGCTCTGAGTTTATCCTGAGATTCTGAGCAAGAGGCTAGCAAGGGCTGAGATCCCATTCCATCTCCAGAATCCAGCCAGGGTGAGGGGTAAAGTCCCTTAGGGAGAGCTGAGGGGTCTCCTCTCTGTCACTGCCTCTCCCGGGAGCTCCATCGGTGCAGATTGGGAACAGAGAGCTCCAGCTGTCGACGTTAAAAGCTCACTCTCCAGTGAGTGGTTGATGAGCTGGTTTAGCTTCTACTATGCTCATGAACTTTGGAATATGTAACCGGGGAAAGTGGGGCGGGCAGGGGCGGGGGGATTGTATGCTTATTGTTCAGCCATCTTCCATATTGCACAATACTGATCTTCATTTCAGTCATGTGTTGATTGAATTATGCTCGGTGACTATTCCACATTCTCATCAGTACATTTGCTGCAACAATTTGGATTCTTTGGCCTGTGTCTGAGGATTACCATATACTGTACCACTTTGTTCCAGAACGTTCTAAAGAGCCTGGGAAGTTTGACCTTATTTATCCAACAAAGAATGGTGAGGATGTGGTGGAGTACGCAGTGGCAAGACAGCCCCAGGTACGTGCAGAGGGAAACGGGACGCTAGCTGACCGCCATACTGTGTGAGGTCATCACAACAAAAAGAGATAACATCCTTACTCTATCCCATCACAGCCAACCCTGAGCTGCTTATCCACCATTGAAACCATAAGAAACTCAGCTGCCAATTTGTGCATAGCAAGATCCCACAATGAATAATCAGAGCTTTGGTCAAATTCATTGAGGATTACATGTTGCACAGAGCATGTGAAAACTCTTCATTAAAATGGTGGTGTTAGATTGTTTGCACCCACCTGAGTGGAGGCAAGGTTTCTAGGGATAGGGCATAGGGGTGTGGCACATGTTGCTGCAGGTTGGGGGTGGGAGGGGACGTGTGGGGAAGTTTTTGTCTGTCTTGTGTGTGTGAGAGAGACACATTATCATAGAATCCCTACAGTGTGGAAATAGGTCCTTCAGCCCAACAAGTCCACACTGTTCCTTGTCAGAGTGCCCCACCCAGACCCATTCCCCTACCCTATTACTCTACATTTGTCCCTAACGCACTTAACCTACACACCCCTGAACACTAGGGACAATTTAGCATGTCCAATCCACCTGCACATCGTTGGATTGTGGGAGGAAACCGGAGCACCTGGAGGAAACCCATGCAGATACTGGAGAATGTGTAAACTCCACACTGACAGTCCTCCGCGGCTGGAATTGAACCCAGGTCCCTGGTGCTATGAGGCAGCAGTGCTAACCACTGAGCCCCATGCCACATGTTATGCTGTGTACAATGAGCTCTCAGGTCCCAGACTGCACCTTGTAAGGCAGTGATTACCAGCTGTAAGCTTATCCTGCCATGCTGTCAGATTGAGCAGTGTAACCAAATGTGAGCTCAGGGCTGGCTCCTCATTAGTGTCTGATCTGCACATGACTTCCAATTCCTCAGGGCAACTCTAGTGGATGGTGGATGCAGCCGCCAGTCACATCCCAGTCTACATGTGTTGAATGGATTGTTTCTGCAGTTTGCACAGTAGATAATTCTGTTGTATTGACTAAGCTGTTTCTTCCTCTGTTCCAACAGGTAACTGAAAGTTGGAGCGCTCTGGTCGAACCTCGCCTGATTGTGGCACCTAGCGCTGAGCCAGTAGCTGTGGAGTTGGCCTAAGTGACCACCACCATCAGCTCACCTCAGCCCCATCTCTGCCCTCACTGCTTGTTGTGCAGGGATTGTGCTGCTAATGTAGCTCCATCCCTGCCTGTCCTGTTCACCACACTGTAGTGTCCTGACTGCAGAATGTGGAGCTGGGCTTTTGGGAATGGCTGTGGTTGTATATTTTCTGAGATTGCAGTTCTGCTGGAAATGGTCTTTTGTGAATTGTTTAATAAATGTTTTTTTTCTAAGATTTCTGTTTCCTTTGAACAGTATGAAGTGGTGAAGGATTGCCTCATCAAATTTAGGCAATGCTTGAACATAACCAGTTTCTCACGAGGATTCTGATTACCAGGGGCTTGCTGCTGCTCACTCTCCCTCACGGAGCCTATCCTCAGCCTTTATCTCCAGCCTTTTAAGCTGACTTTCCTTTTTAAGTGTCAGTTTTTGAAGTTCAAAAGCTCTCTCTTTTCCTTTCTCTTTTGCTCTGGTTTTTTCCTCTCTGCTTTTAATTGTAACTCACTGTTTGATTCCTGCTGCCCTTTCCTTACCTCTCATCTCTAACTCAAGCTGCTTCACTTGCAATTGACCTCTTGCCATCTCTATAGATTCTGATGGTTTCTCCAGCAAGTCTAAATGCTGAGCAACTGCAGTAATGATCTCTCCTTCCCTCACAGAAGCAGCCAGCTCCAACCCCAGCTGGTCTGCTGTAATGCCCTGACAGAAGCAGCCAGCTCCAACCCCAGCTGGTCTGCTGTAATGATCTCTCCTTCCCTGACAGAAGCAGCCAGCTCCAACCCCAGCTGGTCTGCTGTAATGATCTCTCCTTCCCTCACAGAAGCAGCCAGCTCCAACCCCAGCTGGTCTGCTGTAATGATCTCTCCTTCCCTGACAGAAGCAGCCAGCTCCAACCCCAGCTGGTCTGCTGTAATGATCTCTCCTTCCCTCACAGAAGCAGCCAGCTCCAACCCCAGCTGGTCTGCTGTAATGCCCTCACAGAAGCGGGCAGCTCCAACCCCAGCTGGTCTGCTGTAATGCCCTCACAGAAGCGGGCAGCTCTAACCCCAGCTGGTCTGCTGTAATGATCTCTCCTTCCCTCACAGAAGCAGCCAGCTCCAACCCCAGCTGGTCTGTTCATTCCTGCAGCTTGCTCTTGTTTACCTTTTGTAAAACTTCCAAAGTCACCGCATCCACATCCAGAAAACCTTTGGCAACTGAAAGAGTCATTCCCACCCCAAGCTTTGCCTACCAACCAAACCAACACCCAAAATAAAGACACTAGAACTTACCACTCGCTGTTTAAAATCCTGCAAAGAGCCTCCAATCTGTTATGGACTAGGCCAGGCCACTCAAAGCATTCTTAAGCTGGCAGCCCAGACTATAACTTTGCAATTTATTACAGCGAGTATACAGTGAGGAAGTTAGTGAGGTTGATTACCAGGTTTTAAAACAGGCAAAAGTTCATTCACACACTTAACAATGAAACACCAAGAACAGAATAGAGAATCCTGACAGAACTCCATCTATCCAAACTAGACTTAATTATGCTGTTCTGAATATACATAACAGTCCCAATAAACAAACCTTCCTAAAACACAGTAAGCAAAATGGAACAAATGCTTACAGGTTGAAGTTAGACGGGCAGAAAGAGGGAGTTTTGCAACCTGTTTCCACACAGCTGAACACCTCTCTGTCTCTGGACTGAACTGCCCAGCTAGAGAGCTGACCGCTCCCCTTGCATTATACAGGTCTCTTCTAATACATGGTCACTTTGATTTGAAGTTTCATCTATTTACAGATTAAACAAAAAGGCCTCTCAATGCCCTTTAGTCTCTGTATCCAACCAGCCTGATCAGAACTGGGAGAGTTTAATGACCTCTCCAAGAAAAACCAAGGACACAGTATCCTTGAGAAAAGGAGTAGCTTTTAGAAAAAAATGGGACCAACTTTGTGACCGCCGAAAGTGTTCAGGGGTGTGTCTAGGTGCATTAGTCAGGGGTAAATGTAAAGCAATGGGGGAATGGGTCTGTGTGAACTAGCTGGGCTAAAGGGATTCTATGATTAACTGTGTTCCCCTGACCATTGTCACTGTCCAGTCTCCCACAGATAAGAGACTAAATCAGCTGTTAATTAGGCCTAATGTTATTATCCCTAGACTATTAATCCAGAAAGTCAGCTAATGTGCTGGAGACCCAGGTTTGAATCTTGCCATGGCAGATGGTGGAATTTGGATTCAGTGAAAAATATCTAGAATTAAGGATAACTGTTACTGATCATTGTAAAAGCCCACTTAGCTCACCAATGTGAGAAATCTGTCATTCTCACCTGCTCTGGCCTGCATGTGACTCCAGACCCATACCAGTCCTTGAAATGATGCAGCAAGCCCCACAGTTGTATCGATTGCTATGAAATCTCAACAAAGAAACGAAGCTGATGGCCCAGCTAGGTCCTCCCTAACAGCATTGTGGTCCTACCTTACAGGGACCTCCAGGGTAACGAGGAACAGCAATAAATACTGGCCAGCCAGCAGTGCTCCTGTCCCAGCGGTGAATTTTTTAAAAACGTATTTGACAACTCAAAATTTCGAACAGTATTGTAGAAGCAATTTTACCTCATGGAGTGCAACAGTTCACAGTGACTGAGGCTGGTTAGGGATGGATAATGATTGCCTGCTTTATGGGAACTAGATTAGTGTGGTGCTGGAAAAGCACAGCAGTTCAGGCAACATGCAAGGAGCAGGAAAATCACCGTTTCGGGCAAAAGCTCTTCATCAGGAATACCGATGCTGTGCTTTTCCAGCACCACTTATCCAGAATCTGGTTTCCAGCATCTGCAGTCCTTGTTTTTACCTGCTTTATGGAAACTGCCACAGTGAGTGAATGATTATCACTGACAGTCCCGACTGGTGTCCCTCGCACTGAGTCCAATGTGTTAACTATCTAACAACAGTGCATGGAGTGAGGTTGACTGTATTGTGTGATTTGGTAAGGAGTATGTTACAGGATTTGGCTTTGTCTGAGACCATGGGTTCTGGAGGGCTGTTGAGCCAGCTCTTGCTCATGATCACCATGACACTAATCCTGCTCCGTTTTACATTAGAACACACTGCCCTCAGTCAGCCTGTTCCCTGGGAAACAACTGGGAGGACCAGGGTTTCCATTACCCTTTCCTGTCTCTATGTAAAGTGCTCTAGTTACAATTGAGAGTCAAAGTGAGTTTCCATTCGAGGCTCTGGTCTCATATCTAATGGAAGCTTTTATTGAAGAGTGCCTCAGGAGGACTGAGTGAGGAGCTGGTGGCAATCAAACAAGTGGAGAGAGCAGAGGATTGACTGGTCAGTGATTCAGCGACTAGCTACAACACACTCTGGCTTTAACAGCGGGGCAGAGTGGAATCTGCAAGGAAGGTTGCAGTGGTGTGAAAGGTGGGGATGTCGGGCTCCATACAATTACAGTCTCCAAGCCCCTCATTCAGGAGCACGTTTTCTGCAGATTGAGAAAGTGATGAGATTCCCTGAGCGTGCTGACATATCGGTGGAGCTGAGGTTTTGAACCTCATGGCTGTAAAGTTCTGGGGAGGTGGTGATGTGGTGGGAATGTCACTGAATGAGTAAACCAGAGGCCCAGACTGATTCTCTGAGGGACGTGGTTTCAAAATCACAGCGCCCAGTAAAACTGCAATTAATAAGTCAGGAATTGAAAACTAGCCTCTGGTATGGTGACCATGGAACTCTCATAGAATTTAGAACACAGAACATTACAGCACAGTACAGGCCCTTCGGCCCTCGATGTTGCACCAACCAGTCATACCAATCTGAAGCCCATCTAACCTACACTATTCCATGTATGTCCATATACTTGTCCAATGATGACTTAAATGTACTTAAAGTACATTGTTTGTTTAAAAACAACACATCTGGTTCTGGGAAGTCCTGTGAGACCAGAAACCCAAGTAGAAACTCACCAGCACTGTGCCCAGATCAGCTCACTTCCAATACAGAAACTAGCTCTTCAAACAAGTATTATTTCCTGGTGTCAATTTCCTACCATTTTCCTGCACATCATTTTTATACAAATAGCCAGTATCCTTTCCAATGCTTTAATTAAACCCACCTCCACCCAGGTTCCGGGCAGCACATTCAGGCCCTAACTGCTCGCTGGGTAAGACAGCTTGGTCCCACATCACTCTTGCTTCACTTACACGTCACTTTAAATATCTTGTTCCTTTTATGAGTGGGATCAGCTGCACACTATTTATCCAACTCTCAGCTCAGACCCCTCAGCTTTTTCTCCAAGAACAGTCCCAACTTCAACCTTTCCTCATCGCTGAAGTTTCTCAAAGAACAAACAAAATTACAGCACAAGAACAGGCCCTTCGGCCCTCCAAGCCTGTGCCGATCCAGATCCTCCATCTAAACCTGTCACCTATTCCCTAAGGATCTGTATCCCTTTGCTCCTTCCCCATTTGGTTCTGGATATATCTTAAATGGCACTATCATTCCTGCCCCTACCACCTCTGCTGGCATCATGTTCCCAACACCCTCTGTGTAAAAAACTTTCCACATACCTCCCCTAAATTCTTCCCCTCTCACCTTAAACTCGTGGCCCCTAGTAATTGAGTCCCCCGTTCTGGTGAAAAGTTTTGTGCTATCCACCCTGTCTACATCACTCACGATTTTGTACAAAGTTAAAAATCGCACAACGCCAGGTTATAGTCCAACAGGTTTAATTGGAAGCACACTAGTTTTCGGAGCATCGCTCCTTCATCAGGTGGTAGTGGAGGGCTCGATCGTAAGGCACAGAATTTATATCAAAAGTTTACAGTGTGATGTAACTGAATTATACATTGAAAAATTGATTGTTAAATCTTTCATCTGTTAGAATACAGTGATAGTTTCACTTCTTTCATGTGTAAATCACAAAACCTTTTTTTTAAAGTTGCATTCTCAGGTGAGCTGTAACAATTGATGTTAGCTAGACAATATGTTGAAGGATCTCACTTTTTAGATTAGAATCAATCTAAACATCATGGCATAGACAGAGAACACAGGGGGCCAACACCTTCAACATATTGTCTAGCTATCACCATTGTTAACAGCTAACCTGAGAATGCAACTTTTAAGAAAAGGTTTTGTGATCTACACATGAAAGAAGTGAAACTATCACTGTATTCTAACAGATGAAAGACTCAACAGACAACCATGGTATTTTTCAATGTATAATTTCAGTTACATCACACTGCAAATTTTTGCTATAAATTCTGTGTTACGATTGAGCCCTCCACTACCACCTGATGAAGGAGCAACGCTCCGAAAGCTAGTGCTTCCAATTAAACCTGTTGGGCTATAACCTAGTGTTATGTGATTTTTAACTTTGTATACCCCAGTCCAACACCGGCATCTCCAAATCATAGATTTTGTAGGTCTCAATCACGATTCCACACACCCCCCACCTCAACCTCCTTCTTTCCTATGAAAGTAACCCTAATCTACTCAACCTCTCCTCATAGCTAGCATCCTCCATACCAGGCAACACCCTGGTGATCCTCCTTTGCACCCTCTCCAAAGCATCCAAATCCTTTTGGTAATGTGGCGACCAGAACTGTACAATGTATTCCAAATGTAGCCGAACCAAAGTGTTATACAACTGTAACATGACAAGCCAACTCTTGTACTCAGTACCTCGTCCAATGAAGGAAAGCATGCCGTATGCTTTCTTGACCACTTACTGACCTGCATTACCACTTTCAGGGAACAATGGACCTGAACACCCAGGTCTCTCTATGTCAATTTTCCTCAGGCATTTCCATTTAGAAGACGGAGGATGGTGGTGGAGGGTTGTTTTTCAGACTGGAGGCCTGTGATCAGTGGAGTGCCACAAGGATTGGTGCTGTGTCCACTACTTTTTATCATTTACACAAATGATTTGGATGCGAGTATAAGAGGTGGAGTTGGTAAGTTTGCTGATGACACCAAAATTGGAGGTGTATTGGACAGCGAAGAGGGTTACCTCAGATTACAACAGGATCTTGATCAGATGGGCCAATGGGCTGAGATGTGGCAGATGGAGTTTAAATCAGATAAATGTGAGGTGCTACATTTTGGGAAAGCAAATCTTATACACTTAATGGGGTGTGTTGCTGAACAAAGAGTCCTTGAAGTGCAGGTTCATTGCTCCTTGAAAGTGAAGTCGCAGGTGGATAGGATAGTGAAGAAGGCGTTTGGTATGCTTTCCTTTATTGGTCAGAGTATTGAGTAGAGGAGTTGGGAGGTCATGTTGCAGCTGTACAGGACATTGGTTGGGCCACTGTTGGAATATTGTGTGCAATTCTAGTCTCCTTCCTATCGGAAAGATGTTGTGAAACTTGAAAGGGTTCAGAAAAGATTTACAAGGATGTTGCCAGTGTTGGAGGATTTGAGCTATTGGGAGAGGCTGAACAGATTGGGGCTGTTTTCCCTGAAGCGTCGGAGGCTGAGGGATGATTTTATAGCAATTTTAAAAATTATGAGGGGCATGGATTGGGTAAATAGGCAAAGTCTTTTCCCCAGGGTTGGTGAGTCCAGAACTAGAGGGCATAGGCTTAGGGTGAGAGGGGAAAGATATAAAAGAGACCTAAGGGGCAACATTTTCACACAATGTGGTACATGTATGGAATGAGCTGCCAGAGGAAGTGGTGGAGGCTGGTACAATTGCAACATTTAAGAGGCATTTGGATGGGTATATGAATAGGAAGGGTTTGGAGGGATATGGGCTGGCTGCTGGCAGGTGGGACTAGATTGGGTTGGGATATCTGGTCGGCTTGGACCGAAGGGTCTGTTTCCATGCTGTACATCTCTATGACTCTCCTGTATGTTTCGCTCTTGAATTGGATATTCTAAAATGCATCACCTCACATTTGCCTGGATTGAATGCCATAGAACATAGAACATAGAACATAGAAGGATACAGCGCAGTACAGGCCCTTCGGCCCTCGATGTTGCGCCAACCGAATCCTACCTAACCTATACTAGCCCAATAACTTCCAAATGCCTATCCAATGCCCGCTTAAATGACCATAAAGAAGGAGAGTTCAACACTGATACGGGCAGGGCATTCCATGAACTTACAACCCGCTGTGTGAAGAATCTACCCCTAACATCTGTCCTATACCTACCACCCCTTAATTTAAAGCTGTGTCCCCTAGTAACACCTGACTCCATTAGCGGTAAAAGGTTCTTAGTATCTACCCTATCTAAACCCCTAATCATCTTATACACTTCTATCAGATCTCCCCTAAACCTTCTCTTCTCCAATGAGAACAGCCCCAAGTGCCTCAGCCTTTCCTCATAAGATTTTCCTACCATTCCAGGCAACATCCTGGTAAACCTCCTCTGCACTCGTTCTAAAGCTTCCACATCCTTCCTATAGTATGGCGACCAAAACTGCACACAATACTCCAGATGAGGCCGCACCAGAGTCTTATACAACTGCAACATGACCTCAGGACTCCGGAACTCAATTCCTCTGCCAATAAAGCCCAGTACACCATATGCCTTCCTCACAGCACTATTTACCTGGGTGGCAACTTTCAGAGATCTGTGTACATGGACACCAAGATCCCTCTGCTCATCCACACTACCAAGTAGCCTACCATTAGCCCAGTAATCCATCATCTTGTTATTCCTACCAAAGTGAACGACTTCGCACTTAGCTACATTGAATTCCATTTGCCACATTTCCGCCCAGCTCTGCAACTTATCTATATCCCGCTGTAACCTACCACTTCCTTCCTCACTATCCACAACTCCACCGACTTTTGTGTCATCCGCAAACTTGCTTACCCAGCTTTCAAGTCCTTCCTCTAGATCATTTATAAAGATAACAAAAAGCAATGGTCCCAAAACAGATCCTTGTGGTACACCGCTAGTAACTGCGCTCCAAGATGAACATAATCCATCTGCCATTTCTCTGCCCACCCCTCCAATCTATCTCTATTCTGCTGCCGTCTCGGAATATCTGCTACTCCACCAATCTTAGTGTCACCTGCAAACTTTCTAATGAGGCAACCTACACCTTCCTCCAAATCCTTTGTGTAAATCACAAACAGCAGTGGTCCCAGCATGGATCCCTGTGGGACACCATTGGTCACAGTTATAGAGTCATAGAGATGGACAGCACGGAAACAGACGCTTTGGTCCAACCCATCCATGCCGACCAGATATCCCAACCCAATCTAGTCCCCTTCCACCACTGCACAGCCAGTTCGCTATCCATCTAGCTAATACACCCTGGGCCCTAGTGACTTCACTTACTCCATCAGCCTGCTATGGGGAACCTTATCAATTGCCTTACTGAAGTCCATTCTCGATTCTGGAATCATTTTTGTAAACCACTTCTGCACTCTCTGCAATAAATTTATATCTTTCCGATAACGAGGTGCCCACACCTATACGTGACACTCCAATGTTACAAGCAATATCCTTACACTGCCTCCCTTTCCTCACAGCTGCCTCATTTAAGGAATGGCTTCGGTATAATTCAGCATCATGGAGGCTAAAGTACCACTTTCCAAGCAGTCATCCTATTAAATCATGTGGATTTGTCTGACTGTGGTTTGAAGTCATTGTCTCACTCCTGGTGACTGAGACAGCCACTGGCTTTAACCCAACCTTTTTCACTGCATTCCAGACGTAACTGACTGCTCACCACCTTCACCAATGTTAGTACATCCGAATCTTTATACACCAGCTTGCACCGAGTCCAGTTCACCCATCATCCAGTGTGTTTGCTGAGCTAAAGTGATTCATGGTCCACCAACGCAGAGATGAGTTTAAAATTCTCATCTTTGGGTTTGAATCCAATATTTCTTATCCTCCTCTCTGGAACCTCCTCTGGTGTTGCTCTCCTCTTGTGTCGACCTCCCTTTGATACAAACCTCTGCCCTCTCTTCTCTCTGTGCCTCACCCCAACTCATGCTGCTCTTTGTGTCTATTCCTTTCCTCTCCTAAGTCCCACCATTCTCTCCAAGCTGCTCCACTTCCCAATCTCCTGCACCTTCTTTAAACTCTGCCGTAACTAAGCTTTGGTATATTGCTCTGGCTCAGTCAGTGTCATCTTTCCCTCAAGCCTGAGATGTGCTTTGGGATATTTTATTGTTATTTACATTGAAGCTTCTATATCAATGCATGAGTTGTACCATTCCGTCCACTGACTGATTGTTCCAGACGAGAGGTTTTACCTAGGAGGCAGGGCATAATCAGTGGGACATGAGGGTTAGACCTAAGGGCAGGAGTGTCGGCTGGGTATCCAGTTGGAGAAGTTAGTGAAATGCTAAAGCAGTCAGAGCACCTTCGAATGGAGTCTGCTTATTTCCAGGAAGTGAAGGGACCGTGTGGTAAATACTACCCAAGTGATGACAGCCAGGCATTGTCGCTATTCAGCTGTACAGCCAGAGCATGTATCTGTCAGGAACAAACACAACTGGCATCCTGAAGGAAAATCTGGGGCAGACTGAAGGAGCAAACTGACCGTGTGTCTGCTAAAGATATGGGGCCCCTCTGGTGAACCGTGGTAGGATGCTGTTGAGGTGCTGGGCATGCACCTTTCCCTGGCTAACCTGGGGTTTGCTTTGCGCAGTCTCCATGTCTGAAGCTTTCTGTTAGTGTGATTCCTGTTACAGGGCAGTGTGAGCTGGTTTCTCTCCTCCTCAGTCAGTATCAGTGTGGATCCACCTGCAGACATTTCCACCTGCTCTCTCTGTTCAAGGTTGATGTGGTGAAGAGTCACTCTTTCTTCAAAAGTACGATGGAAAGCAATCTAACTGTAAGGACAACATTTAATTCCTCTTCAGTCCAGGGAAACTCAGAATCAAAGCAGCGGAGACCTATTCAAACTGCCCTCTTAATGTCGACCTTTGAACTTTGAACTTTGAGTATGCCTCAGGGTTCAGAAGATCAGAATTCTGATCATTTAATCTGACAATCTCTCAAACAATTGTTCGGAATATTTTACATATTATGGATGTTCAGAAATTTGGATCTTTTTGATCCTAGGTCCTTTCAGTTGACCTTCTGGATATGTACATCTTTGTGTTAAAAGAATCTGGATAATATAGAACAACTTGTTAAAACAGAATCAATTCACCAAACACAACCAATTCTTCATCAGTGCAAAATGAAACAGGGCGATCTTTTCTGCTCTTCACCTTCTATCAGAATGGAGTGATTTAACGCTAATTGTTATTAAAATCTTTCCAGAGTCAGGGAAGAAGGCGATGGAAATTAGGAAAAGGGAAGGTCTTGAGTAGGTGGAAGGCAGGAGAGAGGGATATCACCGAAGAGTGATGGAGCAAGAAAACGAGAATGGTAATAAATAGCAAAATATTCAGGATGCTGGAAAACTGAAATAAAAACAACAAGAGCAGGGAGGTGATGTTAACTTTGTCTAAGGCACTTGTTAGGCCTCAGCTGGACTATTGTGTAAAGATGTGGGCACTACATTATAGGAAAGAGGTGAATGTGTTGGAGAGAGAGCAGAAAGAATTGACAAGAATGGTTCCAGGGATGAGAAACTTCAGCGATGAGGAGAGAATGAAGAAGTTGGGACTGTTCTTCCTGGATTGGAGAGGCTGAGAGGAGATTCAGCTGAGGACAGAGTAGATAAGGAGAAACTATTCTTGTTCACAAAAGGAACAAGACAAGACGGCAATGGCTGAACGTGATGGACAAATGAAGCAAGGGCAATGTGAGAACAAAAGTCATTAGAGTTTGCAATGCACTGCCTGGAAAAGTGATGGAGGCTCACGTGAACCATTACAGAGGAGAATGCTTGGTTATGTTTGATAATAATGGTGTACAGGGAAATGGGGGAAAGGTGAGAGATTGGCAATAGGGAATAGAACCTGTGCAGGCATAATGGGCTAAGTGGCCTCATTCTGCACTGTAATCATTCTGAGGTTCTGCGCGAGAGGAACTCAGCACAATCATGAAAAGAGAAACAGAGTTATAATTGTGAGTCTGGTTGGATTTTCCTCGAGATACTGAAGGTCGGTGTTTATAAAAGAGAATGGCAATGATGCAAACTTTAAGAAAGTTAAAAAGGGTCTCAAGGAAATGGGAAGGGGAATAGTGGGGAACCACAGGGTAGTCAAAAAGAAGATGTCCTGAAGAAAATCTGAATAACAGCTAGCTGGTTATTACACAGGGTCACAGTGTATGTTGTTGTTAGCTGGTTATTGCGCAGGGTCTCAGTGTATGTTGTTGTTAGCGGGTTATTACCCAGGGTCTCAGTGTATGTTGTTGTTAGCGGGTTATTACCCAGGGTCTCAGTGTATGTTGCTGTTAGCGGGTTATTACCCAGGGTCACAGTGTATGTTGTTGTTAGCGGGTTATTACCCAGGGTCTCAGTGTATATTGTTGTTAGCGGGTTATTACCCAGGGTCTCAGTGTATATTGTTGTTAGCGGGTTATTACCCAGGGTCTCAGGGTATGTTGTTGTTAGCGGGTTATTACCCAGGGTCTCAGTGTATGATGTTGTTAGCTGGTTATTACCCAGGGTGACAGTGTATATTGTTGTTAGCCGGTTATTACCCAGGGTCACAGTGTATGTTGTTGTTAGCTGGTTATTACCCAGGGTCTGAGTGTATGTTGTTGTTAGCGGGTTATTACCCAGGGTCTCAGTGTATATTGTTGTTAGCGGGTTATTACCCAGGGTCTGAGTGTATGTTGTTGTTAGCGGGTTATTACCCAGGGTCTCAGTGTATATTGTTGTTAGCTGGTTATTACCCAGGGTCTCAGTGTATATTGTTGTTAGCTGGTTATTACCCAGGGTCTCAGTGTATGTTGTTGTTAACGGGTTATTACCCAGGGTCTCAGTGGATGTTGTTGTCAGCTGGTTATTACCCAGAGTCTCAGTGTATATTGTTGTTAGCTGGTTATTACACAGGGTCTCAGTGTATGTTGTTGTTAGCGGGTTATTACCCAGGGTCACAGTGTATATTGTTGTTAGCTGGTTATTACCCAGAGTCCCAGTGTATATTGTTGTTAGCGGGTTATTACCCAGGGTCTCAGTGTATATTGCTGTTAGCGGGTTATTACCCAGGGTCACAGTGTATATTGTTGTTAGCTGGTTATTACCCAGAGTCTCAGTGTATATTGTTGTTAGCGGGTTATTACCCAGGGACTCAGTGTATATTGTTGTTAGCAGGTTATTACCGAGGGTCTCAGTGTACATTGCTGTTAGCGGGTTATTACCCAGGGTCTCAGTATATATTGTTGTTATCTGGTTATTACCCAGGGTCTCAGTGTATATTGTTGTTAGCGGGTTATTGTCCAGGGTCTCAGTGTATATTTTGTTAGCTGGTTACTACCCAGGGTCTCACTGTATCTTGTTGTTAGCGGGTTATTACCCAGGGTCTCAGTGTATATCGTTGTTAGCTGGATATTACCCAGGGTCTCAGTATATGTCGTTGTTAGCGGGTTATTACCCAGGGTCTCAGTGTGTTTGTTGTTGGTGGGTTATTACCCAAGGTCTCAGTGTATATTGTTGTTAGCGGGTTATTACCCCGAGTCTCAGTGTATATTGTTGTTTGTGGGTTATTACCCAGGGTCTCAGTGTGTTTGTTGTTGGTGGGTTATTACCCAGGGTCTCAGTGTATATTGTTGTTAGCGGGTTATAACCCAGGGTCTCAGTGTATATTGTTGTTAGCGGGTTGTTACCCAGGGTCTCAGTGTAGGTTGTTGTTAGCTGGTTATAACCCAGGGTCTCAGTGTATATTATTGTTATCTGGTTATTACCCAGGGTCTCAGTGTATATTGTTGTTTGTGGGTTATTACCCAGGGTGTCAGTGTGTTTGTTGTTGGTGGGTTATTACCCAGGGTCTCAGTGTATATTGTTGTTAGCTGGTTATTACCCAGGGTGACAGTGTATATTGTTGTTAGCTGGTTATAACCCAGGGTCTCAGTGTATATTGTTGTTAGCGGGTTATTACCCAGGGTCACAGTGTATGTTGTTGTTAGCTGGTTATAACGCAGGGTCTCAGTGTATATTGTTGTTAGCGGGTTATTACCCAGGGTCACAGTGTATATTGTTGTTAGCGGGTTATTACCCAGGGTCTCAGTGTACATTGCTGTGAGCGTGTTATTACCCAGGGTCTCAGTGTATATTGTTGTTAGCAGGTTATTACCCAGGGTCTCAGTGTATATTGTTGTTAGCAGGTTATTACCCAGGGTCTCAGTGTATGTTGTTGTTAGCGGGTTATTACCCAGGGTCTCAGTGTATATTGTTGTTAGCGGGTTATTACCCAGGGTCTCAGTGAATATTGTTGTTAGCTGGTTATTACCCAGGGTCTCAGTGTATATTGTTGTTGCTGGGTTGTTACCCAGGGTCTCAGTGTGTATTGTTGTTAGCTGGTTATTACCCAGGGTTTTAGTGTATATTGTTGTTAGTTCGATATTACACAGGGTCTCAGTGTGTATTGTTGTTAGCTGGTTATTACCCAGGGTTTTAGTGTATATTGTTGTTAGCTGGATATAACCCAGGGTCTCAGTGTGTATTGTTGTTAGCTGGTTATTACCAAGGGTTTCAGTGTATATTGTTGTTAGCTGGATATTACCCAGGGTCTCACTGTATATTGTTGTTAGCTGGATATTACCCAGGGTCTCAGTGTATGTTGGTGTTAGCGGGTTATTACCCAGGGTCTCAGTGTATATTGTTGTTAGCGGGTTATTACCCAGGGTGTCAGTGTATGTTGGTGTTGGTGGGTTATTATCCAGGGTCTCAGTGTATATTGTTGTTAGCGGGTTATTACCCAGGGTCTCAGTGTATGTTGTTGTGAGCAGGTTATTACCCAGTGTCTCAGTGTATATTGTTGTTAGCGGGTTATTACCCAGGGTCTCAGTGTATATTGTTGTTAGCGGGTTATTACCCAGGGTCTCAGTGTATATTGTTGTTAGCGGGTTATTACCCAGGGTCTCAGTGTATGTTGTTGTTAGCGGGTTATTACCCAGGGTCTCAGTGTATGATGTTGTTAGCTGGTTATTACCCAGGGTGACAGTGTATATTGTTGTTAGCGGGTTATTACACAGGGTCACAGTGTATGTTGTTGTTAGCGAGTTATTACCCAGGGTCTCAGTGTATATTGTTGTTAGCGGGTTATTACCCAGGGTCTCAGTGTATATTGTTGTTAGCGGGTTATTACCCAGGGTCTCAGTGTGTATTGTTGTTAGCTGGTTATTACCCAGGGTCTCAGTGTATATTGTTGTTAGCTGGTTATTACCCAGAGTCTCAGTGTATATTGTTGTTAGCTGGTTATTACACAGGGTCTCAGTGTATGTTGTTGTTAGCGGGTTATTACCCAGGGTCACAGTGTATATTGTTGTTAGCTGGTTATTACCCAGAGTCCCAGTGTATATTGTTGTTAGCGGGTTATTACCCAGGGACTCAGTGTATATTGTTGTTAGCAGGTTATTACCGAGGGTCGCAGTGTACATTGCTGTTAGCGGGTTATTACCCAGGGTCTCAGTGTGTATTGTTGTTATCTGGTTATTATCCAGGGTCTCAGTGTATATTGTTGTTAGCGGGTTATTGTCCAGGGTCTCAGTGTATATTTTGTTAGCTGGTTACTACCCAGGGTCTCACTGTATCTTGTTGTTAGCGGGTTATTACCCAGGGTCTCAGTGTATATCGTTGTTAGCTGGATATTACCCAGGGTCTCAGTGTATATTGTTGTTAGCGGGTTATTACCCAGGGTCTCAGTGTATGTCGTTGTTAGCGGGTTATTACCCAGGGTCTCAGTGTGTTTGTTGTTGGTGGGTTATTACCCAAGGTCTCAGTGTATATTGTTGTTAGCGGGTTATTACCCCGAGTCTCAGTGTATATTGTTGTTTGTGGGTTATTACCCAGGGTCTCAGTGTGTTTGTTGTTGGTGGGTTATTACCCAGGGTCTCAGTGTATATTGTTGTTAGCGGGTTATTACCCAGGGTCTCAGTGTATATTGTTGTTAGCGGGTTGTTACCCAGGGTCTCAGTGTATGTTGTTGTTAGCTGGTTATTACCCAGGGTCTCAGTGTATATTATTGTTATCTGGTTATTACCCAGGGTCTCAGTGTATATTGTTGTTTGTGGGTTATTACCCAGGGTGTCAGTGTGTTTGTTGTTGGTGGGTTATTACCCAGGGTCTCAGTGTATATTGTTGTTAGCTGGTTATAACCCAGGGTCACAGTGTATATTGTTGTTAGCGGGTTATTACCCAGGGTCACAGTGTATGTTGTTGTTAGCTGGTTATAACGCAGGGTCTCAGTGTATATTGTTGTTAGCGGGTTATTACCCAGGGTCACAGTGTATATTGTTGTTAGCGGGTTATTACCCAGGGTCTCAGTGTACATTGCTGTGAGCGTGTTATTACCCAGGGTCTCAGTGTATATTGTTGTTAGCAGGTTATTACTCAGGGTCTCAGTGTATATTGTTGTTAGCAGGTTATTACCCAGGGTCTCAGTGTATGTTGTTGTTAGCGGGTTATTACCCAGGGTCTCAGTGTATATTGTTGTTAGCGGGTTATTACCCAGGGTCTCAGTGAATATTGTTGTTAGCTGGTTATTACCCAGGGTCTCAGTGTATATTGTTGTTGCTGGGTTGTTACCCAGGGTCTCAGTGTGTATTGTTGATGGTTGGTTATTACCCAGGGTTTTAGTGTATATTGTTGTTAGCTGGATATTACACAGGGTCTCAGTGTGTATTGTTGTTAGGTGGTTATTACCCAGGGTTTCAGTGTATATTGTTGTTAGCTGGATATTACCCAGGGTCTCACTGTATATTGTTGTTAGCTGGATATTACCCAGGGTCTCAGTGTATGTTGGTGTTAGCGGGTTATTACCCAGGGTCTCAGTGTATATTGTTGTTAGCGGGTTATTACCCAGGGTGTCAGTGTATGTTGGTGTTAGCGGGTTATTACCCAGGGTCTCAGTGTATGTTGTTGTGAGCAGGTTATTACCCAGGGTCTCAGTGTATATTGTTGTTAGCGGGTTATTACCCAGGGTCTCAGTGTATATTGTTGTTAGCGGGTTATTACCCAGGGTCTCAGTGTATATTGTTGTTAGCGGGTTATTACCCAGGGTCTCAGTGTAAGTTGTTGTTAGCGGGTTATTACCCAGAGTCTCAGTGTATATTGTTGTTAGCGGGTTATTACCCAGGGTCTCAGTGTATATTGTTGTTAGCGGGTTATTACCCAGGGTCTCAGGGTATGTTGTTGTTAGCGGGTTATTACCCAGGGTCTCAATGTATGTTGCTGTTAGCGGGTTATTACCCAGGGTCTCAGTGTATGTTGTTGTTAGCTGGTTATTACCCAGGGTCTCAGTGTATGTTGTTGTTAGCGGGTTATTACCCAGGGTCTCAGTGTATATTGTTGTTAGCGGGTTATTACCCAGGGTCTCAGTGAATATTGTTGTTAGCTGGTTATTACCCAGGGTCTCAGTGTATATTGTTGTTGCTGGGTTGTTACCCAGGGTCTCAGTGTGTATTGTTGATGGTTGGTTATTACCCAGGGTTTTAGTGTATATTGTTGTTAGCTGGATATTACACAGGGTCTCAGTGTGTATTGTTGTTAGGTGGTTATTACCCAGGGTTTCAGTGTATATTGTTGTTAGCTGGATATTACCCAGGGTCTCACTGTATATTGTTGTTAGCTGGATATTACCCAGGGTCTCAGTGTATGTTGGTGTTAGCGGGTTATTACCCAGGGTCTCAGTGTATATTGTTGTTAGCGGGTTATTACCCAGGGTGTCAGTGTATGTTGGTGTTAGCGGGTTATTACCCAGGGTCTCAGTGTATGTTGTTGTGAGCAGGTTATTACCCAGGGTCTCAGTGTATATTGTTGTTAGCGGGTTATTACCCAGGGTCTCAGTGTATATTGTTGTTAGCGGGTTATTACCCAGGGTCTCAGTGTATATTGTTGTTAGCGGGTTATTACCCAGGGTCTCAGTGTAAGTTGTTGTTAGCGGGTTATTACCCAGAGTCTCAGTGTATATTGTTGTTAGCGGGTTATTACCCAGGGTCTCAGTGTATATTGTTGTTAGCGGGTTATTACCCAGGGTCTCAGGGTATGTTGTTGTTAGCGGGTTATTACCCAGGGTCTCAATGTATGTTGCTGTTAGCGGGTTATTACCCAGGGTCTCAGTGTATGTTGTTGTTAGCTGGTTATTACCCAGGGTCTCAGTGTATATTGTTGTTAGCGGGTTATTACCCAGGGTCTCAGTGTATATTGTTGTTCGCGGGTTATTACCCAGGGTCTCAGTGTATGATGTTGTTAGCTGGTTATTACCCAGGGTCACAGTGTATATTGTTGTTAGCGGGTTATTACCCAGGGTCTCCGTGTATGTTGTTGTTAGCGGGTTATTACCCAGGGTCTCCGTGTATATTGTTGTTAGCAGGTTATTACCGAGGGTCTGAGTGTATGTTGTTGTTAGCGGGTAATTACCCAGGGTCTCAGGGTATATCGTTGTTAGCTGATTATTACCCAGGGTCTCAGTGTATATTATTGTTAGCGGGTTATTACCCAGGGTCTCAGTGTATATTGTTGTTAGCTGGTTATTACCCAGAGTCTCAGTGTATATTGTTGTTAGCGGGTTATTACCCAGGGTCTCAGTGTGTATTGTTGTTAGCTGGTTATTACCCTGGGTCTCAGTGTATATTGTTGTTAGCGGGCTATTACCCAGGGTCTCAGTGTATATTGTTGTTAGCGGGTTATTACCCAGGGTCTCAGTGTATATTGTTGTTAGCGTGTTATTACACAGGGTCTCAGTGTATATTGTTGTTAGCGTGTTATTACCCAGGGTCTCAGTGTATGTTGGTGTTAGCGGGTTATTACCCAGGGTCTCAGTGTATATTGTTGTTAGCGGGTTATTACCCAGGGTCTCAGTGTATGTTGTTGTTAGCGGGTTATTACCCAGGGTCTCAGTGTATATTGTTGTGAGCAGGTTATTACCCAGGGTCTCAGTGTATATTGTTGTGAGCAGGTTATTACCCAGGGTCTCAGTGTATATTGATGTTAGAAGGTTATTAGCCAGGGTCTCAGAGTAAGTTGTTGTTTGCGGGTTATTATCCAGGGTCGCAGTGTATATTGTTGTTAGCGGGTTATTACCCAGGGTCTCAGGGTATGTTGTTGTTAGCGGGTTATTACCCAGGGTCTCAGTGTATATTGTTGTTAGCGGGTTATTACCCAGGGTCTCAGTGAATATTGTTGTTAGCTGGTTATTACCCAGGGTCTCAGTGTATATTGTTGTTGGTGGGTTATTACCCAGAGTCTCAGTGTATATTGTTGTTAGCGGGTTATTACCCAGGGTCTCAGTGTATATTGTTGTGAGCAGGTTATTACCCAGAGTCTCAGTGTATATTGTTGTTAGCGGGCTATTACCCAGGGTCTCAGTGTATATTGTTGTTAGCGGATTATTACCCAGGGTCGCATTGTATATTGTTGTTAGCGGGTTATTACCCAGGGTCGCAGTGTATATTGCTGTTTGCGGGTTATTACCCAGGGTCTCATTGTATATTGTTGTTAGCTGGTTATGACCCAGGCTCTCAGTGTATATTGTTGTTAGCGGGTTATTACCCAGGGTCTCAGTGTGTATTGTTGTTAGCTGGTTATTACCCAGGGTGTTAGTGTATATTGTTGTTAGCTGGATATTACCCAGGGTCTCAGTGTGTATTGTTGTTAGCTGGTTATTACCCAGGGTTTCAGTGTATATTGTTGTTAGCTGGATATTACCCAGCGTCTCAGTGTATATTGTTGTTAGCTGGTTATTACCCAGTGTCTCAGTGTATGTTGGTGTTAGCGGGTTATTACCCAGGGTCTCAGTGTATATTGTTGTTAGCGGGTTATTACCCAGAGTCTCAGTGTAGGCTGTTGTTAGCGGGTTATTACACAGAGTCTCAGTGTATATTGTTGTGAGCAGGTTATTACCCAGGGTCACAGTGTATATTGTTGTGAGCAGGTTATTACCCAGGGTCTCAGTCTATATTGATGTTAGCGGGTTATTACCCAGGGTCTCAGAGTAAGTTGTTGTTTGCGGATTATTACCCCGCGTCTCAGTGTATATTGTTGTTAGCGGGTTATTACCCAGGGTCTCAGTGTATATTGTTGTTAGCGGGTTATTACCCAGGGTCGCAGTGTATATTGTTGATAGCGGGTTATTACCCTGGGTCTCAGTGTATATTGTTGTTAGCTGGTTATTACCCAGGGTTTCAGTGTATATTGTTGTTAGCGGGTTATTACCCTGGGTCTCAGTGTACATTTCTGTTAGCGTGTTATTACCCAGGGTCTCAGTGTATATTGTTGTTAGCAGTTTATTACCCCGGGTCTCAGTGTATATTGTTGTTAGCAGGTTATTACCCAGGGTCTCAGTGTATATTGTTGTTAGCGGGTTATTACCCAGGGTCTCAGTGTATGTTGTTGTTAGCGGGTTATTACCCAGGGTCTCAGTGTATATTGTTGTTAGCGGGTTATTACCCAGGGTCTCAGTGAATATTGTTGTTAGCTGGTTATTACCCAGGGTCTCAGTGTATATTGTTGTTGGTGGGTTATTACCCAGGCTCTCAGTGTATATTGTTGTTAGCGGTTTATTACCCAGGGTCTCAGTGTGTATTGTTGTTAGCTGGTTATTACCCAGGGTTTTAGTGTATGTTGTTGTTAGCTGGATATTACCCAGGGTCTCAGTGTGTATTGTTGTTAGCTGGTTATTACCCAGGGTTTCAGTGTATATTGTTGTTAGCTGGATATTACCCAGGGTCTCAGTGTATATTGTTGTTAGCTGGTTATTACCCAGGGTCTCAGTGTATGTTGGTGTTAGCGGGTTATTACCCAGGGTCTCAGTGTATATTGTTGTTAGCGGGTTATTACCCAGGGTGTCAGTGTATGTTGTTGTTTGCGGGTTATTACCCAGGGTCTCAGTGTATATTGTTGTGAGCAGGTTATTACCCATGGTCTCAGTGTATATTGTTGTGAGCAGGATATTACCCAGGGTCTCAGTGTATATTGATGTTAGCGGGTTATTACCCTGGGTCTCAGTGTATATTGTTGTTAGCTGGTTATTACCCAGGGTCTCAGTGTATATTGTTGTGAGCAGGTTATTACCCAGAGTCTCAGTGTATATTGTTGTTAGCGGGCAATTACCCAGGGTCTCAGTGTATATTGTTGTTAGCAGGTTATTACCCAGGGTCTCAGTGTATATTGATGTTAGCGGGTTATTACCCTGGGTCTCAGTGTATATTGTTGTTAGCTGGTTATTACCCAGGGTCTCAGTGTATCTTGTTGTTAGCGGGTTATTACCCAGGGTCTCACTGTATATTGTTGTTAGCGTGTTATTACCCAGGGTCTCAGTGTATATTGTTGTTAGCAGGTTATTACCCAGGGTCTCAGTGTATATCGTTGTTAGCAGGTTATTACCCAGGGTCTCAGTGTGTATTGTTGTTAGCTGGTTATTACCCAGGGTTTTAGTGTATATTGTTGTTAGCTGGATATTACCCAGGGTCTCAGTGTGTATTGTTGTTAGCTGGTTATTACCCAGGGTTTCAGTGTATATTGTTGTTAGCTGGATCTAACCCAGGGTCTCAGTGTATATTGTTGTTAGCTGGTTATTACCCAGGGTCTCAGTGTATGTTGGTGTTAGCGGGTTATTACCCAGGGTCTCAGTGTATATTGTTGTTAGCGGGTTATTACCCAGGGTCTTAGTGTATGTTGTTGATAGCGGGTTATTACCCAGGGTCTCAGTGTATATTGTTGTGAGCAGGTTATTACCCAGGGTCTCAGTCTATATTGATGTTAGCGGGTTATTACCCAGGGTCTCAGAGTAAGTTGTTGTTTGCGGGTTATTACCCCGGGTCTCAGTGTATATTGTTGTTAGCGGGTTATTACCCAGGGTCTCAGTGTATATTGTTGTTAGCGGGTTATTACCCAGGGTCTCAGTGTATATTGTTGTTAGCGGGTTATTACCCTGGGTCTCAGTGTATATTGTTGTTAGCTGGTTATTACCCAGGGTCTCAGTGCATATTGTTGTTAGCGTGTTATTACCCAGGGTCACAGTGTATGTTGTTGTTAGCGGGTTATTACCCAGGGTCTCAGTGTATATTGTTGTTAGCGGGTTATTACCCAGGGTCTCAGTGAATATTGTTGTTAGCAGGTTATTACCCAGGGTCTCAGTGTATACTGTTGTTGGTGGGTTATTACCCAGAGTCTCAGTGTATATTGTTGTTAGCGGGTTATTACCCAGGGTCTCAGTGTATATTGTTGTTAGCAGGTTATTACCCAGGGTCTCAGTGTATGTTGTAGTTTGCAGGTTATTACTCAGGGTCTCAGTGTATATTGTTTTCAGCGGGTTATTACCCAGGGTCTCAGTGTATGTTGTTGTTAGCGGGTTATTACACAGGGTCTCAGTGTATATTGTTGTTAGCGTGTTATTACCCAGGGTCTCAGTGAATATTGTTGTTAGCAGGTTATTACCCAGGGTCTCAGTGTATATTGTTGTTAGCAGGTTATTACCCAGGATCTCAGTGTATGTTGTAGTTAGCAGGTTATTACTCAGGGTCTCAGTGTATATTGTTGTCAGCGGGTTATTACCCAGGGTCTCAGTGTATGTTGTTGTTAGCGGGTTATTACCCAGGGTCTCAGTGTATATTGTTGTTAGCGGGTTATTACCCAGGGTCTCAGTGAATATTGTTGTTATCTGGTTATTACACAGGGTCTCAGTGTATATTGTTGTTGGTGGGTTATTACCCAGGGTCTCAGTGTATACTGTTGTTAGCAGGTTGTTACCCAGGATCTCAGTGTGTTTGTTGTTAGTGGGTTATTACCCAGGGTCTCAGTGTATATCGTTGTTAGCTGGATATTACCCAGGGTCTCAGTGTATATTGTTGTTAGCGGGTTATTACCCAGGGTCTCAGTGTCTATTGTTGTTAGCGGGTTATTTCCCAGGGTGTCAGTGTATATCGTTGTTATCTGGTTATTACCCAGGGTCTCAGTGTATATCGTTGTTAGCTGGATATTACCCAGGGTCTCAGTGTATATTGTTGTTAGCGGGTTGTTACCCAGGGTCTCAGTGTATATTGTTGTTAGCGGGTTATTACCCAGGGTCTCAGTGTATATTGTTGTTATCTGGTTATTACCCAGGGTCTCAGAGTAAGTTGTTGTTTGCGGGTTATTACCCCGGGTCTCAGTGTATATTGTTGTTAGCGGGTTATTACCCAGGGTCTCAGTGTATATTGTTGTTATCTGGTTATTACCCAGGGTCTCGGTGTATATTGTTGTTAGCGGGTTATTATCCAGGGTCTCAGTGTATATTTTTGTTAGCTGTTTATTATCCAGGGCCTCAGTGTATATTGTTGTTAGCGGGTTATTACCCAGTGTCTCAGTGTATATTGTTGTTAGTGGGGTATTACCCGGGGTCTCAGTGTATGTTGTTGATAGCGGGTTATTACCCAGGGTCTTACTGTATCTTGTTGTTGCTGGGTTATTACCCAGGGTCTCATTGTATATTGTTGTTAGCTGGTTATTACCCAGGGTCTCAGTGTATATTGTTGTTAGCGGGTTATTACCCAGGGTCTCAGTGTATGTTGTTGTTAGCGGGTTATTACCCAGGGTCTCAGTATATGATGTTGTTAGCTGGTTATTACCCAGGGTCACAGTGTATATTGTTGTTTGCGGGTTATTACCCAGGTTCACAGTGTATGTTGTTGTTAGCGGGTTATTACCCAGGGTCTCAGTGTATATTGTTGTTGGCAGGTTATTACCCAGGGTCTCAGTGTATATTGTTGTTAGCGGGTTATTACCCAGGGGCTCAGTGTATATCGTTGTTAGCTGGTTATTACCCTGGGTCTCAGTGTATATTGTTGTTAGCGGTTTATTACCCAGGGTCACAGTGTATATTGTTGTTAGCTGTTTATTACCCAGGGTCTCAGTGTATATTGTTGTTAGCGGGTTATTGTCCAGGGTCTCAGTGTATATTGTTGATAGCGGGTTATTACCCAGGGTCTCAGTGTATGTTGTTGTTAGCGGTTTATTACCCAGGGTCTCAGTGTATGCTGTTGTTAGCTGGTTATTACCCAGAGTCTCAGTGTATATTGTTGTTAGCTGGTTATTACACAGGGACTCAGTGTATGTTGTTGTTAACGGGTTATTACCCAGGGTCAGAGTGTATATTGTTGTTAGCTCGTTATTACCCAGAGACTCAGTGTATATTGTTGTTCGCGGGTTATTACCCTGGGTCTCAGTGTATGTTGTTGTTAGCAGGTTATTACCCAGGGTCTCAGTGTACATTGCTGTTAGCGGGTTATTACCCAGGGTCTCAGTGTGTATTGTTGTTAGCTGGTTATTACCAAGGTTTTCAGTGTATATTGTTGTTAGCTGGATATTACGCAGGGTCTCAGTGTATATTGTTGTTAGCAGGTCATTAGCCAGAGTCTCAGTGTATAATGTTGTTAGCTGGTAATTACCCAGCGTCACAGTGAAATTTGCTGTTAGCGGGTTATTCCCCTGGGTCTCAGTGTATATTCTTGTTATCTGTTTATTACCCAGGGTCTCAGTGTATATTGTTGTTAGCTGGTTATTACCCAGGGTCTCACTGTATCTTGTTGTTAGCGGGTTATTACCCAGGGTCTCAGTGTATATCGTTGTTAGCTGGATATCACCCAGGGTCTCAGTGTATATTGTTGTTAGCGGGTAATTACCCAGGGTCTCAGTATATGTCATTGTTAGCGGGTTATTACCCAGGGTCTCAGTGTATATTGTTGTTATCTGGTTATTACCCAGGGTCTCAGTGTATATCGTTGTTAGCTGGTTATTACCCAGGGTCTCAGTGTATATTGTTGTTTGTGGGTTGTTACCCAGGGTCTCAGTGTGTTTGTTGTTGGTAGGTTATTACCCAGGGTCTCAGTGTATATTGTTGTTAGCTGGTTATTACCCAGGGTCTCAGTGTATATTGTTGTTAGCGGGTTGTTACCCAGGGTCTCAGTGTATGTTGTTGTTAGCTGGATCTAACCCAGGGTCTCAGTGTATATTGTTGTTAGCAGGTTATTACCCAGGGTCTCAGGGTATGTTGTTGTTAGAGGGTTATTACCCAGGGTCTCAGTGTATATTGTTGTTAGCGTGTTATTACCCAGGGTCTCAGTGTATATTGTTGTTAGCGGGTTATAACCCAGGGTCTCAGTGTATATTGTTGTTAGCAGGTTATTACTCAGGGTCTCAGTGTATGTTGTAGTTAGCAGGTTATTACTCAGGGTCTCAGTGTATATTGTTGTCAGCGGGTTATTACCCAGGGTCTCAGTCTATGTTGTTGTTAGCGGGTTATTACCCAGGCTCTCAGTGTATATTGTTGTTAGCGGGTTATTACCCAGGGTCTCAGTGAATATTGTTGTTAGCTGGTTATTACCCAGGGTCTCAGTGTATATTGTTGTTGGTGGGTTATTACCCAGGGTCTCAGTGTATACTGTTGTTAGCAGGTTGTTACCCAGGATCTCAGTGTGTTTGTTGTTAGTGGGTTATTACCCAGGGTCTCAGTGTATATCGTTGTTAGCTGGATATTACCCAGGGTCTCAGTGTCTATTGTTGTTAGCGGGTTATTTCCCAGGGTGTCAGTGTATATCGTTGTTATCTGGTTATTACCCAGGGTCTCAGTGTATATCGTTGTTAGCTGGATATTACCCAGGGTCTCGGTGTATATTGTTGTTAGCGGGTTGTTACCCAGGGTCTCAGTGTCTATTGTTGTTAGCGGGTTGTTACCCAGGGTCTCAGTGTATATTGTTGTTAGCGGGTTATTACCCAGGGTCTCAGTGTATATTGTTGTTATCTGGTTATTACCCAGGGTCTCGGTGTATATTGTTGTTAGCGGGTTATTATCCAGAGTCTCAGTGTATCTTGTTGTCAGCTGGTTATTATCCAGGGCCTCAGTGTATATTGTTGTTAGCGAGTTATTACCCAGTGTCTCAGTGTATATTGTTGTTAGCGGGTTATAACCCCGGGTCTCAGTGTATATTGTTGTTAGCGGGTTATTACCCAGTGTCTCAGTGTATATTGTTGTCAGCTGGTTATTATCCAGGGCCTCAGTGTATATTGTTGTTAGCGAGTTATTACCCAGTGTCTCAGTGTATATTGTTGTTAGCTGGTTATAACCCCGGGTCTCAGTGTATATTGTTGTTAGCGGGTTATTACCCAGGTCTCAGTGTATATTGTTGTTAGCAGGTTATTACCCAGAGTCTCAGTGTATATTGTTGTTAGCTGGTAATTACCCAGGTTCTCAGTGCATATTGTTGTTACCGGGTTATTACCCAGGATCTCAGTGTATATTGTTCTTAGCAGGTTATTACCCAGAGTCTCAGTGTATAATGTTGTTAGCTGGTAATTACCCAGGGTCTCAGTGAAAATTGTTGTTAGCGGGTTATTGTCCAGGGTCTCAGTGTATATTGTTGTTAGCGGGTTATTACCCAGGGTCTCAGTGTATGTTGTTGTTAGCGGTTTATTACCCAGGGTCTCAGTGTATGCTGTTGTTAGCTGGTTATTACCCAGAGTCTCAGTGTATATTGTTGTTAGCTGGTTATTACACAGGGACTCAGTGTATGTTGTTGTTAACGGGTTATTACCCAGGGTCACAGTGTATATTGTTGTTAGCTCGTTATTACCCAGAGACTCAGTGTATATTGTTGTTCGCGGGTTATTACCCTGGGTCTCAGTGTATATCGTTGTTAGCTGGATATCACCCAGGGTCTCAGTGTATATTGTTGTTAGCGGGTAATTACCCAGGGTCTCAGTATATGTCATTGTTAGCGGGTTATTACCCAGGGTCTCAGTGTATATTGTTGTTATCTGGTTATTACCCAGGGTCTCAGTGTATATCGTTGTTAGCTGGTTATTACCCAGGGTCTCAGTGTATATTGTTGTTTGTGGGTTGTTACCCAGGGTCTCAGTGTGTTTGTTGTTGGTAGGTTATTACCCAGGGTCTCAGTGTATATTGTTGTTAGCTGGTTATTACCCAGGGTCTCAGTGTATATTGTTGTTAGCGGGTTGTTACCCAGGGTCTCAGTGTATGTTGTTGTTAGCTGGAACTAACCCAGGGTCTCAGTGTATATTGTTGTTAGCAGGTTATTACCCAGGGTCTCAGGGTATGTTGTTGTTAGAGGGTTATTACCCAGGGTCTCAGTGTATATTGTTGTTAGCGTGTTATTACCCAGGGTCTCAGTGTATATTGTTGTTAGCGGGTTATAACCCAGGGTCTCAGTGTATATTGTTGTTAGCAGGTTATTACTCAGGGTCTCAGTGTATGTTGTAGTTAGCAGGTTATTACTCAGGGTCTCAGTGTATATTGTTGTCAGCGGGTTATTACCCAGGGTCTCAGTGAATATTGTTGTTAGCGGGTTATTACCCAGGCTCTCAGTGTATATTGTTGTTAGCGGGTTATTACCCAGGGTCTCAGTGAATATTGTTGTTAGCTGGTTATTACCCAGGGTCTCAGTGTATATTGTTGTTGGTGGGTTATTACCCAGGGTCTCAGTGTATACTGTTGTTAGCAGGTTGTTACCCAGGATCTCAGTGTGTTTGTTGTTAGCGGGTTATTTCCCAGGGTGTCAGTGTATATCGTTGTTATCTGGTTATTACCCAGGGTCTCAGTGTATATCGTTGTTAGCTGGATATTACCCAGGGTCTCGGTGTATATTGTTGTTAGCGGGTTGTTACCCAGGGTCTCAGTGTCTATTGTTGTTAGCGGGTTGTTACCCAGGGTCTCAGTGTATATTGTTGTTAGCGGGTTATTACCCAGGCTCTCAGTGTATATTGTTGTTATCTGGTTATTACCCAGGGTCTCGGTGTATATTGTTGTTAGCGGGTTATTATCCAGAGTCTCAGTGTATCTTGTTGTCAGCTGGTTATTATCCAGGGCCTCAGTGTATATTGTTGTTAGCGAGTTATTACCCAGTGTCTCAGTGTATATTGTTGTTAGCTGGTTATAACCCCGGGTCTCAGTGTATATTGTTGTTAGCGGGTTATTACCCAGGTCTCAGTGTATATTGTTGTTAGCAGGTTATTACCCAGAGTCTCAGTGTATATTGTTGTTAGCTGGTAATTACCCAGGTTCTCAGTGCATATTGTTGTTAGCGGGTTATTACCCAGGATCTCAGTGTATATTGTTCTTAGCAGGTTATTACCCAGAGTCTCAGTGTATAATGTTGTTAGCTGGTAATTACCCAGGGTCTCAGTGAAAATTGTTGTTAGCGGGTTATTACCCAGGGTCTCACTGTATCTTGTTGTTAGCTGGTTATTACCCAGGGTCTCAGTGTATATTGTTGTTATCTGTTTATTACCCAGAGTCTCAGTGTATATTGTTGTTAGCGGGTTATTGTCCAGGGTCTCAGTGTATATTGTTGTTAGCTGGTTATTACCCAGGGTCTCACTGTATCTTGTTGTTAGCGGGTTATTACTCAGGGTCTCAGTCTATGTTGTTGTTAGCGTGTTATTACCCAGGGTCTCAGTGTATATTGTTGTTAGCTGGTTATTACCCAGGGTCTCAGTGTATATTGTTGTTTGCGGGTTATTACCCAGGGTCACAGTGTATATTGTTGTTAGCGGGTTATTACCCAGGCTCTCAGTGTATATTGTTGTTAGCGGGTTATTACCCAGGGTCTCAGTGAATATTGTTGTTAGCTGGTTATTACCCAGGGTCTCAGTGTATATTGTTGTTGGTGGGTTATTACCCAGGGTCTCAGTGTATACTGTTGTTAGCAGGTTGTTACCCAGGATCTCAGTGTGTTTGTTGTTAGTGGGTTATTACCCAGGGTCTCAGTGTATATCGTTGTTAGCTGGATATTACCCAGGGTCTCAGTGTATATTGTTGTTAGCGGGTTATTACCCAGGGTCTCAGTGTCTATTGTTGTTAGCGGGTTATTTCCCAGGGTGTCAGTGTATATCGTTGTTATCTGGTTATTACCCAGGGTCTCAGTGTATATCGTTGTTAGCTGGATATTACCCAGGGTCTCAGTGTATATTGTTGTTAGCGTGTTGTTACCCAGGGTCTCAGTGTATATTGTTGTTAGCGGGTTATTACCCAGGGTCTCAGTGTATATTGTTGTTAGCGGGTTATTATCCAGGGTCTCAGTGTATATTGTTGTTAGCTGGTTATTATCCAGGGTCTCAGTGTATATTGTTGTTAGCTCGTTATTATCCAGGGCCTCAGTGTATATTGTTGATAGCGGGTTATTACCCAGGGTCTCAGTGTGTATTGTGATTCGCGGGTTATTACCCAGTGTCTCAGTGTATATTGTTGTTAGCTGGTTATTACCCAGAGTCTCAGTGTATATTGTTGTTAGCGGGTTATTACCCAGGGTCTCAGTGTATATTGTTGTTAGCTGGTTATTATCCAGGGTCTCAGTGTATATTGTTGTTAGCTCGTTATTATCCAGGGCCTCAGTGTATATTGTTGTTAGCGGGTTATTACCCAGGGTCTCAGTGTGTATTGTGATTCGCGGGTTATTACCCAGTGTCTCAGTGTATATTGTTGTTAGCTGGTTATTACCCAGAGTCTCAGTGTATATTGTTGTTAGCGGGTTATTACCCAGGCTCTCAGTGTATATTGTTGTTTGCGGGTTATTACCCAGGGTCTCAGTGAATATTGTTGTTAGCTGGTTATTACCCAGGGTCTCAGTGTATATTGTTGTTGGTGGGTTATTACCCAGGGTCTCAGTGTATACTGTTGTTAGCAGGTTGTTACCCAGGATCTCAGTGTGTTTGTTGTTAGTGGGTTATTACCCGGGGTCTCAGTGTATGTTGTTGATAGCGGGTTATTACCCAGGGTCTTACTGTATCTTGTTGTTGATGGGTTATTACCCAGGGTCTCATTGTATATTGTTGTCAGTTGGTTATTACCCAGGCTCTCAGTGTATATTGTTGTTAGCGGGTTATTACCCAGGGTCTCAGTGAATATTGTTGTTAGCTGGTTATTACCCAGGGTCTCAGTGTATATTGTTGTTGGTGGGTTATTACCCAGGGTCTCAGTGTATACTGTTGTTAGCAGGTTGTTACCCAGGATCTCAGTGTGTTTGTTGTTAGTGGGTTATTACCCAGGGTCTCAGTGTATATCGTTGTTAGCTGGATATTACCCAGGGTCTCGGTGTATATTGTTGTTAGCGGGTTATTACCCAGGGTCTCAGTGTCTATTGTTGTTAGCGGGTTATTTCCCAGGGTGTCAGTGTATATTGTTGTTAGCAGGTTATTACCCAGGGTCTCAGTGTATATCGTTGTTAGCTGGATATTACCCAGGGTCACAGTGTATATTGTTGTTAGCGGGTTATTACCCAGGCTCTCAGTGTATATTGTTGTTAGCGGGTTATTACCCAGGGTCTCAGTGAATATTGTTGTTAGCTGGTTATTACCCAGGGTCTCAGTGTATATTGTTGTTGGTGGGTTATTACCCAGGGTCTCAGTGTATACTGTTGTTAGCAGGTTGTTACCCAGGATCTCAGTGTGTTTGTTGTTAGTGGGTTATTACCCAGGGTCTCATTGTATATCGCTGTTAGCTGGATATTACCCAGGGTCTCAGTGTATATTGTTGTTAGCGGGTTATTACCCAGGGTCTCAGTGTCTATTGTTGTTAGCGGGTTATTTCCCAGGGTGTCAGTGTATATCGTTGTTATCTGGTTATTACCCAGAGTCTCAGTGTATATCGTTGTTAGCTGGATATTACCCAGGGTCTCAGTGTATATTGTTGTCAGCTGGTTATAACCCAGGGTCTCAGTGTATATTGTTGTTAGCGGGTTGTTACCCAGGGTCTCAGTGTATAATGTTGTTAGCGGGTTATTACCCAGGGTCTCAGTGTATATTGTTGTTAGCGGGTTATTACCCTGTGTCTCAGTGTATATTGTTGTTAGCTGTTTATAACCCCGGGTCTCAGTGTATATTGTTGTTAGCGGGTTATTACCCAGCGTCTCAGTGTACATTGTTGTTAGCTGGTTATTACCCAGGATCTCAGTGTGTTTGTTGTTAGTGGGTTATTACCCGGGGTCTCAGTGTATATTATTGTTATCTGGTTATTACCCAGGGTCTCAGTGTATATTGTTGTTTGTGGGTTATTACCCAGGGTCTCAGTGTATGTTGTTGTTAGCGGGTTGTTACCCAGGATCTCAGTGTGTTTGTTGTTAGTGGGTTATTACCCAGGGTCTCAGTGTATATTGTTGTTAGCTGGTTATTACCCAGGGTCTCAGTTTATATTGTTGTTGGTGGGTTATTACCCAGGGTCTCAGTGTATACTGTTGTTAGCAGGTTGTTACCCAGGATCTCAGTGTGTTTGTTGTTAGTGGGTTATTACCCAGGGTCTCAGTGTATATTGTTGTTAGCGGGTTATTACCCAGGGTCTCAGTGTATATTGTTGTTAGCTGGTTATTACCCAGGGTCTCAGTGTATATCGTTGTTAGCTGGGTATTACCCAGGGTCTCAGTGTATATTGTTGTTAGCGGGTTATTACCCAGGATCTCAGTGTCTATTGTTGTTAGCGTATTATTTCCCAGGGTGTCAGTGTATATCGTTGTTATCTGGTTATTACCCAGGGTCTCAGTGTATATCGTTGTTAGCTGGATATTACCCAGGGTCTCAGTGTATATTGTTGTTAGCGGGTTGTTACCCAGGGTCTCAGTGTATGTTGTTGTTAGCTGGTTATTACCCAGGGTCTCAGTGTATATTGTTGTTAGCTGGTTATTACCCTGGGTCTCAGTGTATATTGTTGTTAGCGGGTTATTATCCAGGGTCTCAGTGTATATTGTTGTTAGCTGGTTATTATCCAGGGCCTCAGTGTATATTGTTGTTAGCGGGTTATTACCCAGTGTCTCAGTGTATATTGTTGTTAGCTGGTTATTACGCAGGGTCTCAGTGTATATTGTTGTTAGCGGGTTATTACCCAGTGTCTCAGTGTATATTGTTGTTAGCTGGTTATTACGCAGGGTCTCAGTGTATATTGTTGTTAGTGGGTTATTACCCGGGGTCTCAGTGTATATTGTTGTTAGCTGGTTTTTACCCGGGGTCTCACAGTGTATTGTGATTCGTGGGTTATTACCCAGGGTCACAGTGTATGTTGGTGTTAGCTGGTTATTACCCAGGGTCTCAGTGTATATTGTTGTTAGCGGGTTATTACCCAGGTTCTCAGTGTATATTGTCTTTAGCGGGTTATTACCCAGGCTCTCAGTGTATATTGTTGTTATCTGGTTATTACCCAGGGTCTCAGTGTATATTGTTGTTAGCGGGTTATTACCCAGGGTCTCAGTGTATATTATTGTTAGCTGGTTATTACCCAGGGTCACAGTGTATATTGTTGTTCGAGGGTTATTGCCCAGGGTCTCAGTTATATTGTTGTTAGCGAGTTATTACCCAGGGTCTCAGTGTATGTTGTTGTTAGCGGGTTATTACCCAGGGTCTCAGTGTATATTGTTGTTAGCGGGTTATTACCCAGGGTCTCATTGTATATTGTTGTTAGCGGGTTATTACACAGAGTCTCGGTGTATATTATTGTTAGCGGGTTATTACCCAGGGTCTCAGTGTATGTTGTTGTTAGCTGGTTATTACCCAGGGTCTCAGTGTATATTGTTGTTAGCTGGATATTACCCAGGGTCTCAGTGTATATTGTTGTTAGCGGGTTATTACCCAGGGTCTCAGTGTATATTTTTGTTTGCGGGTTATTACCCAGGGTCTCAGTGTATATTGTCGTTAGCTGCTTATTACCCAGGGTCGCATTGTATATTGTTGTTCGAGGGTACTACCCAGTGTCTCAGTGTATATTGTTGTTATCTGGTGATTACCCAGGGTCTCAGTGTATGTTGTTGTTAGCGTGTTATTACCCAGGGTCTCATTGTATATTGTTGTTCGAGGGTATTACTCAGGGTCTCTGTGAATATTGTTGTTATCGGGTTATTACCCAGAGTCTCAGTGTATGTTGTTGTTAGCGGGTTATTACCCAGGGTCTCAGTGTATATTTTTGTTAGCGGGTTATTACCCAGGATCTCAATATATGTTGTTGTTAGTTGGTTATTACCCAGGGTCTCAGTGTATATTGTTGTTAGCGGGTTATTACCCAGAGTCTCAGTGTATGTTGTTGTTAGCGGGTTATTACCCAGGCTCTCAGTGTATATCATTGTTATCTGGTTATTACCCAGGGTCTCAGTGTATATTGTTTTCAGCGGGTAATTACCCAAGCTCTCAGTGTTTATTGTTGTTATCTGGTTATTACCCAGGGTCTCAGTGTATATTGTTTTTAGTGGGTTATTATCCAGGGTCTCAGTGTATATTGTTGTTAGCTGGTTATTACCCAGGGGCTCAGTGTATATTGTTGTTAGCGGGTTATTACCCAGGGTCTCAGTGTATATTGTTGTTCGCGGGTTATTACCCAGGGTTTCAGTGTATATTGTTGTTAGCTGGTTATTACCCAGGATCTCAGTGTATATTGTTGTTAGTGGGTTATTAACCAGGGTCTCAGTGTATGTTGTTGTTAGCGGGTTATAACCAAGGTCTCAGTGTATCTTGTTGTTAGCGGGTTATTACCCAGGGTCTCAGTGTATATTGTTGTTAGCGGGTTATTACCCAAGGTCTCAGTGTATATTGTTGTTAGCGGGTTATTACCCAGGGTCTCAGTGTATATTGTTGTTAGCTGGTTTTTTAGATTACTTAGATTACTTACAGTGTGGAAACAGGCCCTTCGGCCCAACAAGTCCACACCGACCCGCCGAAGCGCAACCCACCCATACCCCTACATATACCCCCTACCTAACACTATGGGCAATTTAGCATGGCCAATTCACCTGACCCGCACATCTTTGGACTGTGGGAGGAAACCGGAGCACCCGGAGGAAACCCACGCAGACACGGGGAGAACGTGCAAACTCCACACAGTCAGTTGCCTGAGGTGGGAATTGAACCCAGGTCCCTGGCGCTGTGAGGCAGCAGTGCTAACCACTGTACCACCGTGCCGCCCCCTGGTTATTACCCAGGGTCTCAGTGTATATTGTTGTGAGGCAGTTATTACCCAGTGTCTCAGTGTATATTGTTGTTAGCGGGTTATTACCCAGGGTCTCAGTGTATATTGTTGTGAGCAGTTTATTACCCAGGGTCTCAGTGTATATTGTTGCTCGCGGGTTTTTACCCAGTGTCTCAGTGTATATTGTTGTTAGCTGTTTATTACCCAAGATCACAGTGTATATTGGTGTTAGCGGGTTATTACCCAGGGTCTCAGAGTATATTTTTGTTTGCGGGTTATTACCCAGGGTCTCAGTGTATATTGTTGTTCGCTGGTTATTACACAGGGTCTCAGTGTATATTGTTGTGAGGCAGTTATTACCCAGTGTCTCAGTGTATATTGTTGTTAGCTGGTTATTAACCAGGGTCTCAGTGTATATTGTTGTTAGCGGGTTATTACCCAGGGTCTCAGTGTATATTGTTGTTAGCGTGTTGTTACCCAGGGCCTAAGCGTATATTATTGTTAGCTGGTTATTACCCAGTGTCACAGTGTATATTGTTGTTCGCGGGTTATTACCCAGGGTCTCAGTGTGTATTGTGATTCGTGTTTTATTAGCCAGGATCACAGTGTATATTGTTGTTAGCGTGTTATTACCCAGGGTCTAAGCGTATATTATTGCTAGCTGGTTATTACCCAGGGTCTCAGTGTTTATTGTTGTTGGCTGGTTATTACCCAGGGCCTCAGAGTATATTGTTGTTAGCGGGTTGTTACCCAGGGTCTCAGTGTATATTGTTGTTAGCTGGTTTTTATCCGGGGTCTCACAGTGTATTGTGATTCGTGGGTTATTACCCAGGGTCACAGTGTTTGTTGGTGTTAGCTGGTTATTACCCAGGGTGTCAGTGTATATTGTTGTTAGCGGGTTATTACCCAGGTTCTCAGTGTATATTGTCTTTAGCGGGTTATTACCCAGGCTCTCAGTGTATATTGTTGTTATCTGGTTATTACCCAGGGTCTCAGTGTATATTGTTGTTAGCGGGTTATTACCCAGGGTCTCAGTGTATATTATTGTTAGCTGGTTATTACCCAGGGTCACAGTGTATATTGTTGTTCGAGGGTTATTGCCCAGGGTCTCAGTTATATTGTTGTTAGCGAGTTATTACCCAGGGTCTCAGTGTATGTTGTTGTTAGCGGGTTATTACCCAGGGTCTCAGTGTATATTGTTGTTAGCGGGTTATTACCCAGGGTCTCATTGTATATTGTTGTTAGCGGGTTATTACACAGAGTCTCGGTGTATATTATTGTTAGCGGGTTATTACCCAGGGTCTCAGTGTATGTTGTTGTTAGCTGGTTATTACCCAGGGTCTCAGTGTATATTGTTGTTAGCTGGATATTACCCAGGGTCTCAGTGTATATTGTTGTTAGCGGGTTATTACCCAGGGTCTCAGTGTATATTTTTGTTTGCGGGTTATTACCCAGGGTCTCAGTGTATATTGTCGTTAGCTGCTTATTACCCAGGGTCGCATTGTATATTGTTGTTCGAGGGTACTACCCAGTGTCTCAGTGTATATTGTTGTTATCTGGTGATTACCCAGGGTCTCAGTGTATGTTGTTGTTAGCGTGTTATTACCCAGGGTCTCATTGTATATTGTTGTTCGAGGGTATTACTCAGGGTCTCTGTGAATATTGTTGTTATCGGGTTATTACCCAGAGTCTCAGTGTATGTTGTTGTTAGCGGGTTATTACCCAGGGTCTCAGTGTATATTTTTGTTAGCGGGTTATTACCCAGGATCTCAATATATGTTGTTGTTAGTTGGTTATTACCCAGGGTCTCAGTGTATATTGTTGTTAGCGGGTTATTACCCAGAGTCTCAGTGTATGTTGTTGTTAGCGGGTTATTACCCAGGCTCTCAGTGTATATCATTGTTATCTGGTTATTACCCAGGGTCTCAGTGTATATTGTTTTCAGCGGGTAATTACCCAAGCTCTCAGTGTTTATTGTTGTTATCTGGTTATTACCCAGGGTCTCAGTGTATATTGTTTTTAGTGGGTTATTATCCAGGGTCTCAGTGTATATTGTTGTTAGCTGGTTATTACCCAGGGGCTCAGTGTATATTGTTGTTAGCGGGTTATTACCCAGGGTCTCAGTGTATATTGTTGTTCGCGGGTTATTACCCAGGGTTTCAGTGTATATTGTTGTTAGCTGGTTATTACCCAGGATCTCAGTGTATATTGTTGTTAGTGGGTTATTAACCAGGGTCTCAGTGTATGTTGTTGTTAGCGGGTTATAACCAAGGTCTCAGTGTATCTTGTTGTTAGCGGGTTATTACCCAGGGTTTCAGTGTATATTGTTGTTAGCGGGTTATTACCCAAGGTCTCAGTGTATATTGTTGTTAGCGGGTTATTACCCAGGGTCTCAGTGTATATTGTTGTTAGCTGGTTTTTTAGATTACTTAGATTACTTACAGTGTGGAAACAGGCCCTTCGGCCCAACAAGTCCACACCGACCCGCCGAAGCGCAACCCACCCATACCCCTACATATACCCCCTACCTAACACTATGGGCAATTTAGCATGGCCAATTCACCTGACCCGCACATCTTTGGACTGTGGGAGGAAACCGGAGCACCCGGAGGAAACCCACGCAGACACGGGGAGAACGTGCAAACTCCACACAGTCAGTTGCCTGAGGTGGGAATTGAACCCAGGTCCCTGGCGCTGTGAGGCAGCAGTGCTAACCACTGTACCACCGTGCCGCCCCCTGGTTATTACCCAGGGTCTCAGTGTATATTGTTGTGAGGCAGTTATTACCCAGTGTCTCAGTGTATATTGTTGTTAGCGGGTTATTACCCAGGGTCTCAGTGTATATTGTTGTGAGCAGTTTATTACCCAGGGTCTCAGTGTATATTGTTGCTCGCGGGTTTTTACCCAGTGTCTCAGTGTATATTGTTGTTCGCTGGTTATTACCCAGGGTCTCAGTGTATATTGTTGTGAGGCAGTTATTACCCAGTGTCTCAGTGTATATTGTTGTTAGCTGGTTATTAACCAGGGTCTCAGTGTATATTGTTGTTAGCGGGTTATTACCCAGGGTCTCAGTGTATATTGTTGTTAGCGTGTTGTTACCCAGGGCCTAAGCTTATATTATTGTTAGCTGGTTATTACCCAGTGTCACAGTGTATATTGTTGTTCGCGGGTTATTACCCAGGGTCTCAGTGTGTATTGTGATTCGTGTTTTATTAGCCAGGATCACAGTGTATATTGTTGTTAGCGTGTTATTACCCAGGGTCTAAGCGTATATTATTGCTAGCTGGTTATTACCCAGGGTCTCAGTGTTTATTGTTGTTGGCTGGTTATTACCCAGGGCCTCAGAGTATATTGTTGTTAGCGGGTTGTTACCCAGGGTCTCAGTGTATATTGTTGTTAGCGGGTTATTACCCGGAGTCTCAGTGTATGTTGTTGTTAGCTGGTTATTACCCAGGCTCTCAGTGTTTATTGTTGTTATCTGGTTATTACCCAGGGTCTCAGTGCATATTGTCTTTAGCGGGTTATTATCCAGGGTCTCAGTGTATATTGTTGTTAGCGGGTTATTACCCATCGTCTCATTGTATATTGTTGTTAGCTGGTTATTACCATGGGTTTCAGTGTATATTGTTGTAGGCTGATTATTACCCAGGGTCTCAGTGTATATTGTTGTTCGAGTGTATTACCCAGGGTCGCAGTGTATATTGTTGTTAGCTGGTTATTACCCAAGGTCTCAGTGTATATTGTTGTTAGCGGGTTATTACCCAGTGTCTGAGTGTATATTGTTGTTAGCGGGTTATTACCCAGGGTCTCAGTGTATATTGTTGTGAGGCATTTATTACCCAGGGTCTCAGTGTATGTTGTTGTTAGCGGGTTATTACCCAGTGTCTCAGTGTATGTTGTTGTTAGCGGGTTATTACCCAGGGTCTCAGTGTATATTGTCGTTAGCGGGTTATTACCCAGGGTCTCAGTGTATGTCGTTGTTAGCTGGTTATTACCCCGGGTCTCAGTGTATATTGTTGTTAGCTGGTTATTACCCAGGGTCGCAGTGTATATTGTTGTTAGCGGGTTATTACCCAAGGTCTCAGTGTATGTTGTTGTTAGCGGGTTATTACCCAGGGTCTCAGTGTATATTGTTGTTAGCTGGTTATTACCCAGGGTCTCAGTGTATATTGTTGTTAGCTGGTTATTACCCAGGGTCTCAGTGTATATTGTTGTGAGCAGTTTATTACCCAGGGTCTCAGTGTATATTGTTGCTCGCGGGTTTTTACCCAGTGTCTCAGTGTATATTGTTGTTAGCTGTTTATTACCCAAGATCACAGTGTATATTAGTGTTAGCGGGTTATTACCCAGGGTCTCAGTGTATATTTTTGTTTGCGGGTTATTACCCAGGGTCTCAGTGTATATTGTTGTGAGGCAGTTATTACCCAGTGTCTCAGTGTATATTGTTGTTAGCTGGTTATTAACCAGGGTCTGAGTGTATATTGTTGTTAGCGGGTTATTACCCAGGGTCTCAGTGTATATTGTTGTTAGCGTGTTATTACCCAGGGCCTAAGCGTATATTATTGTTAGCTGGTTATTACCCAGGGTCACAGTGTATATTGTTGTTCGCGGGTTATTACCCAGGGTCTCAGTGTGTATTGTGATTCGTGTTTTATTAGCCAGGATCACAGTGTATATTGTTGTTAGCGTGTTATTACCCAGGGTCTAAGCGTATATTATTGTTTGCTGGTTATTACCCAGGGTCTCAGTGTTTATTGTTGTTGGCTGGTTATTACCCAGGGCCTCAGAGTATATTGTTGTTAGCGGGTTGTTACCCAGGGTCTCAGTGTATATTGTTGTTAGCGGGTTATTACCCGGAGTCTCAGTGTATGTTGTTGTTAGCGGGTTATTACCCAGGCTCTCAGTGTTTATTGTTGTTATCTGGTTATTACCCAGGGTCTCAGTGCATATTGTCTTTAGCGGGTTATTATCCAGGGTCTCAGTGTATATTGTTGTTAGCGGGTTATTACCCAGCGTCTCAGTGTATATTGTTGTTAGCTGGTTATTACCATGGGTTTCAGTGTATATTGTTGTTAGCTGGTTATTACCCAGGGTCGCAGTGTATATTGTTGTTAGCTGGTTATTACCCAAGGTCTCAGTGTATGTTGTTGTTAGCGGGTTATTACCCAGGGTCTGAGTGTATATTGTTGTTAGCGGGTTATTACCCAGGGTCTCAGTGTATGTTGTTGTTAGCGGGTTATTACCCAGGGTCTCAGTGTATGTTGTTGTTAGCGGGTTATTACCCAGGGTCACAGTGTATGTTGTTGTTAGCGGGTTATTACCCAGGGTCTCAGTGTATATTGTCGTTAGCGGGTTATTACCCAGGGTCTCAGTGTATGTCGTTGTTAGCGGGTTATTACCCAGGGTCTCAGTGTATGTTGTTGTTAACTGGTTATTACCCAGGGTCGCAGTGTATATTGTTGTTAGCGGGTTATTACCCCGGGTCTCAGTGTATATTGTTGTTAGCTGGTTATTACCCAGGGTCGCAGTGTATATTGTTGTTAGCGGGTTATTACCCAGGGTCTCAGTGTATATTGTTGTGAGCGGGTTATTACCCAGGGTCTCAGTGTACGTTGTTGTTAGCTGGTTATTACCCAGGGTCTCAGTGTATATTGTTGTTAGCGGGTTATTACCATGGGTTTCAGTGTATATTGTTGTTAGCTGGTTATTACCCAGGCTCTCAGTGTATATTGTTGTTCGAGTGTATTACCCAGGGTCGCAGTGTATATTGTTTTTAGCTGGTTATTACCCAGAGTCTCAGTGTTTACTGTTGTTAGCTGGTTATTACCCAGAGTCTCAGTGTATATTGTTGTTAGCGGGTTATTACCCAGAGTCTCACTGTATATTGTTGTTAGCTGGTTATTACCCTGGTTCTCAGTGTATGTTGTTGTTAGCGGGTTATAACCAAGGTCTCAGTGTATCTTGTTGTTAGCGGGTTATTACCCAAGGTCTCAGTGTATATTGTTGTTAGCGGGTTATTACCCATGGTCTCAGTGTATATTGTTGTTAGCTGGTTATTACCCAGGGTCTCAGTGTATATTGTTGTGAGCCAGTTATTACCCGGTGTCTCAGTGTATATTGTTGTTAGCGGGTTATTACCCAGGGTCTCAGTGTATATATTTGTTAGCAGGTTATAACCCAGGGTCTCAGTGTATGTTGTTGCACGCGGGTTGTTACCCAGTGTCTCAGTGTATATTGTTGTTAGCAGGTTATTACCCAAGATCACAGTGTATATTCGTGTTAGCGTGTTATTACCCAGGGTCTAAGCGTATATTATTGTTAGCTGGTTATTACCCAGGGTCTCAGTGTTTATTGTTGTTAGCTGGTTATTACCCAGGGTCTCAGTGTATATTGTTGTTAGCAGGTTATTACCCTGGTTCTCAGTGTATATTGTTGTTAGCGGGTTATTACCCAGGATCTCAGTGTATGTTGTTGTTAGCGGGTTATAACCAAGTTCTCAGTGTATCTTGTTGTTAGCGGGTTATTACCCAGGGTCTCAGTGTATATTGTTTTTAGCGGGTTATTAGCCAGGCTCTCAGTATATATTGTTGTTAGTGGGTTATTACCCAGCGTCTCAGTGTATATTGTTGTTAGCTTGTTATTACCCAGGGTTTCAGTGTATACTGTTGTTAGCGTGTTATTACCCAGAGTCTCAGTGTATATTGTTGTTCGAGTGTATTACCCAGGGTCACAGTATATATTGTTGTTCGCTGGTTATTACCCAGGATCTCAGTGTATGTTGTTGTTAGCGGGTTATTACCCAGGGTCTCAGTGTATATTGTTGTGAGGCAGTTATTACGCAGGGTCTCAGTGCATGTTGTTGTTAGCGGGTTATTACCCAGGGTCTCAGTGTATATTGTTGTTAGTGGGTTATTACCCAGGGTCTCAGTGTATATTGTTGTTAGCTGGTTATTACCCAGGGTCTCAGTGTATATTGTTGTTAGCTGGATATTACCCAGGGTCTCAGTGTATGTCGTTGTTAGCGGGTTATTACCCAGGGTCTCAGTGTATGTTGTTGTTAGCTGGTTATTACCCAGAGTCTCAGTGTATATTGTTGTTAGCGGGTTATTACCCAGAGTCTCAGTGTATATTGTTGTTAGCTGGTTATTACCCTGGGTCTCAGTGTATATTGTTGTTAGCAAGTTATTCCCCAGGCTCTCAGTGTATATTGTTGTTAGCGGGTTATTACACAGGGTCTCAGTGTATATTGTTGTTAGCGGACTATTACCCAGGGTCTCAATGTATATTATTGTTCGCTGTTTAATACCCAGGGTCACAGTGTATATTGTTGTTCGAGGCTTATTACCCAGGGTCTCAGTGTATATTGTTGTTAGCGGGTTATTACTCAGGATCTCAATGTATGTTGTTGTTAGCGGGTTATTACCCAGGCTCTCAGTGTATATTCTTGTTAGCGGGTTATTACCCAGAGTCTCAGTGTATGTTGTTGTTAGCGGGTTATTACCCAGGCTCTCAGTGTTTATTGTTGTTATCTGGTTATTACCCAGGGTCTCAGTGTATATTGTTTTTAGCGGGTTATTACCCAGGCTCTCAGTGTATATTGTTGTTATCTGGTTATTACCCACGGTCTCAGTGAAAATTGTTTTTAGCGCGTTATTATCCAGGGTCTCAGTGTATATTGTTGTTAGCTGGTTATTACCCAGGGTCTCAGTGTATATTGTTGTTCGAGGGTTTCTACCCAGGGTCTCAGTGTATATTGTTCTTAGCGGGTTATTACCAAGGGTTTCAGTGTGTCTTGTTGTTAGCTGGTTATTACCCAGGGTCTCAGTGTATATTGTTGTTCGAGGGTATTACCCAGGGTCTCACTATATATTGTTGTTAGCGGGTTATTACCCAGGGTCTCAGTGTGTATTCTGATTCGTGGGTTATTACCCAGGATCACAGTGTATATTGTTGTTAGCGGGTTATTACCCAGGGTCTCAGTGTGTATTCTGATTCGTGGGTTATTACCCAGGGCCTCAGTGTATGTTGTTGTTAGCGGGTTATTACCCAGGATCTCAGTGCATATTGTTGTTAGCGGGTTCTTACCCAGAGTCTCAGTGTATATTGTTGTTAGCTGGTTATTACCCAGAGTCTCAGTGTATATTGTTGTGATGCAGTTATTACGCAGTGTCTCAGTTTATATTGTTGTTAGCGGGTTATTACCCAGGGTCTCAGTGTATATTGTTGTTAGTGGGTTATTACCCAGGGTCTCAGTGTGTACTGTGATTCGCGGGTTATTTCCCAGGGTCACAGTGTATATTGGTGTTACGTGGTTATTACCCGGGTCTAAGTGTATATTGTTGTTAGCAGTTTATTACCCAGGGTCTCAGTGTATCTTGTTGTTAGCGGGTTATTACCCAGGGTCTCAGTGTATATTGTTGTTAGCTGGTTATTACCCAAGGTCTCAGTGTAAATTGTTGTTAGCAGGTTATTACCCAGGGTCACAGTGTATATTGTTGTTAGCGGGTTATTACACAGGGTCTCAGTGTATATTGTTTTTAGCGGGTTATTACCCAGGCTCTCAGTATATATTTTTGTTATCTGGTTATTACCCAGGGTCTCAGTGTATGTTGTTGTTAGTGGGTTATTACCTAGGGTCTCCGTGTATATTGTTGTTAGCGTGTTATTACTCAGGGTCTCATTGTATATTGTTGTTCGAGGGTATTACCCAGGGTGCAGTGTATATTGTTGTTAGCTGGTTATTACCCAGCGTCTCAGTTTATGTTGTTGTTAGTGGGTTATTACCCAGCGTCTCAGTGTATATTGTTGTTAGCTGGTTATTACCATGGGTTTCAGTGTATATTGTTGTTAGCTGGTTATTACCCAGGGTCGCAGTGTATATTGTTGTTAGCTGGTTATTACCCAGGGTCTCAGTGTATGTTGTTGTTAGCGGGTTATTACCCAGGGTCTGAGTGTATATTGTTGTTAGCAGGTTATTACCCAGGGTCTCAGTGTATGTTGTTGTTAGCGGGTTATTACCCAGGGTCTCAGTGTATGTTGTTGTTAGCGGGTTATTACCCAGGGTCTCAGTGTATGTTGTTGTTAGCGGGTTATTACCCAGGGTCTCAGTGTATATTGTCGTTAGCGGGTTATTACCCAGTGTCTCAGTGTATGTCGTTGTTAGCGGGTTATTACCCAGGGTCTCAGTGTATGTTGTTGTTAACTGGTTATTACCCAGGGTCGCAGTGTATATTGTTGTTAGCGGGTTATTACCCCGGGTCTCAGTGTATATTGTTGTTAGCTGGTTATTACCCAGGGTCGCAGTGTATATTGTTGTTAGCGGGTTATTACCCAGGGTCTCAGTGTATATTGTTGTTAGCGGGTTATTACCCAGGGTCTCAGTGTATGTTGTTGTTAGCGGGTTATTACCCAGGGTCTCAGTGTATGTTGTTGTTAGCGGGTTATTACCCAGGGTCTCAGTGTATATTGTCGTTAGCGGGTTATTACCCAGGGTCTCAGTGTATGTCGTTGTTAGCGGGTTATTACCCAGGGTCTCAGTGTATGTTGTTGTTAACTGGTTATTACCCAGGGTCGCAGTGTATATTGTTGTTAGCGGGTTATTACCCCGGGTCTCAGTGTATATTGTTGTTAGCTGGTTATTACCCAGGGTCGCAGTGTATATTGTTGTTAGCGGGTTATTACCCAGGGTCTCAGTGTATATTGTTGTGAGCGGGTTATTACCCAGGGTCTCAGTGTACGTTGTTGTTAGCTGGTTATTACCCAGGGTCTCAGTGTATATTGTTGTTAGCGGGTTATTACCATGGGTTTCAGTGTATATTGTTGTTAGCTGGTTATTACCCACGCTCTCAGTGTATATTGTTGTTCGAGTGTATTACCCAGGGTCGCAGTGTATATTGTTTTTAGCTGGTTATTACCCAGAGTCTCAGTGTTTACTGTTGTTAGCTGGTTATTACCCAGAGTCTCAGTGTATATTGTTGTTAGCGGGTTATTACCCAGAATCTCACTGTATATTGTTGTTAGCTGGTTATTACCCTGGTTCTCAGTGTATGTTGTTGTTAGCGGGTTATAACCAAGGTCTCAGTGTATCTTGTTGTTAGCGGGTTATTACCCAAGGTCTCAGTGTATATTGTTGTTAGCGGGTTATTACCCATGGTCTCAGTGTATATTGTTGTTAGCTGGTTATTACACAGGGTCTCAGTGTATATTGTTGTGAGCCAGTTATTACCCGGTGTCTCAGTGTATATTGTTGTTAGCGGGTTATTACCCAGGGTCTCAGTGTATATATTTGTTAGCAGGTTATAACCCAGGGTCTCAGTGTATGTTGTTGCTCGCGGGTTGTTACCCAGTGTCTCAGTGTATATTGTTGTTAGCAGGTTATTACCCAAGATCACAGTGTATATTCGTGTTAGCGTGTTATTACCCAGGGTCTAAGCGTATATTATTGTTAGCTGGTTATTACCCAGGGTCTCAGTGTTTATTGTTGTTAGCTGGTTATTACCCAGGGTCTCAGTGTATATTGTTGTTAGCAGGTTATTACCCTGGTTCTCAGTGTATATTGTTGTTAGCGGGTTATTACCCAGGATCTCAGTGTATGTTGTTGTTAGCGGGTTATAACCAAGTTCTCAGTGTATCTTGTTGTTAGCGGGTTATTACCCAGGGTCTCAGTGTATATTGTTTTTAGCGGGTTATTAGCCAGGCTCTCAGTATATATTGTTGTTAGTGGGTTATTACCCAGCGTCTCAGTGTATATTGTTGTTAGCTTGTTATTACCCAGGGTTTCAGTGTATACTGTTGTTAGCGTGTTATTACCCAGGGTCTCAGTGTATATTGTTGTTCGAGTGTATTACCCAGGGTCACAGTATATATTGTTGTTCGCTGGTTATTACCCAGGATCTCAGTGTATGTTGTTGTTAGCGGGTTATTACCCAGGGTCTCAGTGTATATTGTTGTGAGGCAGTTATTACCCAGGGTCTCAGTGCATGTTGTTGTTAGCGGGTTATTACCCAGGGTCTCAGTGTATATTGTTGTTAGTGGGTTATTACCCAGGGTCTCAGTGTATATTGTTGTTAGCTGGTTATTACCCAGGGTCTCAGTGTATATTGTTGTTAGCTGGATATTACCCAGGGTCTCAGTGTATGTCGTTGTTAGCGGGTTATTACCCAGGGTCTCAGTGTATGTTGTCGTTAGCTGGTTATTACCCAGAGTCTCAGTGTATATTGTTGTTAGCGGGTTATTACCCAGAGTCTCACTGTATATTGTTGTTAGCTGGTTATTACCCTGGGTCTCAGTGTATATTGTTGTTAGCAAGTTATTCCCCAGGCTCTCAGTGTATATTGTTGTTAGCGGGTTATTACACAGGGTCTCAGTGTATATTGTTGTTAGCGGACTATTACCCAGGGTCTCAATGTATATTATTGTTCGCTGTTTAATACCCAGGGTCACAGTGTATATTGTTGTTCGAGGCTTATTACCCAGGGTCTCAGTGTATATTGTTGTTAGCGGGTTATTACTCAGGATCTCAATGTATGTTGTTGTTAGCGGGTTATTACCCAGGCTCTCAGTGTATATTCTTGTTAGCGGGTTATTACCCAGAGTCTCAGTGTATGTTCTTGTTAGCGGGTTATTACCCAGGCTCTCAGTGTTTATTGTTGTTATCTGGTTATTACCCAGGGTCTCAGTGTATATTGTTTTTAGCGGGTTATTACCCAGGCTCTCAGTGTATATTGTTGTTATCTGGTTATTACCCACGGTCTCAGTGAAAATTGTTTTTAGCGCGTTATTATCCAGGGTCTCAGTGTATATTGTTGTTAGCTGGTTATTACCCAGGGTCTCAGTGTATATTGTTGTTCGAGGGTTTCTACCCAGGGTCTCAGTGTATATTGTTCTTAGCGGGTTATTACCAAGGGTTTCAGTGTGTCTTGTTGTTAGCTGGTTATTACCCAGGGTCTCAGTGTATATTGTTGTTCGAGGGTATTACCCAGGGTCTCACTGTATATTGTTGTTAGCGGGTTATTACCCAGGGTCTCAGTGTGTATTCTGATTCGTGGGTTATTACCCAGGATCACAGTGTATATTGTTGTTAGCGGGTTATTACCCAGGGTCTCAGTGTGTATTCTGATTCGTGGGTTATTACCCAGGGCCTCAGTGTATATTGTTGTTAGCGGGTTATTACCCAGGGTCTCGGTGTATATTGTTGTTAGCGGGTTATTACCCAGGGTCTCAGTGTATATTGTTATTAGCTGGTTATTACCCAGGGTCTCAGTGTATATTGTTGTGAGGCAGTTATTACCCAGTGTCTCAGTGTATATTGTTGCTAGCGGGTTATTACCCAGGGTCTCAGTGTATATTGTTGTTAGCTGGATATTACCCAGGGTCTCAGTTTATATTGCTGTTAGCGGGTTATTACCCAGGGTCTCAGTGTATGTTGTTGTTAGCGGGTTATTACCCAGGATCTCAGTGCATATTGTTGTTAGCGGGTTCTTACCCAGAGTCTCAGTGTATATTGTTGTTAGCTGGTTATTACCCAGAGTCTCAGTGTATATTGTTGTGATGCAGTTATTACGCAGTGTCTCAGTTTATATTGTTGTTAGCGGGTTATTACCCAGGGTCTCAGTGTATATTGTTGTTAGCGGGTTATTACCCAGGGTCTCAGTGTGTATTGTGATTCGCGGGTTATTTCCCAGGGTCACAGTGTATATTGGTGTTACGTGGTTATTACCCGGGTCTAAGTGTATATTGTTGTTAGCGGGTTATTACCCAGGGTCTCAGTGTATCTTGTTGTTAGCGGGTTATTACCCAGGGTCTCAGTGTATATTGTTGTTAGCTGGTTATTACCCAAGGTCTCAGTGTATATTGTTGTTAGCAGGTTATTACCCAGGGTCACAGTGTATATTGTTGTTAGCGGGTTATTACACAGGGTCTCAGTGTATATTGTTTTTAGCGGGTTATTACCCAGGCTCTCAGTATATATTTTTGTTATCTGGTTATTACCCAGGGTCTCAGTGTATGTTGTTGTTAGTGGGTTATTACCTAGGGTCTCCGTGTATATTGTTGTTAGCGTGTTATTACTCAGGGTCTCATTGTATATTGTTGTTCGAGGGTATTACCCAGGGTGCAGTGTATATTGTTGTTAGCTGGTTATTACCCAGCGTCTCAGTTTATGTTGTTGTTAGTGGGTTATTACCCAGGGTCTCAATGTATATTGTTGTTAGCGGGTTATTACCCAGAGTCTCAGTGTATGTTGTTCTTAGCGGGTTATTACCCAGGGTCTCAGTGTATATTGGTGTTAGCGGGTTATTACCCAGGGTCTCAGTGTATGTTGTTCTTAGCGGGTTAATACCCAGGGTCTCAGTGTATATTGTTGTTCGCGGGTTATTACCCAGGGTCTCAGTGTATATTGTTGTTAGTGGGTTATTACCCAGGGTCTCAGTGTTTATTGTTGTTATCTGGTTATTACCCAGGGTCTCAGTGTATATTGTTGTTATCTGTATATTACCCAGGGTCTCAGTGTATATTGTCGTTAGCTGGTTATTACCCAGAGTCTCAGTGTATATTGTTGTGAGGCAGTTATTACACAGTGTCTCAGTTTATATTGTTGTTAGCGGGTTTTTACCCAGGGTCTCAGTGTATATTGTTGTTAGCGGGTTATTACCCAGGGTCTCAGTGTATGTTGTTTTTAGCTGGTTATTACCCAGAGTCTCAGTGTATATTGTTGTTAGCAGGTTATTACCCTGGTTCTCAGTGTATATTGTTGTTAGCGGGTTATTACCCAGGATCTCAGTGTATGTTGTTGTTAGCGGGTTATAACCAAGTTCTCAGTGTATCTTGTTGTTAGCGGGTTATTACCCAGGGTCTCAGTGTATATTGTTTTTAGCGGGTTATTAGCCAGGCTCTCAGTATATATTGTTGTTAGTGGGTTATTACCCAGCGTCTCAGTGTATATTGTTGTTAGCTTGTTATTACCCAGGGTTTCAGTGTATACTGTTGTTAGCGTGTTATTACCCAGGGTCTCAGTGTATATTGTTGTTCGAGGGTATTACCCAGGGTCTCACTGTATATTGTTGTTAGCGGGTTATTACCCAGGGTCTCAGTGTGTATTCTGATTCGTGGGTTATTACCCAGGATCACAGTGTATATTGTTGTTAGCGGGTTATTACCCAGGGTCTCAGTGTGTATTCTGATTCGTGGGTTATTACCCAGGGCCTCAGTGTATGTTGTTGTTAGCGGGTTATTACCCAGGGTCTCGGTGTATATTGTTGTTAGCGGGTTATTACCCAGGGTCTCAGTGTATATTGTTATTAGCTGGTTATTACCCAGGGTCTCAGTGTATATTGTTGTGAGGCAGTTATTACCCAGTGTCTCAGTGTATATTGTTGCTAGCGGGTTATTACCCAGGGTCTCAGTGTATATTGTTGTTAGCTGGATATTACCCAGGGTCTCAGTTTATATTGCTGTTAGCGGGTTATTACCCAGGGTCTCAGTGTATGTTGTTGTTAGCGGGTTATTACCCAGGATCTCAGTGCATATTGTTGTTAGCGGGTTCTTACCCAGAGTCTCAGTGTATATTGTTGTTAGCTGGTTATTACCCAGAGTCTCAGTGTATATTGTTGTGATGCAGTTATTACGCAGTGTCTCAGTTTATATTGTTGTTAGCGGGTTATTACCCAGGGTCTCAGTGTATATTGTTGTTAGCGGGTTATTACCCAGGGTCTCAGTGTGTATTGTGATTCGCGGGTTATTTCCCAGGGTCACAGTGTATATTGGTGTTACGTGGTTATTACCCGGGTCTAAGTGTATATTGTTGTTAGCAGTTTATTACCCAGGGTCTCAGTGTATCTTGTTGTTAGCGGGTTATTACCCAGGGTCTCAGTGTATATTGTTGTTAGCTGGTTATTACCCAAGGTCTCAGTGTAAATTGTTGTTAGCAGGTTATTACCCAGGGTCACAGTGTATATTGTTGTTAGCGGGTTATTACACAGGGTCTCAGTGTATATTGTTTTTAGCGGGTTATTACCCAGGCTCTCAGTATATATTTTTGTTATCTGGTTATTACCCAGGGTCTCAGTGTATGTTGTTGTTAGTGGGTTATTACCTAGGGTCTCCGTGTATATTGTTGTTAGCGTGTTATTACTCAGGGTCTCATTGTATATTGTTGTTCGAGGGTATTACCCAGGGTGCAGTGTATATTGTTGTTAGCTGGTTATTACCCAGCGTCTCAGTTTATGTTGTTGTTAGTGGGTTATTACCCAGGGTCTCAATGTATATTGTTGTTAGCGGGTTATTACCCAGAGTCTCAGTGTATGTTGTTCTTAGCGGGTTATTACCCAGGGTCTCAGTGTATATTGGTGTTAGCGGGTTATTACCCAGGGTCTCAGTGTATGTTGTTCTTAGCGGGTTAATACCCAGGGTCTCAGTGTATATTGTTGTTCGCGGGTTATTACCCAGGGTCTCAGTGTATATTGTTGTTAGTGGGTTATTACCCAGGGTCTCAGTGTTTATTGTTGTTATCTGGTTATTACCCAGGGTCTCAGTGTATATTGTTGTTATCTGTATATTACCCAGGGTCTCAGTGTATATTGTCGTTAGCTGGTTATTACCCAGAGTCTCAGTGTATATTGTTGTGAGGCAGTTATTACACAGTGTCTCAGTTTATATTGTTGTTAGCGGGTTTTTACCCAGGGTCTCAGTGTATATTGTTGTTAGCGGGTTATTACCCAGGGTCTCAGTGTATGTTGTTTTTAGCTGGTTATTACCCAGAGTCTCAGTGTATATTGTTGTTAGCAGGTTATTACCCTGGTTCTCAGTGTATATTGTTGTTAGCGGGTTATTACCCAGGATCTCAGTGTATGTTGTTGTTAGCGGGTTATAACCAAGTTCTCAGTGTATCTTGTTGTTAGCGGGTTATTACCCAGGGTCTCAGTGTATATTGTTTTTAGCGGGTTATTAGCCAGGCTCTCAGTATATATTGTTGTTAGTGGGTTATTACCCAGCGTCTCAGTGTATATTGTTGTTAGCTTGTTATTACCCAGGGTTTCAGTGTATACTGTTGTTAGCGTGTTATTACCCAGGGTCTCAGTGTATATTGTTGTTCGAGTGTATTACCCAGGGTCACAGTATATATTGTTGTTCGCTGGTTATTACCCAGGATCTCAGTGTATGTTGTTGTTAGCGGGTTATTACCCAGGGTCTCAGTGTATATTGTTGTGAGGCAGTTATTACCCAGGGTCTCAGTGCATGTTGTTGTTAGCGGGTTATTACCCAGGGTCTCAGTGTATATTGTTGTTAGTGGGTTATTACCCAGGGTCTCAGTGTATATTGTTGTTAGCTGGTTATTACCCAGGGTCTCAGTGTATATTGTTGTTAGCTGGATATTACCCAGGGTCTCAGTGTATGTCGTTGTTAGCGGGTTATTACCCAGGGTCTCAGTGTATGTTGTCGTTAGCTGGTTATTACCCAGAGTCTCAGTGTATATTGTTGTTAGCGGGTTATTACCCAGAGTCTCACTGTATATTGTTGTTAGCTGGTTATTACCCTGGGTCTCAGTGTATATTGTTGTTAGCAAGTTATTCCCCAGGCTCTCAGTGTATATTGTTGTTAGCGGGTTATTACACAGGGTCTCAGTGTATATTGTTGTTAGCGGACTATTACCCAGGGTCTCAATGTATATTATTGTTCGCTGTTTAATACCCAGGGTCACAGTGTATATTGTTGTTCGAGGCTTATTACCCAGGGTCTCAGTGTATATTGTTGTTAGCGGGTTATTACTCAGGATCTCAATGTATGTTGTTGTTAGCGGGTTATTACCCAGGCTCTCAGTGTATATTCTTGTTAGCGGGTTATTACCCAGAGTCTCAGTGTATGTTCTTGTTAGCGGGTTATTACCCAGGCTCTCAGTGTTTATTGTTGTTATCTGGTTATTACCCAGGGTCTCAGTGTATATTGTTTTTAGCGGGTTATTACCCAGGCTCTCAGTGTATATTGTTGTTATCTGGTTATTACCCACGGTCTCAGTGAAAATTGTTTTTAGCGCGTTATTATCCAGGGTCTCAGTGTATATTGTTGTTAGCTGGTTATTACCCAGGGTCTCAGTGTATATTGTTGTTCGAGGGTTTCTACCCAGGGTCTCAGTGTATATTGTTCTTAGCGGGTTATTACCAAGGGTTTCAGTGTGTCTTGTTGTTAGCTGGTTATTACCCAGGGTCTCAGTGTATATTGTTGTTCGAGGGTATTACCCAGGGTCTCACTGTATATTGTTGTTAGCGGGTTATTACCCAGGGTCTCAGTGTGTATTCTGATTCGTGGGTTATTACCCAGGATCACAGTGTATATTGTTGTTAGCGGGTTATTACCCAGGGTCTCAGTGTGTATTCTGATTCGTGGGTTATTACCCAGGGCCTCAGTGTATGTTGTTGTTAGCGGGTTATTACCCAGGGTCTCGGTGTATATTGTTGTTAGCGGGTTATTACCCAGGGTCTCAGTGTATATTGTTGTTAGCTGGTTATTACCCAGGGTCTCAGTGTATATTGTTGTGAGGCAGTTATTACCCAGTGTCTCAGTGTATATTGTTGCTAGCGGGTTATTACCCAGGGTCTCAGTGTATATTGTTGTTAGCTGGATATTACCCAGGGTCTCAGTTTATATTGCTGTTAGCGGGTTATTACCCAGGGTCTCAGTGTATGTTGTTGTTAGCGGGTTATTACCCAGGATCTCAGTGCATATTGTTGTTAGCGGGTTCTTACCCAGAGTCTCAGTGTATATTGTTGTTAGCTGGTTATTACCCAGAGTCTCAGTGTATATTGTTGTGATGCAGTTATTACGCAGTGTCTCAGTTTATATTGTTGTTAGCGGGTTATTACCCAGGGTCTCAGTGTATATTGTTGTTAGCGGGTTATTACCCAGGGTCTCAGTGTGTATTGTGATTCGCGGGTTATTTCCCAGGGTCACAGTGTATATTGGTGTTACGTGGTTATTACCCGGGTCTAAGTGTATATTGTTGTTAGCAGTTTATTACCCAGGGTCTCAGTGTATCTTGTTGTTAGCGGGTTATTACCCAGGGTCTCAGTGTATATTGTTGTTAGCTGGTTATTACCCAAGGTCTCAGTGTAAATTGTTGTTAGCAGGTTATTACCCAGGGTCACAGTGTATATTGTTGTTAGCGGGTTATTACACAGGGTCTCAGTGTATATTGTTTTTAGCGGGTTATTACCCAGGCTCTCAGTATATATTTTTGTTATCTGGTTATTACCCAGGGTCTCAGTGTATGTTGTTGTTAGTGGGTTATTACCTAGGGTCTCCGTGTATATTGTTGTTAGCGTGTTATTACTCAGGGTCTCATTGTATATTGTTGTTCGAGGGTATTACCCAGGGTGCAGTGTATATTGTTGTTAGCTGGTTATTACCCAGCGTCTCAGTTTATGTTGTTGTTAGTGGGTTATTACCCAGGGTCTCAATGTATATTGTTGTTAGCGGGTTATTACCCAGAGTCTCAGTGTATGTTGTTCTTAGCGGGTTATTACCCAGGGTCTCAGTGTATATTGGTGTTAGCGGGTTATTACCCAGGGTCTCAGTGTATGTTGTTCTTAGCGGGTTAATACCCAGGGTCTCAGTGTATATTGTTGTTCGCGGGTTATTACCCAGGGTCTCAGTGTATATTGTTGTTAGTGGGTTATTACCCAGGGTCTCAGTGTTTATTGTTGTTATCTGGTTATTACCCAGGGTCTCAGTGTATATTGTTGTTATCTGTATATTACCCAGGGTCTCAGTGTATATTGTCGTTAGCTGGTTATTACCCAGAGTCTCAGTGTATATTGTTGTGAGGCAGTTATTACACAGTGTCTCAGTTTATATTGTTGTTAGCGGGTTTTTACCCAGGGTCTCAGTGTATATTGTTGTTAGCGGGTTATTACCCAGGGTCTCAGTGTATGTTGTTTTTAGCTGGTTATTACCCAGAGTCTCAGTGTATATTGTTGTGAGGCAGTTATTACACAGTGTCTCAGTTTATATTGTTGTTAGCGGGTTATTACCCAGGGTCTCAGTGTATATTGTTGTTAGCGGGTTGTTACCCAGGGTCTCAGTGTATGTTGTTGTTAGCGGGTTATTACCCAGGGTCTCAGTGTGTATTGTGATTCGCGGGTTATTACCCAGGGTCACAGTGTATATTGTTGTTAGCGGGTTATTTCCCAGGGTCACAGTGTATATTGGTGTTACGTGGTTATTACCCGGGTCTACGTGTATATTGTTGTTAGCAGTTTATTACCCAGGGTCTCAGTGTATATTGTTGTTAGCGGGTTATTACCCAGGGTCTCAGTGTATATTGTTGTTAGCGGGTTGTTACCCAGGCTCTCAGTGTTTATTGTTGTTATCTGGTTATTACCCAGGGTCTCAGTGTATATTGTTGTTATCTGGTTATTACCCAGGGTCTCAGTGTATATTGTTGTTAGCTGGTTATTATCCAGAGTCTCAGTGTATATTGTTGTGAGGCAGTTATTACACAGTGTCTCAGTTTATATTGTTGTTAGCGGGTTATTACCCAGGGTCTCATTGTATATTGTTGTTAGCGGGTTATTACCCAGGGTCTCAGTGTATATTGTTGTTAGCTGGTTATTACCCAAGGTCTCAGTGTATATTGTTGTGAGGCAGTTATTACACAGTATCTCAGTTTATATTGTTGTTAGCGGGTTATTACCCAGGGTCTCAGTGTATATTGTTGTTAGCGGGTTATTACCCAGGGTCTCAGTGTATGTTGTTGTTAGCGGGTTATTACCCAGGGTCTCAGTGTGTATTGTGATTCGCGGGTTATTTCCCAGGGTCACAGTGTATATTGGTGTTACGTGGTTATTACCCGGGTCTAAGTGTATATTGTTGTTAGCAGTTTATTACCCAGGGTCTCAGTGTATCTTGTTGTTAGCGGGTTATTACCCAGAGTCTCAGTGTATATTGTTGTTAGTTGGTTATTACCCAAGGTCTCAGTGTATATTGTTGTTAGCAGGTTATTACCCAGGGTCGCAGTGTATGTTGTTGTTAGCTGGTTATTACCCAGGGTCTCAGTGTATATTGTTGTGAGGCAGTTATTACCCAGGGTCTCAGTGTATGTTGTTGTTAGCGGGTTATTACCCAGGGTCTCAGTGAATATTGTTGTTAGCTGGATATTACCCAGGGTCTCAGTGTAGGTAGTTGTTAGCGGGTTATTACCCAGAGTCTCAGTGTATACTGTTGTTAGCGGGTTATTACCCAGAGTCTCAGTGTATATTGTTGTTGGCGGGTTATTACCCAGAGTCTCAGTGTATATTGTTGTTAGCGGGTTATTACCCAGAGTCTCAGTGTATACTGTTGTTAGCGGGTTATTACCCAGGGTCTCAGTGTATACTGTTGTTAGCTGGTTATTACCCAGAGTCTCAGTGTACATTGTTGTTTGCGGGTTATTACCCAGAGTCTCTGTATATTGTTGTTAGCTGGTTATTACCCTGGGTCTCAGTGTATATTGTTGTTAGCTGGTTCTTACCCAGGGTCTCAGTGTATATTGTTGTTAGCGGGTTATTACCCAGGGTCTCAGTGTATGTTGTTGTTAGCGGGTTATTACCCAGGGTCTCAGTGTATATTGTTGTTAGCGGGTTATTACCCAGGGTCTCAGTGTATATTGTTGTTAGCTGGTTCTTACCCAGGGTCTCGGTGTATATTGTTGTTAGCTGGTTATTACCCAGGGTCTCAGTGTGTATTGTGATTCGCGGGTTATTACCCAGGTTCTCAGTGTATATTGTTGTTAGCGGGTTATTACCCAGGGTCTCGGTGTATATTGTTGTTAGCTGGTTATTACCCAGGGTCTCAGTGTATATTGTTGTTAGCTGGTTATTACCCAGGGTCTCAGTGTGTATTGTGATTCGCGGGTTATTACCCAGGGTCTCAGTGTATATTGTTGTTAGCTGGTTATTACCCAGGGTCTCGGTGTATATTGTTGTTAGCTGGTTATTACCCAGGGTCTCAGTGTGTATTGTGATTCGCGGGTTATTACCCTGAGTCTCAGTGTATATTGTTGTTAGCTGGTTATTACCCAGGGTCTCAGTGTATATTGTTGTTAGCGGGTTATTACCCAGGGTCTCAGTGTATATTGTTGTTAGCGGGTTATTACCCAGGGTCTCGGTGTATATTGTTGTTAGCTGGTTATTACCCAGGGTCTCAGTGTGTATTGTGATTCGCGGGTTATTACCCTGAGTCTCAGTGTATATTGTTGTTAGCTGGTTATTACCCAGGGTCTCAGTGTATATTGTTGTTAGCGGGTTATTACCCAGGGTCTCAGTGTATATTGTTGTTAGCTGGTTATTACCCAGGGTCTCGGTGTATATTATTGTTATCTGGTTATTTCCCCGGGTCTCAGTGTATATTGTTGTTAGCAGTTTATTACCCAGGGTCTTTGTGTATGTTGTGTGTGTGTGTGTGTATGTGTGAGTGTGTGTGTGTGAGTGTGTGTGTGGGTGAGTGTGTGTGAGTGTGTGTGTGTGTGTGTGTGTGTGTGAGTGTGAGTGTGTGTGTGTGTGGGGGGGGTGTGAGTGTGAGTGTGGGTGTGTGTGTGTGTGAGTGTGTGTGAGTGTGAGTGTGGGGGGGTGTGAGTGTGAGTGTGTGGGTGAGTGTGTGGGTGTGTGTGAGTGTGAGTGTGGGGGTGTGTGTGTGTGAGTGTGGGGGTGTGTGAGTGTGAGTGTGTGGGTGAGTGTGTGGGTGTGTGTGAGTGTGAGTGTGGGGGTGTGTGTGTGTGAGTGTGTGGGTGAGTGTGTGGGTGTGAGTGTGGGTGTGTGTGAGTGTGAGTGTGGGGGTGTGTGTGGGTGAGTGTGTGTGTGTGTGAGTGTGTGTGTGAGTGTGTGGGTGAGTGTGTGGGTGTGAGTGTGGGTGTGTGTGAGTGTGAGTGTGGGGGTGTGTGTGGGTGAGTGTGTGTGTGTGTGAGTGTGTGTGTGTGTGAGTGTGTGAGTGTGAGTGTGTGTTGGGGGGGGTGTGTGAGTGTGTGGGTGGGTGTGGGGGTGTGTGTGGGGGTGTGTGTGGGGGGTCCCTGTGACGGTGATGTCATTGCTGTGGTGCTGATGTTGCTCCGGGATCGCTCCCAGTCGCTGCAGAAGCCGCCGGCGATGGACGGGGCTGGAGCCGGAGCCGGGGACCGACCCGGGGCTGGAGCCGGGGCTGGAGCCGGGGCTGGAGCCGGGGATGGAGCGGGTCGCTGCGGCCGGGAATCGCCGGCTCAGGCCGTTGACAAACTGCGGGAGGTTTTTGATGCAGTGTCCGCCGACAGCCCGGGCTTTATCCGGGTGGACACCTTCATCCACATCGGGCTGCAGTTCATGGACGGGCAGGAGGTGAGCGCCCGGCTCCGGGACCGGGATCGGGACCGGGACCGGGATCGGGGTCGGTGTAGGGACCCTCTTTGTTCCCGGGGACATGGGGCTCACACCCGCTTAATGGGCACGGGGTGTGTCGGCCTCGTCTGTTATTGGGGACAGTGTACCCAGATATTGTCTGTTATTGGGGACAGTGTACCCTGATCCTGTCTGTTATTGGGGCGTGTACCCAGATCCTGCCTGTTATTGGGGTCAGTGTACCCTGATCCTGTCTGTTATTGGAGGCAGTGTACCCAGATCCTGTCTGTCATTGGGGTCAGAATACCCTGAACCTGTCTGTTATTGGGGTCAGTGTACCCTGATCCTGTCTGTTATTGGGGACAGTGTACCCAGATCCTGCCTGTTATTGGGGACAGAGTACCCAGATCCTGTCTGTTATTGGGGACAGTGTGCCCAGATCCTGTCTGTTATTGGGGACAGTGTACCCAGATCCTGTATGTTATTGGGGACAGTCTACCCAGATACTGTCTGTTAATGGGGACAGTGTACCCAGATCCTGTCTGTTATTGGGGACAGTGTACCCAGATACTGTCTGTTATTGGGGACAGTGTACCCAGATGCTGTCTGTTATTGGGGACAGTGTGCCCAGATCCTGTCTGTTATTGGGGTCAGTGTATCCTGATCCTGTCTGTTATTGGGGACAGTGTACCCTGATCCTGTCTGTTATTGGGGACAGTGTACCCAGATGCTGTCTGTTATTGGGGACAGTGTACCCAGATCCTGTCTGTTATTGGGGACAGTGTACCCAGATGCTGTCTGTTATTGGGGACAGTGTACCCGGATACTGTCTGTTATTGGGGACAGTGTACCCTGATCCTGTATGTTATTGGGGACAGTGTACCCAGATACTGTCTGTTATTGGGGACAGTGTGCCCAGATACTGTCTGTTATTGGGGACAGTGAACCCTGATCCTGTCTGTTATTGGGGACAGTGTACCCAGATACTGTCTGTTATTGGGGACAGTGTACCCTGATCCTGCCTGTTATTGGGGACAGTGTATCCAGATCCTATATGTTATTGGGGACAGTGTACCCTGATCCTGTCTGTTATTGGGGACAGAGTACCCAGATACTGTCTGTTATTGGGGACAGTGTACCCTGATCCTGTCTGTTATTGGGGACAGTGTACCCAGATACTGTCTGCTATTGGGGACAGTGTACCCAGATGCTGTCTGTTATTGGGGACAGTGTACCCTGATCCTGTATGTTATTGGGGACAGTGTACCGTGATCCTGTCTGTTATTGGGGACTGTGTACCCAGATCCTGCCTGTTATTGGGGACAGTGTACCCTGATCCTGTCTGTTATTGGGGACAGTGTACCCTGATCCTGTATGTTATTGGGGACAGAGTACCCAAATCCTGTCTGTTATTGGGGCGTGTACCCAGATCCTGTCTGTTATTGGGGACAGTGTACCCAGATCCTGCCTGTTATTGGGGACAGTGTGCCCAGATCCTGTCTGTTATTGGGGAGTGTACCCTGATCCTGTCTGTTATTGGGGACAGTGTACCCAGATCCTGTCTGTTATTGGGGACAGTGTGCCCTGATCCTGCCTGTTATTGGGGACAGTGTGCCCTGATCCTGTCTGTTATTGGGGACAGTGTACCCAGATGCTGTCTGTTATTGGGGACAGTGTACCCGGATACTGTCTGTTATTGGGGACAGTGTACCCTGATCCTGTATGTTATTGGGGACAGTGTACCCAGATACTGTCTGTTATTGGGGACAGTGTGCCCAGATACTGTCTGTTATTGGGGACAGTGAACCCTGATCCTGTCTGTTATTGGGGACAGTGTACCCAGATACTGTCTGTTATTGGGGACAGTGTACCCTGATCCTGCCTGTTATTGGGGACAGTGTATCCAGATCCTATATGTTATTGGGGACAGTGTACCCTGATCCTGTCTGTTATTGGGGACAGAGTACCCAGATACTGTCTGTTATTGGGGACAGTGTACCCTGATCCTGTCTGTTATTGGGGACAGTGTACCCAGATACTGTCTGCTATTGGGGACAGTGTACCCAGATGCTGTCTGTTATTGGGGACAGTGTACCCTGATCCTGTATGTTATTGGGGACAGTGTACCGTGATCCTGTCTGTTATTGGGGACTGTGTACCCAGATCCTGCCTGTTATTGGGGACAGTGTACCCTGATCCTGTCTGTTATTGGGGACAGTGTACCCTGATCCTGTATGTTATTGGGGACAGAGTACCCAAATCCTGTCTGTTATTGGGGCGTGTACCCAGATCCTGTCTGTTATTGGGGACAGTGTACCCAGATCCTGCCTGTTATTGGGGACAGTGTGCCCAGATCCTGTCTGTTATTGGGGAGTGTACCCTGATCCTGTCTGTTATTGGGGACAGTGTACCCAGATCCTGTCTGTTATTGGGGACAGTGTGCCCTGATCCTGCCTGTTATTGGGGACAGTGTGCCCTGATCCTGTCTGTCATTGGGGTCAGACTACCCTGATCCTGTCTGTTATTGGGGTCAGAGTACCCTGATCCTGTCTGTTATTGGGGAGTGTACCCTGATCCTGTCTCTTATTGGGGACAGAGTACCCAGATCCTGTCTGTTATTGGGGAGTGTACCCTGATCCTATCTGTTATTGGGGACAGTGTACCCAGATCCTGTCTGTTATTGGGGAGTGTACCCTGATCCTGTCTCTTATTGGGGACAGAGTACCCAGATCCTGTCTGTTATTGGGGACAGAGTACCCAGATACTGTCTGTTATTGGGGAGTGTACCCTGATCCTATCTGTTATTGGGGACAGTGTACCCAGATCCTGTCTGTTATTGGGGAGTGTACCCTGATCCTGTCTCTTATTGGGGACAGAGTACCCAGATCCTGTCTGTTATTGGGGACAGAGTACCCAGATACTGTCTGTTATTGGGGACAGAGTACCCAGATCCTGTCTGTTATTGGGGACAGTGTACCTTGATCCTGCCTGTTATTGGGGACAGAGTACCCAGATCCTGTCTGTTATTGGGGACAGTGTACCCAGATCCTGTCTGTTATTGGGGACAGTCTACCCAGATACTGTCTGTTAATGGGGACAGTGTTCCCAGATCCTGTCTGTTATTGGGGACAGTGTACCCTGATCCTGTCTGTTATTGGGGACAGTGTACCCAGATACTGTCTGTTATTGGGGACAGTGTACCCAGATGCTGTCTGTTATTGGGGACAGTGTGCCCAGATCCTGTCTGTTATTGGGGTCAGTGTATCCTAATCCTGTCTGTTATTGCGGACAGTGTACCCTGATCCTGTCTGTTATTGGGGACAGTGTACCCAGATGCTGTCTGTTATTGGGGACAGTGTACCCAGATCCTGTCTGTTATTGGGGACAGTGTACCCAGATGCTGTCTGTTACTGGGGACAGTGTACCCAGATGCTGTCTGTTATTGGGGACAGTGTACCTAGATACTGTCTGTTATTGGAGACAGTGTACCCTGATGCTGTATGTTATTGGGGACAGTGTACCCAGATACTGTCTGTTATTGGGGACAGTGTACCCAGATACTGTCTTTTATTGGGGACAGTGAACCCTGATCCTGTCTGTTATTGGGGACAGTGTACCCAGATACTGTCTGTTATTGGGTACAGTGTACCCAGATCCTGTATGTTATTGGGGACAGCGTACCCTGATCCAGTCTGTTATTGGGGACAGTGTATCCAGATCCTGTATGTTATTGGGAACAGTGTACCCTGATCCTGTCTGTTATTGGGGACAGTGTACCCAGATCCTGTCTGTGATTGGGGTCAGTGTACCCTGATCCTGTCTGTTATTGGGGACAGTGTGCCCAGATCCTGTCTGTTATTGGGGAGTGTACCCTGATCCTATCTGTTATTGGGGACAGTGTACCCAGATCCTGTCTGTTATTGGGGTCAGAATACCCTGATCCTGTCTGTTATTGGGGTCAGTGTACTCTGATCCTGTCTGTTATTGGGGACAGTGTGCCCTGATCCTGTCTGTTATTGGGGACAGTGTACCCAGATCTTGTCTGTTATTGGGGAGTGTACCCTGATCCTATCTGTTATTGGGGACAGTGTACCCAGATCCTGTCTGTTATTGTGGACAGTGTACCCTGATCCTGTCTGTTATTGGGGACAGTGTGCCCTAATCCTGTCTCTTATTGGGGACAGTGTACCCTGATCCTGTCTGTTATTGGGGACAGTGTGCCCTGATCCTGTCTGTTATTGGGGACAGTGTACCCAGATCCTGTCTGTTATTGGGGACAGTGTGCCCTGATCCTGTCTGTTATTGGGGACAGTGTACCCTGATCCTGTCTGTTATTGGGGACAGTGTACCCAGATCCTGTCTGTTACTGGGGACAGTGTGCCCAGATCCTGTCTGTTATTGGGGACAGTGTACCCTGATCCTGTCTGTTATTGGGGACAGTGTACCCAGATCCTGTCTGTTATTGGGGACAGTGTACCCTGATCCTGTCTGTTATTGGAACAGTGGACCCAGATTCTGTCTGTTATTGGGGACAGTGTACCCAGATCCTGTCTGTTATTGGGGACAGTGTGCCCTGATCCTGTCTGTTATTGTGGTCAGTGTACCCAGATCCTGTCTGTTATTGGGGACAGTCTACCCAGATCCTGTCTGTTATTGGGGACAGTGTGCCCTGATCCTGTCTGTTATTGTGGTCAGTGTACCCAGATCCTGTATGTTATTGGGACAGTGTACCCAGATCCTGTCTGTTATTGGGGACAGTGTACCCTGATCCTGTCTGTTATTGGAACAGTGTACCCAGATTCTGTCCGTTATTGGGGACAGTGTACCCAGATCCTGCCTGTTATTGGGGACAGTGTACCCTGATCCTGTCTGTTATTGGGGACAGTGTACTCAGATCCTGTCTGTTATTGGGGACAGTGTGCCCAGACCCTGTCTGTTATTCGGGACAGTGTACCCAGATCCTGTCTGTTATTGGGGACAGTGTACCCAGATCCTGCCTGTTATTGGGGACAGTGTGCCCAGACCCTGTCTGTTATTGGGGACAGTGTACACAGATACTGTCTGTTATTGGGGACAGAGTACCCTGATCCTGACTGTTATTGGGGACAGTGTACCCTGATCCTGTCTGTTATTGGGGACAGTGTACCCAGATCCTGTCTGTTATTGGGGACAGTGTACCCAGATCCTGCCTGTTATTGGGGACCGTGTGCCCAGACCCTGTCTGTTATTGGGGACAGTGTACACAGATACTGTCTGTTATTGGGGACAGAGTACCCTGATCCTGACTGTTATTGGGGACAGTGTACCCTGATCCTGTCTGTTATTAGGGACAGTGTACCCAGATCCTGTGTGTTATTGGGAACAGTGTACCCAGATCCTGTCTGTTATTGGGGACAGTGTACCCTGATCCTGTCTGTTATTGGGGACAGTCTACCCAGATCCTGTCTGTTATTGGGGACAGTGTACCCAGATGCTGTCTGTTATTGGGGACAGTGTGCCCAGATCCTGCCTGTTATTGGGGACAGTGTACCCTGATCCTGTCTGTTATTGGGGACAGTCTACCCAGATCCTGTCTGTTATTGGGGACAGTGTGCCCTGATCCTGTCTGTTATTGGGGACAGTGTACCCTGATCCTCTCTGTTATTGGGAACAGTGTACCCAGATCCTGTCTGTTATTGGGGACAGTGTACCCAGATACTGTCTGTTATTGGGGACAGTGTACCCAGATGCTGTCTGTTATTGGGGACAGTGTGCCCAGATCCTGTCTGTTATTGGGGTCAGTGTATCCTGATACTGTCTGTTATTGGGGACAGTGTACCCTGATCCTGTCTGTTATTGGGGACAGTGTACCCAGATGCTGTCTGTTATTGGGGACAGTGTACCCAGATCCTGTCTGTTATTGGGGACAGTGTACCCAGATGCTGTCTGTTACTGGGGACAGTGTACCCAGATGCTGTCTGTTATTGGGGACAGTGTACCCAGATACTGTCTGTTATTGGGGACAGTGTACCCTGATCCTGTATGTTATTGGGGACAGTGTACCCAGATACTGTCTGTTATTGGGGACAGTGTACCCAGATACTGTCTGTTATTGGGGACAGTGAACCCTGATCCTGTCTGTTATTGGGGACCGTGTACCCAGATACTGTCCGTTATTGGGTACAGTGTACCATGATCCTGTATGTTATTGGGGACAGTGTACCCTGATCCTGTCTGTTATTGGCGACAGAGTACCCTGATCCTGTTTGTTATTGGGGACAGTGTACCCTGATCCTGCCTGTTATTGGGGACAGTGTATCCAGATCCTGTATGTTATTGGGGACAGTGTACCCTGATCCTGTCTGTTATTGGGGACAGAGTACCCAGATACTGTCTGTTATTGGGGACAGTGTACCCTGATCCTGTCTGTAATTGGGGACAGTGTACCCAGATCCTGTCTGTTATTGGGGACAGTGTACCCAGATCCTGTATGTTATTGGGGACAGTGTACCATGATCCTGTCTGTTATTGGGGACAGTGTACCCTGATCCTGTATGTGATTGGGGACAGTGTACCCAGATGCTGTCTGTTATTGGGGACAGTGTACCCTGATCCTGTATGTTATTGGGGACAGTGTACCCAGATACTGTCTGTTATTGGGGACAGTGTACCCAGATGCTGTCTGTTATTGGGGACAGCGTACACTGATCCTGTATGTTATTGGGGACAGTGTACCCTGATCCTGTCTGTTATTGGGGACTGTGTACCCAGATCCTGTCTGTTATTGGGGACAGTGTACCCTGATCCTGTCTGTTATTGGGGACAGTGTACCCTGATCCTATATGTTATTGGGGACAGTGTACCCTGATGCTGTCTGTTATTGGGGCGTGTACCCAGATCCTGTCTGTTATTGGGGACAGTGTACCCAGATCCTGCCTGTTATTGGGGACAGTGTACCCAGATCCTGTCTGTGATTGGGGTCAGTGTACCCTGATCCTGTCTGTTGTTGGGGTCAGTGTACCCTGATCCTGTCTGTTATTGGGGACAGTGTGCCCTGATCCTGTCTGTTATTGGGGACAGTGTACCCAGATCCTGTCTGTTATTGGGGAGTGTACCGTGATCCTATCTGTTATTGGGGACAGTGTACCCAGATCCTGTCTGTTATTGGGGAGTGTACCCTGATCCTGTCTGTTATTGGGGACAGTGTGCCCAGATCTTGTCTGTTATTGGGGAGTGTACCCTGATCCTATCTGTTATTGGGGACAGTGTACCCAGATCCTGTCTGTTATTGTGGACAGTGTACCCTGATCCTGTCTGTTATTGGGGACAGTGTGCCCTGATCCTGTCTCTTATTGGGGACAGTGTACCCTGATCCTGTCTGTTATTGGGGACAGTGTGCCCTGATCCTGTCTGTTATTGGGGACAGTGTACCCAGATCCTGTCTGTTATTGGGGACAGTGTACCCTGATCCTGTCTGTTATTGGGGAGAGTGTGCCCTGATCCTGTCTGTTATTGGGGACAGTGTACCCTGATCCTGTCTGTTATTGGGGACAGTGTACCCAGATCCTGTCTGTTACTGGGGACAGTGTGCCCAGATCCTGTCTGTTATTGGGGACAGTGTACCCTGATCCTGTCTGTTATTGGGGACAGTGTACCCAGATCCTGTCTGTTATTGGGGACAGTGTACCCTGATCCTGTCTGTTATTGGAACAGTGTACCCAGATTCTGTCTGTTATTGGGGACAGTGTACCCAGATCCTGTCTGTTATTGGGGACAGTGTGCCCTGATCCTGTCTGTTATTGTGGTCAGTGTACCCAGATCCTGTCTGTTATTGGGGACAGTCTACCCAGATCCTGTCTGTTATTGGGGACAGTGTGCCCTGATCCTGTCTGTTATTGTGGTCAGTGTACCCAGATCCTGTATGTTATTGGGACAGTGTACCCAGATCCTGTCTGTTATTGGGGACAGTGTACCCTGATCCTGTCTGTTATTGGAACAGTGTACCCAGATTCTGTCTGTTATTGGGGACAGTGTACCCAGATCCTGCCTGTTATTGGGGACAGTGTACCCTGATCCTGTCTGTTATTGGGGACAGTGTACTCAGATCCTGTCTGTTATTGGGGACAGTGTACCCAGATCCTGTCTGTTATTCGGGACAGTGTACCCAGATCCTGTCTGTTATTGGGGACAGTGTGCCCAGACCCTGTCTGTTAATGGGGACAGTGTACACAGATACTGTCTGTTATTGGGGCCAGAGTACCCTGATCCTGACTGTTATTGGGGACAGTGTACCCTGATCCTGTCTGTTATTGGGGACAGTGTACCCTGATCCTGTCTGTTATTGGGGACAGTGTACCCAGATACTGTGTGTTATTGGGAACAGTGTACCCAGATCCTGACTGTTATTGGGGACAGTGTACCCTGATCCTGTCTGATATTGGGGACAGTCTACCCAGATCCTGTCTGTTATTGGGGACAGTGTACCCAGATCCTGTCTGTTATTCGGGACAGTGTACCCAGATCCTGCCTGTTATTGGGGACAGTGTACCCTGATCCTGTCTGTTGTTGGGGACAGTCTACCCAGATCCTGTCTGTTATTGGGGACAGTGTGCCCTGATCCTGTCTGTTATTGGGGACAGTGTACCCTGATCCTCTCTGTTATTGGGAACAGTGTACCCAGATCCTGTCTGTTATTGGGGACAGTGTACCCAGATCCTGTCTGTTATTGGGGACAGTGTACCATGATCCGGTCTGTTATTGGGGACAGTGTGCCCAGACCCTGTCTGTTATTGGGGACAGAGTACACAAATACTGTCTGTTATTGGGGACAGAGTACCCTGATCCTGTCTGTTATTGGGGACAGTGTACTCTGATCCTGTCTGTTATTGGGGACAGTGTACCCAGATCCTGTCTGTTATTGGGGACAGTGTACCCAGGTCCTGTCTGTTATTGGGGACAGTGTACCCAGATCCTGTCTGTTATTGGGGACAGTGTACCCTGATCCTGTCTGTTATTGGGGACAGAGTACCCAGATCCTGTCTGTTATTGGGGACAGTGTACCCTGATCCTGTCTGTTATTCGGGGCAGTGTACCCAGATCCTGTCTGTTATTGGGGTCAGTGTACCCTGATCCTGTCTGTTATTGGGGACAGTGTACCCTGATCCTGTCTGTTATTGGGGACAGTGTGCCCAGGTCCTGCCTGTTATTGGGGACAGTGTACCCAGATCCTGTCTGTTATTGGGGACAGTGTACCCAGATCCTGTCTGTTATTGGGGACAGAGTACCCAGATACTGTCTGTTATTGGGGACAGAGTACCATGATCCTGTCTGTTACTGGGGACAGTGTACCCAGATCCTGTCTGTTATTGGGGACAGTGTACCTAGATCCTGTCTGTTATTGGGGTCATTGTACCCAGATCCTGTCTGTTATTGGGGACAGTGTGCCCAGATCCTGTCTGTTATTGGGGACAGTGTACCATGATCCTGTCTGTAATTGCGGACAGTGTACCCAGATCCTGTCTGTTATTGGGGACAGTGTACCCTGATCCTGTCTGTTATTGGGGACAGTGTACCCACATCCTGCCTGTTAATGGGGACCGTGTGCCCAGATCCTGTCTGTTATTGGGAACAGTGTACCCAGATCCTGTCTGTTATTGGGGACAGTGTACCCAGATCCTGTCTGTTATTGGAGACAGTGTACCCTGATCCTGTCTGTTATTGGGGTCAGTGTACCCTGATCCTGACTGTTATTGGGGTCAGTGTACCCAGATCCTGCCTGTTATTGGGGACAGTGCAGCCTGATCCTGTCTGTTATTGGCGACAGAGTACCATGATCCTGTCTGTTACTGGGGACAGTGTACCCTGATCCTGTCTGCTATTGGGGACAGTGTACCCAGATCCTGTCTGTTATTGGGGTTAGTGTACCCAGATCCTGTCTGTTATTGGGGACAGTGTACCCAGATCCAGTCTGTTATTGGGGACAGTGTACCCAGATCCTGTCTGTTATTGGAGACAGTGTACCCTGATCCTGTCTGTTATTGGGGTCAGTGTACCCAGATCCTGCCTGTTATTGGGGACAGTGCAGCCTGATCCTGTCTGTTATTGGCGACAGTGTACCCAGATCCTGTCTGTTATTGGGTACAGTGTACCCAGATCCTGCCTGTTAATGGGGACAGTGTGCCCTGATCCTGTCTGTTATTGGGGACAGTGTGCCCAGACCCTGTCTGTTATTGAGGCCAGAGTACCCAAATACTGTCTGTTATTGGGGACAGAGTACCCTGATCCTGTATGTTATTGGGGACAGTGTACCCAGATCCTGTCTGTTACTGGGGACAGTGTACCATGATCCTGTCTGTTATTGGGGACAGTGTACCCAGATCCTGTCTGTTATTGGGGACAGAGTACCCTGATCCTGTCTGTTATTGGGGACAGTGTCCCCAGATCCTGTCTGTTATTGGGGTCAGTGTACCCAGATCCTGCCTGTTAATGGGGACAGTGTGCCCAGATCCTGTCTGTTATTGGGGACAGTGTACCATGATCCGGTCTGTTATTGGGGACAGTGTGCCCAGACCCTGTCTGTTATTGGGGACAGAGTACCCAGATCCTGTCTGTTATTGGGGACAGAGTACCCTGATCCTGTCTGTTATTGGGGAAAGTGTACCCTGATCCTGTCTGTTATTGGGGACAGTGTACCCAGATCCTGTCTGTTATTGGGGACAGTGTACCCAGGTCCTGCCTGTTATTGGGGACAGAGTACCCAGATCCTGTCTGTTAGTGGGGACAGTGTACCCAGATCCTGTCTGTTATTGGGGACAGAGTACCCAGATCCTGTCTGTTATTGGGGACAGAGTACCCTGATCCTGTCTGTTATTGGGGAAAGTGTACCCTGATCCTGTCTGTTATTGGGGACAGTGTACCCAGATCCTGTCTGTTACTGGGGACAGTGTACCCAGATCCTGTCTGTTATTGGGGACAGTGTACCCTGATCCTGTCTGTAATTGGGGACAGTGTACCCAGATCCTGTCTGTTATTGCGGACAGTGTACCCTGATCCTGTCTGTTAATGGGGACAGTATACCCAGATCCTTCCTGTTAATGGGGACAGTGTACCCAGATCCTGTCTGTTATTGGGGACAGTTTACCCAGATCCTGTCTGTTATTGGGGACAGTGTGCCCAGACCCTGTCTGTTATTGGGGACAGAGTACCCAGATACTGTCTGTTATTGGGGACAGAGTACCCTGATCCTGTCTGTTATTGGGGACAGTGTACCCAGATACTGTCTGTTACTGGGGACAGTGTACCATGATCCTGTCTGTAATTGCGGACAGTGTACCCAGATCCTGTCTGTTATTGGGGACAGTGTACCCTGATCCTGTCTGTTATTGGGGACAGTGTCCCCAGATCCTGTCTGTTATTGGGGACAGTGTACCCACATCCTGCCTGTTAATGGGGACCGTGTGCCCAGATCCTGTCTGTTATTGGGAACAGTGTACCCAGATCCTGTCTGTTATTGGGGACAGTGTACCCAGATCCTGTCTGTTATTGGAGACAGTGTACCCTGATCCTGTCTGTTATTGGGGTCAGTGTACCCAGATCCTGCCTGTTATTGGGGACAGTGCAGCCTGATCCTGTCTGTTATTGGCGACAGTGTACCCAGATCCTGTCTGTTATTGGGGACAGTGTACCATGATCCTGTCTGTTATTGGGGTCAGTGTACCCAGATCCTGCCTGTTATTGGGGACAGTGCAGCCTGATCCTGTCTGTTATTGGCGACAGAGTACCATGATCCTGTCTGTTACTGGAGACAGTGTACCCAGATCCTGTCTGTTATTGGGGACAGTGTACCCTGATCCTGTCTGCTATTGGGGACAGTGTACCCAGATCCTGTCTGTTATTGGGGTTAGTGTACCCAGATCCTGTCTGTTATTGGGGACAGTGTACCCAGATCCTGTCTGTTATTGGGGACAGTGTACCCAGATCCTGTCTGTTATTGGAGACAGTGTACCCTGATCCTGTCTGTTATTGGGGTCAGTGTACCCAGATCCTGCCTGTTATTGGGGACAGTGCAGCCTGATCCTGTCTGTTATTGGCGACAGTGTACCCAGATCCTGTCTGTTATTGGGGACAGTGTACCCAGATCCTGCCTGTTCATGGGGACAGTGTGCCCAGATCCTGTCTGTTATTGGGGACAGTGTACCCAGATCCTGTCTGTTATTGGGGACAGTGTGCCCAGACCCTGTCTGTTATTGAGGCCAGAGTACCCAAATACTGTCTGTTATTGGGGACAGAGTACCCTGATCCTGTATGTTATTGGGCACAGTGTACCCAGATCCTGTCTGTTACTGGGGACAGTGTACCATGATCCTGTCTGTTATTGGGGACAGTGTACCCAGATCCTGTCTGTTATTGGGGACAGAGTACCCTGATCCTGTCTGTTATTGGGGACAGTGTCCCCAGATCCTGTCTGTTATTGGGGTCAGTGTACCCCGATCCTGCCTGTTAATGGGGACAGTGTGCCCAGATCCTGTCTGTTATTGGGGACAGTGTACCATGATCCGGTCTGTTATTGGGGACAGTGTGCCCAGACCCTGTCTGTTATTGGGGACAGAGTACCCAGATCCTGTCTGTTATTGGGGACAGAGTACCCTGATCCTGTCTGTTATTGGGGACAGTGTACCCTGATCCTGTCTGTTATTGGGGACAGTGTACCCAGATCCTGTCTGTTATTGGGGACAGTGTACCCAGGTCCTGCCTGTTATTGGGGACAGAGTACCCAGATCCTGTCTGTTAGTGGGGACAGTGTACCCAGATCCTGTCTGTTATTGGGGACAGAGTACCCAGATCCTGTCTGTTATTGGGGACAGAGTACCCTGATCCTGTCTGTTATTGGGGAAAGTGTACCCTGATCCTGTCTGTTATTGGGGACAGTGTACCCAGATCCTGTCTGTTACTGGGGACAGTGTACCCAGATCCTGTCTGTTATTGGGGACAGTGTACCCTGATCCTGTCTGTAATTGGGGACAGTGTACCCAGATCCTGTCTGTTATTGGGGACAGTGTACCCTGATCCTGTCTGTTAATGGGGACAGTATACCCAGATCCTTCCTGTTAATGGGGACAGTGTACCCAGATCCTGTCTGTTATTCGGGACAGTTTACCCAGATCCTGTCTGTTATTGGGGACAGTGTGCCCAGACCCTGTCTGTTATTGGGGACAGAGTACCCAGATACTGTCTGTTATTGGGGACAGAGTACCCTGATCCTGTCTGTTATTGGGGACAGTGTACCCAGATACTGTCTGTTACTGGGGACAGTGTACCATGATCCTGTCTGTAATTGCGGACAGTGTACCCAGATCCTGTCTGTTATTGGGGACAGTGTACCCTGATCCTGTCTGTTATTGGGGACAGTGTACCCAGATCCTGTCTGTTATTGGAGACAGTGTACCCTGATCCTGTCTGTTATTGGGGTCAGTGTACCCTGATCCTGTCTGTTATTGGGGTCAGTGTACCCAGATCCTGCCTGTTATTGGGGACAGTGCAGCCTGATCCTGTCTGTTATTGGCGACAGTGTTCCCAGATCCTGTCTGTTATTGCGGACAGTGTACCATGATCCTGTCTGTTATTGGGGACAGTGTGTGCCCAGATCCTGTCTGTTATTCGGGCCAGTTTACCCAGATCCTGTCTGTTATTGGGGACAGTGTACCCAGATCCTGTCTGTTATTGGGGACAGAGTACACTGATCCTGTCTGTTATTGGGGACAGTGTCCCCAGATACTGTCTGTTATTGGGGACAGTGTACCCAGATGCTGTCTGTTATTGGGGCGTGTACCCAGATCCTGTCTGTTATTGGGGACAGTGTACCCAGATACTGTCTGTTATTGGGGACAGTGTACCCAGATGCTGTCTGTAATTGCGGACAGTGTACCCAGATCCTGTCTGTTATTGGGGACAGTGTACCCTGATCCTGTCTGTTATTGGGGACAGTGTCCCCAGATCCTGTCTGTTATTGGGGACAGTGTACCCACATCCTGCCTGTTAATGGGGACCGTGTGCCCAGATCCTGTCTGTTATTGGGAACAGTGTACCCAGATCCTGTCTGTTATTGGGGACAGTGTACCCAGATCCTGTCTGTTATTGGAGACAGTGTACCCTGATCCTGTCTGTTATTGGGGTCAGTGTACCCAGATCCTGCCTGTTATTGGGGACAGTGCAGCCTGATCCTGTCTGTTATTGGCGACAGTGTACCCAGATCCTGTCTGTTATTGGGGACAGTGTACCATGATCCTGTCTGTTATTGGGGTCAGTGTACCCAGATCCTGCCTGTTATTGGGGACAGTGCAGCCTGATCCTGTCTGTTATTGGCGACAGAGTACCATGATCCTGTCTGTTACTGGAGACAGTGTACCCAGATCCTGTCTGTTATTGGGGACAGTGTACCCTGATCCTGTCTGCTATTGGGGACAGTGTACCCAGATCCTGTCTGTTATTGGGGTTAGTGTACCCAGATCCTGTCTGTTATTGGGGACAGTGTACCCAGATCCTGTCTGTTATTGGGGACAGTGTACCCAGATCCTGTCTGTTATTGGAGACAGTGTACCCTGATCCTGTCTGTTATTGGGGTCAGTGTACCCAGATCCTGCCTGTTATTGGGGACAGTGCAGCCTGATCCTGTCTGTTATTGGCGACAGTGTACCCAGATCCTGTCTGTTATTGGGGACAGTGTACCCAGATCCTGCCTGTTCATGGGGACAGTGTGCCCAGATCCTGTCTGTTATTGGGGACAGTGTACCCAGATCCTGTCTGTTATTGGGGACAGTGTGCCCAGACCCTGTCTGTTATTGAGGCCAGAGTACCCAAATACTGTCTGTTATTGGGGACAGAGTACCCTGATCCTGTATGTTATTGGGGACAGTGTACCCAGATCCTGTCTGTTACTGGGGACAGTGTACCATGATCCTGTCTGTTATTGGGGACAGTGTACCCAGATCCTGTCTGTTATTGGGGACAGAGTACCCTGATCCTGTCTGTTATTGGGGACAGTATCCCCAGATCCTGTCTGTTATTGGGGTCAGTGTACCCCGATCCTGCCTGTTAATGGGGACAGTGTGCCCAGATCCTGTCTGTTATTGGGGACAGTGTACCATGATCCGGTCTGTTATTGGGGACAGTGTGCCCAGACCCTGTCTGTTATTGGGGACAGAGTACCCAGATCCTGTCTGTTATTGGGGACAGAGTACCCTGATCCTGTCTGTTATTGGGGAAAGTGTACCCTGATCCTGTCTGTTATTGGGGACAGTGTACCCAGATCCTGTCTGTTATTGGGGACAGTGTACCCAGGTCCTGCCTGTTATTGGGGACAGAGTACCCAGATCCTGTCTGTTAGTGGGGACAGTGTACCCAGATCCTGTCTGTTATTGGGGACAGAGTACCCAGATCCTGTCTGTTATTGGGGACAGAGTACCCTGATCCTGTCTGTTATTGGGGAAAGTGTACCCTGATCCTGTCTGTTATTGGGGACAGTGTACCCAGATCCTGTCTGTTACTGGGGACAGTGTACCCAGATCCTGTCTGTTATTGGGGACAGTGTACCCTGATCCTGTCTGTAATTGGGGACAGTGTACCCAGATCCTGTCTGTTATTGGGGACAGTGTACCCTGATCCTGTCTGTTAATGGGGACAGTATACCCAGATCCTTCCTGTTAATGGGGACAGTGTACCCAGATCCTGTCTGTTATTGGGGACAGTTTACCCAGATCCTGTCTGTTATTGGGGACAGTGTGCCCAGACCCTGTCTGTTATTGGGGACAGAGTACCCAGATACTGTCTGTTATTGGGGACAGAGTACCCTGATCCTGTCTGTTATTGGGGACAGTGTACCCAGATACTGTCTGTTACTGGGGACAGTGTACCATGATCCTGTCTGTAATTGCGGACAGTGTACCCAGATCCTGTCTGTTATTGGGGACAGTGTACCCTGATCCTGTCTGTTATTGGGGACAGTGTCCCCAGATCCTGTCTGTTATTGGGGACAGTGTACCCACATCCTGCCTGTTAATGGGGACCGTGTGCCCAGATCCTGTCTGTTATTGGGAACAGTGTACCCAGATCCTGTCTGTTATTGGGGACAGTGTACCCAGATCCTGTCTGTTATTGGAGACAGTGTACCCTGATCCTGTCTGTTATTGGGGTCAGTGTACCCTGATCCTGTCTGTTATTGGGGTCAGTGTACCCAGATCCTGCCTGTTATTGGGGACAGTGCAGCCTGATCCTGTCTGTTATTGGCGACAGTGTACCCAGATCCTGTCTGTTATTGCGGACAGTGTACCATGATCCTGTCTGTTATTGGGGACAGTGTGTGCCCAGATCCTGTCTGTTATTCGGGCCAGTTTACCCAGATCCTGTCTGTTATTGGGGACAGAGTACCCAGATACTGTCTGTTATTGGGGACAGAGTACCCTGATCCTGTCTGTTATTGGGGACAGTGTACCCAGATACTGTCTGTTACTGGGGACAGTGTACCATGATCCTGTCTGTAATTGCGGACAGTGTACCCAGATCCTGTCTGTTATTGGGGACAGTGTACCCTGATCCTGTCTGTTATTGGGGACAGTGTCCCCAGATCCTGTCTGTTATTGGGGACAGTGTACCCACATCCTGCCTGTTAATGGGGACCGTGTGCCCAGATCCTGTCTGTTATTGGGAACAGTGTACCCAGATCCTGTCTGTTATTGGGGACAGTGTACCCAGATCCTGTCTGTTATTGGAGACAGTGTACCCTGATCCTGTCTGTTATTGGGGTCAGTGTATCCAGATCCTGCCTGTTATTGGGGACAGTGCAGCCTGATCCTGTCTGTTATTGGCGACAGTGTACCCAGATCCTGTCTGTTATTGGGGACAGTGTACCATGATCCTGTCTGTTATTGGGGTCAGTGTACCCAGATCCTGCCTGTTATTGGGGACAGTGCAGCCTGATCCTGTCTGTTATTGGCGACAGAGTACCATGATCCTGTCTGTTACTGGGGACAGTGTACCCAGATCCTGTCTGTTATTGGGGACAGTGTACCCTGATCCTGTCTGCTATTGGGGACAGTGTACCCAGATCCTGTCTGTTATTGGGGTTAGTGTACCCAGATCCTGTCTGTTATTGGGGACAGTGTACCCAGATCCTGTCTGTTATTGGGGACAGTGTACCCAGATCCTGTCTGTTATTGGAGACAGTGTACCCTGATCCTGTCTGTTATTGGGGTCAGTGTACCCAGATCCTGCCTGTTATTGGGGACAGTGCAGCCTGATCCTGTCTGTTATTGGCGACAGTGTACCCAGATCCTGTCTGTTATTGGGGACAGTGTACCCAGATCCTGCCTGTTAATGGGGACAGTGTGCCCAGATCCTGTCTGTTATTGGGGACAGTGTACCCAGATCCTGTCTGTTATTGGGGACAGTGTGCCCAGACCCTGTCTGTTATTGAGGCCAGAGTACCCAAATACTGTCTGTTATTGGGGACAGAGTACCCTGATCCTGTCTGTTATTGGGACAGTGTACCCAGATCCTGTCTGTTACTGGGGACAGTGTACCATGATCCTGTCTGTTATTGGGGACAGTGTACCCAGATCCTGTCTGTTATTGGGGACAGAGTACCCTGATCCTGTCTGTTATTGGGGACAGTGTCCCCAGATCCTGTCTGTTATTGGGGTCAGTGTACCCCGATCCTGCCTGTTAATGGGGACAGTGTGCCCAGATCCTGTCTGTTATTGGGGACAGTGTACCATGATCCGGTCTGTTATTGGGGACAGTGTGCCCAGACCCTGTCTGTTATTGGGGACAGAGTACCCAGATCCTGTCTGTTATTGGGGACAGAGTACCCTGATCCTGTCTGTTATTGGGGAAAGTGTACCCTGATCCTGTCTGTTATTGGGGACAGTGTACCCAGATCCTGTCTGTTATTGGGGACAGTGTACCCAGGTCCTGCCTGTTATTGGGGACAGAGTACCCAGATCCTGTCTGTTAGTGGGGACAGTGTACCCAGATCCTGTCTGTTATTGGGGACAGTGTACCCAGATCCTGTCTGTTATTGGGGACAGAGTACCCTGATCCTGTCTGTTATTGGGGAAAGTGTACCCTGATCCTGTCTGTTATTGGGGACAGTGTACCCAGATCCTGTCTGTTACTGGGGACAGTGTACCCAGATCCTGTCTGTTATTGGGGACAGTGTACCCTGATCCTGTCTGTAATTGGGGACAGTGTACCCAGATCCTGTCTGTTATTGGGGACAGTGTACCCTGATCCTGTCTGTTAATGGGGACAGTATACCCAGATCCTTCCTGTTAATGGGGACAGTGTACCCAGATCCTGTCTGTTATTGGGACAGTTTACCCAGATCCTGTCTGTTATTGGGGACAGTGTGCCCAGACCCTGTCTGTTATTGGGGACAGAGTACCCAGATACTGTCTGTTATTGGGGACAGAGTACCCTGATCCTGTCTGTTATTGGGGACAGTGTACCCAGATACTGTCTGTTACTGGGGACAGTGTACCATGATCCTGTCTGTAATTGCGGACAGTGTACCCAGATCCTGTCTGTTATTGGGGACAGTGTACCCTGATCCTGTCTGTTATTGGGGACAGTGTACCCAGATCCTGTCTGTTATTGGAGACAGTGTACCCTGATCCTGTCTGTTATTGGGGACAGTGTACCCTGATCCTGTCTGTTATTGGGGACAGTGTACCCAGATCCTGTCTGTTATTGGGGACAGTGTAGCCTGATCCTGTCTGTTATTGGCGACAGTGTTCCCAGATCCTGTCTGTTATTGCGGACAGTGTACCATGATCCTGTCTGTTATTGGGGACAGTGTGTGCCCAGATCCTGTCTGTTATTCGGGCCAGTTTACCCAGATCCTGTCTGTTATTGGGGACAGTGTACCCAGATCCTGTCTGTTATTGGGGACAGTGTACACTGATCCTGTCTGTTATTGGGGACAGTGTCCCCAGATACTGTCTGTTATTGGGGACAGTGTACCCAGATCCTGTCTGTTATTGGGGCAGTGTACCCAGATCCTGTCTGTTATTGGGGACAGTGTACCCAGATACTGTCTGTTATTGGGGACAGTGTACCCAGATGCTGTCTGTAATTGCGGACAGTGTACCCAGATCCTGTCTGTTATTGGGGACAGTGTACCCTGATCCTGTCTGTTATTGGGGACAGTGTACCCAGATCCTGTCTGTTATTGGGGACAGTGTACCCACATCCTGTCTGTTAATGGGGACCGTGTGCCCAGATCCTGTCTGTTATTGGGAACAGTGTACCCAGATCCTGTCTGTTATTGGGGACAGTGTACCCAGATCCTGTCTGTTATTGGAGACAGTGTACCCTGATCCTGTCTGTTATTGGGGTCAGTGTACCCAGATCCTGCCTGTTATTGGGGACAGTGCAGCCTGATCCTGTCTGTTATTGGCGACAGTGTACCCAGATCCTGTCTGTTATTGGGGACAGTGTACCATGATCCTGTCTGTTATTGGGGTCAGTGTACCCAGATCCTGCCTGTTATTGGGGACAGTGCAGCCTGATCCTGTCTGTTATTGGCGACAGAGTACCATGATCCTGTCTGTTACTGGAGACAGTGTACCCAGATCCTGTCTGTTATTGGGGACAGTGTACCCTGATCCTGTCTGCTATTGGGGACAGTGTACCCAGATCCTGTCTGTTATTGGGGTTAGTGTACCCAGATCCTGTCTGTTATTGGGGACAGTGTACCCAGATCCTGTCTGTTATTGGGGACAGTGTACCCAGATCCTGTCTGTTATTGGAGACAGTGTACCCTGATCCTGTCTGTTATTGGGGTCAGTGTACCCAGATCCTGCCTGTTATTGGGGACAGTGCAGCCTGATCCTGTCTGTTATTGGCGACAGTGTACCCAGATCCTGTCTGTTATTGGGGACAGTGTACCCAGATCCTGCCTGTTCATGGGGACAGTGTGCCCAGATCCTGTCTGTTATTGGGGACAGTGTACCCAGATCCTGTCTGTTATTGGGGACAGTGTGCCCAGACCCTGTCTGTTATTGAGGCCAGAGTACCCAAATACTGTCTGTTATTGGGGACAGAGTACCCTGATCCTGTATGTTATTGGGGACAGTGTACCCAGATCCTGTCTGTTACTGGGGACAGTGTACCATGATCCTGTCTGTTATTGGGGACAGTGTACCCAGATCCTGTCTGTTATTGGGGACAGAGTACCCTGATCCTGTCTGTTATTGGGGACAGTGTCCCCAGATCCTGTCTGTTATTGGGGTCAGTGTACCCCGATCCTGCCTGTTAATGGGGACAGTGTGCCCAGATCCTGTCTGTTATTGGGGACAGTGTACCATGATCCGGTCTGTTATTGGGGACAGTGTGCCCAGACCCTGTCTGTTATTGGGGACAGAGTACCCAGATCCTGTCTGTTATTGGGGACAGAGTACCCTGATCCTGTCTGTTATTGGGGAAAGTGTACCCTGATCCTGTCTGTTATTGGGGACAGTGTACCCAGATCCTGTCTGTTATTGGGGACAGTGTACCCAGGTCCTGCCTGTTATTGGGGACAGAGTACCCAGATCCTGTCTGTTAGTGGGGACAGTGTACCCAGATCCTGTCTGTTATTGGGGACAGAGTACCCAGATCCTGTCTGTTATTGGGGACAGAGTACCCTGATCCTGTCTGTTATTGGGGAAAGTGTACCCAGATCCTGTCTGTTATTGGGGACAGTGTACCCAGATCCTGTCTGTTACTGGGGACAGTGTACCCAGATCCTGTCTGTTATTGGGGACAGTGTACCCTGATCCTGTCTGTTATTGGGGACAGTGTACCCAGATCCTGTCTGTTATTGGGGACAGTGTACCCTGATCCTGTCTGTTAATGGGGACAGTATACCCAGATCCTTCCTGTTAATGGGGACAGTGTACCCAGATCCTGTCTGTTATTGGGACAGTTTACCCAGATCCTGTCTGTTATTGGGGACAGTGTGCCCAGACCCTGTCTGTTATTGGGGACAGAGTACCCAGATACTGTCTGTTATTGGGGACAGAGTACCCTGATCCTGTCTGTTATTGGGGACAGTGTACCCAGATACTGTCTGTTACTGGGGACAGTGTACCATGATCCTGTCTGTAATTGCGGACAGTGTACCCAGATCCTGTCTGTTATTGGGGACAGTGTACCCTGATCCTGTCTGTTATTGGGGACAGTGTCCCCAGATCCTGTCTGTTATTGGGGACAGTGTACCCACATCCTGCCTGTTAATGGGGACAGTGTGCCCAGATCCTGTCTGTTATTGGGACAGTGTACCCAGATCCTGTCTGTTATTGGGACAGTGTACCCTGATCCTGTCTGTTATTGGGGTCAGTGTACCCTGATCCTGTCTGTTATTGGGTCAGTGTACCCAGATCCTGCCTGTTATTGGGGACAGTGCAGCCTGATCCTGTCTGTTATTGGCGACAGTGTACCCAGATCCTGTCTGTTATTGCGGACAGTGTACCATGATCCTGTCTGTTATTGGGGACAGTGTGTGCCCAGATCCTGTCTGTTATTCGGGACAGTTTACCCAGATCCTGTCTGTTATTGGGGACAGTGTACCCAGATCCTGTCTGTTATTGGGGACAGAGTACACTGATCCTGTCTGTTATTGGGGACAGTGTCCCCAGATACTGTCTGTTATTGGGGACAGTGTACCCAGATGCTGTCTGTTATTGGGCAGTGTACCCAGATCCTGTCTGTTATTGGGGACAGTGTACCCAGATACTGTCTGTTATTGGGGACAGTGTACCCAGATGCTGTCTGTTATTGGGGCGTGTACCCAGATCCTGTCTGTTATTGGGGACAGTGTACCCAGATCCTGCCTGTTTTTGGGGACAGTGTACCCAGATCCTGTCTGTTATTGGGGTCAGTGTACCCTGATCCTGTCTGTTATTGGGGTCAGTGTACCCTGATCCTGTCTGTTATTGGGGACAGTGTGCCCTGATCCTGTCTGTTATTGGGACAGTGTACCCAGATCCTGTCTGTTATTGGGGAGTGTACCCTGATCCTATCTGTTATTGGGGACAGTGTACCCAGATCCTGTCTGTTATTGGGGAGTGTACCCTGGTCCTGTCTGTTATTGGGGACAGTGTGCCTAGATCTTGTCTGTTATTGGGGAGTGTACCCTGATCCTGTCTGTTATTGGGGACAGTGTACCCAGATCCTGTCTGTTATTGGGACAGTGTACCCTGATCCTGTCTGTTATTGGGGACAGTGTGCCCTGATCCTGTCTCTTATTGGGGACAGTGTACCCTGATCCTGTCTGTTATTGGGGACAGTGTGCCCTGATCCTGTCTGTTATTGGGGACAGTGTACCCAGATCCTGTCTGTTATTGGGGACAGTGTACCCTGATCCTGTCTGTTATTGGGGAGAGTGTGCCCTGATCCTGTCTGTTATTGGGGACAGTGTACCCTGATCCTGTCTGTTATTGGGGACAGTGTACCCAGATCCTGTCTGTTACTGGGGACAGTGTGCCCAGATCCTGTCTGTTATTGGGACAGTGTACCCTGATCCTGTCTGTTATTGGGGACAGTGTACCCAGATCCTGTCTGTTATTGGGGACAGTGTACCCTGATCCTGTCTGTTATTGGAACAGTGTACCCAGATCCTGTCTGTTATTGGGGACAGTGTACCCAGATCCTGTCTGTTATTGGGGACAGTGTGCCCTGATCCTGTCTGTTATTGGGGTCAGTGTACCCAGATCCTGTCTGTTATTGGGGACAGTGTACCCAGATCCTGTCTGTTATTGGGGACAGTGTGCCCTGATCCTGTCTGTTATTGGGGACAGTGTACCCAGATCCTGTCTGTTATTGGGACAGTGTACCCAGATCCTGTCTGTTATTGGGGACAGTGTACCCTGATCCTGTCTGTTATTGGGACAGTGTACCCAGATCCTGTCTGTTATTGGGGACAGTGTACCCAGATCCTGTCTGTTATTGGGGACAGTGTACCCTGATCCTGTCTGTTATTGGGGACAGTGTACCCAGATCCTGTCTGTTATTGGGGACAGTGTACCCAGATCCTGTCTGTTATTGGGGACAGTGTACCCAGACCCTGTCTGTTATTGGGGACAGTGTACACAGATACTGTCTGTTATTGGGGCCAGAGTACCCTGATCCTGACTGTTATTGGGGACAGTGTCCCCAGATCCTGTCTGTTATTGGGGTCAGTGTACCCAGATCCTGCCTGTTAATGGGGACAGTGTGCCCAGATCCTGTCTGTTATTGGGGACAGTGTACCATGATCCTGTCTGTTATTGGGGACAGTGTGCCCAGACCCTGTCTGTTATTGGGGACAGAGTACCCAGATCCTGTCTGTTATTGGGACAGAGTACCCTGATCCTGTCTGTTATTGGGGACAGTGTACCCTGATCCTGTCTGTTATTGGGGACAGTGTACCCAGATCCTGTCTGTTATTGGGGACAGTGTACCCAGGTCCTGCCTGTTATTGGGGACAGTGTACCCAGATCCTGTCTGTTATTGGGGACAGTGTACCCAGATCCTGTCTGTTATTGGGGACAGAGTACCCAGATCCTGTCTGTTATTGGGGACAGAGTACCCTGATCCTGTCTGTTATTGGGGAAAGTGTACCCTGATCCTGTCTGTTATTGGGGACAGTGTACCCAGATCCTGTCTGTTACTGGGGACAGTGTACCCAGATCCTGTCTGTTATTGGGGACAGTGTACCCTGATCCTGTCTGTTATTGGGACAGTGTACCCAGATCCTGTCTGTTATTGGGGACAGTGTACCCTGATCCTGTCTGTTAATGGGGACAGTATACCCAGATCCTTCCTGTTAATGGGGACAGTGTACCCAGATCCTGTCTGTTATTCGGGACAGTTTACCCAGATCCTGTCTGTTATTGGGGACAGTGTGCCCAGACCCTGTCTGTTATTGGGGACAGAGTACCCAGATACTGTCTGTTATTGGGACAGAGTACCCTGATCCTGTCTGTTATTGGGGACAGTGTACCCAGATACTGTCTGTTACTGGGGACAGTGTACCATGATCCTGTCTGTAATTGCGGACAGTGTACCCAGATCCTGTCTGTTATTGGGGACAGTGTACCCAGATCCTGTCTGTTATTGGGGACAGTGTACCCAGATCCTGTCTGTTATTGGAGACAGTGTACCCTGATCCTGTCTGTTATTGGGGTCAGTGTACCCTGATCCTGTCTGTTATTGGGTCAGTGTACCCAGATCCTGCCTGTTATTGGGGACAGTGCAGCCTGATCCTGTCTGTTATTGGCGACAGTGTACCCAGATCCTGTCTGTTATTGCGGACAGTGTACCATGATCCTGTCTGTTATTGGGGACAGTGTGCCCAGATCCTGTCTGTTATTCGGGCCAGTTTACCCAGATCCTGTCTGTTATTGGGGACAGTGTACCCAGATCCTGTCTGTTATTGGGGACAGAGTACACTGATCCTGTCTGTTATTGGGGACAGTGTCCCCAGATACTGTCTGTTATTGGGACAGTGTACCCAGATGCTGTCTGTTATTGGGGCGTGTACCCAGATCCTGTCTGTTATTGGGGACAGTGTACCCAGATACTGTCTGTTATTGGGGACAGTGTACCCAGATGCTGTCTGTAATTGCGGACAGTGTACCCAGATCCTGTCTGTTATTGGGGACAGTGTACCCTGATCCTGTCTGTTATTGGGGACAGTGTCCCCAGATCCTGTCTGTTATTGGGGACAGTGTACCCACATCCTGCCTGTTAATGGGGACAGTGTGCCCAGATCCTGTCTGTTATTGGGAACAGTGTACCCAGATCCTGTCTGTTATTGGGGACAGTGTACCCAGATCCTGTCTGTTATTGGAGACAGTGTACCCTGATCCTGTCTGTTATTGGGGTCAGTGTACCCAGATCCTGCCTGTTATTGGGGACAGTGCAGCCTGATCCTGTCTGTTATAGGCGACAGAGTACCATGATCCTGTCTGTTACTGGGGACAGTGTACCCAGATCCTGTCTGTTATTGGGACAGTGTACCCTGATCCTGTCTGCTATTGGGACAGTGTACCCAGATCCTGTCTGTTATTGGGGTTAGTGTACCCAGATCCTGTCTGTTATTGGGACAGTGTACCCAGATCCTGTCTGTTATTGAGGACAGTGTACCCAGATCCTGTCTGTTATTGGAGACAGTGTACCCTGATCCTGTCTGTTATTGGGGTCAGTGTACCCAGATCCTGCCTGTTATTGGGGACAGTGCAGCCTGATCCTGTCTGTTATTGGCGACAGTGTACCCAGATCCTGTCTGTTATTGGGGACAGTGTGCCCAGATCCTGCCTGTTCATGGGGACAGTGTACCCAAATACTGTCTGTTATTGGGGACAGTGTACCCAGATCCTGTCTGTTCATGGGGACAGTGTGCCCAGATCCTGCCTGTTCATGGGGACAGTGTACCCAAATCCTGTCTGTTATTGGGGACAGAGTACCCTGATCCTGTATGTTATTGGGGACAGTGTACCCAGATCCTGTCTGTTACTGGGGACAGTGTACCATGATCCTGTCTGTTATTGGGACAGTGTACCCAGATCCTGTCTGTTATTGGGGACAGAGTACCCTGATCCTGTCTGTTATTGGGGACAGTGTACCCAGATCCTGTCTGTTATTGGGGTCAGTGTACCCAGATCCTGCCTGTTAATGGGGACAGTGTGCCCAGATCCTGTCTGTTATTGGGGACAGTGTACCATGATCCGGTCTGTTATTGGGGACAGTGTGCCCAGACCCTGTCTGTTATTGGGGACAGAGTACCCAGATCCTGTCTGTTATTGGGGACAGAGTACCCTGATCCTGTCTGTTATTGGGGAAAGTGTACCCTGATCCTGTCTGTTATTGGGACAGTGTACCCAGATCCTGTCTGTTATTGGGGACAGTGTACCCAGGTCCTGCCTGTTATTGGGGACAGAGTACCCAGATCCTGTCTGTTATGGGGACAGTGTACCCAGATCCTGTCTGTTATTGGGACAGAGTACCCAGATCCTGTCTGTTATTGGGGACAGAGTACCCTGATCCTGTCTGTTATTGGGGAAAGTGTACCCTGATCCTGTCTGTTATTGGGACAGTGTACCCAGATCCTGTCTGTTACTGGGGACAGTGTACCCAGATCCTGTCTGTTATTGGGACAGTGTACCCTGATCCTGTCTGTTATTGGGGACAGTGTACCCAGATCCTGTCTGTTATTGGGGACAGTGTACCCTGATCCTGTCTGTTAATGGGGACAGTATACCCAGATCCTTCCTGTTAATGGGGACAGTGTACCCAGATCCTGTCTGTTATTCGGGACAGTTTACCCAGATCCTGTCTGTTATTGGGGACAGTGTGCCCAGACCCTGTCTGTTATTGGGGACAGAGTACCCAGATACTGTCTGTTATTGGGGACAGAGTACCCTGATCCTGTCTGTTATTGGGGACAGTGTACCCAGATACTGTCTGTTACTGGGGACAGTGTACCATGATCCTGTCTGTAATTGCGGACAGTATACCCAGATCCTGTCTGTTATTGGGACAGTGTACCCTGATCCTGTCTGTTATTGGGGACAGTGTCCCCAGATCCTGTCTGTTATTGGGGACAGTGTACCCACATCCTGCCTGTTAATGGGGACCGTGTGCCCAGATCCTGTCTGTTATTGGGAACAGTGTACCCAGATCCTGTCTGTTATTGGGGACAGTGTACCCAGATCCTGTCTGTTATTGGAGACAGTGTACCCTGATCCTGTCTGTTATTGGGGTCAGTGTACCCTGATCCTGTCTGTTATTGGGTCAGTGTACCCAGATCCTGCCTGTTATTGGGGACAGTGCAGCCTGATCCTGTCTGTTATTGGCGACAGTGTACCCAGATCCTGTCTGTTATTGCGGACAGTGTACCATGATCCTGTCTGTTATTGGGGACAGTGTGTGCCCAGATCCTGTCTGTTATTCGGGCCAGTTTACCCAGATCCTGTCTGTTATTGGGGACAGTGTACCCAGATCCTGTCTGTTATTGGGGACAGAGTACACTGATCCTGTCTGTTATTGGGGACAGTGTCCCCAGATCCTGTCTGTTATTGGGGACAGTGTACCCAGATGCTGTCTGTTATTGGGGCGTGTACCCAGATCCTGTCTGTTATTGGGGACAGTGTACCCAGATACTGTCTGTTATTGGGGACAGTGTACCCAGATCCTGTCTGTTATTGGGGCGTGTACCCAGATCCTGTCTGTTATTGGGGACAGTGTACCCAGATCCTGCCTGTTTTTGGGGACAGTGTACCCAGATCCTGTCTGTGATTGGGGTCAGTGTACCCTGATCCTGTCTGTTATTGGGGTCAGTGTACCCTGATCCTGTCTGTTATTGGGGACAGTGTGCCCTGATCCTGTCTGTTATTGGGGACAGTGTACCCAGATCCTGTCTGTTATTGGGGAGTGTACCCTGATCCTGTCTGTTATTGGGGACAGTGTACCCAGATCCTGTCTGTTATTGGGGAGTGTACCCTGGTCCTGTCTGTTATTGGGGACAGTGTGCCCAGATCCTGTCTGTTATGGGGACAGTGTACCCTGATCCTATCTGTTATTGGGGACAGTGTACCCAGATCCTGTCTGTTATTGTGGACAGTGTACCCTGATCCTGTCTGTTATTGGGGACAGTGTGCCCTGATCCTGTCTCTTATTGGGGACAGTGTACCCTGATCCTGTCTGTTATTGGGGACAGTGTGCCCTGATCCTGTCTGTTATTGGGGACAGTGTACCCAGATCCTGTCTGTTATTGGGACAGTGTACCCTGATCCTGTCTGTTATTGGGGACAGTGTGCCCTGATCCTGTCTGTTATTGGGGACAGTGTACCCTGATCCTGTCTGTTATTGGGGACAGTGTACCCAGATCCTGTCTGTTACTGGGGACAGTGTGCCCAGATCCTGTCTGTTATTGGG